>NC_090366.1:10631485-11273904 GCF_035084215.1 Heptranchias perlo | reverse complement strand
TCCCCCGGTGGTCTTTTTGCACTAGATTTGTTTGAGTCGCTGGGGGAGTTGGCTGGGGTTAGAGGTCGAGGACGGTGGGGGGGGATGGAGGGGTCGAGGGCAGAGGCTCGGGTGCGAGCTGGTAACGGCCGCCGAGCTCGGCGCGCGTTTTAACCCTTCGATTGCCACTCGCCTTTCAGAGGCGAGGAGGTCCTGCCTTTGGTGTGTCAAAGATTGGACCCGCACAATCTTTTTAATTCAGGCGAGTCAGAAGAAAAACCTTTTTTAAAAAATTTAATAAGAAAAAATGTTTCCATCTCCACGTTCCGGGAGCAAGGAGGCATCGGAGAAAAGGACAATTAAAACATTACCATCAAACAGCACAAAAGGGTTAAAAAACGGGACCAATGGGAGAGTCTGGGTGAAGGCAGCTAAATTTTTATTCAAAATTGTCTCTTAATTTTTAGTTTCGGGTTAATATTTCCAGCTACGAAGCTGATTATAGAATCTTACAGCTCAGCAGGAGGCCGTTCAGCCCATCGTGCCTGTGCCAGCCCTTTTGAGCGAGCTGACCAATGAGGCCCACACCCTGCTCTTTCCCCGAATTTTTTCCCCTTCAAGTATTTATCCGATTCCCCCTTTTGAAAGTTATTATTGAATCTGCTTCCACCGCCCTTTCAGGCAGCGCGTTCCAGATCATCACAACTCGCTGCGTTAAAAAAAAATTCTCCTCATCTCCCCCTTCTGGCTCTTTTGCCGATTGTCTTAAATCTGTGTCCTCTGGTTACCGACTCTCCTGCCACAGTTTCTCCCTATCTACTGGTATCAAGTGATATTAGACTGGATTAACTGCTGCCATTTTAGTCTCTGCTTTAGTCAGTGTATGAAATGAACAGAACTGGGGAGTGGGACTAATGGGACAGCTCTTTCAAAGAGCTGGCACAGGCACGAAGGGCCGAATGGGCGCCTTCTGTGCCGTACCACACTGTGATACTACAATGAACTAAAACCGGTTGCCCAGGGAGACGGGAGATTCCCTGTAACCATGGCAGTAACTCTCCCCTCCTCCAGCTCGTGTGGAGATAATGTTGTTCCAGCGATAAATAGATCTCTCTGAGTAGAGGAACTGATTATTCACAGGAAAAATAATCATCGTTCAAGAAAGAGAGGCCCTGATTTAAAGTTTAACTCGCTCGGCACAGGCCCGGGTTGGAGCCTGGGGCTAGCCTGATTGTGTGGCTCAGTACCATACTTGGTGGGGGTGAGTGGGGTTTGAATTTAATCATGATGCATCTTAAAGCAAAACCATTTTCGACGTTCCAACTTGTGGGAGGCACTGGCCGATGAGGACATGCATTTCTGTCGCGTCTTTTACGACCTCAGGACGTCCCCAAAGCGCTTTGCAGCCAATGAGTGACCTTTTCGAAGTGTAATGCGGGAAACGCAGCAGCCAATTTGCGCACAGCAAGATCCCACAATGTGATAAATGACCAGATCATCTGTGTTTTTTTTAGTGATGATGGTTGAGGGATAAATATCGGCCCCAGGAGGAACACCCACCCCCGCCCCCGCTGCTCTTTTTCCAATAGTGGCTTTTACGTCCGCCTGAGAGGGGCAGACAGGGGGGGCCCTCGGTTTAACGACTGCATCCGAGAGACGGCACCTCCGACAGTGCAGCACTCCCTCAGTACTGGGCACTGGGAGTGTCGGCCTGGATTACGGGGCTCAATTTCTGGAGTGGGGGCTGGAACTCACGGCCTTCTGACTCAGAGGCCAGAGTGCTGCCCGCTGACCCACGGCTGGCACATCCGAATCCCCTTTAAGCTAACATGTCTGAACACTAAATAATTGGCAAGTGACCAATGACCCGGATATACGAGGGTCCTTGCAGTTATTTCTGTTGAAAGCAAAGCTTTTTAAGTAACTTTGAAACGCCAACAAAAACTTCCCTTGACGTGGGTGGAGTAATGTCACCACCTGGTGGCTTCAACACTCAACAACATGCAGCCCCGTACCCTGAATTTATTGCTCAATGATATCGCGCCTTTTCACGCAGTAAAACGTCCCAAGGCGCTTCACAGCAGCGATTATCAGACGAAATTTGACACCGAGCCACATAAGGAGATATTAGGACAGGTGACCAAAAGCTTGCTCAAAGAGGCAGGTTTTAAGGAGCGTCTTAAAGGAGGAGAGAGAGAGGCGGAGAGGTTTAGGGAGGGAATTCCAGAGCTTAGGGCCCAGGCGGCTGAAGGCACGGCCGCCAATGGTGGGAGCGATTAAAATCGGGGGATGCGCAAGAGGCCAGAATTGGAGGAGCGCAGAGATCTCGGAGGGTTGTAGGGGCCGGAGGAGGTTATAGAGATAGGGAGGGGGGCGAGGGACATGGAGGGATTTGAAAACAAGGATGAGAATTTCAAAATCGAGGCGTTCCCAGACCGGGAGCCAATGTCGGTCAGCGAGCACAGGGGGGCGATGGGTGAACGGGACTCGGTTCGAGTTGGGATACGGGTTTTGGATGAGCTGAAGTTTACGGAGGGTGGGAGGCCGGCCAGGAGAGCTTTGGAATAGTGGCAGCGAGGCGGGTGGAGCCCGGAATATCTACGATATAATGGGACGTGTCTGTTAATTTGGGTGATTTGCTTCGAATTCTAACGCAAACCAGTGTTGCCGCTGGGATTTCAGCTACGCGAGAGGCTGGAAATTACCTCCGGGGGCTGGAAACCAAACGGAGGTGGGGGGAGGCAGTGAGGAAGCAAAACAAAAGAGAGAAGGTATTGAGCGACCTCTCATGGCCGAATAGCTGAGAAGTTGGAGTTCGGGGGGGGGGGTAGCTTGTGCTTTTGTCCGCATTCTGCCCTCCACCTTCCCCTCGTCCCTTTTTAACCCTCTCGTTTTAAAATCCTGCTCGCCTGTAACACTGCCCAGTCCTGAAGAGGGGTTTGGGGAAGTCGAGGGAGGTCCACACTGGAAGGGGTTAAACTCGCCTGCTCGTGCTCTCTCTCACCAGGCTTGGGGGGGCTACAACGAGCTCTTAACTGGGATTGGGAGCATCGCAAGAGGATGCAATGCGAGTGCATCGTACAGCGTTACGGGGGACGGGGTTAAGTGCGATTTACGATGTACCACATGAAACCTAACTAAAACACTACAGGTACCTTCTGGGCACAAGCTTGAATGTTAATTTTGCAAAAAGGAAATAAATGTGAATAGTTTATGTCAGTTGTACTAATTTGTGTGTATTAATCGAAGTGCAGTTATATTTACACTAATACGGATCAATATGCCTTCGAATGCTACTACTGATTCCAGTCCGTACTGTGTGTGTTTATAATGGGTTGAATCTAAACACTAACACTGTATGTCAATGTGTATATTTAGCAAGAAATTCCATCAGTGTTCGAGAATAAAATTTCTAATCAGCTATATTATGGTGTAGCTATGGTACGGGAGCCATTTTGTATATCTTGAATTTGTTCTAAATTATCTTTTTATATAAGCAATAAAGTTTTTCTGCATTTGCAGGACACGTGTGGTTTCACTTGAGATTATTTGCTGGAAATTATCTTGCCTACTCTCTTCCCTATCTCCCTAATTCGATCTGGGGTACAGTTCCACAGGTACAGGATCGATCTGGGGTACAGTTCCACAGTCACCAATTCTATCTGGGGTGCAGTTCCACAGGTACAGGATCGATCTGGGGTACAGTTCCACAGTCACCAATTCTATCTGGGGTGCAGTTCCACAGGTACAGGATCGATCTGGGGTACAGTTCCACAGTCACCAATTCTATCTGGGGTGCAGTTCCACAGTCACCAATTCTATCTGGGGTACAGTTCCACACGTACAGGATCTATCTGGGGTACAGTTCCACAGTCACCAATTCTATCTGGGGTGCAGTTCCACAGGTACAGGATCGATCTGGGGTGCAGTTCCACACGTACAGGATCGATCTGGGGTGCAGTTCCACACGCACAGGATCGATCTGGGGTGCAGTTCCACAGGTACAGGATCGATCTGGGGTGCAGTTCCACAGGTACAGGATCGATCTGGGGTGCAGTTCCACACGCACAGGATCGATCTGGGGTACAGTTCCACGGTCACCAATTCTATCTGGGGTACATTTTTTCCCTTCCAGTATTTATCCAATTCCCCTTTTGAAAGTTATTATTGAATCTGCTTCCACCGCCCTTTCAGGCAGCGCATTCCAGATCAGAACAACTCGCTGCGTAAAAAAAATTCTCCTCATCTCCCCCTCTGGTTCTTTTGCCAATTACCTTAAATCTGTGTCCTCTGGTTACCGACCCTCCTGCCACTGGAAACAGTTTCTCCTTATTTACTCTATCAAAACCCCTCATGATTTTGAACACCTCAATTAAATCTCCCCTTAACCTTCTCTGCTCTGAGGAGAACAATCCCAGCTTCTCCAGTCTCTCCACATAACTGAAGTCCCTCATCCCTGGGACCATTCTGGTAAATCTCCTCTGCACCCTCTCCAAGGCCTGGACATCCTTCCTAAAGTGCGGTGCCCAGAATTGGACACAATACTCCAGCTGAGGCCTAACCAGTGATTTATAAAAGTTTAGCATAACTTCCTTACATTTTGTGCTCTGTAGTTTCTTATACCCCCCTGTTGGTGAAGTGGGCAATGACACTTAAATTCAGTCCCCAGTCTCTGCCAAGTTGCTGTGGTAAGAAAATCATCACTTTCTTGCTCCCCAGTCTGCAGTCGAATATTCTCACCGCCCAGACTGACTCATACTGAATAGCAATTTGGATGAGGTGCCAAAGTGGGGGTGAAGGAACTGACACCTGTGGAACCAATTAATACCCCAGCAATAACGTAAACTAAAGGGTACAATTTTAAAGGGGGTGCAGGAACAGAAAGGTCGGCAGGTGAATGTACAAAAATCTTTGAAGGTGGCAGCACAGGTTGAGAAGGCTGTTAAAAAAGCATACGGGATCCTGGGCTTTATTAATAGAGGCGTAGAGTACAAAAACAAGGAAGTTATGCTAAACTCTTTATAAATCACTGGTTAGGCCTCAGCTGGAGTATTGTGTCCAATTCTGGGCACCGCACTTTAGGAAGGATGTCAAGACCTTGGAGAGGGTGCGGAGGAGATTTACTAGAATGGTCCCAGGGATGAGGGACTCCAGTTATGTGGAGAGACTGGAGGAGCTGGGATTGTTCTCCTTAGAGCAGAGAAGGTTAAGGGGGGATTTAATCGAGGTGTTCAAAATCATGAAGGGTTTTGATAGAGTAAATAAGGAGAAACCGTTTCCAGTGGCAGGAGGGTCGGTAACCAGAGGACGCAGATTTAAGATAATTGGCAAAAGAGCCAGAGGGGGAGATGAGGAGAATTTTTTTTACGCAGTGAGTTGTGATGATCTGGAATGCGCTGCCTGAAAGGGCGGTGGAAGCAGATTCAATAATAACTTTCAAAAGGGGAATTGGATAAATACTTGGAGAGAAAATTTGCAGGGCTCTCGGGAAAGAGCAGGGGGAATGGGACTAATTGGATGGCTCTTTCAAAGGGCCAGCACAGGCATGATGGGCCGACTGGCCTCCTTCTGTGCTGTACCATTCTATGATAGGAGACAGTGCAGTGTTTGTTCCAGTAGGGGGCGGTGGTGTTTGATGTCAGCCCGCACTTGGATCAATGGAGAATGCCGTGCCGCGCCACCTGGTGACCAGGAGGCGGTACTACACCCAAATCAAACAACAACTTGGATTGATATACAATACACATAAATCATAGAATGGCCACAGCACAGAAGGAGGCCATTCGGCCCGTTGAGCCCCTGCCAGCTCTTTGCAAGAGCAATCCAGATAGTCCCACTCCCCCGCCCTATCCCCGTAGCCCTGCAAATTTTTTTCCTTTCAAGTACTTATCCAGTTCCCTTTTGACGGCCATGATTGAATCTGCCTCCACCACCCCCTCGGGCAGTGCATTCCAGATCCTAACCACTCGCTGTGTAAGAATGTTTTTCCTCATGTCGCCTTTGGTTCTGTTGCCGATCACCTTAAATCTGTGTCCTCTGGTTCTCGACCCTTCCGCCAATGGGGACAGTTTCTCTCTATCTACTCTGTCCAGACCCTTCATGATTTTGAACACCTCGATCAAATCTCCTCGCAACCGTCTCTGTTCTAAGGAGAACAATCCCAGCTTCTCCAGTCTCTCCACATAACTGAAGTCCCTCATCCCTGGGACCATTCTCGTAAATCTCCTCTGCACCCTCTCTAAGGCCTTGACATCCTTCCTAAAGTGCGGTGCCCAGAACTGGACACAATACTCCAGTTGTGGCCGAACCAGTGTTTTATAAAGGTTCATCATAACCTCTTTGCTTTTGTACTCTATGCCTCTATTAATAAAGCCCAGGATCCCGTATGTTTTTTTAACCACTTTCGCAAACTTGCCTGCAGCCCCTGAACATCCCTCCTTGTCCTGACTCTCCAGTATTAAAGTCCAACCACTTGGAAAGACAACACTGAATCCTACCCCTCCTTACATAGAATTACATACGTGGAATGTACAGCACAGAAACAGGCCATTCGGTCCATCTGCTCTCTGCTGGTGTTTCTGCTCCACACGAGCCTCCTCCCACTCCAATTACCCCATCCCATCCTGCCCCTTCCTTATCCCTCTATTCCCTTCTCCCTCACGTATGTATCGAGCCTCCCCTTAAATGCATCAACCGTCTCTGCTTCAAACACTTAACATTCTCATCGCTCTCTGTGCAAAGAAATTTCTCCCAAGTCCTTCATTTGATCTGTTGGTGACCGTCTTATATTTATGGCCCCTTGTTCTAGACTCACCCACAAGTGGAAATTGTTTCTCCAAATCCACCCTATCGAACCCCTTCATCATTTTAAAGACCTCGGGTCTTCCCTTAACCCCCCCTTGACAACAACTTGCACTTATACAGCGCCATTGATGTAGTAAAAACATCCCAAGGTGCTTCACGGGGGGCGATTATCTGTCAAAAATTGACACCGAGCCACAGGAAGTGATATTAGCACAGGTGACCAAAAGCTTGGTTAAATAGTTTCGTCTCAAGGAGGAGAGAATCCCAGAGCTTGGGGCTAGACGGCTGACGCCACGGCCACCGATGGTGGGGTGAAGGAGGATGGGGTTGCACAACACAAGAACATAAGAAATAGGAGCAGGAGTAGGCCAATCGGCCCCTCGAGCCTGCTCCGCCATTCAATAAGATCATGGCTGATCTGATCCTAATCTCAAATCTAAATTCATGTCCAATTTCCTGCCCGCTCCCCGTAACCCCTAATTCCCTTTACTTCTAGGAAACTGTCTATTTCTGTTTTAAATTTATTTAATGATGTAGCTTCCACAGCTTCCTGGGGCAGCAAATTCCACAGACCTACTACCCTCTGAGTGAAGAAGTTTCTCCTCATCTCAGTTTTGAAAGAGCAGCCCCTTATTCTAAGATTATGCCCCCTAGTTCTAGTTTCACCCATCCTTGGGAACATCCTTACCGCATCCACCCGATCAAGCCCCTTCACAATCTTATATGTTTCAATAAGATCGCCTCTCATTCTTCTGAACTCCAATGAGTAGAGTCCCAATCTACTCAACCTCTCCTCATATGTTCACCCGCTCATCCCCGGGATTAACCGAGTGAACCTTCTTTGTACTGCCTCGAGAGCAAGTATGTCTTTTCTTAAGTATGGAGACCAAAACTGTATGCAGTATTCCAGGTGCGGTCTCACCAATACCTTATATAACTGCAGCAATACCTCCCTGTTTTTATATTCTATCCCCCGAGCAATAAAAGCCAACATTCCGTTGGCCTTCTTGATCACCTGCTGCACCTGCATACTAACTTTTTGATCTTCTTGCACTAGGACCCCCAGATCCCTTTGTGCTGCAGTACTTTCCAGTTTCTCGCCATTAAGATAATAACTTGCTCTCTGATCTTTCCTGCCAAAGTACATAACCTCACATTTTCCAATATTGTATTGCATCTGCCAAATCTCCGCCCTCTCACCCAGCCTGTCTATATCCCCCTGTAGGTTTTTTATGTCCTCCTCACTCTCTACTTTCCCTCCCACCTTTGTATCATCTGCAAACTTTGATATGTTACACTCGGTCCCCTCCTCCAAATCGTTAATATAGATTGTAAAGAGTTGGGGACCCAGCACCGACCCCTGCGGAACACCACTGGCTACTGGTTGCCAGTCCGAGAATGAACCATTTATCCCAACTCTCTGCTTCCTGTTAGATAACCAACCCTCCACCCATGCCAGAATATTACCCCCAATCCAGTGATTCTTTATCTTGAGCAATAATCTTTCATGTGTCACCTCGTTGAATGCCTTCTGGAAGTCTAAATACACTACGTCCACTGGTTCCCCTTTATCCACCCTGTACGTTACAAGAGGCCAGAGTTGGAGGAATGCAGACATCTCAGAGGGTTGTCGGGCTGGAAGAGGTCGCAGAGATAGGGAGGTGGGGGGGCAAGGCTGAGAATTTTTAAATCGAGGCGTTGCCGGACCGGGAGCCAATGTCGGTCAGCGAACACAGGGGGTGATGGGTGAACAGGACTTGGTGCGAGTTAGGATACAGGGAGAAGAGCTTATGCAAGATGGAAGGCCAATCAGAAAAGGCAGCACCTCTGACAGTGCAGCACTCCCTCAGCATTTCACAGGGAGTGTCAGCTTAGATATTATGGACAAGTCTCATGGAGTGGGACATGAACCCACAACCTCCAGACTCAGAGGCAAGAATACTGTCCACTGAGCCATGGCTGACACCAAGTTCAAACAGGACAAAGTAGAGTGGATAGGGACTGAGTTACCTGGACTTTAAGGGCCAGATTCCCAGGACTTGATGAGGGTAGTGCAGTTGATGTTGTGTATATGGACTTTCAAAAGGCATTTTATAAAGTACCACCTTCAAGAGGACATAGACAGACTGGTGGAATTTAACGCAGAGAAGTGCAAAGTGATATATTTTGGTGGGAAGAACGAGGAGAGGCAATATAATCTAGAGGACACAATTCTAAAGGGGGTACAGGAACAGAGGGATCTGGGGGTATATGTGCACAAATCATTGAAGGTGGCAGGGCAGGTTGAGAAAATGGTTAAAAAAGCATACAGGATCCTGGGCTTTATAAATAGAGGCATAGAGTACAAAAGCAAGGAAGTTATGATGAACCTTTATAAAACACTGGTTCGGCCACAACTGGAGTATTGTGTCCAGTTCTGGTCACTGCACTTTAGGAAAGATGTGAGGGCCTTAGAGAGGGTGCAGAAGAGATTTACTAGAATGGGTCCAGGGATGAGGGACTTTAGTTACGTGGATAGACTGGAGAAGCTGGGGTTGTTCTCCTTGGAGCAGAGAAGGTTGAGAGGAGATTTGATCGAGGTGTTCAAAATCATGAAGGGTCCAGACAGAGTAGGTAGAGAGAAACTGTTCCCATTGGCGGAAGGGTCAAGAACCAGAGGGCACAGATTTAAGGTGATTGGCAAAAGAACCAATGGTGACATGAGGAAAAACTTTTTTACACAGCGAGTGGTTAGGATCTGGAATGCACTGCCCGAGGGGGTGGTGGAGGCAGATTCAATCATGGCCTTCAAAAGGGAACTGGATAAGTACTTGAAAGGAAAAAAATTGCAGGGCTACGGGGATAGGGCGGGGGGAGTGGGACTAGCTGGATTGCTCTTGCATGGAGCCGGCACGGACTCGATGGGCCGAATGGCCTCCTTCTGTGCTGTAACCTTTCTATGATCCTATGATTCTGTAGGGAGATGGAGGGACTTCTCTACATATCCTTAGAAAGGATCTATTGGCCATGGAAGGAGTGCAGTGCAGATTGACCAGAACGTTACCAGGACTCCAAGGGTTAAATTATGAGGAGAGATTACATAAACTGGGCTCGTATTCCCTGGAATATAGACGGTTAAGGGGTAACATAAGAACATAAGAAATAGGAGCAGGAGTAGGGCCATTCGGCCCCTCGAGCCATTCGGCCCCTCGAGCCTGCTCCGCCATTCAATCAGATCATGGCTGATCTTCGACCTCAACTCCACTTTCCCGCCCGATCCCCATATCCCCTGATGCCTGGTGATTTGTTTGAGGTTTTTAGGATGGGGTAGATTGAGAGAAACTTTTTCTGCTGGTGGGAGAGTCTAGGAGAAGGGGACATAACCTTAAAATCAGAGCCAGGCCATTCAGGAGAGAAATTCGGAAACACTTCTTCACGCAAAGGGTGGTAGAAGTGTGGGACTCTCTCCCACAAAAAGCAGTAGATGCTCGCTCAATTCATAATGTTAAATCTGAGATCGATAGATTTTTGCTGGCCACAGGTATTATGGGATATCAATGGAGCCAAGGCGGGTAAATGGAGTTCGGATTCAGATCAGCCATGATCTCATTGAATGGCGGAACAGGCTCGAGGGGCTGAATGGCCTCCTCCTGTTCCTATATTCCGCAAGACGGAAGCCAAACACTGATTAAGTGTAGACGTTTAAATCAACCATCGCAATGGCTCGAGTTTGAAGGAAAGATTTACGTAGCACCTTCACATCTCAGGATGATCGTAGCAGCATCTGTTGCTATAGGCAAACAGAACAGCCAATTAGTGCACAGCAAGGTCCCACAAACAACAACAAGGTGAATGACCTGATAATCTGTTGTTTTTTTTTTGTTTGTGTTGTTAAAGGAGGAATATTGGACCAGGACTGTGGGGAGAACTCCCCTGCTCTTCGTTCAATAGTGGCCGTGGGATCTATTTACATCCACCTGAGAGGGCAGCCATCGGTTTAACATCTGATCTGAAAGACGGCACCTCCGACAGTGCAGCACTCCCTCAGTACTGGCACCGGGAGTGACGGCCCTGGATTATGGGGCTCGAGTCTCTGGAGTGGGAGCTCGAACCCAGATGCTTTTGACATGGAGGAGCGAGTGTGCTGAGCCACAGCTGACGCGTAGGGGGGGAGAATTGGATAGGGCCTGTTTTTGGGCAGGGGGTAGCGCGATCTGCTATTCCCCCGCGCCCAATTAGATACTGTGATACGGACATCTTAAGTTTCAACGGGAAGGAGGCATTAGATGGGCCAAATGGGCTGAGGCAGGTGTGAGGAGGAAAGATCTCAAACCAACTGCGTCCAATGGGTTAAATTTATCTCAGGTTTTGTTTTGTTAGTGTTTGGATAAAACATTTCAAAGGCAAGAACGGTTTCAGACCCCGCAGTCAGGACAGGGCGTCCTGGCTAGGAATCCCCTTACTGTTTCCTGGTTTGAGGAAAGTCCCTGCTGTCCAATATCTCCAGGGACTCTCCCCTCGCCTCTCCCTCTTTCAAACTCTTCCGTTCTTGATGGAGGTGTGTTTCACCTGTGAGGTGAGGGGGGGGTGAAAGTGATGCGAACCAATGGGAGGAGTTTGGGCCGCCTTCTCACATCACTGCTGTTCCAACTTCCCCCCCCTGGAGACCCCTCCAAGACGCATAGAAGGTTCCCGAAGGCACGGCCAATGTCGGGCAGGCTCCGGTTCCAACCGGCCCTGAGGTTCCGGCCAGCGCCAGCTCACGTGACATGCGGCCACGGGCAGAGACGAGGCCTGAAACCCGAAGCCTGTTTCGTTGGTGCCGTTGGGGTTAATTGCAGCAGATGTAGAAACATCTTTGCACAGTCTATGAGCGTGAAATGAATCTTTGCATGTAGGAACAAAGAAATAGCTTGCAATTATGAGCGTCTTTCATGCGTGACCTGATATTATATTTGCTCCCCCTTGATCTGGACTCACCCACAAGTCTCTCCACATCTACCCTATCGAAGCCCATAATCATTTTAAGGACCCCTATCAGGCCTCCTCTTAATATCTTCTCAGCAACAACAATTTGCACTTATGTATCCACTTTAACGTAGTAAAATGTCCCAAGGCGCTTTGCAGGAGCGATTATCAGGCAATATTTGATACCGAGCCACATAAGGAGATGTTAGGACAGATGGCCAAAAGTTTGGTCAAAGAGGTAGGTTTTAAGGAGGAGAGAGAGGGAGGCGGAGAGGGAATTCCAGAGGTTGAAGGCACGGCCACCAATGATGGAGTGAAGGAAGTGGAGGTTGCACAAGAGGCCAGAATTGGAGGAGCGCAGAGATCGCGGAGGGTTGTAGCGGCTGGAGGAGCTCACAGAGTCAGGAAGGGGGCGAGGAGGCCGTGGAGGGGTTTGAACACGAGGATGAGAATTTTAAAATCGAGGCGTTCCCGGACCGGGAGCCGATGTAGGTCAGCGAGCACGGGGGGGTGATGGGTGAACGGGACTTGGTGCGAGTTAGGATACGGGGGGGGCAGCAGAGCTTTGGACGAGCTCAAGTTTATGGAGGGTGGAAGATCAGGCAGAAAAGACGACACCTCCGACAGGGCAGCACTCCCTCAGTACTGGCAGCGGGAGTGTCGGCCGAGATATTGTGCTCAAGTCTCTGGAGTGGGGCTTCGAACCTGCAACCTTGTGACTCAAGAGGTAAGGAGTGTTACCAACGGTGCCACAGCTGACACCAAATTCCAACAGGACAAAGTAGAGGAGATAGGGATTGAGTTAGGTGGACTTTAAGGGCTAGATTCCCAGGACGCAGGTGTGGGAGTTAAGGAATCAGTGAACAGCGGGGTAAAGCTGATTGGCTCAACAGGGAGTTGGAGGGACTTCTGCATGTAGCTTTAGAAAGGATATATTAGCCTTGGAAGGAGTCCAGATTCGCCCAGATCGTTACCAGGGCTCCAAGGGTTAAATTATGAGGAAATATTACACAAACTGGGCTCGTATTCCCTGGAATTGAGAAGGTTAAGGGGTGATTTGATTGAAAGGAATTGAGAGGCTAGACAGGAAGACATTGGCTATTGTCTTATTGTTTCCAGGCCTGGGAATCCCCATGCCGTTCCCTTTGCTTTCTTTGAGGAAAGCCCCTGCTCCCCAATATGCCTCCAAAGGACTTTCCTTCTATGCCTCTCAATCCTTCAAACTCTTCCGTTCTTGTTGGAGGTGTTTTTTTTTAACCTGTAAGGGGAGAGGGGAGTGCGGGGACGAGATGTGAACCAATGGGAGGAGTTTGGGCCGCCTGTTCACATCGCCGCTGTTCCGCCTTCCCCCCTGGAGACCCCCCAAGACGAATAGAAGGTTCCTGAAGGCGCGGCTGATGTCAGGCAGGCTCCGGTTCAGACTGGTTCCGAGGTTTTGGCCAGCGCCAGTTCACATGGCAAGCGGCCACGGGCAGAGACGAGGTCTGAAACTCACTTCCTGTTTAGTTGGTAACACAAACAGCGATGTGATCATGACCAGATCATCTGGTTTTTTAGTGATGTTGGTTGAGGGATAAATATCGGGCCCCAGGACACCGGGGAGAACTCCCCGCTGCTCTTCTTCGAAATAGTGGCCGTGGGATCTTTTAAGTCCCACCTGAGAGAGGGCGGACGGGGGGCGCTCGGTTTGAGGTCTCATCCGAAAGACGGGACCTCCGACAGTGCGGCGCTCCCTCGGTACTGGGCACCGGGGAGGACGAGAGCAAAAGGAATGTTATTGACGCCAATCTTGGATATCAATAAAAGCTGCAGACGGTAGGAGGGAGGGAAACCTGAAGGAGGGGAGGAAGAGCCTTCATTTATATAGCTCCTTCCACCTCCTCCGAACATCTCAAAGTTCTTCACAGCCAATGGAAACGCAGTCACTGATGTTATTTTACACCCAGCCATTTTTGCGCACAGCGAGTTCCCTATGAACAGGTCCCAAATGAGACAAGCCAACCAGTCGACGCTCCACCTCGTCCGAAAACACGACGTCAGGTTCCACGTGGACGCTGACCACCCCCAGCTCTACCTCACCACCACCTCTCTCCCCCCCCTCCACTGTCTCTGATTGGTCGCACTGCCTGTTCGACATCCAGTGCTGGATGAGCAGAAACTTCCTCCGACTAAATATTGGGAAGACTGAAGCCATTGTCTTCGTTCCCCGCCACAAACTCCGTTCCCCAGACTCCGACTCCATCCCTCTCCCCGGCCACTGTCTGAGGCTGAACCAGACAGTTCGCAACCTTGGCGTCCGATTTGACCCTGAGATGAGCTTCTGACCCCATATCCGCTCCATCACCAAGACCGCCTACTTCCACCTCTGTAACATCGCCCGTCTCCGCCCCGTCTCAGCTCATCTGCTGCTGAAACCCTCATCCCTGCCTTTGTTACCTCCAGACTCGACTATTCCAATGCTCTCCTGGCCGGGCCTCTCATCTCCCACCCTCCGTAAACTTGAGCTCATCCAAAACTCTGCTGCCCCCCGTATCCTAACTCGCACCAAGTCCCGTTCACCCATCACCCCCTGTGCTCGCTGACCGACATCAGCTCCCGGTCCGGGAACGCCTCGATTTTAAAATTCTCATCCTCGTGTTCAAATCCCTCCACGGCCCTCGCCCCCTCCCTATCTCTGTAACCTCCTCCAGCCCCTACAACCCTCTGAGATCTCTGCGCTCCTCCAACTCTGGCCTCTTGCACATCCCCCGATTTCCATCGCTCCACCATTGGCGGCCGTGCCTTCAGCTGCCTGGGCCCTAAGCTCTGGAATTCCCTCCCTAAACCTCTCCGCCTCTCTCTCTCTCCTCCTTTAAGACGCTCCTTAAAACCTACCTCTTTGACCAAGCTTTTGGTCACCTGTCCTAATATCTCCTAATGTGGCTCGGTGTTAAATTTTGTTTGATAATCGCTCCTGTGAAGCGCCTTGGGACGTTTTACTACGTTAAAGGCGCTATATAAATGCAGGTTATTGTTGTTAAGGAATGAATGTTCACCACCAGCACATCTGGTTTTGTTCAAATAGGGCCCCATGGGATCTTTTATGCTCACCACACCAGCCAGACAAGATCTCACCTTAATAAGTCATCCGAAAGACGGCACCGCTGACAGTGCAGCACTCCCTCAGTACTGGCACTGGGAGTGTCGGCCTGGATTATGGGGCTCAAATCTCTGGAGTGGGGGCTCGAACCCCCGACCTTCTGACTCAGAGGCCAGAGTGAGGCCCACTGAGCCTTGGCTGACACCAATAAAAACTGGCATTCTTCACCTGAAACCACGGCCCCGATATTACCAGGGAGGCAAGATGGCAGCGGGGGGAGGGGGGGTGGCGACTGGGCGCGTGGGTAACCCGCCCAGTGAAATCCGTCCGCTCCCCACTCGATCGCGGTTAAATCGCAGCCACTTAAAATGGCTTCCGGGTTTCCCGTCGTCAACCCGCGCGGCGGGCGGACCGCGCACCCGCATCACAGGCCGTCAGCTGGAGGAGCCCTATTTAAAGGGGCAGTCCTCCAATGGCTGCTCCGGGAGCAAACACCCAAATTACACAATGGATCAGCCCAGGGGAAAGGCCGCTCCCAGATTTAGCGATGCCTCACTCCAGGTGCTACTGGACGGGGTGAGGAGGAGGAGGGATATTTTCTACCTGGCGGACGGGAGGAAGAGGCCTGCCTCTGCCACCAAGAAGGCCTGGCTCGAGGTGGCAGAGGAGGTCAGCAGCGGCAGCAACATCTCCCGTGGATCCAGTGCAGGAAGTGCTTCAATGACCTAACCAGGTCAGTCAAAGTAAGTACACTTACTCATTCCCCTACACTCCGTCTTCCACATCACCGCCCCCACCCCCCAACTCATTCTGCACTGCCAACACTACTCTATCACATCACTCCTCACACCCACTCAAACCTCATCCTCAACTTACCTGCACTTACTCACCTCCCCAGTACTCATCCCACCACTACCACTCACCCCAATCCTCATACAATCTCATGGCTCTGTCTCATACTCACCCTCTGATGCATCTTTCACGGTCAGCCTGACCCAACCCAATGCATTCAGCGGTTGGCCACGTCACCAACCTTCACTCAGGCCTCTCTACTTTCTCCCCTTATAGGAGAAGAGAGCCCAGAATGCGTGGGAGAGGGCGAGGACCGGAGGGGGGCTGCAATATCAGGTCGTCCTTACAGACGTGGAGCAGGAGGCTCTTGAATTAAGCCGTACCCTCGAGCGCCTGTCCGTCAGGGACGCCAAGACTGCCACCCGACAAATGGCTGGTGACAGAACTTTAACATTCAGCACTCACAATAGCAAATGATGTTAACGTGCCTTGCCATCTTCAGCACCTCAACATCTGTCATCATCCTTAATATTGCCTTCTGTTCTCTTACAGGGCCTTCAGCGACCGCCGTGACGGCGGAGGGCGATTCCTCAGAGGACCTGCCGGCCTCTGAGGGGACACCGTCACATCTGAGCGAGCCATCCACCAGCGCAGATACACACACCTCAGTGGGTCCCAGTCCGTAGTTAGTTGGGGTCGCACATGGTGAGTTACCACACCCATGTGAGCACGAGCAGACACTGGTGGCAGGGGCAGCTGTGGAGAGTCCGTGTCGGTGGGAGCATTCCTCTCCAGGCTCTGCTCAGCTGGACACAGATGCTGAACCCTGGGGGCCATTCTTTAAAAGGAGAATGATCGAGGGGCAGCAGCACACTTGCGAGGTGCTGGAACAGGTGCCACACGCACTCTGCACAATCGCGCAGAGGATGGAGGAGTCCAACTCCTGCATAAGTGGAATGGTGGCACAGGTACAGGAGGGAATCTCTGAGATACTGTCACAGGGACGTGAGGGCATCTCTGAGATAGTGTCGCGGGTAAGTGCGGGAATGTCTGTGATGGAGGGAAGGCTAGCCTCCATGGAGCTTCAAGCACGGCTCACCAATGAGTCCATTCAGGCCCTGACAACAGCCGTTTGGACTCAGGGTGAACAACATTCTGCCGCCTTAAACAGGCAGGCAAATACACTAGCACTGGCCGTACAAGGCTTCACACATGTCCTCCAAACTGTCTTCCAGCAGGGTGGTAGGAGTGATGTGGGCCTGGCCCAGGGGAGGGATGATGGCGAAAGGGGACATGGAAGTGGGAATGCCACTCAAAGCGCCCTCACGTCTCACCCATTGCCCCCCTCTCATCCAGTACCCGCAATGCTGCCTCCTCTCCAGGTGGCCGAGTCTGCCTCTGCACAGGTGCAGGTGGAGCAGTCTTTGGAGGGGCCCTCACGGGCACCAAAACCCAGAGGGCGTAGGCCCAAAGCATCTAATCGGTCAGGGAATGAACAAGAGCAACCTGCCACTACCTCTGCTGCAGCCACAGGGGATGCACCACGTAGAAGTAGTCGGAAGCGAAAGGCGAAGGTTTCGTGAGCACGAAGGGGATGCACAAGGGTGTTTGACGGTTGGCCATTTTTTAAATTTACATTTGCTTTTTGTTAAACTCACATTAAATATTGTTATTGTCACCACTACTGCCACGTCTTGGCCATTCTTGACTGGCTTCTGCAATAGGGCCCTTCCATGAGGTTCACCATGAACGCCGACACTTGATACCACTCATTGGGTCACTCTATCGTGGGTGTATGTGTAGTTGCAGGACTGTTTTGTGCAGGGATTGTGGGGGCAGGTGTGGGCGCTGCTCTATCCAGGTGGTGTGAGGACTGGACTCTTCACACTGTCTGATATTAGGAGAACCATTCACATATCAATGACTCCCTGGCCTCAGGAGCAGCCAGGTGAGCCGTTGTTCTGCCCATGGGTTGTTCCTGCTCCTCCTGCTTCTCCTCCTCCTCAATATGGATGGTATATGTGGATGGGGCCTCCTTAAGCAGCACCCCTCTCAGTTGTGCCATATTGTGCAGGGCACAACACACAACTATAATGCGTACCACTCTGTCCGGTGCGTATTGAAGCGCTCCTCCAGAACGATCAAGGCACCTGAAGCGCATCTTGAGCAGCCCTTTGGAATGCTCAATTGTAGACCTGGTAGTGATGTGGCTGTCGTTACATCGACACTGTTGCTCAGTGGTGGGATTCCTCAGATGTGTCATGAGCCACGTGTGCAGGGGGTATCCCTTGTCCCCGAGGAGCCAGCCCTTACGTGTTCAGTACGTGGAAGAGGGGCGGGATGTTGGACTCCCGGAGGACGAAGGAATGTGGCAGCTGCCAGGGTATCTGGCACACACGTGAAGGAATCTCTTGCGGTGGTCACATACAAGCTGAGTCTTAATGGAGTGATAGCCTTTCCTGTTGAAGAACAGTCCTGGCTCGTGTGGAGGTGCTCGTATTGCTATATGGGTGCAATCGATTACACCCTGCACCCGTGGGAAGCCAGCCACAGGGTGGAATCCCACTGCCCTCTCCGTCTGGCTGAGGTCGTCCACGGGGAAGTTGACGTAGTGTGAGGCCCTGAGAAAGAAGCCGTCGGTGACCTGCCTTATGCACTTGTTTGCAGACGACTGAGAGAACCCCGGTGGCACCCTGGAATGATCCGGGGGATAAAGATGTTGAGGACAGTGGTGACATTGACAGTGACAGGTTGGGAGATGCTGCTCGTCCCAGCCGGGAGCAGCTCAGCATGAAGGAGGCTGCCAGATGTCTGCGACTACCTGGCGACTGACTCTGAGCCTCCGTATGCACTGCTCCTCAGAGAGGTCCAGCAAGCTGAGCCTCAGTCTGTAGACCCTGTGGTGAGGGTAGTGCCTCATGCAATGTCGCTTTCTCTATTGTTGCCCTCCGTGCTCTTGTGCAGGTGCCTGTGGCGCAGCACTGTGTTGTGGAGCTCCACGTGGCGGAGGTGGACGCCATGCCTGGCGAGGCTGGTGATGTTGCTTGTCCTCAGATGTTGTGGTGAATGCAGCCATGGCGCTCCCCCTCCCCCTCCCCATCCTGACGGTGTGAGTTTGAGAGGGTTCGCAAAGTAGTTAAATATGTTTGCACAGCAGAGTTTCGGCTATAAATTAAAAACTTTGAGTGGAAAGACAAAGGTCGTTTTCTCCCCACCTGTCAAATTAGCCCTTGCATCTCCCACTGGTTGCTGGCTGAAACACGTCTGCTCCAACAGGGAGTGTTTCCCACAGCACAGGAAACACGCTGAGGATCCTTCAAAATTGCACCCCTGCCAAAATCTCCACTCAATGAGGTCTCTCAAGTACCTCAACTATCTGCCTAACTATCTAAAGCAGCATCCCGCCGGCTTTAATTGCCGGTGGGAGTCCCGCATGCGGGAGCTGCGCGTGTAATTGGGGAACCCGGGAGTGGGCGGGTTGGAGCCGGGCTCCGAACCCGCTCCAGGATTCCGCCATTTTACGAGCCCCCCCACCCACCCCCCCGCACCCGCTCGGCCATCCGAAAATCGGCTCCCACATCTCAGAGAAGTTTAACAAGGAGGGAGGGAGACATGGAGACAGAAAGGGGCAAAATGAGGGGGAAAGAAGAGGCAGATTAAAGTCAACAACAACATCTTGCATTTACGTAGCGCCGTTAACATAGTAAAACGTCCCAAGGCGCTTCACAGGAGTGATCATCAAACAAAATTTGACACCGAGCCACATAAGGAGATATTAGGACAGGTGACCAAAAGCTTGGTCAAAGAGGTAGGTTTTAAGGAGCGTCTTAAAGGAGGGGAGAGAGAGGCGGAGAGGTTTAGGGAGGGAATTCCAGAGCTTAGGGCCCAGGCAGCTGAAGGCACGGCCGCCAGTGGTGGAGCGATGGAAATCGGGGGTTCTCGAAGAGCTGTAGGGCTGCAGGAGGACAGGGCCCCTCGGCTTAACGTCTCATCCCAAAGACGGCACCTCCGGCAGTGCAGCACTCCCTCAGTGCCGGCACTGGGAGAGTGCCGGCCTAGATTTTGGCCTCGACTCTCTGGAGTGGGACCACGAAATCTCAACCTTCTGACTCAGAGGCGAGAGAGCTAGCCTCTGAACCAGGGCTGACACTCTGGAGGTTCTGAAGGGGCTTGAGGAACTGTACCCCAACGCCTTCTGGAGAGAAGAAAAGAACAAATTGAGGGTGGCTTTCTACTTGTAACGCAAGTGACTCTTGGCAAGGAGAATGGAGAGCATTCTTGACCTGAAGCTTTTGAAGCCGTTGTGTTTGATGTTCACCACTGGTGAAACTAGTCCAACTTGTTGGAGTCAGAAATGCATTGTTGACTCCTTGGCAAATGTACAAAGATGCAACATTTGGAAAGTCCCATGCCTTATCCCTGGGCTCTGCTGAACCTTTGAGGGGTCAATGGTCAGAGAAAAAACAAGAACAATTTGCTGCCCCAGTTGGCTGCTTGGTGTCGGGGAAGTGGCCAAACAGGGTTCCTGTTGGCAGGGACAGGAAGTATTGTGGATGGGAGTGAGAACTTGCAAAGGGACATAAATAACTTGCATTTATATAGCGCCTTTAACGTAGGAAAAAAATGTCCAAAGGCGCTTCACAGGAGCGAAAATTGACATGGAGCCACATAAGGAGATATTAGGACAGGTGACCAAAAGCTTGGTCAAAGAGGTAGGTTTTAAGGAGCGTCTTAAAGGAGGAGAGAGAAAGGCGGAGAGGTTTAGGGAGGGAATTCCAGAGCTTAGGGCCCAGGCAGCTGAAGGCACAATTAAGTGAGTGGGAAAAACTGCAGCAAATGGACTTCAATGTGGGCAAGTGTGAGGTCATCCACTTTGGATCCAAGAAAGACAAATGGGAGCATTTTTGAAATGGTGAGAAACCAGGAACTGTGGAGGAGCAAAAGGATTTGGGGATCCAAGTACAGAAATCATTAAAAGCTAGTGGACAGATTGAAAAAATAACTGAAAAGGCCAATGGAGTGTTGGCCTTTATCTCAAGAGGCCTGGAATATAAAGGGGTGAAGTTTATATTACCGCTGGACAGAGCTCTGGTCACACCCCCTCTGGAGATACTGGGTTCAGTTCTGGGCACCGCACCTCAGGAAGGAGATATTGGCCTTGGAGGGGGTGCAGTGCAGATTCACCAGAATGATACCGGGGCTAAAAGGGTTAAATTATGAGGCCAGGTCGCACAGACTAGGCTTGTATTCCCTCGAGTTTAGAAGATTGAGGGGTGATTTACGTAGAGTTACATAGAATTTACAGCACAGAAACAGGCCATTCGGCCCAACTGGTCTATGCCGTTGTTAATGCTCCACACGAGCCTCCTCCCTCCCCTCCACATCCCACCCTATCAGCATATCCTTCTATTTCTTTCTCTCTCATGTGTTTATCCAGCTTCCCCTTAAATGCATCTACGCTACAAGTTCCACATTCTCACCACTCTCTGGGTAAAGAGGTTTATGCTATTCACCTCAACTATTCCTTGTCGTAGCGAGTTCCACATTCCAACCACTCCTTGACCAAAAACTTTTCACCTGAATTCCTTTTTGGATTTATTAGCGACTATTTTATATTTATGACCTCTAGTTTTGGACTCCCCTGCAAGTGGAAACATTTTCTCTACGTTTACCCTACCGAACCCTTTCATAATCTTAAAGACAGAAAGAACTTGGATTTATATATTTTTATTATTCATTCATGGGATGTGGGCGTCGCTGGCAAGGTTGGCATTTATTGCCCATCCCTAATTGCCCTTAAGAAGGTGGTGGTGAGACGCCTTCTTGAACCGCTGCAGTCCGTGTGGTGACGGTTCTCCCACAGTGCTGTTAGGAAGGGAGTTCCAGGATTTTGACCCAGCGACGATGAAGGAACGGCCGATATATTTCCAAGTCAGGATGGTGTGTGACTTGGAGGGGAACGTGCAGGTGGTGTTGTTCCCATGTGCCTGCTGCCCTTGTCCTTCTAGGTGGTAGAGGTCGCGGGTTTGGGAGGTGCTGTCGAAGAAGCCTTGGCGAGTTGTTGCAGTGCATCCTGTGGATGGTACACACTGCAGCCACAGTGCGCCGGTGGTGAAGGGAGTGAATGTTTAGGGTGGTGGATGGGGTGCCAATCAAGCGAGCTGCTTTGTTCTGGATGGTGTCGAGCTTGTTGAGTGTTGTTGGAGTTGCACTCATCCAGGCAAGTGGAGAGTGTTCCATCACACTCCTGACTTGTGCCTTGTAGATGGTGGAAAGGCTTTGGGGAGTCAGGAGGTGAGTCACTCGCCGCAGAATACCCAGCCTCTGACCTGCTCTCGTAGCCACAGTATTTATGTGGCTAGTCCAGTTAAGTTTCTGGTCATTGGTGACCCCCAGGATGTTGAAGGTGGGGGATTTGGCAATGGTAATGCCGTTGAATGTCAAGGGGAGGTGGTTAGACTCTCTCTTGTTGAAGATGGTCATTTCCTGGCACTTGTCTGGCTCGACTATTACTTGCTACTTATTAGCCCAAGCTTAGATGTTGTCCAGGTCTTGCTGCATGCGGGCTCTGACTGCTTCATTATTTGAGGGGTTGCGAATGGAACTGAACACTGTGCAATCATCAGCGAACATCCCCATTTCTGACCTTATGAGGGAGAGAAGGTCATTGATGAAGCAGCTGAAGATGGTTCGGCCTAGGACACTGCCCTGAGGAACTCCTGCAGCAATGTCCTGGGGCTGAGATGATTGGTCTCCAACAACCACTACCATCTTCCTTTGCGCTAGGTATGACTCCAGCCACTGGAGAGTTTTCCCCCTGATTCCCATTGACTTCAATTTTACTAGGGCTCCTTGGTGCCACACTCGGTCAAATGCTGCCTTGATGTCAAGGGCAGTCACTCTCACCTCACCTCTGGAATTCAGCTCTTTTTTCCATGTTTGGACCAAGGCTGTAATGAGGTCTGGAGCTGAGTGGTCCTGGCAGAACCCAAACTGAGCATCGGTGAGCAGGTTATTGGTGAGTAAGTGCCGCTTGATAGCACTGTCGACGACACCTTCCATCACTTTGCTGATGATTGAGAGTAGACTGATGGGGCGGTAGTTGGCCGGATTGGATTTGTCCTGCTTTTTGTGGACAGGACATACCTGGACAATTTTCCACATTGTCGGGTAGATGCAAGTGTTGTAGTTGTACTGGAACAGCTTGGCTAGAGGCGCAGCTAGTTCTGGAGCAGAAGTCTTCAGCACTACAGCCGAGATGTTGTCGGGGCCCATAGCCTATAAAGCACCTTTCACGACCTCAGGACATTCCAAAGCGTTTTACAGCCAATGAAGTAGATTTTCTTGACGTGCATTCACTGTTGTACACAATCAACATCACTAAAAAAACAGATGATCTGGTCATTATGTCACTGCTGTTTGTGGGAGCTTGCTGCTTGCAAATTGGCTGCCACGTTTCCAACATTACAATGGGACATTGGGGACAACTCCTCTGCTCTTCTTCCAATAGAGGCCATGGGATCTTTTACGTCCACCTGAGAGGGCAGACAGGGCCTTGGTTTAACGTCTCATCTGAAAGATTCCCTCTGGTTCTGGTCTCCCCCACAAGTGGAAACATCTTCTCTACGTCTACCCTACCAAACCCCTCCATAATTTTAAAGACCTCTAACAGGTCTCCCCTCAGTCTTCTCTTTTCTAGAGAAAAGAGCCTCTGACTGTTCAGTCTTTCCTGATAGTTATAACCTCTCAGTTCTGGTAACATCCTTGCACCTTCTCCAGTGCCTCTTTATCCTTTTTATAATATGGAGACCAGAACTGTGCACAATACTCCAAGTGTGGTCTAACCAAGGTTCTATACAAGTTTAACATAACTTCTCTGCTTTTCAATTCTATCCCTCTAGAAATGACCCCAAGAAGTTTGTTTGAATTTTTTATGGCTTTGTTGCTAGGTTTAATGATTTGTGTATCTGTACCCCCAGATCCCTTTGCTCCTCCATCCCATTCAGACTCTTATTATCCGAGGAGTCTATGGCCTCATTATTCCTCCTACCAGAATGCACCATCTCACATATATCTATATTGAATTTTTTTTGCCATTTACATGCCTATTCTGCAAGTTTATTAATGTCTTCCTGTATTTTGCCGCAGTCCTCCTCAGTATTAACTCCATCCCCCAATTTGGTGTCGTCCGCAGATTTTGTTATTGTACTTCTGATTCCTGAGTCCAAATCGTTGATGTAAATAAGAACATAAGAACATAAGAAATAGGAGCAGGAGTAGGCCAATCGGCCCCTCGAGCCTGCTCCGCCATTCAATAAGATCATGGCTGATCTGGTCCTAACCTCAAATATAAATTCATGTCCAATTTCCTGCCCGCTCCCCGTAACCCCTAATTCCCTTTACTTCTAGGAAACTGTCGATTTCCGTTTTAAATTTATTTAATGATGTAGCTTCCACAGCTTCCTGGGGCAGCAAATTCCACAGACCTACTACCCTCTGAGTGAAGAAGTTTCTCCTCATCTCAGTTTTGAAAGAGCAGCCCCTTATTCTAAGACTATGCCCCCTAGTTCTAGTTTCACCCATCATTGGGAACATCCTTACCTCATCCACCCGATCAAGCCCCTTCACAATCTTATATGTTTCAATAAGATCGCCTCTCATTCTTCTGAACTCCAATGAGTAGAGTCCCAATCTACTCAACCTCTCCTCATATGTCCGCCCCCTCATCCCCGGGATTAACCGAGTGAACCTTCTTTGCACTGCCTCGAGAGCAAGTATGTCTTTTCTTAAGTATGGAGACCAAAACTGTATGCAGTATTCCAGGTGCGGTCTCACCAATACCTTATATAACTGCAGCAATACCTCCCTGTTTTTATGTTCTATCCCCCTAGCAATAAAAGCCAACATTCCGTTGGCCTTCTTGATCACCTGCTGCACTTGGTGAACAAGCGGTCCCAGCACCGATCCCTGTGGAACACCACTTCCCACCTTTAATCCCTACTCTCTGATTTCTGTTTTTGTAGCCAGATATGAATTTATTCTCGGGATGTGGGTGATGGTGGCAGATGGTGAAGGAATGCCCATTGCTAGTGCCCCTGACAACTGAGTAGCTTGCTAGACCACCTCCCATTACAAAGACTGTAGTCATGCCTTTTCCAACCTCAGGACGTCCCAAAGTGCTTTACGGCAGATGGAGAACTTTTTTTTGACGTGCAGTTACTGTTGTAATGTTGGAAACGTGGCAACCAATTTGCGCACAGCAAGCTCCCACAAACAGCAATGGGATAATGACCAGACTATCTGTTTTTAATGATGTTGCTTGACCCAGGACACCGGGGAGAGCTCTCCTGCTCTTCTTCCAATAGTGGCTGAGGGATCTTTTGCACCCACCTGAGAGGGCAGACGGGGCCTCGGTTTAACGTCTCATCCGAAGGACAGCTCCTGCGACATTGCAGCGCTGCACTGGGAGTGTGGGCCTGGATTTTGTGCTCAAGTCTCTGGAGTGGGGGCTCGAACCCACTGACCTCCTGACTCAGGGGCGCGAGTGTTACCCGCTGAAACACGGCTGACATGGCTGTGCTCCCCTAGACGTTCCGGCATTACCGGACGGTGATCAGGAGTGTGAAGTGGGTGATTTATTCCTCTGTCTTTCTGTCTGTCTCCCTTCTCTGCCGAAACCCTCCCTTCATGTGGGGCAGAGCTACACACACTAGAGGCTGCGGCTAAGGCATCGATAGATCGGCATGATGCCCAAGCTTGCAAGAGTAATGATGCCGCAAGTAAGAGGGGCAATTAAATGCGGAATTTCCTCATTCCAGGGAAATGAGGCTGCTACTGGTGCTATTCGGGGATTCCCAGATCCGCAGCTTTAGAAGGAAGCACATTCCTTAAAGGGACTGGCAACAGGTCAATAAGGAAAAAAAAAATTCAAAAAAACAAGGCATAACTTGAATTACTGGCATCCAAGTCTGATCTTCACCGATAGGTCCCCTGCTGTTGCTTAGCAACAGTCTGACTGGTATCCCATCTTCTTGACTTTCTCAAGACGAGGCTTGCACTCATCGAGAAAAAAAACTGGCATTTCTACAGCGCCTTTCACCACCTCACGACGCAGCCAATGAGGTACCTTTGAAGTGTGGTCACTGTTGTAATGTAGGAAACGCGGCAGCCAATTTGCGCACAGCAAGATCCCGCAAACAGCAATGGGATAAATGACCGGATAATTTGTTTTGGTAATGTTGGTTGAGGGATAAATATTGGCCCCGGGACACACTCCCGCCTGCTCTTTTTCGAAATAGCAGCCATGGGATCTTTTACATCCACCTGAGAGGGCAGACGGGGCCTTCATCCGAAAGACGGCACCTCCGACAGTGCAGCACTCCCTCAGTACTGGCACTGGGAGCGTCGGCCTGGATTGCGTGCTCAAGTCTCTGGGCAGTGGTTTGAACCCATGGCCTTGTGTCTCAGAGAGAGTGTTACCCACTGAGCCATGAGGGATTTCGGTGCTGGCCAAAAGAACACTTTCCCATTGCAGGCAGCCAACGTGAGCATCGGTCACTCACCAGGTGAGGTATAGAATGGGTTAGATAGGGAACAAAGCAACCAATCAACAGCAATGACTTGCATTTATATAGCACCTTTAACGTAGTAAAACGTCCCAAGGAGCTTCACAGAGGTTTTGATCAGGCGAATGTGGACATCAAGCCTAAGGAGAAGCTATTAGGACAGGTGAGAGATGGTTTTAAGGAGCGTCTTAAAGGAGGAGAGGGAGGGGGAGAGGTTTAGGGAGGGAATTCCAGAGCTTAGGGCCCAGGCAGCTGAAGGCACGGCCGCCAATGGTGGAGCAAAGGTAACGGGGGATGTGCAAGAGGCCAGAGTCGGAGGACTACTGAATCCCCAACTGAAGACATCACTGTAATAAAACTCGTTCAAGGACTTTGGAAAGGAGAGTTATGTTGGAGGTGGGGCGGTCGTTCGCAAGATGGTTACTCTTGAGCAAAGGAGTGATGGTGGCAGATTTGAAGGTGATGGAGGCGGAACCTGAGGAGAAGGAACTATTCACAACGTCAGCTAGCATGGGGCCAAGGAAGGGAATGTTGAGTTGTCATCGGTTGAGTGGGAATGGTGCCCATGAGGCTTGGCTTGGTGGGCAAGGATAAGGGGGGAAGCAGCAGAGGATGATAAATGGATGCTTGTAATCTTAGTCACTAAGAAGCCCAGGTCACTGCACTGAGTGGAATTGCTGAATTAGTGACAAACTAATAGAGAAAGAGAGAAAGAAAGCAATAAAGAGAGAAAGAAAGAAAGAGAGCAATAAAGAGAGAGAGCGAAAGAGAGCAATAGAGAAAGAAAGAAAAAGAGAGCAATAAAGAGAGAAAGAAAGAAAAAGAGAGCAATAAAGAGAGAGGAAGAGAGAGAAAGAGAGCAATAAAGAGAGAAAGAGAGAAAGAAAGAAAGAGAGCAATAAAGAGAGAGAGCGAAAGAGAGCAATAGAGAAAGAAAGAAAAAGAGAGCAATAAAGAGAGAAAGAAAGAAAAAGAGAGCAATAAAGAGAGAGGAAGAGAGAGAAAGAGAGCAATAAAGAGAGAAAGAGAGAAAGAAAAAGAGAGCAATAAAGAGAGAGGAAGAGAGAGAAAGAGAGCAATAAAGAGAGAAAGAAAGAAAAAGAGAGCAATAAAGAGAGAGGAAGAGAGAGAAAGAGAGCAATAAAGAGAGAAAGAAAGAGAGCAAGAGAGAAAGAGAGCAACAAAGAGAGAAAGAGAGAAAGAAAAAGAGAGCAATAAAGAGAGAGAGGAAGAGAGAGAACGAGAGCAATAAAGAGAGAGAAAGAAAAAGAGAGCAATAAAGGGAGAAAGAGAAAGAGAGCAATAAAGAACTGGAGAGAGAGCAATAAAGAGAGAGAAAGATAGAAAGAGAGAGAAAGACAGCAATAAAGAGAGAAAGAACAGAAGAGAGAGCAATAAAGAGAAAGAAAGATAGAAAGATAGCAATAAAGAGAGAAAGAAAGAGAAATAGAGAGAAAAAGAGAATAAAAGAAAACGAGAAAAAGAGAGAGAGAGACAGACAGACTTACATGGCCCTAGTCTGGAGTGGGTTCAAACCCTCAATCCTGGAGGTGAAGGATTTTGTAATAATTCTTTGCCGCCCACTCATTCCCCGATGAAATAATCAATTGTTTCAGCAGGTGGGCTCTTATCCGGCCTGGGTAAACATGTCAACTCTGGGAATAAAATGCTCACTGAAGGATATTTTCTTGATCATTTAAGATACTGCCACACAAAGATCAAGGAAATTCCTTCCCTAATCTCGAAAAGGAACGGCATTCAAAGATTTGACTCCTATTTTCCTATGACAGTGTTGGAGAGGTCTGGGTACGAGTTTGAGATACCTCCTTCAGTCTCTGATGGTTTAAAATCACCATTGCCCCATTCTTCCAATTCCTACCCCCTCCCATTCCTGAGTCGAGAATTTACAGGTAACCGCTGCCAGAAGCCCATGGCTACAGGTGACGCCTTACCCTCGAAAGAGCAGAACACCAATGGTTTAGCTACTTGCTCCAAGAGGTTGACGTCAACAGCTCTATAAATTCAAGAGCATTCATCTTTTGAGTAGATCAACAAAGCAGCAGAGCCCAGAGTTGGAACGAGACACTTAAGAGGATGAAGGTGTTACTGGGAACAGCATTACTCCTTGCGTTGGTCGCTGAAGGTAGGGGCTGTCCATCCCGGACCCATCTCTTCTCAGCCTCTTGCTTATATTTTATTTATGAGGTCTCCGTTATTCTGATGTATATTGGGTAATGCAAAGTTCCTTGCACCGGGGTAAGTTTTGCGATTGAGCCAAGCAAACAGGACGTCTTGGTTCACATCAGGGTGACTTTTGCATTAAAAAGGCAACTTTACCAAATATTACAGCAAGTAATTTCTGTTCCTCTGTTTTATTAGAGAGTGATATCTCCCATTGGGGATTGAGTGTGTTTTATTAGAGAGTGATATCTCCCCACTGAGGATTGAGTGTGTTTTATTAGAGAGTGATATCTCCCCACTGAGGATTGAGTGTGTTTTATTAGAAAGTGATATCTCCCATTGGGGATTGAGTGTGTTTTATTCGAGAGTGATATCTCCCATTGGGGATTGAGTGTGTTTTATTCGAGAGTGAAATCTCCCATTGGGGATTGAGTGTGTTTTATTCGAGAGTGATATCTCCCATTGGGGATTGAGTGTGTTTTATTAGAGAGTGATATCTCCCATTGGGGATTGACTGTGTTTTATTCGAGAGTGATATCTCCCCATTGGGGATTGCGTGTGTTTTATTCGAGAGTGATATCTCCCATTGGGGATTGACTGTGTTTTATTAGAGAGTGATATCTCCCATTGGGGATTGCGTGTGTTTTATTCGAGAGTGATATCTCCCCATTGGGGATTGAGTGTGTTTTATTAGAGAGTGATATCTCCCATTGGGGATTGAGTGTGTTTTATTAGAGAGTGATATCTCCCATTGGGGATTGAGTGTGTTTTATTCGAGAGTGATATCTCCCCACTGAGGATTGAGTGTGTTTTATTAGAGAGTGATATCTCCCCACTGAGGATTGAGTGTGTTTTATTCGAGAGTGATATCTCCCCACTGAGGATTGAGTGTGTTTTATTCGAGAGTGATATCTCCCATTGGGGATTGAGAGTGTTTTATTAGAGAGTGATATCTCCCCACTGAGGATTGAGTGTGTTTTATTCGAGAGTGATATCTCCCCACTGAGGATTGAGTGTGTTTTATTCGAGAGTGATATCTCCCATTGGGGATTGAGTGTGTTTTATTAGAGAGTGATATCTCCCCACTGAGGATTGAGTGTGTTTTATTCGAGAGTGATATCTCCCCATTGGGGATTGACTGTGTTTTAATAGAGAGTGATATCTCCCCACTGAGGATTGAGTGTGTTTTAATAGAGAGTGATATCTCCCCACTGAGGATTGAGTGTGTTTTATTAGAGAGTGAAATCTCCCATTGGGGATTGAGTGTGTTTTATTCGAGAGTGATATCTCCCATTGGGGATTGACTGTGTTTTATTCGAGAGTGATATCTCCCATTGGGGATTGAGTGTGTTTTATTCGAGAGTGATATCTCCCATTGGGGATTGCGTGTGTTTTATTAGAGAGTGATATCTCCCATTGGGGATTGACTGTGTTTTATTCGAGAGTGATATCTCCCCATTGGGGATTGCGTGTGTTTTATTCGAGAGTGATATCTCCCATTGGGGATTGACTGTGTTTCATTAGAGAGTGATATCTCCCATTGGGGATTGCGTGTGTTTTATTCGAGAGTGATATCTCCCCATTGGGGATTGACTGTGTTTTAATAGAGAGTGATATCTCCCCACTGAGGATTGAGTGTGTTTTAATAGAGAGTGATATCTCCCCACTGAGGATTGAGTGTGTTTTATTAGAGAGTGAAATCTCCCATTGGGGATTGAGTGTGTTTTATTCGAGAGTGATATCTCCCATTGGGGATTGACTGTGTTTTATTCGAGAGTGATATCTCCCATTGGGGATTGAGTGTGTTTTATTCGAGAGTGATATCTCCCATTGGGGATTGCGTGTGTTTTATTAGAGAGTGATATCTCCCATTGGGGATTGACTGTGTTTTATTCGAGAGTGATATCTCCCCATTGGGGATTGCGTGTGTTTTATTCGAGAGTGATATCTCCCATTGGGGATTGACTGTGTTTCATTAGAGAGTGATATCTCCCATTGGGGATTGCGTGTGTTTTATTCGAGAGTGATATCTCCCCATTGGGGATTGAGTGTGTTTTATTAGAGAGTGATATCTCCCATTGGGGATTGAGTGTGTTTTATTAGAGAGTGATATCTCCCATTGGGGATTGAGTGTGTTTTATTCGAGAGTGATATCTCCCCACTGAGGATTGAGTGTGTTTTATTAGAGAGTGATATCTCCCCACTGAGGATTGAGTGTGTTTTATTCGAGAGTGATATCTCCCCACTGAGGATTGAGTGTGTTTTATTCGAGAGTGATATCTCCCATTGGGGATTGAGTGTGTTTTATTAGGGAGTGCTATCTCCCCACTGAGGATTGAGTGTGTTTTATTCGAGAGTGATATCTCCCCATTGGGGATTGACTGTGTTTTAATAGAGAGTGATATCTCCCCACTGAGGATTGAGTGTGTTTTAATAGAGAGTGATATCTCCCCACTGAGGATTGACTGTGTTTTATTAGAGAGTGATATCTCCCATTGGGGATTGCGTGTGTTTTATTCGAGAGTGATATCTCCCCATTGGGGATTGAGTGTGTTTTATTAGAGAGTGATATCTCCCATTGGGGATTGAGTGTGTTTTATTAGAGAGTGATATCTCCCATTGGGGATTGAGTGTGTTTTATTCGAGAGTGATATCTCCCCACTGAGGATTGAGTGTGTTTTATTAGAGAGTGATATCTCCCCACTGAGGATTGAGTGTGTTTTATTCGAGAGTGATATCTCCCCACTGAGGATTGAGTGTGTTTTATTCGAGAGTGATATCTCCCATTGGGGATTGAGTGTGTTTTATTCGAGAGTGATATCTCCCATTGGGGATTGAGTGTGTTTTATTCGAGAGTGATATCTCCCCACTGAGGATTGAGTGTGTTTTATTCGAGAGTGATATCTCCCCATTGGGGATTGACTGTGTTTTAATAGAGAGTGATATCTCCCCACTGAGGATTGAGTGTGTTTTAATAGAGAGTGATATCTCCCCACTGAGGATTGAGTGTGTTTTATTCGAGAGTGATATCTCCCATTGGGGATTGCATGTGTTTTATTAGAGAGTGATATCTCCCATTGGGGATTGAGTGTGTTTTATTCGAGAGTGATATCTCCCATTGGGGATTGCGTGTGTTTTATTAGAGAGTGATATCTCCCATTGGGGATTGACTGTGTTTTATTCGAGAGTGATATCTCCCATTGGGGATTGACTGTGTTTTATTAGAGAGTGATATCTCCCATTGGGGATTGCGTGTGTTTTATTCGAGAGTGATATCTCCCCATTGGGGATTGAGTGTGTTTTATTAGAGAGTGATATCTCCCATTGGGGATTGAGTGTGTTTTATTAGAGAGTGATATCTCCCATTGGGGATTGAGTGTGTTTTATTCGAGAGTGATATCTCCCCACTGAGGATTGAGTGTGTTTTATTCGAGAGTGATATCTCCCCACTGAGGATTGAGTGTGTTTTATTCGAGAGTGATATCTCCCCACTGAGTATTGAGTGTGTTTTATTCGAGAGTGATATCTCCCATTGGGGATTGAGTGTGTTTTATTAGAGAGTGATATCTCCCCACTGAGGATTGAGTGTGTTTTATTCGAGAGTGATATCTCCCCATTGGGGATTGACTGTGTTTTAATAGAGAGTGATATCTCCCCACTGAGGATTGAGTGTGTTTTAATAGAGAGTGATATCTCCCCACTGAGGATTGAGTGTGTTTTATTAGAGAGTGAAATCTCCCATTGGGGATTGAGTGTGTTTTATTTGAGAGTGAAATCTCCCATTGGGGATTGAGTGTGTTTTATTTGAGAGTGATATCTCCCATGGGGATTGACTGTGTTTTATTAGAGAGTGATATCTCCCATTGGGGATTGAGTGTGTTTTATTCGAGAGTGAAATCTCCCCACTGGGGATTGACTGTGTTTTAATAGAGAGTGATATCTCCCATTGGGGATTGAGTGTGTTTTATTCGAGAGTGATATCTCCCCACTGAGGATTGAGTGTGTTTTATTCGAGAGTGATATCTCCCATGGGGATTGAGTGTGTTTTATTAGAGAGTGAAATCTCCTATTGGGGATTGAGCTTTCCAGCGTTGTATTAAACACTAATATTCGGGGGATTGGAATTTCACCTCGTAAGTCTACGTGCCTCAGGTTGAGGTCCAGCTTAACCAGTGGTGACAATGATTTACTTTGTGTCAAATGAGGATTCAAACATGGAATGAGAAATCCAGGATCACTTAGCTTGGTGGGCAGAGATACTGGGCAATATTTTAGGGAAATGGCATAGACAGCATGGAATTAGAAGGGACATGTAATTGGTCAAATCTACGGAAAGTTACCTCAATCGCAGATGGAGTGGTTTCGATGTATGTTGTATGTATGTAGTTGCCTCCATCGCAGTAGCCTCTGCATTTTACGTAATACAGAAATGATATGCAACCTGTCATTGTGGACAGTCTCGGGTTTAACCCTGGTCTCACTGGGGGCACGTTCATTGGCATGGGCACCCATTTGGGCTAGGGAGCGAGCCAATGGGCGGAAGTTCCCGCCCATGACGCCCGTGCAGAGACCCCTGCTGGTGAGGGTGTGCGTGCGCAGGCATAGGACGAGGATTCCATTCGGGGGCAGATCCAATCTGCTGAATGCAGCGGGTGAAATTGGATTAGGTCCCAAAGAGAAATAATTTGTTTCAGTGCCAACATCTTCAGCCCCTTTTAAGATGCAGGTGCAAGCAGGCTCGAAGGGCTGAATGGCCTATTCCTGCTCCTATGCCCACATATTTCTAGGGAGGGTGGAGGGGTGGGGGAAGTGCGGGGGTCTCTGGAAGTGAACGGGAGCAGGAACTCTGGCTGATTTCCACCTCCTCTCTAGCTGAGGGACACTGAGATCAAAAATAACTCAGTATGGACCAGAGATATAGCTGGGACCCTCCCGATATTGTACAGATCAATACCACCCTATGGGGTGCTTTACCCAACCAATCCTCGAGGGGGATCATCTCTACCACATTTAAAAAATTTTGTGTCTCCATCCATTTCCTGTCTGCAGAATCTTACTTCCCATTGTCACTTTTGTGGCAACTTTTCCCATTATAAATTCCTATGTCAACATTTATAACGGGAACTTCCTATGTAAACTTGTCACGCTGTAATTACACCCTCCTGCCAGTGGTAGTGCTGAAGTGCCTCGGTTGGAAAATGGAGGGTTGGCAAACATAGAATCACCTCCCAAGTCACACACTGTCCCTACTTGGAAATATATCGCCATTCCTTCATCGACGCTGGGTCGAAATCCTGGAACTCCCTCCCTAACAGCACTGCGGGAGAACCTTCACCACACGGACTGTAGCCGTTCAAGAAGAAGGCCCACCACCACCTTCTCAAGGGGCAATTAGGGGATGGGCAATAAATGCCGGCCTCGCCAGCGACGCCCAGATCCGGAGAATGAATTAAAAAAAAACTTGTCCTCTTTGTTCTTGCAGGTTACTCGTTAACTTGTTATACCTGTAACAGTCTGTCCGGCAATTGTACACAAAACACCACGGTGTGTAACACAACAAACCATTCAACATGTCGATCATTCGCAGCGAAAGAAATCTTTGGTAAGTACTGCGTTTAACAACTTGCATTGACAACACGGTAAAAATGTCCCAAGGTGCTTCACAGGAGCGATTATCAAACAAAAATTTAACACCGAGCCACATAAGGAGATATTAGGGACAGGTGACCAAAAGCTTGGTCAAAGAGGTAGATTTCAAGGAGTGTCTTAAAGGAGTTGAGAGAGAGGGTTAGCGAGGGAATTCCATAGCTCAGGGCCTAGGCGGCCGAAGGCACGGCCGCCAATGGTGGAGCGATGGAAAACGGGGATGTGCAAGAGGCCCGAATTGGAGGAGCGCAGAGATCTCGGAGGGTTGTAGGGGCTGGAGGAGGTCACAGAGATAGGGAGGGGGGGGCCATGGAGGGATTTGAACACAAGTATGAGAATTTTAAAATCGAGGTGTTCCCGGACCGGGAGCCAATGTAGGTCAGCGAGCACAGCGGGGTGATGGGTGAACGGGACTTGGTGCGAGAGATCGATCAGGGTATTTTCTAAATGGTGAGAAGCCAGGAACTATGGATGAGCAGAGAGGTTTAGAGGGCCAGGTACAGAAATCACTAAAAGCTAGTGGACAGGTAGAAAAAATAATCAAAAAGGCCAATGGAACGTTGGCCTTTATTTCGAGGGCTGGAACACAAAGGGGAGGAAGTTATATTACAGCTGTTCAGAGCTCTGGTCAGACTCCATCTGGAGATACTGCGTTCAGTTCTGGGCACCGCACCTCAGGAAGGAGATATTGGCCTTGGAGGGGGTGCAGGGCAGATTCACCAGAATGATACCGGGGCTAAAAGGGTTAAATTACGAGGACAGGTTGCACAGACCAGGCTTGTATTCCCTCGAGTGTAGAAGATTAAGGGGTGATCTAATCGAGGTGTTTAAGACGATTAAAGGATTCGATAGGGTGGATAGAGAGAAACTATTTCCTCTGGTGGGGGAAGTCCAGAACAAGGGGGCAGAACCTTAAAATTAGAGCCAGGCCGTTCAGGGGTGATGTCGGGAAGCACTTCTTCACACAAAGGGGAGTGGGAATCTGGAACTCTCTCCCCCAAAAAGCTGTTGAGGCCGGGGGTCAATTGAAAATTGTCAAGACTGAGATTGATGGATTTTTGTTGGGTGAGGGGATTAAGGGTTACAGAACCAAGGTGGGTAGATGGAGTTAAGATACAGATCAGCCGTGATGTAATTGAATGGCGGAACAGGCTCGAGGGGCTGAACGGCCTAATTCATGTTCCTGAAGTGTCCGGTAAAGTTAGCCGGAATGGAAAATTGGGCGGGGTGAATTCGTTCCGCTCCAGGACTGTTTCGATTCTACCCCCAAGTTGTCCTCACCTCCCTCCGTTGGGATCGGTTCTGCGTTCCTCCCGCCTTCAAACTGATGTTCAGGGAGCAGTGACGAGGACAGTTCGAAGACATCGGTCACCAGGGGATATTAGGGCCGAACATTTAGCGGTTATGTCACTGGACTTGTAATCCAGAGGCCTGGATTAATAATCCAGAGAAAGTGAGTTCAAATCCCGCCAAGGCAATTTAAATTCCGTTTAAAAAAAAAATTGGGAAATAAAAATGCTGGTCTCAGCGAAAATGACCGTCGGATTGTCGTAAAAACCCATCTGGTTCACTGATGTCTCTTGGGGGAAGGAAACCTGCCGTCCTCACCCGGTCTGGGCCTATACGTGACTCCAGCCCCCGCACCAACGTGGTTGACTCCTAACTGCCCTCTGAAGTGGGCCCTAGTGAGACACTCGGTCGTATCAAACCCGCTACCAGCGGTTCAAGAAGGCGGCGGCCCACCACCACCTTCTCAAGGGGGCAACTAGGGGATGGGCAATTAATGCCGGCCTTGCCAGCGACGCCCACATCCCCGAGAATGAATTTCTAAAGGGAAACGTTCCCCACTCGACCGTCGGCAACGGCTTGGGGGTTGGTGAGGGCGACGAGCTCCGAGTGACTTTGCTGACATATCATTATGTGTCTCGCTCTGTTAGGTGCAGAACGATATGAGTATATTGTGAAAGGATGTGGGCACTGTATCGGTCTCATCTCCTTCAACACCGGACGATTCTTGGCATTCTTGCACACCAAGTGTTGCAGCTCCGACTTGTGTAACGACGAGGTGGTCCCAGGTAAGGCGTCAATCAGCACCGATATGGGGGGAAGGGGGGGCTGGATAGCGATCGCAATTTGCCCCCTCCCCCTGCCCTCTACCCCTCTTACTTTTTCCCCGGCCATAGAACCATTCACAGCGGCCGTAATGCAAAATTTAAAGAATGACCTTCCATTTCTATCGCACTTTTATTGGCCTTAGGATGTCCCAAAGCACTTTACAGCCAATAAAGTACTTTTGTCAAGTGTGGTCACTGTTGTTATGTAGGATACCCGGCAATTTGCGCACAGCAAGATCCCACAAACAGCAATGTAATAATGACCAGATCATCTGTTTTTTTTATCCAGCTTCCCCTTAAAAGCATCTACACTATTCGCCTCATGTGATGTTGGTTGAGGGATAAACATTGGCCCCAGGACACCTGGGAGAACTCCCCCTTTGCTCTTCAGCGACAAAGATAAGAGATTAAAAAAAAATCTCTTCACAGATGTCCAACAACAACTAAAAGCTGAATCAATGAGACTCTACACTTGTAAAAGTTAATTTTCAGGGCCAGAGAGATTGTTTGGCAGTAATTAAGACTTACCGCGTCATTAAAAATGAAGAAGCCTTAACATTAAGTGGCGAGTTTAGTCTGTATCTACGATATCAATACAGGAGAAACTTCACGGGGTGCCAGTCGGCCAGATGCCGGTTTTACGGAGGAGAAGGGCATTTGGCGCAGCGACCTCCCGATTTCCGCGTTTAACTGCGCACGAGCGGCCGCTGGAAGTTGCTGTCCGATTTGTACAGTGATTGGGGGGGAGCGCTGTTGTTGTTTTTACAGCAAAATCCGACCCCACGTTTTATTTTGGTGGTTGGCAGAGCAGAACCTAGAGTCCACGGGCAAGACATGAGTGGAGCCGATTGATGTTGGTGTCTGTTTACATTCCAGAGAAAGAAGATCCCACACTCAATGGCCTGGAATGCAATGGATGTTTCACCTTGACGGAGGCCGGATGTAACAAGTCGATGGTCACCGTCAAATGTAGAGGACAACAAGACCACTGCGCCCATACTTCAGGCCAACTTCGAGGGCGTAAGTACATTCCCCTCCGAGTCACACACCGTCCCGACTTGGAGATATATCGGCCGTTCCTTCATCGTCGCTGGGTCAAAATCCTGGAACTCCCTCCCTAACAGCACTGTGGGAGAACCTTCACCACACGGACTGCAGCGGTTCAAGAAGGCGGCTCACCACCACCTTCTCAAGGGGCAATTAGGGATGGGCAATAAATGCCGGCCTCACCAGCGACGCCCACGTCCCATGAACGAATAGAAAAAAATCTTTACATTTTGTCTTATTGAAGTATATAGAAGCACTGGAGAAAATTACACATTACGTGGAATTTACAGCACAGAAACAGGCCATTCGGCCCAACTGGTCTATGCTGGCGTTTATGCTCCACACGAGGCTCCTCCCACCCTACTTCATCTCACCCTATCAGCATATCCTTCTATTCCTTTCTCCCTCATGTGTTTATCCAGCTTCCTCTTAAATGCATCTGTGCTATTCGCCTCAACTACCTCCTTGTGGTAGCAAGTTCCACATTCTCACCACTCTCTGGGTAAAGAAGTTTTACAAAAAAGATTTACAAAGGTGATACCAGAACTGAGAGGTTAGAACTATCCGACAAGGATTAACAGGCTGGGGCTCTCTCTTCTAGAAAAGAGAAGACCAAGAGGTGACCTGATAGAGGTCTTTATGAAGGGGTTTGATAGGGTAGACGTGGAGAAGATGTTTCCATTTGTAGGGGGGGTTCCAGAACTTGGTCATAAATATAAGATAGCCACAAATAAATCCAATCAAGAATTCTGGAGAAACTTCTTTACCCAGAGAGTGGTGAGAATGTGGAACTCGCTCCCACAAGGAGTAGTTGAGGTGAATAGTGTAGATGCTTTTAAGGGGAAGCTGGATAAACACATGAGGGAGAAAGGAATAGAAGGATATGTTTTTAGGGTGGGAGGAGACTCGTGTGGAGCATAAACACCAGCACAGACCAGTTGGGCCGAATGGCCTGCTTTTGTGCTGTAAATTCTATGTAATTGTATGAAGAGTAACTCAGTATCATTTGGAGATTGTAGATGGTAGGAACAATGTTAGACTGATATAGGACCCAAATTATACAGCAAACAATTGAGGGGGGGACAACTTGGAGGAAGGGGATAGAAGAATAAGTTTTTGATCGATTCCAGTTAACCAACAAAAAGACTTGCATTTATATAGCGCCTTTCATTATCTCATCACATCCCAAAGCACTTTACAGCCAATGATGTACCTTTTGAAGTGTAGTCACTGTTGTAATGTAGGAAACGCAGCAGCCAATTTGCGCACAGCAAGATCCCACAAACAGCGATGTGATAATGACCAGAATCTTTTTTTAGTGATGTTGGTTGAGGGATAAATATTAGCCCCAGGACACCGGGGAGAACTCCCCCCTGCTCTTATTTCAAATAGCGGCCGTAGGATCGTTCATATCCACCTGAGAGGGGCAGACTGGGGCCTCGGCTTAACATCTCATCTGAAAAACGGCACCTCCGACAGTGCAGCACTCCCTCAGTACTGCAGCTGGGAGTGTCGGCCTAGCATTTTGTACTCAAGTCGCTGGATGTGGGACTCGAACCCACAACCTTCGGACTTCAGAAGGCAAGAGTGCGACCCACTGATCCATGGTTGACACTCTAACATGCATGTAGCACGTTCATTGAGACAGGTAGGAAAAATTGGATGCCAAGCCAAAGAAGGAGAGATCAAGATGGGTGATCAGAAGTTGGATCAAAGAGGTGGGTTTTAGGTAGGATCGTACAGGAGGAGAGGGAGGTGGAGAGGCAGAGGAGTTTAGGGAAGGGCTTCCAGAACTTAGGGCCTAGGCGGCTGAGATTGATGAGGCAAAGAGGTGGGAAGGGGGCAATAGACCTCCATTGAAAATCTTTCCTCACAAAAGAAAACAGGATGGGATGGAAGTTATGTTATATAAAGCTCTGGTCAGACTCCATCTGGAGGACTGGGTTCAGTTCTGGGCACTGCACCTCAGGAAGGATATATTGGCCTTGGAGGGGGTGCAAGGCAGATTGACCAGAACGATACCGGGGCTAAAAGGGTTAAATTACGAGGACAGGTTGCACAGACTAGGCTTGTATTCCCTCGAGTGTAGAAGATTAAGGGGTGATCTAATCGAGGGGTTTAAGATGATTAAAGGATTCGATAGGGTCGATAGAGAGAAACTATTTCCTCTGGTGGGGGGAGTCCAGAACAAGGGGGGCAGAACCTTAAAATTAGAGCCAGGCCGTTCAGGGTGATGTCAGGAAGCACAAAGGGGAGTGGAAATCTGGAACTCTCTCCCCCAAAAAGCTGGGGGTCAATTGAAAATTGCAAAACTGAGATTGATAGATTTTTTGTTGGGTGAGGGTTTTAAGGGTGATGGAACCAAGGCAGGTAGATGGAGTTGAGATACAAGTCTCGTGTGTGGCTCGAGGGGCTGAATGGCCTCCTCCTGCTCCTGTCTGGTCAGCTTTATCTTGCCCTAGTCCGATAAAGGTCTAACTGCACAGGTAGATAATGATATCAAATTGGATCAGGTGAAAGATGAGGCTGGACTCGACCGGATAAGATGGATACTAAGGCATTAACAATGACGTGTTTCTCTTTTCTGACAGAGGACATATCGACGTACGTGTTCAAAGGCTGTGCTTCTGATTTTGTCTGCCGGAATAAAGATCAATTTAATATCTACGGGGTCTACCCAACCAACGCTTTCTACTGCTGCAAGGGCAACATGTGCAACCGTGTCTCACGGAATTTCACCCGTCCCACCAGTCCCCCGATAACCCTTGGCAACACGGCCATCTGCGCTCAACACAACATCGCCATTGGCATCCTGCTCTTGGTGGCCGTTCTAATACTCGTGCGCTAACTGCGTGCTTCACCACGTTATCTTCCCCTCGACTGGTTGAAGCATCTCGTGGGCGGGGCTGAGTGTCCCTGGGAGGGAAGGGGGCCTCCCTGCACGCTGGGTGCGGGCAAATTCTTTCTCAACGGGTTTACGAACTCCCTCAATCACCTGCAATGAGGGAATCTTCACTCCTCCCCTCGCGCCCAGCCCCTGCCCCCGCCCAGTTGTATCTCAGCTACGCTAATACGGGTGTCGGCCCATGTTCGCTCAAAGATGGGTGCTTTTCTGTGTGATGTTTGATTGATCCCAGCACCGAAGGAGGCCATTCGGCCCATTGTGTCTGTGCTGGCTCTCTGCTGTAGCAATGCAAAACTAATCCCACTGCCCGGCTCTCTCCCCATAGCCCTGTATCAATCCCCAAACTAATCCCACTGCCCCGCTCTCTCCCCATAGCCCTGTATCAATCCCCAAACTAATCCCACTGCCCCACTCTCTCCCCATAGCCCTGTATCAATCCCAAACTAATCCCACTGCCCCGCTCTCTCCCCATAGCCCTGTATCAATCCCAAACTAATCCCACTGCCCCGCTCTCTCCCCATATCCCTGTATCAATTCCCAAACTAATCCCACTGCCCCGCTCTCTCTCCATAGCCCTGTATCAATCCCCAAACTAATCCCACTGCCCCGCTCTCTCCCCATATCCCTGTATCAATCCCCAAACTAATCCCACTGCCCCGCTCTCTCCCCATAGTCCTGTATCAATCCCCAAACTAATCCCACTGCCCCGCTCTCTCCCCATATCCCTGTATCAATTCCCAAACTAATCCCACTGCCCCGCTCTCTCTCCATAGCCCTGTATCAATCCCCAAACTAATCCCACTGCCCCACTCTCTCCCCATATCCCTGTATCAATCCCCAAACTAATCCCACTGCCCCACTCTCTCCCCATAGTCCTGTATCAAACCCCAAACTAATCCCACTGCCCCGCTCTCTCTCCATAGCCCTGTATTAATCCCACTGCCCCGCTCTCTCCCCATAGCCCTGTATCAATCCCCAAACTAATCCCACTGCCCCGCTCTCTCCCCATATCCCTGTATCAATCCCCAAACTAATCCCACTGCCCCACTCTCTCCCCATAGTCCTGTATCAATCCCCAAACTAATCCCACTGCCCCGCTCTCTCCCCATATCCCTGTATCAATCCCCAAACTAATCCCACTGCCCCGCTCTCTCCCCATAGTCCTGTATCAATCCCCAAACTAATCCCACCGCCCCGCTCTCTCCCCATATCCCTGTATCAATTCCCAAACTAATCCCACTGCCCCGCTCTCTCTCCATAGTCCTGTATCAATCCCCAAACTAATCCCACTGCCCCGCTCTCTCTCCATAGCCCTGTATTAATCCCACTGCCCCGCTCTCTCTCCATAGCCCTGTATTAATCCCAAACTAATCCCACTGCCCCGCTCTCTCTCCATAGCCCTGTATCAATCCCAAACTAATCCCACTGCCCCACACTCTCCCCACTCCCAGAGCCCTGCATCTTCCTCTGCTTCAGTGGAAATATTCCCAGTATCCAAGTCTCTCTCCCCATCCCTGTCGTCACCTTGGTGAATCTACGCTGTACTCTCTCTGTGGCCTTAATGTCGTTCCCATAACAGGCGACATCAAAGTCATTAAGCACGCTTTGACCTAGGATGCTTTAACGGGATTATTGGGAACTTTTGCAAGGGTTTCTTTATATATAGGTAGGGTCGAGTAAAGATAACAGGGGAGAAATTCGACTTGGGGGGGCAGCGCGAAAGGAGCTCTATCGCATCGGACGCCCGCTATACAACCCGTCGTGGAACCGAATAACGAGCTGGGGGGGCGTAACAGGTGAGGGTGTAATAGGCTGGGGTTTATAACAGGCGGCTGATGCAATGCCGCCCATTTTGCGATGCCTCCCCAGACGAATTTCCACCCCGATTTCGTTCCGTTTCGGAGCCCGCTGTTTTATTAGCGAACCCGAACGCCCCAATTCCCGGTCCGACGAATGCGGAGAGTCGAGACCGGCAGCCAGCGACGACGCTGGGTGGGTGGGCTGCTCATTTTCGGCTGGCCAAACGGCGGCCTCGTGTGCCGCAAATTTTCGATGATTCTGTGACACGAAGCGGACCGAGGCTCGACGCAGCCGTACGATGCGGTTCGAACGCAGCAAGAAACAAACGGGCCGACTCTTAAAGCAAGAGGGCGAAGGACACCAGAGTTCAGCGGACATCATCGACATTAATTTGCATTTTTGACTTGCAATGTGTATGACCACAGTCTATCAGGGACTGCTACGAGTTACTGACCACTGCTTTATAAAGGCTAATGCTCTAAGTAAAAAGAGAATGGGGTTCGATGGTGGATGTATAATCACTTTCAAGTCTTAATAATTTCTATAATACAATAAATTGAAACGAACTTAAAAACATGAGTTTCCGTTCTGCCTATGTTGTGATTACTAATTAATGGCCAATATACCGACCTTGCTCAGCTGGAGGAAAGGCTTTGCATTTATGTAGCCACCTCAGGACGACCCAAAGCGCTTTACAGCCAATTAAGTACTTTTTTCTGAAGTGTAGTCACTGTTGTAATGTGGGAAACCCAGCAGCCAATTTGCGCACAGCAAGATCCCACAAACAGTAATGTGATAATGACCAGATCATCTGGTTTTTTTTTTAGTGATGTTGGTTGAGGGATAAATATTGGCCCCAGGACACCCTCCCTCTTCTTCGAAATAACATCTTTTATGTCCACCTGAGAGGCCAGACCCCGGTTTAATGTCTCGTCTGAAAGACGGCACCTCCGACAGTGCAGCACTCCCTCGGTACTGGCACCGGGAGTGTCTGCCTAGATTATGGGCACACGTCTCTGGAGTGGGGGCTCGACCCTCAGACTCAAGGCGCACTGAGCCACGGCTGATACCAGCGGGTAGCACTCGCGCCCCTGAGGCAGAAGGTGAGTGGTTTTAAATTCCACTCCCCAAGGTCTAGGCCGACACGCCCAGTGCAGCTCAGAGGGAGTGCAGCCCTGTCGGAGGTGCCGGCCTCTCGATGAGCTATTAAGTCGGAGGACCCGCACGAACTGGACATCACACCTATTTCGAAAGCTGACACCACACCTTCTGGGCAGGCTGCACCTTGTAATAAATCCCTCAGCACTGTGAGCCCAGATTATGTGCTCAAGTCTCTGGAGCGGGTTTCCGGACCTACTGACTCTGAGCCGAGAGTGATACCAAGTTGACAGTAAAGAAATGAGGAGTTGAAATATCAGGACTCATCGAATACAAAAGCAAGAAAGTTACACTAAACCTTTATAAATCACTGGTTGGGCCCCAGCTGGAGTATTGTGGCCAATTCTGGGCAGCGCACTTTAGGAAGGACGTCAAGGCCTTGGAGAGGGTGCGGAGGAGATTTACCAGAACGGTCCCAGGGATGAGGGACTTCAGTTATGTGGAGAGACTGGAGAAGCTGGGGCTGTTCTCCTTAGAGCAGAGAAGGTTAAGGGGAGCTTTAATCGAGGTGTTCAAAATCATGAAGGATTTTGATAGAGCAAATCGGGAGAAACTATTTGCACTGGCAGAAGGGTCGGTAACCAGGGGACACGGATTTAAGGTAAGAGGTGACATGAAAAAAATTTACGCAGCGAGCTGTTCTGATCTGGAACGCGCTGCCTGAAAGGGCGGTGGAAGCAGATTCAATAGAAACTTTCGAAAGGGAATTGGATAAATACTCGAAGGAGGGAAAATTTGCAGGGCTACGGGGGGAAAGAGCAGGGGGGTAGTGGGACTAATTGGACAGTTCTTTCAAAGAGCCGGCACAGGAACGATGGGCCAAATGGCCTTCTTCTATGATTCATTATTTGAGTTGACAATGAAAGGTCGTTCCACCAAGTGGTGGACAAAGGAATAGCGGGCGCTAAATTGGGCCGTCCCTACCGAAGTGCCAAGATGGCGTCTTGGCTGCGCACGCACGTTTCCAGCGTGACGTGCGCCGGACGCCATCTTGGTATAGGAGTTAGCGCAGGCACAGATAACGAACGCTGGAATCATGTAAAGCAAGGAGAAAATGGATACAATCGGTGCGCAACGCTGATTTAAAGTGATAGACACCATTTTGGGACTTAACCCTCGACTCAACGCACAGTCTTAACCCCCGACCATCTGAACGTGATAAGATTCGAGGTCTGTTGGGGGTGTCTCTATGGAGCGGGTTAATCAATAACGGTACAATGCTGAACAAGAGCATTCCAAGCTATGAGATAAGAATGCAGGAGGAACGGGAGGAACATTCCAAGCTAGAGATAAGGAAGCTTCCCCTCTGCTGTAGTAATTGCGGCGTGATCAGGCGCATGGACTACTTGTGATTGGCCTGCCATCACGTAACCTAAGCATGGCCTACCCATGCCCTGCTTATGATTGGTGTTGACCAATGTATGTAACTTCGCTTGCTCTGCTGGACTCGACAGACTCTGGTGGGAGTCACTGCCTGTGCACCAAAGTAAGCCCCGCGGATAATATATTCTGTTGAACTCTGAAGGTGTATTCGACTCGGTGTTTGCTGAACCAGACTGAGGGTAAAAGAATCCAGTTTATCATTTGGTGTCAGAAGTGGGATCTCAACGGTCGTTCACCGAGAGTTCGCGGAGTAAGAGGCGGATTGTCTCAGACACGGATGTGAGCAGTCTTAATTTACTACGTCGGTTTTCCTCCAATCCGTCAGCCTGACGACGAGTCGCCCAATCGTTAATACTCGAGTGATGGCCTTACGAGGTTCAGGTCAGTCTGGCGAATACTGGAAGAGACAGAGGTTAGGTCAGTGATTGGATCACTGAGGCTCAGTCGGCGGTACTGAGGAAGTATTCTCAGGTCAGTGATAGGATATCACTGAGGGTCAGTCAGTCACGGTACTGGGGAAAACAGAGTAAATTGGGACGTTGTGCTGATCAACTAAAAGGACAAGGAGGTGCCTGTCTCAAACGTGCAGCCTTAGACCGGTTGTTAAGAGAGGAGATCCTCCCCGCGAAGGTCACGACCCTGAAGTGGGCGTAGAGACGTCAAGGCACCTGGGATTGTGAAGCACAACTAGTGATCGGATATCAGCGGGCGGGCTGAGGGATTAATGTGTAAAGTCAGGAATAGGCATTTGTGTCAGGAGTTGCATCGACGGGATTAAAAACGATTGTGTGAATCTAAAAAGGGAAATAAAATGGGCAATTGTCTAGATACCACCAATAGTGCCTTACAGACTTTATGTGAACAATATCCGGACAAGGCAAAACTATTTAGACAATTGTCAGGGGGATTAAATAAAAAAACTGGGGAATGATCAATGGCCATTGGGAGGAACTAAAAACTTAGATGCCGCCAAAAAAGCTCAGGAATTAATTTGGAAAAATAACAGAGGTACCACAGCCAAAGAACTAATTGCTTTATGGAGACAGTACTGTCAAGAGAAAAAATCTTGCGTAAGTCAGCTGATTCAACTAAGTGCAGACGCCTGAGCTGGTTAAAGTAGGTGTAGAGAACAAATGACGTCTTGTCCAATCAGCTGAATTATCAAGTATAGAATTGTGATGGTTAAGATAGGCCTTGATTGTTGTGTAATTACAGTGTGGAGGATTGTATAAACTATAAGCCATGCGCACCAACACTAGCAAAATCCCTCCAAAGGGAACACCTGCTGCTTACATGTACAGAAACTTTGGGAAAGAAACAGCTGACGAGTTGATAGTTTTGGTCAATTTGGACCAAACTAAGAAATATCCCTTTCCCGAAGACGGTACATTTAATATGGATAGAATTAAGTGACTAGAAAAATGTTTAAAAGACAGAGACCCGATAAAGAAAGGTTCTGTTGTTTTAGTGTACTGTCCCTTTAAAAAGCCTGTCCTGATCAGTGTTTTCTGTCGCCCCCTTCTTACTGCGTCCTATGTGTTTTCTTCTTTTGTGTGATGTATCTGTTTTGTCTTGTGTTTAATTCTGATATTGCTGAATTAAAATTGGAGTTATTGAGGTTAAGTGGCCTATTAAACTCTGGTTCTTATAAAATGTGGGCATGTTAAATTCCAGACATGGGATCTTCTAAAAAATTGGCATTTTGAATTTTTATCTTATGATTGGCTGTGGTTTAAAAAGAGGTTTAAAAAATTAACGGGACAGATTAAAAAAAAGCTATCTGGTATCACCGTGATAGGAAAAGTCGGAAACCTGGAACAGCTCGGAGAGTTGGTTATAATCAAACCCACTAAAAGTATATGGAAAAAATTAATTGGACAGCAAATTATAAAACTTACAAAGACTAACTATAAACTAAAATGTACAATGGGAGATGTTATTTCCCGGTATGAATTTTTAAAAAAAGAATTTATGTGAAAATTACGTTGACGTATGCTGAGAACGCTGCGTGAATCTGATATCTGACTCCGTCGGTTTGTTAAAAAGTTAACCCTTCCAAGGACACCGACATCTGTTTTCAATTCACCAAGACAAAATGAGGTTTAATTGTAAAAGAAAAGATAAAGTGCAGATTTAGAGAATTACAAGTTACAGTTGCAGGATGATCTCTAGTTATAAATTAAACTGATCTTCGAAGCATTTTGTGCTATTGTGATTGATTAAACACTATGATTAAAGAGAAATTTTGAAGGTGGGATGTGGAGACTTGATCTCAGAGGGAGAAGTATCAAATTACTGTTACACGAGAGAGCCAGTCAAAGTTAACCCCTTCCATCCCAAGAAGCCAGACTGTCATGCCAAGAGCAGTTCAAACAGATAGAAATGACCCAGTCGGTTGAGAACTGTCTGAGGCTTGCCCAGAACACAGGTGAACACGAGGTAACAATTGGTATAGGTTATATTATTAAAATTGACCCAATTACTTGGAAATGCCAAAGGCTACAATTGACTGAGATATAAGTTTCCACACAGACAATGCTACAGTGAGGAAAAAATTGATAAGAAAGGAATGTAAAACAGATGGTATGAAAAGGAAGCATAGGTTAGACAATTCGAAGTCCATTACTTGAGCTATGTACTGACACAGGGTACTAAACGCCTATCAGTTTTACCCCGCCACAGTATGATAGAATCATAGAATCATAGAATCATAGAAGTTACAACATGGAAACAGGCCCTTCGGCCCAACATGTCCATGTCGCCCAGTTTATACCACTAAGCTAGTCCCAATTGCCTGCACTTGGCCCATATCCCTCGATACCCATCTTCCCCATGTAACTGTCCAAATGCTTTTTAAAAGACAAAATTGTACCCGCCTCTACTACTGCCTCTGGCAGCTCGTTCCAGACACTCACCACCCTTTGAGTGAAAAAATTGCCCCTCTGGATCCTTTTGTATCTCTCCCCTCTCACCTTAAATCTGTGCCCCCTCGTTATAGACTCCCCTACCTTTGGGAAAAGATTTTGACTATCGACCTTATCTATGCCCCTCATTATTTTATAGACTTCTATAAGATCACCCCTTAACCTCCTACTCTCCAGGGAATAAAGTCCCAGTCTGTCTAACCTCTCCCTGTAAGTCAAACCATCAAGTCCCGGTAGCATCCTAGTAAATCTTTTCTGCACTCTTTCTAGTTTAATAATATCCTTTCTATAATAGGGTGACCAGAACTGTACACAGTACTCCAAGTGTGGCCTCACCAATGCCCTGTACAACTTCAACAAGACATCCCAACTCCTGCATTCAATGTTCTGACCAATGAAACCAAGCATGCTGAATGCCTTCTTCACCACCCTATCCACCTGTGACTCCACTTTCAAGGAGCTATGAATCTGTACTCCTAGATCTCTTTGTTCTATAACTCTCCCCAACGCCCTACCATTAACGGAGTAGGTCCTGGCCCAATTCGATCTACCAAAATGCATCACCTCACATTTATCTAAATTAAACTCCATCTGCCATTCATCGGCCCACTGGCCCAATTTATCAAGATCCCGTTGCAATCCTAGATAACCTTCTTCACTGTCCACAATGCCACCAATCTTGGTGTCATCTGCAAACTTACTAACCATGCCTCCTAAATTCTCATCCAAATCATTAATATAAATAACAAATAACAGCGGACCCAGCACCGATCCCTGAGGCACACCGCTGGACACAGGCATCCAGTTTGAAAAACAACCCTCGACAACCACCCTCTGTCTTCTGTCGTCAAGCCAATTTTGTATCCAATTGGCTACCTCACCTTGGATCCCATGAGATTTAACCTTATGTAACAACCTACCATGCGGTACCTTGTCAAATGCTTTGCTGAAGTCCATGTAGACCACGTCTACTGCACAGCCCTCATCTATCTTCTTGGTTACCCCTTCAAAAAACTCAATCAAATTCGTGAGACATGATTTTCCTCTCACAAAACCATGCTGACTGTTCCTAATTAGTCCCTGCCTCTCCAAATGCCTGTAGATTCTGTCCCTCAGAATACCCTCTAACAACTTACCCACTACAGATGTCAGGCTCACTGGTCTGTAGTTCCCAGGCTTTTCCCTGCCGCCCTTCTTAAACAAAGGCACAACATTTGCTACCCTCCAATCTTCAGGCACCTCACCTGTAGCGGTGGACGATTCAAATATCTCTGCTAGGGGACCCGCAATTTCCTCCCTAACCTCCCATAACGTCCTGGGATACATTTCATCAGGTCCCGGAGATTTATCTACCTTGATGCGCGTTAAGACTTCCAGCACCTCCCTCTCTGTAATATGTACACTCCTCAAGACATCACTATTTATTTCCCCAAGTTCCCTAACATCCATGCCTTTCTCAACCGTAAATACCGATGTGAAATATTCATTCAGGATCTCACCCATATCTTGTGGTTCCGCACATAGATGACCTTGTTGATCCTTAAGAGGCCCTACTCTCTCCCTAGTTACCCTTTTGCCCTTTATGTATTTGTAGAAGCTCTTTGGATTCACCTTTGCCTGATCTGCCAAAGCAATCTCATATCCCCTTTTTGCCCTCCTGATTTCTCTCTTAACTCTACTCCGGCAATCTCTATACTCTTCAAGGGATCCACTTGATCCCAGCTGCCTATGCATGTCATATGCCTCCTTCTTCTTTTTGACTAGTGCCTCAATCTCCCGAAGTTCGACAAGTTCGGGGGCTATTCAATTTTATTTGAAACTATTCACGAATAGTAGCTCCAATACAAGATCTGACCAAAGAGGGAAGACCTTCCCTGACAAATTATATAACTCGCATTGAGACTGCTAAGAAAACTCAACAATTATATCAACACCTCCTAACTCAAGTGTTAAAACAAAGCGCGACATGGAATGGAGGTGGACATCGTAAAAGGGATAGACAAATATGAAGACGTAAAGATCTGTGATAAGTGATATAGCAACTGCCTTTAATACGGGTGCCTCAGTTGTTAGTAACATTGATTTGGCAACATTAGATCAAAAGGTCAGAGATTTAGGGTCTCGCATTAAAGATATATTAAAAATAATAAATGAAAATACAGATAAGGAATTGTCTGAGGATCAAATGCTGACCATATATTTGCAAAGGATAGCTACAGTGCTAGAAACACATGCCCAAACCATTAATAAATTAATAAAAGAGGAATATAACGTATCTTAGCAGGCGGCTGCTAATGATATCTGCTTAATGTGGTTACATCTTGAAAGCACAGAGATTAGGATTTGGAGTTGGGAATTCCAGTCCGCAGCCCTGCGTACATCTGTATGTGGGAGAGACAGGGTTTATTTCAGACAGGTTGTGTGCTCCAGAGAGAGAGAGAGGGACTAGGCAATTTCTCTCTCCTGTTTTGTTTTCTGGATTTGTTTCGGGTAAAAGGATTATTCCTTTGGACAAAATAAATAATAAATGATGATTTGACAAATTAACCCCTTGGGCTCTCAAGAAGAGCTGCAATGGATTTTCTGTGTTTCTTTTAAAACAGGTGACCCTGGTTTTTGGGACCACGTGAGTGTTGATGGTGCAGGATTACCAAGAGTAGTTCTTTGACATAAAATGGCTTTACAAAGTTACGGTGCAACCTTTGCTGGAGAAATTTGGTGCAGGAAACGATCCAGTGGTGTTAAAAAGTTTAAGACTTTAGCTGCAGACATCAGCAGATACCAAATGTCACAGCGTGGTGATATCAACCTGATTCTCTTCTTTTGAAAACATTTTGATTTGTTTTGTTTTAACTTATTTATTGTCTTCCGAGACAGAGTGCTTGAGGTGGGAAGATATGGGAGTTACATCCAAAAGTAATTACGAGCACTTCATCTCTACTATAAAACCACAAAGCCTGGACATAATTGTTTCTGAAATTGGAATTGATAAGAAAAATTTATATGAGTTGCTATTCAAGCCCTCGAGAAAGAAAAATTTACTTGTAATTTAAGGGGATAATCAAATTATATTTTAAAATAAAAGAAGTCCAGTCTAAATGGTTCCTATTGAATGCTGTGTATCAAGGAAGAATTCTTTTCGAGAGGGAAGAAAATTTTACATTGACAAGTTCTGTCAGTCCAACAATACTGCTCTCAAGTTGGGATAATTGTGAAATGATAGAAGGGACTCGGGCACAATGTAGTGGGATATTTTGGGAAATGAAAAGCGGTTCAAGAAGAAATTACATAAAATAAACAAATTTTGGGATATTGAACCTGACTGTAAATATTGTATCGGACAGTAATGTTTCTCCAGGACTCATGATAGGTAATATAATGGGTTATGTAAAATTGGATGAGAGGAAGTGATTGAGAATTAAAGTAAAGAAACAGAGAAATTACACCAAATGGGATTTTCTCTACAGTCATTGAACTGGGCATGATAAAAAAAAAATCAATCTGGCATAAATATACAATCTAGTGAAAGTCAGGAAAGTGTAGTTGAGAATAGTAAATTGATAGCTTTCTTGTGGAGATATTTGTGTCCTTGCCTATAATGAACAATGAGAAAGCTACAATAGCCTGGCCACTACCCTGACATCGGGACCATGCAGGGGGAGATAAGCACTCTGGACACCCCTGATCTTTTTGATAAGATAACCTGAAAACCTAAGAATGGCTACAGTGGACATAAAAGATACAAATCTATGTTGCCATCATCTGAAACGGAGATCAGGATGAAGAACATGATTACAAAGGCCTGTGGCCTGGTGAGCTATTGGAACCACTCTTTAAACAAACCAGTTGCTTTTACAGGACTGAATCCTACTGGACATATGATGTGTGCCATGGAAAACACGTTCGGAAATACCATGAGGAAAAAGAGACTGGCCAGCAGAAAGTTAATATCCAAGAACTCTACCTATGATATGCTGCTAGTATGCGGAGATACATGACACTGAAGAATGAGTCTCAGACAGGCTCAGTTACTTGACAACAGCACAACATGAAATGGTTAATGTGGTCCAGGCGAGTGAGAAATCCTTTTAAACAAGGCACTGACACATGGTCCATAGAGAAACCGACTAATTAATGAAACAGTCAGGAAACACTGGTACCAATCAGAAGGACTGAAATTAAAGTAAAGAGGGACATAGTAATTTGGATTTCCAAAATTCAGGGTTAGGTTCCCTTCAGTTAACAATGAAATTGAGAGAAACAATACTTCGAAGATATCCGCACGATGGATACAAAATTACAAAATTATGAGGGGCCCAGATAAAGTAGACAGGAAGTACCTGTTTCCCCTAGCAGAGGGTTCAAGAACTAGAGGACATAGATTTAAGCTGATTGGCTGGAACAAAATTAAAGGGATGTGTTACTAGACATGCTGTCACTGTATGTCCACATAGTGTTGGACACAGCCCAGAAGCACTGTGTGGGTTTAATAATACCGGTACCAATCCGGATATTAACTGTACCATGGAGGCCCTAGAGGCGGATCTAAAACCCACATATGCCGGAGAGGGCGAATACTGTGTTACAACTAATTTGAAAACATTTAAATATGCCAATCTAACTTGTGATATTTTAAGTACAGAATTCTACTCCATTCCTGAAGTCCTGGTTCGGATTGGACCCAAGGAACTGGTAGAGATACACCGGCATAACCTCACCACCTTACAAGTTTCTGAGGATGTCAAAAAGGACTTAAAAGAATATCAGGACACATTTGGGTATCTGACACCCCTGTTGCCTAAATACTTGAAAGCATTGCGAATGGAGATACGCCTCTCCCAGAAGGTTTATTATAACCTACAACAGAACAATAAAATATTAAGCATGACATTGACCAAATTAAAGTCACCACTTGGTGAGATGACCTCTGGAATTTGGGACTGAATATACAGATCCATCCTTGGATTAGATTAATTTCACATGTATTAGTCGTAGTGCAGTTGTTGCAATATGATTCTTGATTTTCATTGCATGTAATAAATGTAAGCAGAGGATGAAGGGTTTGGCAAAGGTAGTAAAACAGAGCCTGGGTGAGAATGTCCCCATTGTTTCTGTGGTTTCAACTAAGAAAACATCTTAATGGTACCGGGAACAGCACCCGCTGGGGTAAGGTGCATGTAAAAGGGAAGACAATCATAGTTTGATAGGATTATCAGATGCTCTACCTCTCTTCCACCCGGACTGGTGGCCAACACGAAGGGAACCTGGTTAAGATGAGGTACAGCATCTAATGGGATATTGTAGGGATAAAATTTGGATTAAGGGATATAAAGGGGAGGGCCCCAATTCACAGGTATAAAATGGTCTGAAAGGTCCCTTTCAGTCTAGTTAGGCTGGAAACAAAATATAAAGCACCATGGGATATTTGACTATGTTAGCCCTTTTCAAACTAACATGAATAAGTTTAGCTGACCAAGGACATTCGCAGCTTACTTGAGAGATGTTTAGAAGGAGTCTGTTCCTGAGAACAGATAAGAGTACAAAGGCGTATTGATGAAACATGTCTGTGTTCTATTGGGACTTCTCTAGTTCAGGGACTAGTCATGTACTGTCTGGCCTCCCCCCTCCCCCCGTGTAGATAAGGGTATTGCTGGCTTATAATACAATGAGAATACAGTTTCTTGAGAGGCCATGTAGCCTTGATTCTGACTTCAGCCCTGCTGATTTAACCAGCTTGGAATTTAGGGAGGTTCACATTCGGGCCGTAACTAAAGAGTTGTCAGAACTTTGCTTGTTCTCAATGCAGAACCGATATGCATTGGATTAAAAGAACATTGTTTAATGGGCAGACCGACAACATAACCAGGTTTATCAATCAAATACAAGATCAGGTCGACTGCACGAGTGAAGCTAAGGGCTGGGTATGACTGGATAATAAATATGGCAATGTACTTAGTCATTGCGATTATGGGTATTTTTATTGGACTGGCCATTTTGAAATGTGTGTCAAGAAGAATGCAGACTTCATTGGAGAAAATAGGTTCTCCAAAGATGTTAATAGTATGACAGGCCAAAGTATGTGACAGGAAGGAGACAGGGGATGTAGCAAAGTATGACATGAGGAAGAATTTAATACATTGAATAAAATGAATGTGACCGAGTATGAGGCTCTGCCCAGACAGAACTGCTGAGTGAGCAAGGATTGGTTATCATTGAATGATAAAAGGGGGGAATGAGAATGCCTACGTGGTGCCCCCTCTAATGAAAATGGTCAGTTTCCAGTAAAATAGTAGAATGTCTACGTGGCAAAGTAGCAGAAGTAGCAATGCGGTTAGGTGAGGGTTAATTAGTAGCCTGTTAGCTAGTAGTTAGGACAGTGGGCCTCTTTTAGGCCATCTGTCTGCATGCTCAGCTTTTTACTGTAAGGCCTGCATTGTCTCATCAGTGGAGGAGACTTGATAAGATTCGAGGTCTGGAGGGGGTGTCTCTATGGAGCGGGTTAATCAAAATCTCACTACGAAAAGTCATAATAAGAATAAAACCGGACGGACCACCCGGCATCGGACCACTAGGCACCGGACACGACAACGGCAAAACACCAAGCCCAGTCGACCCTGCAAGGTCCTCCTTACTAACATCTGGGGACTTGTGCCAAAATTGGGAGAGCTGTCCCACAGACTAGTCAAGCAACAGCCTGACATAGCCATACTTACAGAATCATATCTTTCAGCCAACGTCCCAGACTCTTCCATCACCATCCCTGGGTATGTCCTGTCCCACCGGCAGGACAGACCCACCAGAGGTGGCGGTACAGTGATATACAGTCAGGAGGGAGTGGCCCTGGGAGGCCTCAACATTGACTCTGGACCCCATGAAATCTCATGGCATCAGGTTAAACATAGGCAAGGAAACCTCCTGCTGATTACCACCTACCGTCCTCCCTCAGCTGATGAATCAGTCCTCCTCCATGTTGAGCACCACTTGGAGGAAGCACTGAGGGTAGCAAGGGCACAAAATGTACTCTGGGTGGGGGACTTCAATGCCCATCACCAAGAGTGGCTCGGTAGCACCACTACTGACCTAGCTGGCCGAGTCCTGAAGGACATAGCTGCCAGACTGGCCCTGCGGCAGGCGGTGAGCGAACCAACACGAGGGAAAAACCTACTTGACCTCGTCCTCACCAATCTACCTGTCGCAAATGCATCTGTCCATGACAGTATTGGTAGGAGTGACCACCGCACAGTCCTCGTGGAGATGAAGTCCCGTCTTCGCACTGAGGACACCATCCAACGTGTTGTGTGGCACTACCACCGTGCTAAATGGGATAGATTCAGAACAGATCTAGCAGCTCAAAACTGGGCATCCATGAGGCGCTGTGGGCCATCAGCAGCAGCAGAATTGTATTCCAGCACAATCTGTAACCTCATGGCCCGGCATATTCCTCACTCTACCATTACCAACAAGCCAGGGGATCAACCCTGGTTCAATGAGGAGTGTAGAAGAGCATGCCAGGAGCAGCACCAGGCGTACCTAAAAATGAGGTGCCAACCTGGTGAAGCTACAACTCAGGACTACATGCATGCTAAACAGCGGAAGCAACATGCTATAGACAGAGCTAAGCGATTCCACAACCAACGGATCAGATCAAAGCTCTGCAGTCCTGCCACATCCAGTCGTGAATGGTGGTGAACAATTAAACAACTAACGGGAGGAGGAGGCTCTGCAAACATCCCCATCCTCAATGATGGCGGAGTCCAGCACATGAGTGCAAAAGACAAGGCTGAAGCGTTTGCAACCATCTTCAGCCAGAAGTGCCGAGTGGATGATCCATCTCAGCCTCCTCCCGATATCCCCACCATCACGGAAGCCAGTCTTCGGCCAATTCAATTCACTCCACGTGATATCAAGAAACGGTTGAGTGCACTGGATACAGCAAAGGCTATGGGCCCCGACAACATCCCAGCTGTAGTGCTGAAGACTTGTGCTCCAGAACTAGCTGCGCCTCTAGCCAAGCTGTTCCAATACAGCTACAACACTGGCATCTACCCGACAATGTGGAAAATTGCCCAGGTATGTACTGTCCACAAAAAGCAGGACAAATCCAATCCGGCCAATTACCGCCCCATCAGTCTACTCTCAATCATCAGCAAAGTGATGGAAGGTGTCGTCGACATTGCTATCAAGCGGCACTTGCTCACCAATAACCTACTCACCGATGCTCAGTTTGGGTTCCGCCAGGACCACTCAGCTCCAGACCTCATTACAGCCTTGGTCCAAACATGGACAAAAGAGCTGAATTCCAGACGTGAGGTGAGAGTGACTGCCCTTGACATCAAGGCAGCTTTTGACCGAGTGTGGCACCAAGGAGCGCTAGTAAAATTGAAGTCAATGGGAATCAGGGGGAAAACTCTCCAGTGGCTGGAGTCATACCTAGCACAAAGGAAGATGGTAGTGGTTGTTGGAGGCCAATCATCTCAGCCCCAGGACATTGCTGCAGGAGTTCCTCAGGGCAGTGTCCTAGGCCCAACCATCTTCAGCTGCTTCATCAATGACCTTCCCTCCATCATAAGGTCAGAAATGGGGATGTTCGCTGATGATTGCACAGTGTTCAGTTCCATTCGCAACCCCTCAGATAATGAAGCAGTCAGAGCCCGCATGCAGCAAGACCTGGACAACATCCAGGCTTGGGCTCATAAGTGGCAAGTAACATTCGCGCCAGATAAGTGCCAGGCAATGACCATCTCCAACAAGAGAGAGTCTAACCACCTCCCCTTGACATTCAACGGCATTACCATCGCTGAATCCCCCACCATCAACATCCTGGGGGTCACCATTGACCAGAAACTTAACTGGACCAGCCATATAAATACTGTGGCTACGAGTGCAGGTCAGAGGCTGGGTATTCTGCGGCGAGTGACTCACCTCCTGACTCCCCAAAGCCTTTCCACCATCTGCAAGGCACAAGTCAGGAGTGAGATGGAATACTCTCCACTTGCTTGGATGAGTGCAGCTCCAACAACACTCAAGAAGCTCGACACCATCCAACATAAACAGCCCGCTTGATTGGCACCCCATCCACCACCCTAAACATTCACTCCCTTCACCACCGGCGCACTGTGGCTGCAGTGTGTACCATCCACAGGATGCACTGCAGCAACTCGCCAAGGCTTCTTCGACAGCACCTCCCAAACCCGCGACCTCTACCACCTAGAAGGACAAGAGCAGCAGGCACATGGGAACAACACCACCTGCACGTTCCCCTCCAAGTCACACACCATCCCGACTTGGAAATATATCGGCCGTTCCTTCATCGTCGCTGGGTCAAAATCCTGGAACTCCCTTCCTAACAGCACTGTGGGAGAACCTTCACCACACGGACTGCAGCGGTTCAAGAAGGCGGCTCACCACCACCTTCTCGAGGGCAATTAGGGATGGGGAATAAATGCCGGCCTCGCCAGCGACGCCCACATCCCATGAACGAATTTTTAAAAAATAACGGTACAATGCTGAACAAGGCCGAGAGCATTCCAAGCTATGAGATAAGAATGCAGGAGGAACGGGAGGAACATTCCAAGCTAGAGATAAGGACGCTTCCCCTCTGCTGTTGTAATTGCGGCGTGATCAGGCGCATGGACAACTTGTGATTGGCCTGCCATCACGTAACCTAAGCATGGCCTACCCATGCCCCGCTTATGATTGGTGTTGACCCTTGTCACTCACGTTCATACTCTTGCTGTAAATGTCTAACACTGTCAACGTCTGTATGTAACTTCGCTTGCTCTGCTGGACTCGACGGACTCTGGTGGGAGTCACTGCCTGTGCACCAAAGTAAGCCCCGCGGATAATATATTCTGTTGAACTCTGAAGGTGTATTCGACTCAGTTTTTGCTGAACCAGACTGAGGGTAAAAGAATCCAGTTCATCAAAGTATCTTAGAGTGCCTGGAGGACCCCCCACCAGCGCTATTTAAAGGGACCATGCAGGATTTACAGGTTAGTGGCTGGATTACTGCTTCTGGTTGCCCAGATATTTGTAACTGTTTTTGGAGATCTCCTATACTTGAATACTAGGACTAGGGGACATAGCCTAACATTTAGAGCCAGGACATGTAGGAGTGAAGTTAGGAAATACTTCTATACGCAAAAGTTGGGAGAAGTTTGCAAAGCTCTTCTGCAAACGGCAGCTGATGTTTGCTCAATTGTGAATTCTAAATCTGAGATTGATAGATTTCTGTGAACCAAGGGTATTAAGGGATATGGGGCTAAGGCGGGGAGATGGAGTTAGGTCACAGGCCCACCATGATCTCATAGAATAGCGGAACAGACTCGAGGGGCTGAATGCCACTGCCACTGGCTGCCTCGTGATATGCGCCACCTTCTCCTGCAAGAAAGCGGGGCGTGTGTCTGGGTGATCAATAGAATCATAGAAAATTTACGGTACAGAAGGAGGCCATTCGGCCCATCGTGTCTGCACCGGCTGAGAAACGAGCCACCCAGCCCAATCCCACTTTCCCGCATTTGGTCTGTAGCCCTGCAGGTCACGGCTCTTCAGGCGCACATCCAGGTATTTTCTAAATGAGTTGAGGGTTTCTGCCTCTACCACCCTCTCAGGCAGTGAGTTCCAGACCCCCGCCACCCTCTGGGTGAAATTTTGTTTCCCCATTTCCGCTCTATTCCTTCTACCAATCACTTTACACCTATGCCCCCTGGTTATTGACCCCTCTGCTAAGGGAAATAGGTCCTCCCTATCCATTCTATCGAGGCCCCTCATAATTTTATACACCTCAATTAAATCTCCCCTCAGTCTCCTTTGTTCCAAGGAAAACAACCCCAGCCTATCCAATCTTTCCTCATAGCTAAAATTCTCCAGCCCTGGCAACATCCTCGTAAATCTCCTCTGCACCCTCTCTAGTGCAATCACATCCTTCATGTAATGTGGTGACCAGAACTGTGCGCAGTACTCAAGCTGTGGCCTAACTCGTGTTTTATACAGTTCTAGCTTAACCTCCCTGCTCTTATATTCTATGCCTCGGCTAATAAAGGAAAACATTCCATCTGCCTTCTTAACCACCTTATCTACCTGTCCTGCTACCCTCAGGGATCTGTGGACATGCACTCCAAGGTCCCTTTGTTCCTCTACACCTCTCAGTATCCTCCCATTTATTGTGTATTCCCTTGCCTTGTTTGCTCTCCCCAAATGAATTACCTCACACTTCTCCGGATTGAACCCCATTTGCCACTTTTCTGCCCATCTGACCAGTCCATTGATATCTTCCTGCAGTCTACAGCTTTCCTCCTCACTAGCAACCACACGGCCTATCTTTGTGTCATCCCCAAATTTCTTAATCATGCCCCCCTGTACCTGTCATGGTTGAATAGCTGCCAGTGTGTGTGGCCTGTGAGTTGTGGATGGGCGGCTTGCAACAGTGGTAATGTGTGAGGGTGAGAGGAAGCATCTGGTTGGAAGAGTTGAGTACTGATGGAAAGAGTTTGTTGGTAGGTGGGTGTTGGGTGTAGTGTGTGGAGCAGTGGATGCGGCTAGTGGTGCAGTCGGTAGGAGATGCCCCTTGACAGTTGACCTCACTCACCTTGACCACTCATGTCAAAGCATTGAACTTCTTCCTGCACTGTATCCATCTTCATGATGCTGTGCCCCTGGCATTGACTTCATCCCCTACTGCCTCCCACTGCCTTTTGGGTGTATGTCTGGAGGGCCTCTCCACCCCCCCTGCCCCCACCCCCACCCTCTGGATAGAGGATGTCCCTCCTTCTGTCCACCTCTTGCACCAAGGCCTCTGGTGGATCAGCAGAGAACCTTGGTGGACGGACTCTCGCAGGCCTGGTACAAACTCAGATCGGCAGATTGGTGAGGCCTGGCACGCAGATTGGAGGATGAGGGATTTAGTGGTGCGCAACCTTTATTCAATGTTTTAACATAACTCATCGGTGCGTAAACATAGGGATGAAACCTGCATCTGTGCTTTACGTGTGCGATATCTGATCTTCTTTCAGACGGTGGGCTGTTATATTCGGCAAATGACAGGTTAACAGCTCCCTTTAAGAGATTTCGAACAGACAGCCTGCCTTTAAGGGATTGGAGCTCCCCCTGCTGGTGGAGAGTGCGAATTGCACGGAATCCTCGATCACGCTGATTTCCAACGCAGATCGCAGGCAAGTCCTCAGTCCGCAGGGGCCATGGGGGCGCGGGGTAATAGCAGATCGTGCTACCCCCGCCCAATAACGGGCCCCATCCGATTTCAACCCCCCCCCAGCAAGTCGCACTCCAGAGACTTGAGCCCATAACCTAGGCCGACATTCCCGGTGCCGGTACTGAGGGAGCGCCGCACTGTCGGAGGTGCCGTCTTTCGGACGAGACGTCAAACCGCGGCCCCCGTCTGCCCCCTCTCAGGTGGGACGTAAAAGTTCCCGCGGCCACGACCTGAAGAAGATTTGTCCACGTACACCCCCAGGTCTCTCTGTCCCTGCAGGGTGCCTTCGGGCTTGAACTATTTATTACACATCTCCTGGCGGTCCAGTTCTGATCTCAGATGGACGGATGTTAAGTAATTAGTCCGCTGGCCACATCCTCTTCCACTTCCTGGCAAACACAACGGAGAAATTTCACACAGGCAGCTTGATTCCCAAACCCTCTCCTGACATTTCTCCTCTTAACCTTTGCGCCGCGGAAGGGGAAATATTTTTCAGGTCCCTGGGGCTCAGGGATGGGCGGGAAATGGTGGATAGGCCATTGGAAATGGCGGCGGCATCAGAAATCTGGACACCCCCCCACCCCGCAACTGACCCCACCCCGAGCGAAATGGGACGAGGTTTCCCCCGGAGGAAACGATCTCAAAACCACTCCCCCCTTGCTCTTTGTCGAAATAGTGCTCGTGGGACCTGTTACGTCAAACCGGGAGGGCGGGCGAGGGGGCCTCGTTTTGACGTCTCAACCGCAAAAACGGCACCTCCGACGGTGCGGCCCTCAGTACTGGCACTGGGGGTGTTGGCTTGGATTCCGGGCTCAGGTCTCTGGCCAAAGAAGGAGGTGACTAAACTCTTGTTTGAAGAGGCAGGTTTCAAGGACGGTCTTAAAGGAGAGAGAGAGAGAGAGAGACATAGAGGCGTCTGCTGGGGGAGCGAGGCCCCCATATTGTGAGTAGCCGCTGGGGGGCGGGGGATTGCATGAGCAGGCATGGGTCCCACCCTGTCACTTCACCAACAGCTTCACATTGCTGTTTGTGGGATCTTGCTGTGTGCAAATTGGCTGCCGTGTTTTTGGTTCCTTTCTTTCTCATCTTCCTTCCTCCCCCTGGGTTATGGCCCCCGTCTTCACTCCCGCAAGCCCTAGGGTGCATCGGGTGCACGACATGCTTAATCGACCATCGCCGTATCAGGATGGAGAACACCAAGCATTTTCAGGCCTCACCCTCCTCTGCCAAGGCCGCCTACTACTCCAGGGACATCCTGGAGAGCCATGAACCCCTCCGTTTCTCTACTGTACCATCGATCATTGCTACCGACCCCTCGCCGAGAATCAGAGAATGGTTACACCACAGAAGGAGGCCTGTGCTGGCTCTTTCATAGAATCATAGAAAGTTACGGTACAGAAGGAGGCCATTCGGCCCATTGTGTCCATGCCGGCCGAAAAAGAGCCACCCGGCCTGATCCCACTTTCCAGCACTTGGTCCGTAGCCCTGTAGGTTACGGCTCTTCAAGTGCACATCCAGGTACTTTTTAAATGAGTTGAGGGTTTCTGCCTCTCCCGCCCTCTCAGGCAGTGAGTTCCAGACCCCCAACACCCACTGAGGGAAAAAATTTCTCCTCAGCTCCCCTCTAATCCTTCTACCAGTCACTTTAAATCTATGCCCCCTGGTCACTGACCCCTCTGCTAAGGGAAATAGGTCCTTCCTATCCACTCTATCTAGGCCCCTCATAATTTTATACACCTCAATTAAATCTCCCCTCAGCCTCCTCTGTTCCAAAGAAAACAGCCCCAGCCTATCCAATCTTTCCTCATAGCTAAAATTCTCCCATCCTGGCAACAGCCTCGTAAATCTCCTCTGCACCCTCTCTAGTGCAATCGCATCTTTCCTGTAATGTGGTGACCAGGACCTCAGGCTGTGGCCTAACCAGTGTTTTATACAGTTCCAGCATAACCTCCCTGCTCTTATATTCTATGCCTCGGCTAATAAAGGAGATTATCCCGTATGCCTTTTTAACCACCTTATCTACCTGTCCTGCTACCTTCAGGGATCTGTGGACATGCACTCCAAGGTCCCTCACTTCCTCGACACCTCTCAGTATCCTCCCATTTATTGTGTATTCCCTTGCCTTGTTTGCCCTCCCCAAATGCATTACCTCACACTTCTCCGGATTGAACTCGATTTGCCACTTTCCTGCCCATCTGACCAGTCCATTGATATCTTCCTGCAGTATACAGCTCTCCTCCTCACTATCAACCACACGGCCAATTTTTGTATCATCTGTAAACTTCTTGATCAAGCCCCCCATATTCAAGTCCAAATCATTGATATATACCACAAAAAGCAAGGGACCGAGTACTGAGCCTTGTGGAACCCCACTGGAAACAGCCTTCCAGTCACAAAAACACCTGTCGACCATTACCCTTTGCTTCCTGCCACTGAGCCAATTCTGGATCCAACTTGCCACTTTCCCTTGGATCCCATGGGCTTGTACTTTTCTGACCAATCTGCCATGTGGGACCTTGTCAAAAGCCATGCTAAAATCCATGTCGACTACATCAAGCGTGTTACCCTCATCGACCCTCCTTGTTACCGCCTCAAAAAATTCGATCAAGTTAGTCAGACACGACCTCCCCTTAACAAATCCATGCTGACCGTCCTTCATTAACCCGTGTCTTTCCCCACGCCTAAATGGCAAAGTCAACAGCCTCTCTCCCCGTCCAGCTCCAATATTTTTACAACTAATAAACAAAAGTCTTCAAAGAAAATGTAAACAATTTTCTTAATGATTTTCCTCGCAGCAGTGTCCAGGAAGGAAAGACTTGCATTTATATAGCGTCTTTCACGACCTCAGGACGTCCCAAAGCGCTTTACAGCCAATGAAGTACTTTTTTGAAGTGTAGTCACCATTGTAATTTAGGAAACACAGCAGCCAATTTGCGCACAGCAAGATCCCACAAACGGCAATGTGATAAATGACCAGATCATCCGTTTTTTTGTTAGTGATGTTGGTTGAGGGGTAAACATTGGCCCCAGTGAAACCGGGGAAGAATTCCTCATTCAATAGCGGCTGTGTGATCTTTTACATCCACCTGAGAGGGAAGGCGGTTTAACGTCTCACGTGAAAGACTGAGCCTGCGGACGGCGCAGCGCTCCCTCAGTACCGGCACTCCGAGTGTCAGCCTGGATTGTGGGGCTCAAGTCTCTGGAGCGGGGTAAGGGCGGGGGGGCTCGAACCCTCGAGAGAGAGTCCTACCCACTGATCCACGGCTGACGTAGAATCCGACAAGTCAACTCCCGGAGACAAACCCTAGGCCAGGACTAAGGCCTCACCTTAAAACAGGCAAAGCCTCTTGGAGACTTTTTTCTCTTAAGCTCCTCAAAGAACAGGTCAGGGCAACCACAAACCAAATGGGTGGATCTGTTGCAAGTGAGTTTGGGAAGGAGGAGCACACAGAATACAGGAAGTGCCATGAGTCATCAATATCTTAGTAACTTTGGGCAGTGTTTATTCAACAGAGCACACAGTGCGATCTAATCTAATTAGAGAAAATTATGTCAAGGAGAAAGGTGAAGCCATCCGACCTAATCTTCATTTTCTGCCTGGTGCTCCCTGAAGGTGTGTATCTTAATTTTACAAATGTTTTATTTGATCCATCTGTAGAGATAATTAGAGACCAGCAAATCTCCCTGTAATATCACATAGCTTTTACAGAAGAGCAGGGGATGGGGGGAGTTCTCCTCGGTTTCCTGGGGCCAATATTTATCCCTGAACCAACGCCACGAAGGAAACAGATGATCTGGGTCGTTGCCCTTTGTGGGATCTTGCTGTGCGCAAATTGGCTGCCGTGTTTCCTACATTACAACAGTGACCACACTTCAAAAAAAATATACTTTCTCAGCAGTAAAGCGCCTTGAGTTCGTGAAAGACGCTCTCTCAAGGCAAGACTTTCTTTGCACAGAATCGACAGCACAGAAACAGGCCATTCGGCCCACCAGGCCCGCACTGGTGTTTACATTCCACACGAGTCTCCTCCCACCCTATATCCCCGAGGGGGGGGGGTGGATGCCCTCCTATCGAAATATCCTTCTATTCCTTTCTCCCTCATGGAGGGAAGTATACAGTGGTGTTCCCCAGGGGTCAGTATTAGGACCGCTGCTCTTTTTGATATATATTAATGACTTGGACTTGGGTATAGAGGGTTTGCAGATGACATGAACCTCGGAAATGAAGTAAACAATGAGGAGGATAGTAACACTCTTCCACACCGCCTGAGGAAGGGGAAAGCCCCCGAAAGCTTGTGGGATTAAAAATAAAATTGTTGGACTATAACTTGGTGTTGTAAAATTGTTTACAATTGTCAACCCCAGTCCATCACCGGCATCTCCACATCATGCTCTTCAGGAGGACACGGACAGACTGGTGAAATGGGCAGATACATGGCAGGTGAAATTTAACGCAGAGATGTGTGAAGTAACGCATTTTGGTAGGAGGAATGAGGAGAGGCAATATAAACTAAACGGCTCAATTTTCAAGGGGGTGCAGGAACAGAGAGACCTGGGGGTGTATGTACACAAATCTTGTAAGGTGGCAGGGCCGGTTGAGAAGCACCTACCTGCTGAGCCTGGCCTTCTCGCCTCCTCTTGCGTGGCGTGAATCCCGGCCCCCAGGAGTTAAAAATAAAAAAAAACTGTCAAAATGGAGGCCCGCAGCCTCCTTCGAAGCTTTCGCTGACCGACCCGCCTCCTGAGGGCGGGTTGGTAGCCCGCCTCCTCGACCCGCCTCTGTTAAAACCGGAAATGGGCAGGTTGGAGGCGAGCTGGGGAGGGTGGGGGGGTGGTTTTTTTTACAATTTTTCCCTTCCCACCTGCCCCCAACCCATCCGTTCGTGGAGTTAAAATTTAGGCCTGTTTGTCCAGTCAGATTCGATCGTTAAGAGCAACTGCTCTATTTGAAGAGTGGCTCCAGTAGCTCACCAGGCCGTAGGCCTCTGCAATCATGTTCTCCATCCTGGTCTCTGTTTCCAATTGATGACGACTTACAATTGCATCTTTCATGTCCGCTTTCTTGGGCTTTCAGGTTTACTGATCAATCTGGGGGGGTGTCTGGAGGCCTTTGGTTATCTCCCCCTGCCTGGTCCCGATGTCTCAGGTAGTGGCCAGGCTATCAAATGCAGTGTTCTCATTGTTCAGTCTAAGCAAGGACACAGATATCTTCACGAGAAAGCTATCAATCAAATATTCTCAACCACACGCTCCTGACTTTCACCAGATTTTTTATTTTTATTCGTTCGTGGGATGTGGGCGTCGCTGGCGAGGCCGGCATTTATTGCCCATCCCTAATTGCCCCCTGAGAAGGTGGTGGTGAGCCGCCATCTTGAACCGCTGCAGTCCGTGTGGTGAAGGTTCTCCCACAGTGCTGTTGGGAAGGGAGTTCCAGGATTTTGACCCAGCGACGATGAAGGAACGGCGATATATTTCCAAGTCGGGATGGTGTGTGACTTGGAGGGGAATGTGCAGGTGGTGTTGTTCCCATGTGCCTGCTGCTCTTGACCTTCTAGGTGGTAGAGGTCGCGGGTTTGGGAGGTGCTGTCGAAGAAGCCTTGGCGAGTTGCTGCAGTGCATCCTGTGGATGGTACACACTGCAGCCACTGTGCGCCGGTGGTGAAGGGAGTGAATGTTTAGGGTATGGTACATTTATACCAGATTGATATCTATTGGTAAACCATGCCCAGGTGATTTATTTAACCATAATCACCCGGGACGATGACTTTAGAAAATTTCCCATTTGGTGGTGTAATTTCCTCTATCTTATATCCTCAATCATTCCCTCTCAAGCAATTTTACTCACCCCATATATATTACCATTTCATCTCATTCATGACCCCGTTTACTGTCCAAATACAATATTTACAGCCTGGTCCAATATCTCAATACTTTTTTTCGGTTTGCTTTACTTAAGCTCTTCTCGGACCCACGTTTCATTTCCCAAAAATGCCCGCCACATTTTGCCGGAGACAATTCCATCATTTCAAAGTTATGCCAATTCCAGAGAGTAGTTTCATTGGACTGACAGGACTTGTCAACGTTCAGTTCTATTCCTCCCCCAAGATATTTTCTTCCTCATTGCACAGGACGACAGCACTCTGTCTTGGAAAATGAACAGGTTAAAACAAAACAAATCATTTTCAAAAGCGGTAAAGCAACTTGGTTTATTCTTAGTTGAGTACTGAAGAGATTTGATCAAGGCTGATGATTGGTCTTCCTTCTCTGTGTAATTTTACATTTTTAACAGGGCTTAAGTCTCCGTCGAAAACATCACCGTGCTGCGACATTTATTGTCAGCAGATAACACCACTGGTTTAAAAGAAACACAGAAAACCGCATCAGACTCTTCTTGAGAGCCCAAGGGGTTAAAAAAATAACAACCGATTCATTAATTTTCTTCTGTCACCCTTCAGAGAGGATTCCACGCACCTTTCTGTGAATTAATCTAATTACCTCACTCCAGGTGGAAAAGTCAGCAAAGCCGGCACAAATATCGACTTAAATTAAGAAACTTATTTTAAATAAATGCTTCTTACTTGGTGAATTAAAAACAGATGCCTGTGCCCTTGGAAGGGGTTAACTTCTTTGCAGAAAACAAAAACAATGGAGCCAGGCGTCATCAGAACTCACGCAGAGTACGTCAACGCAGCTTTCACGTAAATCTAAAAAAAAACCACATTCGTGGCGGGGATTAAACCTCTCTCTTTTCAGTTACTTTTTTCTGACCACAGCCAATCACAAGATAAAAGGGGGGCTGTCAGTTTGCCAGCAGCTGACCCATTTCCAACCAATAATCCCAATTGAAGTCATATTACACTAACAAGAAAAACACACAGGTGTTGAAAGGGGAGCGGCCAGCCAAAGGGAAATGAAAACACATACTTGCTTTTAAAGAGACAGCACGCTGAAAACACAAACAACACATCCTGTAGCTTGTAACTCTCTCCCTTTCTCCTTGATCCCATCATAGTCTACACATTTAGAATGTAAGCCAACATTCATAATGGTTATTCCTTCCTCTCTCTCTCTCCCTCTTTGTCTCTCTGTCTCTGATCTCTTTATCTCTCTCTCTCTCTCTGTGTCTTTGGGGGTGATTTTAAACCCCAAGAACGGGTGGGTTGGGGACGGGTGGGAGTTGAAAATGGTTGTTTTTTGGGTGGTGACCGCAACCTGGCTTTATTTCCGGGTTTAACGTCAACGCGTAAAAGCACAGGCTTCCCGCTGGGAACGCAAAGTCCGAAAATTTTGCAGTCGCGACCCAAAAAAACCCAACTATTTTCAACTCCCGCCTGCCCCCCGACCCACCCGTTCTTGGGGTTTAAAACCACCCCCTCTGTCTCTGTCTCTCTCTCTCTCCCTCCCTCTGTGTCTCCGATCTCTCTGTCTCACTCTCTCTCTCCTCCTCTCTCTGATCTCTTGCTCTCTCTTTGCGACTCTATCTCTCTCTCTCCCTCTCCCCACCGTCCCCCACTCTCTGGGCTCAATTTTAAGGGGCAATTGCGGGTGCGTTGGGGGGCAGAGGGGTGGCTTCGAAAATCGCCAAAATCCCGTTCGGGTTCTGAAGCCCACTCCAACCAGCCAACTTCCGGGTTTCCCAGGGACCCACCTGTGTGCACGCGGGCGACCCGTAAACGGAAGTCCCGCTGGCCATTAGAGCCGGTAGAATGATAGTTAAAGAGCCAAATGTACCTCATTGAGGTACCTAAGGCACTTTACCTGTGACAGATTAAGTAATTGTAACAATTTTTAACTTACCTGGGCGGCTTGCTCACTGCTTCTGATTCATACCTGGCCCCTCCTTCACCCCGCCGATGTCCTCCCGATCTCCCCCTCCCCCCTCCGATCTTCCCCTCCACCCCCCACCCCCCCCCGATCTTCCACTCTCCCCCATCCCGGTCCTCCATTCCAGCCCTGGATGACGCCTCATTCCCCACCGCCTGCCCAAGTACCACGCCAAGGTTCTCACCGCGATATCTTCACTGCTTTCCTCAGCCTCTGCACTGAGTGACTTCTCATCCTCGGTCATTTCAGCCTCCATCTCAACTCATCGTGCTCTCTCTCCTCTGAGTTCTCTGCCCTCCTATCCTCCCTTAATCCCTCCCTCCGTATAAACTCCCCGACCCATATTCACGGCCAGCACCTCGACCTTGCCATGTCTCATGGCCTCTCTACTCCCATCGTGTCAATCACGGATAAAGGCCATCTCTGATCCCTTCCGCGTATCCCTCTCCACCCACATCCCTCTTCCCCCTCCCAACCCCACTTCTTTCTGTGTCCGCCCCTGGAAAAAACTCTCCCCCAAGTCACTTGCAACGGCACCTTCAAATTCCCAACTGTCTAGCCTTTGGCCTTCCTTTCACCACGACATTTCTGCAGCTACCGATCTGCTCAATCACCCCCTCACCCCCACCTTTGATGCCCTTGTCCCCATTAAAACCATTACTCTCTCTTACCCTGGCCATTCCCCCTGGTATGGCCCTCATCTCTACTCCCTTAAGTCCAAGGGACGCATGCTTGAACGTTTATGGCGGACAATTGCTTTAGCCATTCATCGCCGGATCTGGCTGGATCACATAAAGCACGATCGGGGCTTGCTCTCCTCTGCCAAAACTGATCACTATTCCAGGATCCTCCTGGAATCTAAATTTAACCTCCGGCTTCTCTTCTCCACTCTTCTTAGACCCCTCTTCCCTGCCCCCCTCCACCCTCACCTCCAACGAAAAGTGCGAGGAGCTCATGGACTTCTTTGTCACTAAGATTGGGACCATCCGTTCAGCTGCCTCTGCCGTTTCCTCCCTTCCCCGAGCCCACCGAGCCAAACTCCCCCTACAGTTCCCCCTTGCCCTAGCCACGAACTTGCATCTTTCTCTAGTTTCTCTCCTATCTCCCCTCATGCCCTCTCTGAGCTCATCTTGACCATGAGAACCACCTCCTGACCCCTCGACCCTTGAACAGGTACAGAAAATAATCAAGAAGGCAAATGGAATGCTGGCCTTTATATCTAGAGGACGAGAGTACAAGGGGGCAGAAGTTATGCTGCAGCTATACAAAACCCTGGTTAGACCGCACCTGGAGTACCGTGAGCAGTTCTGGGCACCGCACCTTCGGAAGGACATATTGGCCTTGGAGGGAGTGCAGCGTAGGTTTACTAGAATGATACCCGGACTTCAAGGGTTAAGTTACGAGGAGAGATTACACAAATTGGGGTTGTATTCTCTAGAGTTTCGAAGGTTAAGGGGTGATCTGATCGAAGTTTATAAGATATTAAGGGGAACGGATAGGGTGGATAGAGAGAAACTATTTCCGCTGGTTGGGGATTCTAGGAGTAGGGGGCACAGTCTAAAAATTAGAGCCAGACCTTTGAGGAGTGAGATTAGAAAACATTTCTACACACAAAGGGTGGTAGAAGTTTGGAACTCTCTTCCGCAAACGGCAATTGATACGAGCTCAATTGCTAAATTTAAATGTGAAATAGATAGCTTTTTGGCAACCAAAGGCATTAAGGGATATGGGCCAAAGGCAGGTATATGGAGTTAGATCACAGATCAGCCATGATCTTATCAAATGGCGGAGCAGGCACGAGCGGCTGAATGGCCTCCTCCTGTTCCTATGTTCCTATTCCCACCAAACTGCTGACCACCCAACTTCCCTTCCTGGCCCCCCCATGTTCGCTGATATTCTTAACGGTTCCTTCTCCTCAGGTACTGCCCCCCTCCCATTCAAATCTGCCGTCATCACTCCCCTCCTCAAAAAAAAACACCCTTGTACCTTCCGTCCTTGCAAACTACCGCCCCCATCTCCAACCGCCCTTTCCTCTCCAAACTCCTTAAACGTGTTGTCTCCTCCCAAATCCATGCCCATCTTTCCTGCATGTTTGAATCCCCCCAATCAGGTTTCCGACCGTGCCACAGCACTGACACGGCCCTTATCAAAGTCACAAATGACATCCCATGTGACTGTTGACGGAGGTAAACTCTCCCTCCTCATCCTTCTCCACCTGTCTGCAGCCTTTGACATGGTTGTCCACACCATCCTCCTCCATCGCCTCTCCTCAGTCGTCCAGCTGGGTGGGACTGCGCTCCAACTAAATATTGGGGAAGACTGAAGCCATTGTCTTTGGTCCCGGCTGCAAACTCCATTCCCCATCCACCGACTCCATCCCTCTCCCCGGCCACTGTTTGAGGCTGAACCAGACCGTTCGCAACCTTGGCGTCTGATTTGACCCTGAGATGAGCTTCTGACCACATATCCGCTCCATCACCAAGACCGCCTACTTCCACCTCCACAACATCACCCATCTCCGCCCCCTGCCTCAGCTCGTCTGCTGCTGAAACCCTCACCCCTGCCTTTGTTACCTCCAGACTCGACTATTCCAACACTCTCCTGCCCGGCCTCCCATCTCCCACCCTCCGTAAACTTGAGCTCATCCAAAACTCTGCTGCCCCCCGTATCCTAACTCGCACCAAGTCCCGTTCACCCATCGCCCCCCCTGTGCTCGCTGACCCACATTGGCTCCTGGTCCGGGAACGCCTCGATTTTAAAATTCTCATCCTTGTTTTCAAATCCCTTCATGGGCCTCGCCCCCCTCCCTATCTCTGTAACCTCCTCCAACCCTCCGACATCTCTGCGCCCCTCCAATTCAGGCCTCTTGCGCATCCCCCGATTTCCATCATGGGACTTCAGTTATGTGGAGAGACTGGAGAAGCTGGGATTGTTCTCCTTAGAGCAGAGAAGGTTAAGGGGAGATTTAATAGAGGTGTTCAAAATCATGAGGGGTTTTGATAGAGTAGATAGGGTTAGGCTTAGAGAGATTTTTTCCAGTGGCAGGAGGGTCGGTAACCAGAGGACACAGATTTAAGCTAATTGGCAAAAGAACCAGAGGGGGAGATGAGGAGAATTATTTTTAACGCAGTGAGTTGTTCTGATCTGGAATGCGCTGCCTGAAAGGGCGGTGGAAGCAGATTCAATAATAACTTTCAAAAGGGGAATTGGATAAATACTTGAAAGGGGAAAAAATGTACAGGGCTAGGGGGGAAAGAGCAGGGGGGAGTGGGACTAATTGGACAGCTCTTTCAAAGAGCCGGCACAGGCACGATGGGCCGAATAGCCTCCTTCTGTGCTGGCTGATTCTATTGAGTGAGTCAGAAGCTCAGTTAGCGGTGGCCGTGAGGGGGAGGGATATGTTACTGACTTTACCGGAGAATCCTTAAGGTGACTCAATCTGTTGTTTCTCCCCCCAGTGCAGGCTCTGAGCTGTTACTCGTGTACTGCTCCCTCCCATCACTGTAGCCCCCAACAAATAACTTGCCAATCAGGGATCACCACCTGCGTGACCATTTCGTCCACCGATGTTGTCGGTAAGGGTCTCTTTTTTTCTCCAAAATTTTCTGTTGTTTTAAAAGTGTTTTCTGTTTTCACTTCTGGGAGATGGAACTTGGACGTCGACCATGGTCTTTCATGACCACAGGACACCGCAAAGTGACCACACTGCAAAAGGAGTTCGTTCGCTGTAAGCTTTGAGACGTACTGAGGTGGTGAAAGGCGCGATAGAAATGCCCCTCCCTCCCTCCATCCCTCCAACCTCCTTCCTCCTTCCTCCATCCTCCCTCCCTCCCTCCCTCCTTCCTACCTTCCTCCCTCCTTCCTCCCTCCCTCCCTCCCTCCTTCCTACCTTCCTCCCTCCTTCCTCCATCCCTCCCTCCCTCCTTCCTACCTTCCTCCCTCCTTCCTCCCTCCCTCCCTCCCTCCTTCCTACCTTCCTCCCTCCTTCCTCCATCCCTCCCTCCCTCCTTCCTACCTTCCTCCCTCCTTCCTCCATCCCTCCCTCCCTCCTTTCTCCCTCCCTTCCTCCTTTTCATCCTCCCACCCTTCTTCCCTCCCTCCCTCCTTCCTCCATCCCTCCCTCCCCCTTCTTCCCTCCTTCCTCCCCCTCCCTCCCTCCCTCCCTTCCTCTTTTTCGTCCTCCCTCCCTTCCTCCCTCCTTCCTCCATTCCTCCCTCCCTTCTGCCCTCCCTTCTTGCTCCCTCCCTTCCTCCTTTTCGTCCCCCCCTCCCTCCTTCCTCCATCCCCCCCTCCCTTCCTCCCTCCCTCCTTTCTCCCTCCCTTCCTCCGTTTTGTCCTCCCTCCCTTCCTCCCTCCTTTCCTCCCTCCCTCTCTCCTCCTCCCTCCCTCCCTCCTTCCTCCCCCTCCCTCCTTTCCTGAATTGATGTCAACACAGTTATACTGAATGATGCTCTATAATGATGAAGATGTATGACATCCCGTCTCTGATCTGTGCTTGTTTTCAGAGGGAGTGATGAGCAGTCGAATTAGAAAAACCTGTGGCCCCTGCTCTGAACCCTTATCTTTTAACACTAAAGTCATATCAGTCGCCCAGTCCTCCACTTGCTGTGATTCTGATCTCTGCAATGACCAGGAGGCTGCAGGTAAGGTTACAGTCGTTGGTAATCTGAGTCAGAGCTGATTGATTCACTGGCAAACGTATCTGTTGCGAGTCTTATTGACCCCAGTGCATCCCTCTACACTGTCCCATCAAACACTCCCCGGAGCAGGTACAGGGTTAGATACAGAGTAAAGCTCCCTCTACACTGTCCCATCAAACACTCCCCGGAGCAGGTACAGGGGGTTAGATACAGAGTAAAGCTCCCTCTACACCGTCCCATCAAACACTCCCCGGAGCAGGTACAGGGTTAGATACAGAGTAAAGCTCCCTCTACACTGTCCCATCAAACACTCCCAGGGCAGGTACAGGGTTAGATACGGAGTAAAGCTCCCTCTACACTGTCCCGTCAAACACTCCCAGGGCAGGTACAGGGGGTTAGATACGGAGTAAAGCTCCCTCTACACTGTCTCATCAAACACTCCCAGGACAGGTACAGGGGGTTAGATACAGAGTAAAGCTCCCTCTACACGGTCTCATCAAACACTCCCAGGGCAGGTACAGCATGGGTTAGAAACAGAGTAAAGCTCCCTCTACACTGTCCCATCAAACACTCCCAGGGCAGGTACAGGGGGTTAGATACAGAGTAAAGCTCCCTCTACACTGTCCCATCAAACACTCCCAGGGCAGGTACAGGGGGTTAGATACAGAGTAAAGCTCCCTCTACACTGTCCCATCAAACACTCCCAGGGCAGCTACAGCACGGGTTAGATACAGAGTAAAGCTCCCTCTACGTTATTTTCTCTGGTGGAGGGAGTCCAGAACAAGGGGGCATAACCTTAAAATTAGAGCCAGGCCGTTCAGCGGTGATGTCGGGAAGCACTTCTTCACACAAAGGGGAGTGGGAATCTGGAACTCTCTCCTCCAACAGGTTGTGAACGCTGGGGGACAATTGGAAGTTCCAAGACTGATATTGATAAATTTTTTTTGATGGCTAAGGGTATTAAGGCGTAGGGGGCAGAGCGACAAATGAGGTTAAGATCAGCCTTGAGCTAACAGAATGGCTCGAGGGGCAGAATGGCCTACTCCTGTCTCTGTGGTGTCGAGGTACAGATCAGCCATGATCTAAATAATGGCGGAGCAGGCCCCGAGGGCTGAATGGCCTCCTCCAGCTCCTATCCGCGCGGTCGAGGTCATGTTTCAGAACTCAGTGCGATGTTTCCAACCGAAACACTGAACCGATTTTAAAAACACCGAGCTCGTGTCTTTTTTAAAAAAAAACGCGTTAATGGAAGTCGCAGTGGTTCTGAAAGAATCTCCCTTTCTGGTTTCTACCACAGAGCCTGTGAACACCACCCTGGGAGGGCTGGAATGCAGAGGCTGTTTTAATCAATCGTCTGATTCCTGCAGCGACCACGAGCGAACAGTGAAGTGCGTCGGACCAGAGAATCGCTGCATGAACGTCTCGGGAAAACAGGGTTTGCGTACGTTTCAAGCTTCTGCCATCGTTATGACTCTGGAGTAGATGTTTTTATTTTCTCCCCTTTGGTTTTTTTTTTGAGGAGAATCCTGACCTTGAATGAACAACCCTGGGCCAAAGGAGGATTCCGCGCACTTTAATGGCGTGCGGCCTTAGCTCAGTGGGTAACACTGAGTCAGAAGGTCGTGGGTTCGAGGCCTGACTCCAGAGACTTGAGCCCCACAATCCAGGCCGACTCTCCCCGGTGCCAGTGCCGAGGGAGCGCCGCACTGTCGGAGGTGCCGTCTTTTGGATGAGATCTTAAACCGAGGCCCTCTCAGGTGGGCGTAAAAGATCCCACGGCCACTATTTCGAAGAAGAGCGGAGGGGAGTTCTCCCCGGTGTCCTGGGGCCCGATATTTATCCCTCGACCAACATCGCTAAAAACCAGATGATCCTTTAAAGTGTCTCCTCCACTGAAGCCAATAATGCTAAAGGGATCAAGGGATATGGGGAAAAAGAGGGAACAGGGTACTGAGTTAGACGATCAGCCATGATTACAGTTCTGGTCACCCTATTATAGAAAGGATATTATTAAACTAGAAAAAGTGCAGAAAAGATTTACTAGGATGCTGCCGGGACTTGATGGTTTGACTTATAGGGAGAGGTTGGATAGACTGGGACTTTTTTCCCTGGAGAGTAGGAGGTTTAGGGGTGATCTTATAGAAGTCTATAAAATAATAAGGGGCATAGATAAGGTAGATAGTCAAAATCTTTTCCCAAAGGTAGGGGAGTCTATAACGAGGGGGCATAGATTTAAGGTGAGAGGGGAGAGATACAAAAGGGTCCAGAGGGGCAATTTTTTCACTCAAAGGGTGGTGAGTGTCTGGAACGAGCTGCCAGAGGCAGTAGTAGAGGCGGGTACAATTTTGTCTTTTAAAAAGCATTTGGACAGTTACATGGGTAAGATGGGTATAGAGGGATATGGGCCAAGTGCAGGCAACTGGGACTAGCTTAGTGGTATAAACTGGGCGACATGGACATGTTGGGCCGAAGGGCCTGTTTCCATGTTGTAAACTTCTATGATTCTATTTTGAATGGCGGAGCAGGCCTGAAGGGCTGAATGGCCTACTCTTGCTCCTATTTTCTATGTTTCTATAGTACAGAAGGGAGGAGGCTCGTGTGGAGCATAAACACCAGCATAGACCTGTTGGGCCGAATGGCCTGTTTCTGTGCTGTAAATTTGGATGTAATTCTAGTAAGTGCGGCCCACAGATACATGGGTCAAGCATTGTCATAAACCATCGGTATAGCGGGTCGATGCCTCTCGGACGGACCCGCCTGCCATAAACGGCATGGACCTTTCATATATAAAGTGCTCGAGACGTCACCCGTTTCCCTTCTGTTTCTAGTGCCAAATAGAGGGGCGTTTTTCGCCAAAGGCTGCGTCTCGGAGCAGATCTGCCAAAGCGCGAGGGCCTTGTCGGATTTCCGCCTCTTGATCAAGACGCCTCCCGCGTGCTGCAAGGGGAATCTGTGCAACGGTGACGCCAGGAGCGTGCCCACCCCCGACTCAGGTAACGGAGACAGTCGGCGCAGGGGCGCGCCCGCGATGGTTCACCGCCGTAACGTGAGGGAGACAGGAAGGAAGGAAAAGAGGGAACGAGAGAAAAAAAGCACGGGAAAGAAAGAGAGCAAGAAAGAATTTAAAGAAAGCAAGAAGGACAGAAAATAATGAAAAGAACATAAATATTTAACACATTTAAAGATAAAATCAAACAATACAACTGTTTCCACTGGCAGGAGGGTCGGTAACCAGAGGACACAGATTTAAGATAATTGGCAAAAGAACCAGAGGGGGAGATGAGGAGAATGTTTTTTACGCAGCGAGTTGTTCTGATCTGGAATGCGCTGCCTGAAAGGGCGGTGGAAGCAGATTCAATAATAACTTTCAAAAGGGGAATTGGATAAATACTTGAAAAGGAAAAATTCGCAGGGCTACGGGGGAAAGAGCAGGGGGAGTGGGACTAATTGGATAGCTTTTTCAAAGAGCCGGCACAGGCACGATGGGCCGAAAGGCCTCCTTCTGTGCTGTAGATGCAATAATTCGAACGCAGCCTACAGATTTGTCAGCGCTGAGCTTGAAATCGGATATGTTTTGTACCTGATCGATAATGTGTTGAATCCCCAGAAGAACATTAAGTCAAGTGCATGGGTTTTCTGGTCTTTGGTTTATCAATCTCTTAATTTTTCCCCTCTTTCCTTGCATTTGGTGACTCAGGAGACAGAATGAGCAGCGCAGTGACATCAGGGACAAGCACCAAAAGGCCGGCTGGTACCAAGGGTAGGAATTCACGTGTCGCAATCCTCCGAGAGCAAATACACCAAATACGGAGCAGTTGGGATCTGTGTCCCTGTTACAGTCTCATGGGACAGACTCTCCCCTCTGATTCAGAAAGTTCGAGCCCCCACTCCAGAGACTCAAGCCCCCCTAATCCAGGCCGACACTCCCCCAGTGCCAGTACTGAGAGAGCGCTGCACTGTCGGAGGTGCCGTCTTTCGGATGAGACCTCAAACCGAGGCCCTGTCTGCCCCTCTCAGGTGCATGCAAAAGATCCCACGGCCACTATTGGAAGAAGAGCAGGGGGGGGAGTTCTCCCCGGTGTCCTGGGGCCGATATTTATCCCTCAACCAACATCACTAAAAAAAACAGATTATCTCATCATTATCAAATTGCTGTTTGTGGGATCTTGCTGTGCGCAAATTGGCTGCTGCGTTTCCGACATGACAACAGTGACCACACTTCAAGAGTACTTCATTGGCTTTAAAGCGATTTGGGACATCCTGAGGTCATTAAAGGCACTTTATAAATGGAGGTTCTTTCTTTAAGGAGAGAAATATTTTTTTTTTGATGAATTCTGATTTTCATCTGCAGCTAATGAACAAAAAGACTTGAGTATAGAAGATTAAGGGGTGATCTGATCGAGGTGTTTAAGATGATTAAAGGATTTGATAGGGCGGATAGAGAGAAACTATTTCCTCTGGTGGGGGGAGTCCAGAACGAGGGGGCAGAACCTTAAAATTAGAGCCAGGCCGTTCAGGGGTGATGTCAGGAAGCACTTCTTCACACACAGGGGAGTGGGAATCTGGAATTCTCCTCCCGAAAGGCTGCGGATGCTGGGGGTCACTTTCAAGACTGAGATCGATAGATTTTCTGTTTGGTAAGGGTATTGAGGGACATGGAGCAAAGGCGGGGAAAAGGAGTTGAGGTATGATCTGGTGGAACAGGCCCGAGGGGCTGAATGGCCTCCTCCTGCTGCTAACGCAACAAGCTCGAGGGGCTGAATGGCCTCCCCCTGTTCGTATGTAACAGGTTCGAGGGGCTGAATGGCCTCCTCCTGCTGCTAACGCAACAAGCTCGAGGGGCTGAATGGCCTCCTCCTGCTGCCAATGCAACAAGCTCGAGGGGCTGAATGGCCACCTCCTGTTCCTAATGATCCTATTAATAAGGGGGTGGGGCTGGTTGCAGAGGGGGCAGGGTCCGCCCTACACTGATCTCTGATCTGTGCGGAGCAGGCAACCCACCACTCATCATTATTATTATTTTTGAATCTTCTTTTCGATTCTCCCTGCAGGAAATGTTGGATGGAAAGTGGGAACAGCGATTGGAGTCATAGCTGGAGTGGTGATTGTGTTGCTGATATTTCGTTTTGTCTACAAAAAGATGAAAGGTTAGTATGATAGACTCGTGGAAAGAAAATACATTCATAGAATCATAGGATCGTACGGCACAGAAGGAGGCCAATCGGCCCATCGTGCCTGTGCCGGCTCTTTGAAAGAGCTATCCAATTAGTCCCACTCCCCCCCTGCTCTTTCCCCACAGCCCTGCAACTTTCGCCTTCCAATTGCCCCAGTACTCAAGCTGCAGTCTGACCAGAACTCCCTATCCCTGTAACCTCCTCCAGAACCCTCCGAGATCTCTGTGCTCCTCCAATTCCGGCCTCTTGCGCATCCCCCCGATTTCCATCGCTCCGCCATTGGCGGCCGTGCCTTCAGCTGCCTGGGCCCTAAGCTCTGGAATTCCCTCCCTAAACCTCTCCGCCTCTCTCTCCTCCTTTAAGATGCTCCTTAAAACCTACCTCTTTGACCAAGCTTTTGGTCACCTGTCCTAACATCTCCTTATGTGGCTCGGTGTCAAATTTTTGCCTGATTTACGCTCCTGTGAAGCGCCTTGGGACGTTTTACTACATTAAAGGCGCTATATAAATGCAAGCTGTTTTTAAGAAGGAGATAGATATATTTCTTAATGCTAAAGGGATCAAGGGATATGGGGAAAAAGCGGGAACAGGGTACTGAGTTAGACGATCAGCCATGATCATTTTGAATGGCGGAGCAGGCCCGAAGGGGCCGAATGGCCTACTCTTGCTCCTATTTTCCATGTTTCTACGTTTAAATTCATGCATCTGAATCCCTGTCTTTCCTTCCTCCAGCTGCAGACTCTGATCCGATATGATTCGCTGAGGGCCGATCCTGTTTTTCCAGAGTATCCGGTATCCCAGCCCGTTCCCGACTGGGTCCAAGGAAAAGTTCCCCGACCCCTTTACCTCCCCGTTCAACGTGGAGCGGCTGTAATTGGTCTGCCTGGTGACCCTGACTGCGTCCCCCCCCTGGTGGTGACCCCGACTGCGCCCCCCCCGCCTGCTCTCCCTGTTGTTGACCCTGGATGATCCTCCTGCTTGAGGCCCCGGCCTGTTCAGCCTTTCCTGATAGTTATAACCTCTCAGTTCTGGTTATCATCCTACTAAATCTTTTTTGCGCCTTCTCCAGTGCCTCTATATCCTTTTTATAATATGGAGACCAGAACTGTGCACGATACTCCAAGTGCGGTCTAACCAAGGTTCTATACAAGTTTAACATAACTTCTCTGCTTTTCAATTCTATCCCTCTAGAAATGAACCCCAGTGCTTGGTTTGCCTGTTCTATTGCCTTATTAAGCTGCGTCGCTACTTTTAGTGATCTGTGTATCTGTACCCCCAGATCCCTCTGCTCCTCTGCCCCATTTATCCTTATTCTTCCTACCAAAATGCACCACCTCACATTTATCTATATTGAAATTCATTTGCCAATTAAACGCCCATTCTGCAAGTTTATTAATGTCTTCCTGTATTTTGTCACAGTCCTCCTCAGTATTAACTCCATCCCCCTATTTGGCGTCGTCCACAAACTTTGAAATTTCCGATTCCCGAGTCCAAATCGTTGATGGAAATGGTGAACGGCAGTGGTCCCAGCCCCGATCCCTGTGGAACTCCACTTCCCACCTTTTGCCAGTCTGAGAGGCCACCCTTAACCCCTACTCCCTGTTTTCTGTTCTGTAGCCTGTTTGCTGTCCGTTCTGCTCCCTGTCCTCTGACCCCGCACCCTCTGACCTTAGCCGTGAGTCTACAATGCGGTACCTAATCGAAGGCCGTTTGAAAATCCAAATAGATTGCATCTACTACAATGCCCTTGTCTACTCTTTCTGTTACTTCTTCAAAGAATTCAATAAGGTTGGCCAAGCATGACTGCTTCACTAATCTTATTTGAAATTTGTAAGATTTTCCACTTCTGGTTAAACTAATCAAAAAAAGAAATTAAAGTTTATCTAATGGCATTTTTATCTAAAACAGTAATTCTCCCGTGATGTCATGGGCTGCCTTCCCCCTCGCGGTCACGTGACTCGCTTCTCCCACAATGCAGCGCAGTGAGCATTGGCCGATAGGGCCTTTTCTCCGCCGCGATGCATTGTGGGAAGCGGCGCCTCCATATCCGGCACTGATCGACCGGTTCCTCAACTCGCCCTGTCCCCCGGGAACCTGCAGGGAAAGTGGGGGCGGGGGGAGGTGACGCACAGCAACTGGCCCTCGGTCCCTTCCTATTCCTGCTCTCCTCCTGAACCTGTCGGCCAACTTAGCCGTCTCCCTCTGTCGCTGTCTCTCTCTCTCACTGTACTCAGTCTCACCTTTATCTCTCTCCCTCTGTTGGTGTCTCTCTCTATCACTGTATTCAGTCTCACCTTTATCTCTCTCCCTCTGTCGCTGTCTCTCTCTATCACTGTACTCAGTCTCACCTTTATCTCTCTCCCTCTGTCGCTGTCTCTCTCTATCACTGTATTCAGTCTCACCTTTATCTCTCTCCCTCTGTCGCTGTCTCTCTCTATCACTGTCCTCAGTCTCACCTTTATCTCTCTCCCTCTGTCGGTGTCTCTCTCTATCACTGTACTCAGTCTCACCTTTATCTCTCTCCCTCTGTTGGTGTCTCTCTCTCTCTCTATCACTGTACTCAGTCTCACCTTTATCTCTCTCCCTCTGCTGGTGTCTCTCTCTATCACTGTACTCAATCTCACCTTTATCTCTCTCCCTCTGTCGGTGTCTCTCTCTATCACTGTACTCAGTCTCACCTTTATCTCTCTCCCTCTGTCGGTGTCTCTCTCTCTCTCTATCACTGTACTCAGTCTCACCTTTATCAATCTCCCTCTGCTGGTGTCTCTCTCTATCACTGTACTCAATCTCACCTTTATCTCTCTCCCTCTGTCGGTGTCTCTCTCTCTCTCTCTCTATCACTGTACTCAGTCTCACCTTTATCTCTCTCCCTCTGTCGCTGTCTCTCTCTATCACTGTACTCAGTCTCACCTTTATCTCTCTCCCTCTGTCGCTGTCTCTCTCTATCACTGTACTCAGTCTCACCTTTATCTCTCTCCCTCTGTCGGTGTCTCTCTCTATCACTGTACTCAGTCTCACCTTTATCTCTCTCCCTCTGTCGCTGTCTCTCTCTATCATTGTACTCAGTCTCACCTTTATCTCTCTCCCTCTGTTGGTGTCTCTCTCTATCACTGTACTCAGTCTCACCTTTATCTCTCTCCCTCTGTCGGTGTCTCTCTCTCTATCACTGTACTCAGTCTCACCTTTATCTCTCTCCCTCTGTCGGTGTCTGTCTCTCTCTCTCTCTATCACTGTTCTCAGTCTCACCTTTATCAATCTCCCTCTGCTGGTGTCTCTCTATCACTGTACATCTACACTATCTGCTGGGGCCGACCTCTCTAATTTGGGGTTGTATTTCTGCCGTGCAAAAGCCCCTTCAATAAGATAAAGAATCACTTGTGAGAACTTCATTAAAGTGTCTTAGAAACATAAAAACCCTTCGCATGACCGACTTTGCAGGGAAAAGTGAAGTCAACTTATTGCAGAGTATTAAAAGAATTCCCACTATAAAATTACAGAATGTGATTAGCATCAGACAACCAAATCTAGTTTATAGACTGGGAGTTGGAGTATTCACGACGTACAATCTCCATCCCTACATTTAATGGGCAATGATCACTAAACAGAGCTCAAATACCATGTGGTGAAAGGATAAAAATGCTTCCCTCTTATTCTGAGCCACAATCCATTCTGTTTTAAGTAAAAACAGCTTTTCTGTCCCTTACAATAGTGATCAATCTTTGCACCTTGTCAGTGTGCTCCAGCTCTGGGATCCCTTATCCTATTTGCGAACCTTCTCTGAGACCCGAAGACGGGAGGTTGAATGTTTATGTAAAGATGAGGACAGGGATTACTTGGCTGGGCTACGTACAAGATACAAACTTCATCCACGGACGGGTTTGGGTTCTATCCAGGATCACGGACTCCCAGCAGTCTCAATGTACATGAATATGGGGGCCCAGGAATGAGATGTAGTTTGGGATTAGTCAGTTAAAGTCGCCCTGTATTATGTAACTGATCCCCACAGGCAAATTGTAGAATCTTACAGCACAGAAGGAGGCCATTCGGCCCATCGTGCCTGTGCCGGCTCTTTGAAAGAGCTATCCAATTAGTCCCACTCCCCCCTACTCTTTCCCCCATAGCCCTGCAAATTTTTCCTTTTAAAGGATATATCCAATTCCCTTTTGAAAGGCGCCGTATAAATGCTAAGATTAAAGCAGACATGGCATCAGAGCAATTTAAAGGCAGGGTAAGAAGGGGTAGATGTCGTTCAACAGTTGGGCTGTTGTTCGTTGCTGCCGCAGTGTTAGCGGCACTGAAGGAGCTTTCGGACAGTGTGTCTTCATTCCCTGGTTTCGCAGCGGCAGTCTGCGCTCTGCTGACCTCTGACCTCTGTCGCCCACGGCTACACCAGCTGCCTTTGCAGCAGTGGAAGTCTTGCTTTGGGAGGAAGCCTGTCTGGGTTTTTGAAGATACTCTCAGAAGCACAGTCTTTAATAGTGACAGTCCGGGCACAATTACCTGAAAGAAAGAAAGTAGCATTGGTGTCACATTGGTGTTACATTGGTGATACGTTGGTGTCACATTGGTGATACGTTGGTGTCGCGTTGGTGGTACATTGATGTTACGTTGGTGGTACATTGGTATCGCGTTGGTGGTACATTGATGTTACGTTGGTGGTACATTGGTGTTATATTGGTGTTGCATTGGTGATATGTTGGTGTTACACTGGTGTTACTTTGGTGTTACATTGGTGTTATATTGTTGTCACGTTGGTGGTACATTGTTGTTACATATGTGTTACGTTGGTGTTACATTGGTATTACGTTGGTGGTACATTGTTGTTAAGTAGGTGTTACGTTGGTGTTATATTGGTGTTGCATTGGTGATAAGTTGGTGTTACGTTGGTGTTACTTTGATGTTACATTGGTGTTATATTGGTGTTACGTTGGTGGTACATTGTTGTTATGTAGGTGTTACGTTGGTGTTACGTTGGTGTTGCATTGGTGATATGTTGGTGTTACATTGGTGATACGTTGGTGTTACGTTGGTGTTACGTTGGTGTTGCATTGGTGATATGTTGGTGTTACACTGGTGTTACGTTGGTGTTACGTTGGTGTTACGTTGGGAGATAATTGTTGGAGTAAAACATACGACTTACTTGTGGCTGAGGTGTGGAGACACCACTTCTGCTCACCCTTTCCATGGGATCTTCACATGCCTCCTTCGAAATCGGCGAGCACCGTAACATTCGAGGCCGTTCAAAGTAGTGTTTGCTTCTTCTGACCAACAAACAAGAATATACACCTCAGACTGTTCCGCCTGCTGCCTGCCCGTCGCACTTCAGACACCCTGAGGTGGGAGTTTGTCAGGGCCGGCAGTGTGGACTGGGCGGGGTCACACCGACTGCTTGTTATGGGCCCTGCCCGAAATTCAGTCCCATTGGCATCAGTTGAGCTGAATTTCGTGTGGGGAGGTAAAGCGGGCAGCCTGTGCGACACTGCCCATTTCACACAATCATTCAAGAGAAATTTCTACTCCCTCTGTTACCGACACTAAGACTCTGGCCAGATTCCCCCAATGGCCGCACTCTACTTGCGGGGCTTTCAGTTCTGCAAAATGCTTCCCAGCACGTCGTGAGTGAATTGCCCACGATTTTCGGCCCATTAAATCTCAACAGACAGAAAATGGCGGGCAGAGCGCCCGTAACTTCCGTTAACACCGGCCATCGTGCGCCCACGGCGCGGGAGCTCGTAAAATGTCAGCGTTAAAAGTATCCATTCATTTCTGACCTGGGGCGACCAGTGTATAAATACCTGACAATCTGCTAAACGTCCACTCACTTACAGCAATTATACTCCAGGTGACCCCAGGATATGACCAATTAAATCACAACACCTTTAACATCCACCTGAACAGGGAGGCAGGACCTCGGTTTAACGTACCATCTTGAAAAACAGCATCTCCGACAGTGCAACACTCCCTCAGTACTGCGCTGGGCGTGTCAGCCTAGCTTCTGGGCTCAAGGCTCTAGCATGGACTCAAACCCATGAACTTCTGACTCAGAGGGGAGAGAGCTTCCCACTGAACTCCACAACATAAGGTAACCATCAGAGAAGTGACAATGGCCCCTTGAACACCACGGAAGAAAGTTAATTGCTATGTCCTAATCAAAATAAAATAACCTTAATCAGATCGCCCAATTAAGCCAAATCTATCAGCACTGGTATAAATATGTCAGGAATGGATTGGCAGCTGAGGAACTCTTCCTTGTAAAGAGGTTAGATGTTAGGAGGTGGTTGTTTTCCCAGTAGACCTCTGGAACGGGCTGCGCCATTTCTCTGAATTCCTTCAAACGAGAGCTGGACCTGTTTCTGGCTGGAGTGGAGATCTCCTCGTACAAGAAGTAGGCATCTGGTAATGTTAATCAGGGCCAGAGAGATCTCCTGGACTGGATTCCATCACCTAAGGGTTGGGGGGGTGGAGAGAAATTTTCCAGATTTATTTCCCATAGTTGCCCTGGGATTTTATCTGGGTTTTCGTCTCTCCCAAGAGATCACATGGTATTGGGTGGGGTGGGGAGTGATGAAGAAGGGAGGGAGGTGGCTCGTGTGGAGCATAAACACCAGCATGGGCCAGTTGGGCCGAATGGCCTGGTTCTGTACTGTAAATTCTACGTAAGTTTCCAAACAGCAGCGAGTGAAGAATCTCGTCTTGTAAAGTGTAAATCTGACCTGAACTCCAAAGCCAGCCTTTGGAGTTCTTTGTTTTAATATAAATAAAAGTTTCAATTTTGTACTTTGGATACTGCACAGTTTCTATTACTGCAATTCCACATGGGGTGGGACGGTGAGATTTAAGGAACGGTCAATGTTGTATTATAGACTACAGCAACAACAACTTGCATTTATATAGCGCCTTTAACATCGTAAGACCTCCCAAGGCGCTTCGCAGGAGCGATTATCAAACAAAATTTGACACCGAACCCCATAAAGAGATATTAGGACAGGTGACCAAAAGCTTGGTCAAGGAGGTAGGTTTTAAGGAGCGTCTTAAAGGAGGAGAGAGAGGCGGAGAGGTTTAGGGAGGGAATTCCAGAGCTTAGGGCCTGGACGGCAGAAGGCACGGCCGCCAATGGTGGAGCGATGGAAATCGGGGGGATGCGCAAGAGGCCAGAATTGGAGGAGCGCAGAGATCTCGGAGGGTGTAGGGTTGAAGGAGGTAACAGAGATAGGGAGAGAGGGGTTGCAAGGTTATGGAGGGATTTGAAAACAAGGATGAGAATTTTTAAAATTGAGGTGTTCCCGGACTGGGAGCCAATGTAGGTCAGCGAGCACAGGGGGTGATGGGTGAACGGGGCTCGGTGTGAGTTAGGATACGGGGGCAGCAGAGTTTAGGATGAGCTCAAGTTTATGGAGGGTGGAAGAGCCAGGAGAGCATTGGAATAGTCAAGCCTAGAGGTAACTAGAGGGTTACTAAGTTACTAAGGGAGATATTGGATGAGGAAAGTTACTAAGGGAGATATTTTTTTCATAAAATATACTTTATTCATAAAATTTGCAGCAATACATACAATACAGTTGTCATATCACATTCCAAACGTACACAATACAGATTATACAATTTGCAGGTTACATCAAGTACAGTTCAATGAACACATTGTACATAATTACAGTTCATGACACTCTAGGGTGCCTCATTGCATTACAGTCAATACAGATTATTGATTACAGATTCATGACAGGTACATTACAGATTCATTACAGGTACATTACATCAATTTGAATTTTACATTCTGCCCGAGGGGGTTTTTTCCCTGATTGCAGCCCTCGGTATACAATGGCGGGAAGGCTCTAAATGGTTGCCTTTCCCCACAGAGCCTTTGCGGCGGCCGCACCCGTCCTCAGTGCGTCCCTGAGCACGTAGTCCTGGACCTTGGAATGTGCCAGTCTGCAACACTCGGTCGAGGACAGCTCCGTGCACTGGAAGACCAGCAAGTTTCGGGCAGACCAAAGGGCGTCTTTCACCGAGTTGATGGTCTTTCAGCAGCAATTTTTTTAAATATTCGTTCATGGGATGTGGGCGTTGCTGGCAAGGCCGGCATTTATTGCCCATCCCTAATTGCCCCTTGAGAAGGTGGTGGTGAGCCGCCTTCTTGAACTGCTGCAGTCCGTGTGGTGAAGGTTCTCCCACAGTGCTGTTAGGAAGGGAGTTCCAGGATTTTGACCCAGCGACGATGAAGGAACGGCGATATATTTCCAAGTCGGGATGGTGAGTGACTTGGAGGGGAACGTGCAGGTGGTGTTGTTCCCATGTGCCTGCTGCTCTTGTCCTTCTAGGTGGGAGAGGTCGCGGGTTTGGGAGGTGCTGTCGAAGAAGCCTTGGCGAGTTGCTGCAGTGCATCCTGTGGATGGTACACACGGCAGCCACAGTGCGCTGGTGGTGAAGGGAGTGAATGTTTAGGGTGGTGGATGGGGTGCCAATCAAACGGGCTGCTTTGTCCTGGATGGTGTCGAGCTTCTTGAGTGTTGTTGGAGCTGCACTCATCCAGGCAAGTGGAGAGTATTCCATCACACTCCTGACTTGTGCCTTTGTAGATGGTAGAAAGGCTTTGGGGAGTCAGGAGGTGAGTCACTCGCTGCAGAATACCCAGCCTCTGACCTGCTCTTGTCGCCACAGTATTTATATGGCTGGTCCAGTTAAGTTTCTGGTCAATGGTGACCGCCCAGGATGTTGATGGTGGGGGATTCGGCGATGGTAATGCCATTGAATGTCAAGGGGAGGTGGTTCGACTCTCTCTTGTTGGAGATGGTCATTGCCTGGCACTTGTCTGGCGCAAATGTTACTTGCCACTTATTAGCCCAAGCCTGGATGTTGTCCAGGTCTTGCTGCATGCAGGCTCGGACTGCTTCATTATTTGAGGGGTTGCGAATGGAACTGAACACTGTGCAATCGTCAGCGAACATCCCCATTCCTGACCTTATGATGGAGGGAAGGTCATTGATGAAGCAGCTGAAGATGGTTGGGCCTAGGACACTGCCCTGAGGAACTCTGTGTGCGTCCCCGGGAACAGCCCGCAGAGCACAGAGTCCTGTGTTACGGAACTGCTCGGGACGAACCTGGACAGATACCACTGCATCTCTCTCCAGACCTTCTTTGCAAAGGCGCATTCCAGAAGGAGATGGGTGACGGTCTCGTCTCCACCGCGGCCTCCTCGGGGACAGCGCGCGGTGGCGCTGAGAGTCCGGGAGTGCATGAAGGATCTGACGGGAAGGGCCCTTCTCACCACCAGCCAAGCTAGGTCTTGGTGCTTGTTTGAAAGCTCTGGCGATGAGGCGTTCTGCCAAATGACATCGACAGTTTGCTCGGGGAACCAACCGACAGGATCCACCATCTCCTTTTCCCTCAGGGTCTCGAGGATGTTACGTGCGAAGCACTTGCTGATCGCTTTGTGGTCAAAGGTGTTTTTTTGCATAAACTCTTCGACGTGTGCCATGGAAAACACATTCAGAAATACCATGAGGAAAAAGAGACTGGCCAGTAGGAAGGTAATATCCAATAACATTGTCTATGACATGTTGCTAGTATGCAGAAATACACGAGGAAGATACACTGAAGAACGGGTTTCGGACAGGCTCAGTTACTTGACAACACCACGACATGAAATGGTTAATGTGGCCCAGGAGAGTGAGAAAATGGTCCCGAGAGAAACCGACTAATTAATGAAACAATCAGGAAACACTGGTACCAATCAGAAGGATTGAAATTGAAGTAAAGAGGGACATTTGGATTTCCAAAATTCAGGGTTAGGTAACCTTCAGTTAACAATGAAATTGGGAGAAACAATACTTCGAAAATGTATTAACCAAATGAAACTTAGAAGTAATAAATATATATATATATATATATAGGATTAGACAAGACCAAGGACAAGGTTACGGGGTGAGGTGAAAATTGACCCAGAGTGGTTTTATTCAGGTTCAAAAGGTTGGAGATGCAAGAAAATGGTTTAAATCTAAAACTTGTCAATGAAGATGCAGAATTATGTTAAAATCAGGAATTTGATCAAAGTTTGTCCGACCAAGCTCGAATGCCACAAGGTAGGGAGCCAGAAGTTGTTGGGACTAGAAGTCGGAATTCCCCGTCTAATGAATCGAGCCGTACCCAATCCCCTGTTCAGAGTGCAAAATATAGGAGTTGTGAAAGGAGCTACTGATAGGCAATTTTTACACCCATCCCAATGGTTGGTCCAATGAAGAAAGTTGACTTGGATAGAACCGAAACGACAGGAACGCCGTTCCGGTGAGGATGCCCTCATTTGCCCCTATGATTTATAGGATCACTCAGTAGACACGTGTGGTTTTGATTGGAATTAGGGGGGTCTAAACTGTACTATGGAGGTGACAGGTCCATCAGATGTGAGAACCAGAACGAGAAGGAAAGTACTGTTTCACCACTCTAGAAAATCGCTACTATCACGGACCATCTAAATGTCTGATCGCCCCTGGGACCTATTCTATGACACCTACTATAACCACAGTTATAAGGGGAATAACCCTCCCTGCCATAACTATACCCGACCAACAGACACCACACGTAACAGACGGTTTGAGCATAAAAGTGGAAGGTTACGCTACAAAGCTTGGATATGATGTCCCTGAGCTACCTGTGGCGTTGATAAAGCTAATGGATCAGGTGAATGGCTCCCAGCATCATTTCTACACATTAGAGCAAGGAAATAAAGAAATAGCCAAGGAAATTCCAGGAGTAGGCGATTCCACACATTAATGGGAAATAGGATTAAATCACCCTGGATTAGGGGGATCTCACATATATTAGTGATAACAATGTTATTGGTATATTTATGCCTAATAATTTAAACTTGCTATTTGAGGCACCTGCCGCGCCAAACCAAGTCATAATTAAATACCATCACAGCACAAAATCTCGTGGACATCAGTAAATCTGGGAAGTTGAACTATACCAGTATATAGAATGAGGGGTCGGCATAAAAGCCTCACTCTCAAGGCAGGGAATTATAACCCAATAACAGGTATAATTAGAATCAACTGTAGAAGTGGAATGAAATGTAATATGAATCGATGTATCTATAAATGTAAACTGTACTGTGTATTAATATAGTATGAACCATGTAACGTGTGTTCAATAAGGAAGGGCTGGTGGGCCAAGAATGATGCATGATGGTTATTGTGGTCAAGTTTGCAGTTAAAACTAACAGAATGCTGACAACATTAAAGTGGGAATTAACAGACCTTGGGGGAAATCACAGGCGCTGAGGGAGGTTGTGCTGTAATAGAATAGTGTCTAAAACACATGTAGATAAAGAGACTGAATGTAGATTTGGAGTTTCTATAGGTATATAAAAAGAAAAAGGGTGGCTAAGGCAAACGTATGTCCCTTAGAGGATGAGACCGGGAAATTAATGGTGGGAAACATGGAGATGGCAAAAATGCTGTACAAATATTTTGTTTCAGTCTTTACGGTAGAGGACACTAAGAATATCCCAACACTGGACAAACAGGGAGCTCTAGGGGGGGAGGAGCTAAATACGATTAAAATCACTAAGGAATTGGTACTCAGTAAATTAATGGGACTCAAGGCGGATAAATCCCCTGGACCTGATGGCTTACATCCCAGGGTCTTGAGGGAAGTGGCAGTGGGGATTGTGGATGCTTTGGTAATAATTTTCCAAAATTCTCTGGACTCGGCAAAGGTCCCGGCAGATTGTAAAACTGCTAATGTAACACCCTTATTTAAAAAGGGTAGTAGGCAGAAGGCTGGAAATTATAGACCAGTTAGCCTAACATCTGTGGTGGGTAAAATTTTGGAGTCTATTATTAAGGAGACAGTAACGGAACATTTGGACAAACATAATTTAATAGGACAAAGTCAGCATGGCTTTATGAAGGGGAAGTCATGTCTGACAAATTTGCTTGAGTTCTTTGAGGACATAACGTACAGGGTGGATAAAGGGGAACCAGTGAACATAGTGTATTTAGACTTCCAGAAGGCATTCGACAAGGTGCCACATAAAAGATTATTGCTCAAGATAAAGAATCACTGGATTGGGGGTAATATACTGGCATGGGTGGAGGATTGGTTATCTAACAGGAAGCAGAGAGTTGGGATAAATGGTTCATTCTCGGACTGGCAACCAGTAGCCAGTGGTGTTCCGCAGGGGTCGGTGCTGGGTCCCCAACTCTTTACAATCTATATTAACGATTTGGAGGAGGGGACCGAGAGTAACATATCAAAGTTTGCAGATGATACAAAGATGGGAGGGAAAGTAGAGAGTGAGGAGGACATAAAAAACCTACAAGGGGATATAGATAGGCTGGGTGAGTGGGCGGAGATTTGGCAGATGCAATACAATATTGGAAAATGTGAGGTTATGCACTTTGGCAGGAAAAATCAGAGAGCAAGTTATTATCTTAATGGCGAGAAACTGGAAAGTACTGCAGTACAAAGGGATCTGGGGGTCCTAGTGCAAGAAAATCAAAAAGTTAGTATGCAGGTGCAGCAGGTGATCAAGAAGGCCAATGGAATGTTGGCTTTTATTGCTAGGGGGATAGAATATAAAAACAGGGAGGTATTGCTGCAGTTATATAAGGTATTGGTGAGACCGCACCTGGAATACTGCATGCAGTTTTGGTCTCCATACTTAAGAAAAGACATACTTGCTCTCGAGGCAGTACAAAGAAGGTTCACTCGGTTAATCCCGGGGATGAGGGGGTGGACATATGAGGAGAGGTTGAGTAGATTGGGACTCTACTCATTGGAGTTCAGAAGAATGAGAGGCGATCTTATTGAAACATATAAGATTGTGAAGGGGCTTGATCGGGTGGATGCGGTAAGGATGTTCCCAAGGATGGGTGAAACTAGAACTAGGGGGCATAATCTTAGAATAAGGGGCTGCTCTTTCAAAACCGAGATGAGGAGAAACTTCTTCACTCAGAGGGTGGTAGGTCTGTGGAATTTGCTGCCCCAGGAAGCTGTGGAAGCTACATCATTAAATAAATTTAAAACAGAAATAGACAGTTTCTTGGAAGTAAAGGGAATTAGGGGTTACGGGGAGCGGGCAGGAAATTGGACATGAATTTAGATTTGAGGTTAGGATCAGATCAGCCATGATCTTATTGAAAGGCGGAGCAGGCTCGAGGGGCCGATTGGCCTACTCCTGCTCCTATTTCTTATGTTCTTATGAATGTTAATTAAATCAAGGAGTCACACAGACTTAGGCCTCTCTATCTCGAGCCCCCGCGAGCGGGTGGATAGAGGTCTGTGAAGGCTGGCAATGTAAACTCTAAGATGAGGTGCCGTTAAGTCTGTAACAACAAGGCACGGATGGAACCAGGGGTTGTGCTTGGGATGTAACTTCTGAAGGTTGAGAGGCATGATTAAAGGTAAGGCTGAGAGATGTGGATGTGACAGTGAACGGCCACATAGACTGAAAAAGGGGGTAAGAAGAGACCTCAAAAGCTGAGGGGGGTGCGCAAGATTCTGGCGAGGAAGAAGAGAACTCTTCAATCAACAGAACACAGCAAGAGAGAGAGAGAGAGAGAGACCGTGCCGCAGTCATTTGGAGAGAGAGAGTGAGAGACAGACCGTGCCGCAGTCATTTGGAGGGAGAGAGAGAGAGAGAGAGACCGTGCGCAGTCATTTGGAGAGAGAGAGAGAGAGAGAGAGACCGTGCCGCAGTCATTTGGAGAGAGAGAGAGAGAGAGAGACCGAGCTGCAGTCACTTGGAGAGAGAGAGAGAGAGAGAGACCGTGCGCAGTCATTTGGAGAGAGAGAGAGAGAGAGAGAGACCGTGCCGCAGTCATTTGGAGAGAGAGAGTGAGAGAGAGACCGTGCCGCAGTCATTTGGAGAGAGAGAGAGAGAGAGACCGAGCTGCAGTCACTTGGAGAGAGAGAGAGAGAGAGAGACCGTGCCGCAGTCATTTGGAGAGAGAGAGAGAGAGAGAGACCGTGCTGCAGTCACTTGGAGAGAGAGAGAGAGAGAGACCGAGCTGCAGTCACTTGGAGAGAGAGAGAGAGAGAGAGAGAGAGCGTGCTGCAGTCACTTGGAGGGAGAGAGAGAGAGAGAGAGACCGTGCCGCAGTCATTTGGAGAGAGAGAGAGAGAGAGAGACCGAGCTGCAGTCATTTGGAGAGAGAGAGAGAGAGAGAGACCGAGCTGCAGTCACTTGGAGAGAGAGAGAGAGAGAGAGAGAGACCGAGCTGCAGTCACTTGGAGGGAGAGAGAGAGAGAGAGAGAGAGACCGAGCTGCAGTCACTTGGAGAGAGAGAGAGAGAGTGAGAGAGACCGAGCTGCAGTCACTTGGAGAGAGAGAGAGAGAGAGAGAGACTGAGCCGCAGTCACTTGGAGAGAGAGAGAGAGAGAGAGACCGAGCTGCAGTCACTTGGAGAGAGAGAGAGAGAGAGAGAGAGACCATGCTGCAGCCACTTGGAGGGAGAGAGAGAGAGAGAGAGACCGAGCGGCAGTCATTTGGAGAGAGAGAGAGAGAGAGAGAGACCGAGCTGCAGTCACTTGGAGGGAGAGAGAGAGAGAGAGAGAGAGAGACCGAGCTGCAGTCACTTGGAGGGAGAGAGAGAGAGAGAGAGACCGAGCTGCAGTCACTTGGAGAGAGAGAGAGAGAGAGCGAGCCGCAGTCACTTGGAGGGAGAGAGAGAGAGAGAGAGAGAGAGACCGTGCCGCAGTCATTTGGAGAGAGAGAGAGAGAGAGACCGAGCTGCAGTCATTTGGAGAGAGAGAGAGAGAGAGACCGTGCCGCAGTCATTTGGAGAGAGAGAGAGAGAGAGAGACCGTGCCGCAGTCATTTGGAGAGAGAGAGAGAGAGAGAGAGACCGAGCTGCAGTCATTTGGAGAGAGAGAGAGAGAGAGACCGTGCCGCAGTCATTTGGAGAGAGAGAGAGAGAGAGACCGAGCTGCAGTCACTTGGAGAGAGAGAGAGAGAGAGAGAGCGAGCTGCAGTCACTTGGAGAGAGAGAGAGAGAGAGTCCGAGCTGCAGTCACTTGGAGAGAGAGAGAGAGAGAGAGAGACCGGGCTGCAGTCACTTGGAGAGAGAGAGAGAGAGAGAGAGACCGAGCTGCAGTCACTTGGAGAGAGAGAGAGAGAGAGTCCGAGCTGCAGTCACTTGGAGAGAGAGAGAGAGAGACCGAGTTGCAGTCACTTGGAGAGAGAGAGAGAGAGAGAGAGACCGAGTTGCAGTCACTTGAAGGGAGAGAGAGAGAGAGAGAGAGACCGAGCTGCAGTCACTTGGAGAGAGAGAGAGAGAGAGACCGAGTTGCAGTCACTTGGAGGGAGAGAGAGAGAGAGAGAGACCGAGCTGCAGTCACTTGGAGAGAGAGAGAGAGAGAGAGACCGAGTTGCAGTCACTTGGAGAGAGAGAGAGAGAGAGAGAGAGAGACCGAGTTGCAGTCACTTGGAGGGAGAGAGAGAGAGAGAGAGAGACCGAGTTGCAGTCACTTGGAGGGAGAGAGAGAGACTGAGCTGCAGTCACTTGGAGAGAGAGAGAGAGAGAGAGAGAGACCGAGTTGCAGTCACTTGGAGGGAGAGAGAGAGAGAGAGAGACCGAGCTGCAGTCACTTGGAGAGAGAGAGAGAGAGAGAGAGAGACCGAGTTGCAGTCACTTGGAGAGAGAGAGAGAGAGAGAGAGAGACCGAGCTGCAGTCACTTGGAGAGAGAGAGAGAGAGAGACCGAGTTGCAGTCACTTGGAGAGAGAGAGAGAGAGAGAGAGAGACCGTGCTGCAGTCACTTGGAGGGAGAGAGAGAGAGAGAGAGAGAGACCGAGTTGCAGTCACTTGGAGAGAGAGAGAGAGAGAGAGACCGAGTTGCAGTCACTTGGAGAGAGAGAGAGAGAGAGAGAGAGACCGTGCTGCAGTCATTTGGAGAGAGAGAGAGAGAGAGAGACCGTGCTGCAGTCATTTGGAGAGAGAGAGAGAGAGACCGAGTTGCAGTCACTTGGAGAGAGAGAGAGAGAGAGAGAGACCGTGCTGCAGTCATTTGGAGAGAGAGAGAGAGAGAGAGACCGAGTTGCAGTCACTTGGAGAGAGAGAGAGAGAGAGAGAGAGACCGTGCTGCAGTCATTTGGAGAGAGAGAGAGAGAGAGACACCGAGCTGCAGTCACTTGGAGAGAGAGAGAGAGAGAGAGAGCGTGCTGCAGTCACTTGGAGGGAGAGAGAGAGAGAGAGAGAGACCGAGCTGCAGTCACTTGGAGAGAGAGAGAGAGAGAGAGAGAGAGACCGAGCTGCAGTCACTTGGAGAGAGAGAGAGAGAGAGAGAGCGTGCTGCAGTCACTTGGAGAGAGAGAGAGAGAGAGCGAGCTGCAGTCACTTGGAGGGAGAGAGAGAGAGAGAGAGAGACCGAGCTGCAGTCACTTGGAGAGAGAGAGAGAGAGAGAGACCGAGCTGCAGTCACTTGGAGAGAGAGAGAGAGAGAGAGAGAGACCGAGCTGCAGTCACTTGGAGAGAGAGAGAGAGAGAGACCGTGCGGCAGTCATTTGGAGAGAGAGAGAGAGAGAGAGAGAGACCGTGCCGCAGTCACTTGGAGAGAGAGAGAGAGAGAGAGACCTAGCTGCAGTCACTTGGAGAGAGAGAGAGAGAGAGAGAGAGAGACCGTGCGGCAGTCACTTGGAGAGAGAGAGAGAGAGAGAGAGAGAGACCGAGCTGCAGTCACTTGGAGAGAGAGAGAGAGAGAGAGACCGAGCTGCAGTCACTTGGAGAGAGAGAGAGAGAGAGAGACCGAGCTGCAGTCACTTGGAGGGAGAGAGAGAGAGAGAGAGACCGTGCTGCAGTCACTTGGAGAGAGAGAGAGAGAGAGAGAGACCGAGCTGCAGTCACTTGGATGGAGAGAGAGAGAGAGAGACCGAGCTGCAGTCACTTGGAGAGAGAGAGAGAGAGAGAGAGAGAGACCGAGCTGCAGTCACTTGGAGGGAGAGAGAGAGAGAGAGAGACCGTGCTGCAGTCATTTGGAGAGAGAGAGAGAGAGAGACCGAGCTGCAGTCACTTGGAGAGAGAGAGAGAGAGAGAGACCGAGCTGCAGTCACTTGGAGGGAGAGAGAGAGAGAGAGAGAGAGAGACCGAGCTGCAGTCACTTGGAGGGAGAGAGAGAGAGAGAGAGAGAGACCGAGCTGCAGTCACTTGGAGAGAGAGAGAGAGAGAGCGAGCCGCAGTCACTTGGAGGGAGAGAGAGAGAGAGAGAGAGACCGTGCCGCAGTCATTTGGAGAGAGAGAGAGAGAGAGAGACCGAGCTGCAGTCATTTGGAGAGAGAGAGAGAGAGAGACCGTGCCGCAGTCATTTGGAGAGAGAGAGAGAGAGAGAGACCGTGCCGCAGTCATTTGGAGAGAGAGAGAGAGAGAGAGACCGTGCTGCAGTCACTTGGAGAGAGAGAGAGAGAGAGAGAGACCGAGCCGCAGTCATTTGGAGAGAGAGAGAGAGAGAGAGACCGTGCCGCAGTCACTTGGAGAGAGAGAGAGAGAGAGACTGAGCTGCAGTCACTTGGAGAGAGAGAGAGAGAGAGAGAGACCGAGTTGCAGTCACTTGGAGAGAGAGAGAGAGAGAGAGAGACCGTGCTGCACTCACTTGGAGAGAGAGAGAGAGAGAGAGACCGAGCTGCAGTCACTTGGAGAGAGAGAGAGAGAGAGAGAGAGACCGAGTTGCAGTCACTTGGAGAGAGAGAGAGAGAGAGAGAGAGAGACTGATTTGCAGTCACTTGGAGAGAGAGAGAGAGAGAGAGAGAGTGAGAGAGAGAGGGAGAGAGAGAGTGAGAGAGAGTGGGAGAGAGAGAGACTGTGCCGCAGGGATACTTCCGAGGATCAAGGAACAGACCGTGACTATTTCTCTTTGTTAAGTATCACTTTGTACTAATTATGATGTGCTTAATAAATCTGTTTTGCCTTTAACCATAATACCAGTACTGTGGTGGTCTTGTTGTGGTCACAAACCAGACCTTGGATTGGATTAAATTATAATCCTGAAATTGGGGTTTAAATCCTACAAGTTAGTAAGAGAGATATTGGATCAGGAAAGTTACTAAGGGAGATATTGGATGAGGAAAGTTACTAAGGGAGATATTGGATGAGGAAAGTTACTAACGGAGACATTGGATGAGGAAAGTTACTAAGGGAGTTATTGGATCAGGAAAGTTACTAAGGGAGATATTGGATGAGGAAAGTTACGAATGGAGATATTGGATGAGGAAAGTTACTAAGGGAGACATTGGATGAGGAAAGTTACTAAGGGAGATATTGAATGAGGAAAGTTACTAAGGGAGATATTGAATGAGGAAAGTTACTAAGGGAGTTATTGGATCAGGAAAGTTACTAAGGGAGTTATTGGATCAGGAAAGTTACTAAGGGAGTTATTGGATCAGGAAAGTTACTAAGCGAGAAATTGGATCAAGAAAGTTACTAATAGAGATATTGGATGAGGAAAGTTACTAAGGGAGTTATTGGATGAGGAAAGTTACTAAGGGAGATATTGGATCAGGAAAGTTACTAAGGGAGTTATTGGATGAGGAAAGTTACTAAGGGAGTTATTGGATCAGGAAAGTTACTAGGGGAGTTATTGGATCAGGAAAGTTACGAAGGGAGATATTGAATGAGGAAAGTTACTAAGGGAGATATTGAATGAGGAAAGTTACTAACGGAGTTATTGGATCAGGAAAGTTACTAAGGGAGAAATTGGATGAGGAAAGTTACTAAGGGAGAAATTGGATGAGGAAAGTTACTAAGGGAGAAATTGGATGAGGAAAGTTACTAAGGGAGATATTGGATCAGGAAAGTTACTAAGGGAGATATTGGATGAGGAAAGTTACGAAGGGAGATATTGGATCAGGAAAGTTACAAAGGGAGTTATTGGATCAGGAAAGTTACTAGGGGAGATATTGAATGAGGAAAGTTACTAAGGGAGAAATTGGATGCGGAAAGTTACTAAGGGAGTTATTGGATGAGGAAAGTTACGAAGGGAGATATTGAATCAGGAAAGTTACAAAGGGAGTTATTGGATGAGGAAAGTTACTAAGGGAGTTATTGGACCAGGAAAGTTACTAGGGGAGATATTGAATGAGGAAAGTTACTAAGGGAGAAATTGGATGAGGAAAGTTACTAAGGGAGTTATTGGATGAGGAAAGTTACTAAGGGAGATATTGAATCAGGAAAGTTACAAAGGGAGTTATTGGATCAGGAAAGTTACTAAGGGAGATATTGGATGAGGAAAGTTACTAAGGGAGATATTGGATGAGGAAAGTTACTAAGGGAGTTATTGGATCAGGAAAGTTACTAAGGGAGTTATTGGATGAGGAAAGTTACTAAGGGAGATATTGAATGAGGAAAGTTACTAAGGGAGTTATTGGATCAGGAAAGTTACTCAGGGAGTTATTGGATGAGGAAAGTTACTAAGGGAGATATTGAATGAGGAAAGTTACGAAGGTAGTTATTGGATCAGGAAAGTTACTAAGGGAGATATTGGATCAGGAAAGTTACGAAGGGAGTTATTGGATGAGGAAAGTTACTAAGGGAGATATTGAATGAGGAAAGTTACTAAGGGAGATATTGAATCAGGAAAGTTACGAAGGGAGATATTGGATGAGGAAAGTTACTAAGGGAGATATTGGATCAGGAAAGTTACTAAGGGAGATATTGTATCAGGAAAGTTACTAAGGGAGATATTGAATCAGGAAAGTTACTAAGGGAGATATTGGAACAGGAAAGTTACTAAGGGAGTTATTGGATGAGGAAAGTTACGAAGGGAGATATTGGATGAGGAAAGTTACTAAGGGAGATATTGGATCAGGAAAGTTACTAAGGGAGATATTGAATCAGGAAAGTTACTAAGGGAGATATTGGATGAGGAAAGTTACTAAGGGAGATATTGGATGAGGAAAGTTACTAAGGGAGTTATTGGATCAGGAAAGTTACTAAGGGAGATATTGAATCAGGAAAGTTACTAAGGGAGTTATTGGATCAGGAAAGTTACTAAGGGAGTTATTGGATGAGGAAAGTTACTAAGGGAGATATTGAATGAGGAAAGTTACTAAGGGAGTTATTGGATCAGGAAAGTTACTCAGGGAGTTATTGGATGAGGAAAGTTACTAAGGGAGATATTGGATGAGGAAAGTTACTAAGGGAGTTATTGGATCAGGAAAGTTACTCAGGGAGTTATTGGATGAGGAAAGTACTAAGGGAGTTATTGGATCAGGAAAGTTACAAAGGGAGATATTGAATCAGGAAAGTTACAAAGGGAGTTATTGGATGAGGAAAGTTACTAAGGAAGATATTGGATGAGGAAAGTTACTAAGGGAGTTATTGGATGAGGAAAGTTACTAAGGGAGATATTGAATCAGGAAAGTTACAACGGGAGTTATTGGATGAGGAAAGTTACTAAGGGAGATATTGGATGAGGAAAGTTACTAAGGGAGTTATTGGATGAGGAAAGTTACTAAGGGAGATATTGAATGAGGAAAGTTACGAAGGTAGTTATTGGATCAGGAAAGTTACTAAGGGAGATATTGGATCAGGAAAGTTACGAAGGGAGTTATTGGATGAGGAAAGTTACTAAGGGAGATATTGAATGAGGAAAGTTACTAAGGGAGATATTGAATCAGGAAAGTTACGAAGGGAGATATTGGATGAGGAAAGTTACTAAGGGAGATATTGGATCAGGAAAGTTACTAAGGGAGATATTGTATCAGGAAAGTTACTAAGGGAGATATTGAATCAGGAAAGTTACTAAGGGAGATATTGGAACAGGAAAGTTACTAAGGGAGTTATTGGATCAGGAAAGTTACTAAGGGAGATATTGGATGAGGAAAGTTACTAAGGGAGATATTGGATGAGGAAAGTTACTAAGGGAGTTATTGGATCAGGAAAGTTACTAAGGGAGTTATTGGATGAGGAAAGTTACTAAGGGAGATATTGAATGAGGAAAATTACTAAGGGAGTTATTGGATCAGGAAAGTTACTCAGGGAGTTATTGGATGAGGAAAGTTACTAAGGGAGATATTGAATGAGGAAAGTTACGAAGGGAGTTATTGGATCAGGAAAGTTACTAAGGGAGATATTGGATCAGGAAAGTTACGAAGGGAGTTATTGGATGAGGAAAGTTACTAAGGGAGATATTGAATGAGGAAAGTTACTAAGGGAGATATTGAATGAGGAAAGTTACGAAGGGAGATATTGGATGAGGAAAGTTACTAAGGGAGATATTGGATCAGGAAAGTTACTAAGGGAGATATTGTATCAGGAAAGTTACTAAGGGAGATATTGAATCAGGAAAGTTACTAAGGGAGATATTGGATCAGGAAAGTTACTAAGGGAGTTATTGGATGAGGAAAGTTACGAAGGGAGATATTGGATGAGGAAAGTTACTAAGGGAGATATTGGATCAGGAAAGTTACTATGGGAGATATTGAATCAGGAAAGTTACTAAGGGAGATATTGGATGAGGAAAGTTACTAAGGGAGATATTGGATGAGGAAAGTTACTAAGGGAGTTATTGGATCAGGAAAGTTACTAAGGGAGATATTGAATCAGGAAAGTTACTAAGGGAGTTATTGGATGAGGAAAGTTACTAAGGGAGTTGTTGGAAGAGGAAAGTTACTCAGGGAGATATTGAATCAGGAAAGTTACTAAGGGAGATATTGGATGAGGAAAGTACTAAGGGAGTTATTGGATCAGGAAAGTTACAAAGGGAGATATTGAATCAGGAAAGTTACAAAGGGAGTTATTGGATGATGAAAGTTACTAAGGGAGATATTGGATGAGGAAAGTTACTAAGGGAGTTATTGGATGAGGAAATTTACTAAGGAAGATATTGGATGAGGAAAGTTACTAAGGGAGATATTGGATGAGGAAAGTTACTAAGGGAGATATTGAATCAGGAAAGTTACAAAGGGAGTTATTGGATGAGGAAAGTTACTAAGGGAGATATTGGATGAGGAAAGTTACTAAGGGAGTTATTGGATGAGGAAAGTTACTAAGGGAGATATTGGATCAGGAAAGTTACTGAGGGAGATATTGAATCAGGACGTTACTAAGGGAGTTATTGGATGAGGAAAGTTACTAAGGGAGTTATTGGATGAGGAAAGTTACTAAGGGAGATATTGGATCAGGAAAGTTACTAAGGGAGTTATTGGATCAGGAAAGTTACGAAGGGAGATATTGGATGAGGAAAGTTACTAAGGGAGTTATTGGATGAGGAAAGTTACTAAGGGAGATATTGGATCAGGAAAGTTACTGAGGGAGATATTGAATCAGGAAAGTTACTAAGGGATTTATTGGATGAGGAAAGTTACTAAGGGAGATATTGGATCAGGAAAGTTACTAAGGGAGTTATTGGATCAGGAAAGTTACTAAGGGAGATATTGGATGAGGAAAGTTACTAAGGGAGATATTGGATGAGGAAAGTTACTAAGGGAGTTATTGGATCAGGAAAGTTACTAAGGGAGTTATTGGATGAGGAAAGTTACTAAGGGAGATATTGAATGAGGAAAGTTACTAAGGGAGTTATTGGATCAGGAAAGTTACTCAGGGAGTTATTGGATGAGGAAAGTTACTAAGGGAGATATTGAATGAGGAAAGTTACGAAGGGAGTTATTGGATCAGGAAAGTTACTAAGGGAGATATTGGATCAGGAAAGTTACGAAGGGAGTTATTGGATGAGGAAAGTTACTGAGGGAGATATTGAATGAGGAAAGTTACTAAGGGAGATATTGAATGAGGAAAGTTACGAAGGGAGATATTGGATGAGGAAAGTTACTAAGGGAGATATTGGATCAGGAAAGTTACTAAGGGAGATATTGTATCAGGAAAGTTACTAAGGGAGATATTGAATCAGGAAAGTTACTAAGGGAGATATTGGATCAGGAAAGTTACTAAGGGAGTTATTGGATGAGGAAAGTTACGAAGGGAGATATTGGATGAGGAAAGTTACTAAGGGAGATATTGGATCAGGAAAGTTACTAAGGGAGATATTGAATCAGGAAAGTTACTAAGGGAGATATTGGATGAGGAAAGTTACTAAGGGAGATATTGGATGAGGAAAGTTACTAAGGGAGTTATTGGATCAGGAAAGTTACTAAGGGAGATATTGAATCAGGAAAGTTACTAAGGGAGTTATTGGATGAGGAAAGTTACTAAGGGAGTTATTGGAAGAGGAAAGTTACTCAGGGAGATATTGAATCAGGAAAGTTACTAAGGGAGATATTGGATGAGGAAAGTACTAAGGGAGTTATTGGATCAGGAAAGTTACAAAGGGAGATATTGAATCAGGAAAGTTACAAAGGGAGTTATTGGATGAGGAAAGTTACTAAGGGAGATATTGGATGAGGAAAGTTACTAAGGGAGTTATTGGATGAGGAAATTTACGAAGGAAGATATTGGATGAGGAAAGTTACTAAGGGAGATATTGGATGAGGAAAGTTACTAAGGGAGATATTGAATCAGGAAAGTTACAAAGGGAGTTATTGGATGAGGAAAGTTACTAAGGGAGATATTGGATGAGGAAAGTTACTAAGGGAGTTATTGGATGAGGAAAGTTACTAAGGGAGATATTGGATCAGGAAAGTTACTGAGGGAGATATTGAATCAGGAAAGTTACTAAGGGAGTTATTGGATGAGGAAAGTTACTAAGGGAGTTATTGGATGAGGAAAGTTACTAAGGGAGATATTGGATCAGGAAAGTTACTAAGGGAGTTATTGGATCAGGAAAGTTACGAAGGGAGATATTGAATCAGGAAAGTTACTAAGGGAGATATTGGATCAGGAAAGTTACTAAGGGAGATATTGAATCAGGAAAGTTACTAAGGGAGATATTGGATGAGGAAAGTTACTAAGGGAGTTATTGGATGAGGAAAGTTGCTAAGGGAGATATTGAATCAGGAAAGTTACTAAGGGAGTTATTGGATGAGGAAAGTTACTAAGGGAGATATTGAATCAGGAAAGTTACTAAGGGAGACATTGGATGAGGAAAGTTACTAAGGGAGTTATTGGATGAGGAAAGTTACTGAGGGAGATATTGAATCAGGAAAGTTACTAAGGGAGATATTGGATCAGGAAAGTTACTAAGGGAGATATTGGATCAGGAAAGTTACTAAGGGAGATATTGGATGAGGAAAGTTACTAAGGGAGATATTGGATGAGGAAAGTTACTAAGGGAGTTATTGGATGAGGAAAGTTACTAAGGGAGATATTGAATCAGGAAAGTTACTAAGGGAGACATTGGATGAGGAAAGTTACTAAGGGAGTTATTGGATGAGGAAAGTTACTAAGGGAGATATTGAATCAGGAAAGTTACTAAGGGAGACATTGGATGAGGAAAGTTACTAAGGGAGTTATTGGATGAGGAAAGTTACTAAGGGAGATATTGAATCAGGAAAGTTACTAAGGGAGATATTGGATCAGGAAAGTTACTAAGGGAGATATTGGATCAGGAAAGTTACTAAGGGAGATATTGGATCAGGAAAGTTACTAAGGGAGATATTGAATCAGGAAAGTTACTAAGGGCGATATTGGATCAGGGAAGTTACTAAGGGAGATATTGGATGAGGAAAGTTACTAAGGGAGATATTGGATGAGGAAAGTTACTAAGGGAGATATTGAATCAGGAAAGTTTCTAAGGGAGATATTGGATGAGGAAAGTTACTAAGGGAGTTATTGGATGAGGAAAGTTACTAAGGGAGTTATTGAATCAGGAAAGTTACTAAGGGAGTTATTGGATGAGGAAAGTTACTAAGGGAGTTATTGAATCAGGAAAGTTACTAAGGGAGATATTGGATGAGGAAAGTTACTAAGGGAGATATTGAATCAGGAAAGTTGCTAAGGGAGATATTGAATGAGGAAAGTTCCTAAGGGAGATATTGGATCAGGAAAGTTACTAAGGGAGATATTGAATCAGGAAAGTTACTAAGGGAGATATTGAATGAGGAAAGTTCCTAAGGGAGTTATTGGATGAGGAAAGTTACTAAGGGAGATATTGAATCAGGAAAGTTACTGAGGGAGATATTGAATCAGGAAAGTTACTAAGGGAGATATTGAATCAGGAAAGTTACTGAGGGAGATATTGAATCAGGAAAGTTACTAAGGGAGATATTGGATCAGGAAAGTTACTAAGGGAGATATTGAATCAGGAAAGTTACTAAGGGAGATATTGAATCAGGAAAGTTACTAAGGGAGATATTGAATCAGGAAAGTTACTGAGGGAGATATTGAATCAGGAAAGTTACTAAGGGAGATATTGAATCAGGAAAGTTCCTAAGGGAGATATTGGATCAGGAAAGTTACTAAGGGAGATATTGAATCAGGAAAGTTACTAAGGGAGATATTGAATCAGGAAAGTTACTAAGGGAGATATTGAATCAGGAAAGTTACTAAGGGAGATATTGAATCAGGAAAGTTACTAAGGGAGATATTGAATCAGGAAAGTTACTAAGGGAGATATTGAATCAGGAAAGTTACTGAGGGAGATATTGAATCAGGAAAGTTACTAAGGGAGATATTGAATCAGGAAAGTTCCTAAGGGAGATATTGGATCAGGAAAGTTACTAAGGGAGATATTGAATCAGGAAAGTTGCTAAGGGAGATATTGAATGAGGAAAGTTCCTAAGGGAGATATTGGATCAGGAAAGTTACTAAGGGAGATATTGAATCAGGAAAGTTACTAAGGGAGATATTGAATGAGGAAAGTTCCTAAGGGAGTTATTGGATGAGGAAAGTTACTAAGGGAGATATTGAATCAGGAAAGTTACTGAGGGAGATATTGAATCAGGAAAGTTACTAAGGGAGATATTGAATCAGGAAAGTTACTGAGGGAGATATTGAATCAGGAAAGTTACTAAGGGAGATATTGGATCAGGAAAGTTACTAAGGGAGATATTGAATCAGGAAAGTTACTAAGGGAGATATTGAATCAGGAAAGTTACTAAGGGAGATATTGAATCAGGAAAGTTACTGAGGGAGATATTGAATCAGGAAAGTTACTAAGGGAGATATTGAATCAGGAAAGTTCCTAAGGGAGATATTGGATCAGGAAAGTTACTAAGGGAGATATTGAATCAGGAAAGTTACTAAGGGAGATATTGAATCAGGAAAGTTACTAAGGGAGATATTGAATCAGGAAAGTTACTAAGGGAGATATTGAATCAGGAAAGTTACTAAGGGAGATATTGGATCAGGAAAGTTACTGAGGGAGATATTGAATCAGGAAAGTTACTAAGGGAGTTATTGGATGAGGAAAGTTACTAAGGGAGTTATTGGATGAGGAAAGTTACTAAGGGAGATATTGGATCAGGAAAGTTACTAAGGGAGTTATTGGATCAGGAAAGTTACGAAGGGAGATATTGAATCAGGAAAGTTACTAAGGGAGATATTGGATCAGGAAAGTTACTAAGGGAGATATTGAATCAGGAAAGTTACTAAGGGAGATATTGGATGAGGAAAGTTACTAAGGGAGTTATTGGATGAGGAAAGTTGCTAAGGGAGATATTGAATCAGGAAAGTTACTAAGGGAGTTATTGGATGAGGAAAGTTACTAAGGGAGATATTGAATCAGGAAAGTTACTAAGGGAGACATTGGATGAGGAAAGTTACTAAGGGAGTTATTGGATGAGGAAAGTTACTGAGGGAGATATTGAATCAGGAAAGTTACTAAGGGAGATATTGGATCAGGAAAGTTACTAAGGGAGATATTGGATCAGGAAAGTTACTAAGGGAGATATTGGATGAGGAAAGTTACTAAGGGAGATATTGGATGAGGAAAGTTACTAAGGGAGTTATTGGATGAGGAAAGTTACTAAGGGAGATATTGAATCAGGAAAGTTACTAAGGGAGACATTGGATGAGGAAAGTTACTAAGGGAGTTATTGGATGAGGAAAGTTACTAAGGGAGATATTGAATCAGGAAAGTTACTAAGGGAGACATTGGATGAGGAAAGTTACTAAGGGAGTTATTGGATGAGGAAAGTTACTAAGGGAGATATTGAATCAGGAAAGTTACTAAGGGAGATATTGGATCAGGAAAGTTACTAAGGGAGATATTGGATCAGGAAAGTTACTAAGGGAGATATTGGATCAGGAAAGTTACTAAGGGAGATATTGAATCAGGAAAGTTACTAAGGGCGATATTGGATCAGGGAAGTTACTAAGGGAGATATTGGATGAGGAAAGTTACTAAGGGAGATATTGGATGAGGAAAGTTACTAAGGGAGATATTGAATCAGGAAAGTTTCTAAGGGAGATATTGGATGAGGAAAGTTACTAAGGGAGTTATTGGATGAGGAAAGTTACTAAGGGAGTTATTGAATCAGGAAAGTTACTAAGGGAGTTATTGGATGAGGAAAGTTACTAAGGGAGTTATTGAATCAGGAAAGTTACTAAGGGAGATATTGGATGAGGAAAGTTACTAAGGGAGATATTGAATCAGGAAAGTTGCTAAGGGAGATATTGAATGAGGAAAGTTCCTAAGGGAGATATTGGATCAGGAAAGTTACTAAGGGAGATATTGAATCAGGAAAGTTACTAAGGGAGATATTGAATGAGGAAAGTTCCTAAGGGAGTTATTGGATGAGGAAAGTTACTAAGGGAGATATTGAATCAGGAAAGTTACTGAGGGAGATATTGAATCAGGAAAGTTACTAAGGGAGATATTGAATCAGGAAAGTTACTGAGGGAGATATTGAATCAGGAAAGTTACTAAGGGAGATATTGGATCAGGAAAGTTACTAAGGGAGATATTGAATCAGGAAAGTTACTAAGGGAGATATTGAATCAGGAAAGTTACTAAGGGAGATATTGAATCAGGAAAGTTACTGAGGGAGATATTGAATCAGGAAAGTTACTAAGGGAGATATTGAATCAGGAAAGTTCCTAAGGGAGATATTGGATCAGGAAAGTTACTAAGGGAGATATTGAATCAGGAAAGTTACTAAGGGAGATATTGAATCAGGAAAGTTACTAAGGGAGATATTGAATCAGGAAAGTTACTAAGGGAGATATTGAATCAGGAAAGTTACTAAGGGAGATATTGAATCAGGAAAGTTACTCAGGGAGATATTGGATGTTGATGGTTTTCTCCTGGGCAACACTCCAAAGTTCCAGGCAAGGAGCTTTCCCAGAATGTAAACACGGATCAGCCAGGCTGGGACCTGAACAGCTGCTCTCAGTCTTAGTCCAGTATCATCATCAATTAGTATCTTCACTCTCTTCCCCTTGGAGAACAGTGTGAAGTAGTGGAAGGATTCGCAGGCTGGTTAACAGTCTGAGAGGCCATGACGTGGTTGTACACCCTCTTTATGCAAGCCGATAGAGCGGTCAGTCCTATCGGGAGTGATGGTCTTATGGGCTCCTCCAACCCATGCAGGTAAGCGGTCTGCACACGGGGCGCAGGTAGGATGTACTGCAACTGTGATTCACTTCTCCCCATGGTTGATTAGCCTGCTGGACCAAACAGCACATGGACGAGGGACCAGGAGGCTGACAAATAGCCCCAGGGTTGATCAGAATATGACGAGGGGGTTAAGAGAAGTGGGATCAATGTTTCAAGTTCGACATTTGAATCCAGCTCCAACCCCAATAAATTGAAGTGTATTAAAAAACAAACAGGGAACTCTATTCAACCACAAGTTAATGCAATAGTGTTTGAGTGTACACAATTCACTTCTATTATTTGCTTCCGTTCCGACCCACCTGTCCATCGTGGAAAAGTTTATGCAAAAAAACACGCGCGGTGTACCCGAGGAGGCCGCGGTGGAGACGAGAACGTCACCCATCTCCGTCTGGAATGTGCCTTTGCAAAGAAGGTCTGGAGAGAGATGCAGTGGTATCTGTCCAGGTTCGTCCAGAGCAGTTCCGTAACACAGGACTCTGTGCTCTACGGGCTGATCCCGGGGACGCACACCGAGACGGACATCAACTGCTGCTGGAAGACCATCAACTCGGTGAAAGACGCCCTTTGGTCTGCCCGAAACTTGCTGGTCTTCCAGTGCGAGGAGCTGTCCTCGACCGAGTGTTGCAGACTGGCACATTCCAAGGTCCAGGACTACGTGCTCAGGGACGCACTGAGGATGGGTGCGGCCGCCGCAAAGACTCTGTGGGGAAAGGCAACCGTTTAGAGCCTTCCCGCCATTGTAAACCGAGGGGCTGCAATCAGGGAAAAACCCCCTCGGGCAGAATGTAAAATTCAAATTGATGTAATGTCCCTGTAATGAATCTGTAATGTACCTGTAATGAATCTGTGACGTAACTGTAATCAATAATCTGTATTGAGTGTAATGCAATGAGACACCCCAGAGTGTCATGAACTGTAATTATGTACAATGTGTTCATTGAACTGTACTTAATGTAACCTGCAAATTGTATAATCTGTATTGTGTACGTTTGGAATGTGATTTGACAACTATATTGTATGTATTGCTGCAAATTTTATGAATAAAGTATATTTTTTGAAAACAAAATTTGCTATTTACCTCAATCGCCCAGAGTAGGTTGAATAAATACACAGGCACACAAACAAGCACACAAATAGACAGACAGACTGACAGACGCACACAGACACACAGGGACACACACATAAACACACAGGCACACAGAGAGACGGACTGACCGACAGACGCACACAGGCACACAGAGAGACAGGCACACACACAGACACACACAGAGACAGACAGACCGACACACACACACAGGCACACAGAGAGACAGGAACACACACACTGGCATGCAGAGAGACAGACACACACACACAGACACACAGGCACACAGAGAGACGGACAGACACACACTGGCATGCACAGAAACAGACACACACACACACACACACACACACACACACAGAGAGACAGACACACACACACCGAGAGACAGACACACAGACACAGAGACACGCGGAGAGACAGACACACAGACACACTGAGAGACAGACACACACACACCGAGACACGCGGAGAGACAGACACACAGACACAGAGACACGCGGAGAGACAGACACACAGACACCGAGACACGCGGAGAGACAGACACACAGACACAGAGACACGCGGAGAGACAGACACACAGACACACTGAGAGACAGACACACACACACCGAGACACGCGGAGAGACAGACACACACACCAGACGATGAGAGTTCAGAAACTTGGTCCGAAGAGCCACCTTGTGGCTAAAGCCTGCAACTGCACCATGACAGCAGACACCAAAATTGAATAAGAACATAAGAAATTGGAGCAGGAGTAGGCCAATCGGCCCCTCGAGCCTGCTCCGCCATTCAATAAGATCATGGCTGATCTGATCCTAACCTCAAATCTAAATTCATGTCCAATTTCCTGCCCGCTCCCCGTAACCCCTAATTCCCTTTACTTCTAGGAAACTGTCTATTTCTGTTTTAAATTTATTTAATGATGTAGCTTCCACAGCTTCCTGGGGCAGCAAATTCCACAGACCTACTACCCTCTGAGTGAAGAAGTTTCTCCTCATCTCAGTTTTGAAAGAGCAGCCCCTTATTCTAAGATTATGCCCCCTAGTTCTAGTTTCACCCATCCTTGGGAACATCCTTACCGCATCCACCCGATCAAGCCCCTTCACAATCTTATATGTTTCAATAAGATCGCCTCTCATTCTTCTGAACTCCAATGAGTAGAGTCCCAATCTACTCAACCTCTCCTCATATGTCCGCCCCCTCATCCCCGGGATTAACCGAGTGAACCTTCTTTGTACTGCCTCGAGAGCAAGGATGTCTTTTCTTGAGTATGGAGACCAAAACTGTATGCAGTATTCCAGGTGTGGTCTCACCAATACCTTATATAAAAGCAGCAATACCTCCCTGTTTTTATATTCTATCCCCCTAGCAATAAAAGCCAACATTCCGTTGGCCTTCTTGATCACCTGCTGCACCTGCATACTAACTTTTTGATTTTCTTGCACTAGGACCCCCAGATCTCTTTGTACTGCAGTACTTTCCAGTTTCTCGCCATTAAGATAATAACTTGCTCTCTGATTTTTCCTGCCAAAGTGCAAAACCTCACATTTTCCAATATTGTATTGCATCTGCCAAATCTCCGCCCACTCACCCAGCCTGTCTGTATCCCCTTGTAGGTTTTTTATGTCCTCCTCACTCTCTACTTTCCCCCCCATCTTTGTATCATCTGCAAACTTTGATATGTTGCACTCGGTCCCCTCCTCCAAATCGTTAATATAGATTGTAAAGAGTTGGGACCCAGCACCGACCCCTGCGGAACACCACTGGCTACTGGTTGCCAGTCCGAGAATGAACCATTTATCCCAACTCTCTGCTTCCTGTTAGATAACCAATCCTCCACCCATGCCAGAATATTACCCCCAATCCAGTGATTCTTTATCTTGAGCAATAATCTTTTATGTGGCACCTTGTCGAATGCCTTCTGGAAGTCTAAATACACTACGTCCACTGGTTCCACTTTATCCACCCTGTACGTTATGTCCTCAAAGAACTCAAGCAAATTTGTCAGACATGACTTTCCCTTCATATGAATAGAAAATACAACGATAATTTACAATGGTTGAGAGAAAAGCAGTGAACTAATAGGATGACAATGTCAATTAAGGCTACGAACACCCAACACAACTTCAAAATTAATCAATAGATTCACATTCAGATTTTAAGTACAGTGATAAAGACAGACACCAGCAGAGGGAGATGGATAAAGGTGAGACTGAGTACAGTGATAGAGAGAGAGACACCAATAGAGGGAGAGAGATAAAGGTGAGACTGAGTACAGTGATAGAGAGAGACACCAACAGAGGGAGAGAGATAAAGGTGAGACTGAGTTTTTTTTTATTCGTTCATGGGATGTGGGCGTCGCTGGCGAGGCCGGCATTTATTGCCCATCCCTAATTGCCCTCGAGAAGGTGGTGGTGAGCCGCCTTCTTGAACCGCTGCAGTCCGTGTGGTGAAGGTTCTCCCACAGTGCTGTTAGGAAGGGAGTTCCAGGATTTTGACCCAGCGACGATGAAGAAACGGCCGATATATTTCCAAGTCGGGATGGTGTGTGACTTGGAGGGGAACGTGCAGGTGGTGTTGTTCCCATGCGCCTGCTGCCCTTGTCCTTCTAGGTGGTAGAGGTCGCGGGTTTGGGAGGTGCTGTCGAAGAAGTCTTGGCGAGTTGCTGCAGTGCATCCTGTGGATGGTGCACACTGCAGCCACTGTGCGCAGGTGGTGAAGGGAGTGAATGTTTAGGGTGGTGGATGGGGTGCCAATCAAGTGGGCTGCTTTGTCCTGGATGGTGTCGAGCTTCTTGAGAGACAGACAGACACACACACACACAGGCACACAGAGAGACAGGAACACACACACTGGCATGCAGAGAGACACACACACACACACACAGACACACAGGCACACAGAGAGACGGACAGACACACACTGGCATGCACAGAAACAGACACACACACACACACACACACACACACAGACAGACACACACACACCGAGACACGTGGAGAGACAGACACACAGGCACAGAGACACGCGGAGAGACAGACACACAGACACACTGAGAGACAGACACACACACAGAGAAATGCGGAGATGGTGCTGCACTCATCCAGGCAAGCGGTGAGTATTCCACTACATTCCTGCCCCCTGCCCCGTAGATGGTGGAAAGGCTTTGGGGAGTCAGGAGGTGAGTCACTGAGTACAGTGATACAGAGAGAGACACCAACAGAGGGAGAGAGATAAAGGTGAGACTGAGTACAGTGATACAGAGAGAGACACGAACAGGGGGAGAGAGATAAAGGTGAGACTGAGTACAGTGAGTGAAAGAGAGACACCAACAGGGGGAGAGAGATAAAGGTGAGACTGAGTACAGTGATGCAGAGAGAGACACCAGCAGAGGGCGATTGATAAAGGTGAGACTGAGTACAGTGATACAGAGAGAGAGAGACACCAACAGAGGAAGCACCAGTGGAGAGATGGAGAGAGACATAGAAACATAGAAAGTAGCAGCAGGAGTAGGCCATTTGGCCCTTCAAACCATTCAATATGATCATGGCTGATCCTCTATCTCAATACCATATTCCCGCTCTCTCCCCATACCCCTTGATGCCTTCTGTGTCTAGAAATCTATTTATCTCAGAGTGAGATAGAGATGGAGAGAGAGTAATAGCGAAAGGGAGGGAGAGATAGATATGGAAAGAGAGTAACACAGGGAAAGGGATTGATAGAGATGGAGAGAGAGTAACACATAGAGAGGGATAGATAGTGATGGAGAGGGAGAGTAACAGAGAGAACGAGTTAAAAATGGAGAGAGAGGGAGATGGAGATCGAGAGTGAGTAATAGAGATGGAGAGAGGGTAAGAAAGTCGAGATAGAGATGAAGAGGGAGTAACATCCCCTGTGAACGGGGAGATGTGGCCTCAGTTTAACATCATTCCCTGAACAAGGAGACGGGGCTCCGTTTAACACTCACTGTCCTCAGTCTCAACTTTATCCATCTCCCTCTGTTCATGTCTCTCTGCATCATTGCATTTAAATCCTGAATATGAATCTATTGATTGTTTAAACAATTGTGGAGGGTGTGAACTTCCTGTTCAGAGCCTTAATTTAAATTGCCATCATAATGATTCACTGCTTTTCTGTCAATCATTGTGAATGGTCGTTACAATTTCCATTCAATTTCGCTGTCCAACGTCATGGTGCAGTTGTAGACTTTGGCCATGAAATGGCTTCTTCGGACCACGTTCCTAAAGCCTCTCTCGCAACTCCTTCATCGTCTGGTGTGTGTGTCTGTCTGTATGTATATGTGTGTGTGTCTGTGTGTGTGTGTGTGTGTGTGTCACTCTCTGTGTGCCTGTGTGTGTGCGTGAGTGTGTGTCTCTCTCTGAGTCTGTTTGTGTGTCCGTCTATCTCTCTGTGTGTCTGTCTGTCTGTCTGTGTGTGTGTGTCTATCTGTCTCTCTGTCTGTCTCTGTGTGCCTATGTTTCTGTGCCTGAATCTGTGTGTGCCAGTATGTCTGTCTGTCTGTGTGTCTGCATGTGCGTGTCTGTGTGTCTATGCATGTGTCTGTGTGTGTGTGTCGTCTGTGCGTATGTGTGTGTCTGTGTGTGTGTCTGTTTATACGTGTGCGTGTCTGTGTGTCTATGCGTGTGTGTGTGTGTGTGTCTGTTTCTCTGTGTGTCTGTGTGTGTGTCTGTTTATACGTGTGCGTGTCTGTGTGTCTATGCGTGTGTGTGTGTGTGTCTGTTTATACGTGTGCGTGTCTGTGTGTCTATGCGTGTGTGCGTGTCTGTGTGTCTGTCTCTCGGTGTGCCTCTGTGACACAGAGACAGAGCCTCGGTTTAACACCCTCTGAACAGGGAGACGGGGCCTCGGTTTAACAATGGAGTGTGCGCTGTGAAATCATTTGGTTTATTGGAAAAACCTTCTCTCCAAACTGATAGCCGAGTGAGATTACACCATGTTTGACCCTTTCAACTTTGCGTGTTAAAGGAATAAAATGGGGAGCTCAGTGCCTTCTGTAAGACTTTGTTGGCCAGAGGCTGCAGAAACCTATTGGGGTTAATTCGAATTGCTAACAAAGACACTGACCTTTTGAACTGAGGTCACTGTAAATCTTCAGAAGTAAAGAGAAAACTCATCTAATTGTGTTTGTAGCATCTTATTGGTAAATATGAGATTCTCCAATTCTTCACAGCGAGCATTATCAAAAGTCTATGGTATCTCAGCTAATGGAGGTTGGGAGAGCAGATACCAAATTTTCTATAAATATCTCTTGACAGACGCTGTATTCTCCGAGGTCAAATTGTTTCTCAAAATAAACAGCGTTCCTTGACAGGTGACAATCCAAGGATCCCCGTTCAGGTAAGCGGGAAGTAATTTCTCATGAGGGGTGGTGTTATTTGCGGTTCTTGCGATGGCCAACAAGAAACAGGCGACTTCTCAATGGAGAGCTGAGGTGTTACAGAACCATTTGTTGCCATCGGTGCGACTGATCCAACAACGAAGGGATGTCCCTTTCAAGCAATTACTGAATTGATATTGAATCAATCATTGAAGCAGATTCTAAGCAGAAGCAACAATTACGTACGCGATGTCCAAATCTCCAGAGAAAGGGGGGAAAGGCGTGCCCGATGTGGCCCTCATCCTGATGGCCACCTTTGTGTGCGGCTGCATCAAGCTGTGCATAGACCCTCGGGACGCAAACACGAAGTGCTGAGGTTCTATCTGTCCCCGGTGTTGAGAAGGATGGGCCTGGCCACGCTGCTACGGAACGCTCCGTCCAGTTGGACCGTTCCACCCCACCTGTCCTTCGTGGAAAAGTTTGTGCAGAAAAACACCTTTGACCCCAAGGCGGTCAGCAATTGGTCCGCACGTAATGTCCTCGAGACCCTGAGGGAAAAGGAGATGTGGATCCTGTTGGTTGATTCCGCAAAAGTCATTTGGCAGAACGCCTCATCGCCAGAGCTGTCAAACAAGCACCAAGATCTAGCTTGGCTGGTGGTGAGAAGGGCCCTTCCCATCAGATCCTGCATGCACTCTTGGACTCTCAGCGCCACCGCGCGCTGTCCCCGAGGAGGCTATGGTGGAGATGAGACCGTCACCCATCTCCTTCTGGAATGTGCCTTTGCAAAGAAGGTCCGGAGAGAGATGCAGTGGTATCTGTCCAGGTTCGTCCCGAGCAGTTCCGTAACTCTGTGCTCTACGGGCTGTTCCCGGGGACGCACACCGAGACGGACATCAACTGCTGCTGGAAGACCATCAACTCGGTGAAAGACGCCCTTTGGTCTGCACGAAATTTTCTGATCTTCCAGTGCAAGGAGCTGTCCTCGACCGAGTGTTGCAGACTGGCACATTCCAAGGTCCAGGACTACGTGCTCAGCGACGCACTGAGGACGGGTGCGGCCGCCGCAAAGGCTCTGTGGGGAAAGGCAACCGTTTAGAGCCTTCCCGCCATTGTATACCGAGGGGCTGCAATCAGGGAAAAACCCCCTCGGGCAGAATGTCAAATTCAAATTGATGTAATGAAATGTAATGAACCTGTAATGTACCTGTATCCAATCATCTGTATTGATTGTGATGCGATGAAGCACCCTAGAGTGTCATGAACTGTAATTATATACGATGTGTAACTGTATTGTATGTATTGTTGCAAATTTTATGACGAAAGTATATTTTTTGGAAAAAAAACCAATTACGTCTGTATGGGCTCCAGAAAGGATGCGTCTTCTGAAAATCAGGGAAGAACTATAAATGTACTTTCTTGTTCGACATTAATTTGTTCAACTGAAACACAATGAAGTAGGTGACCGATGGAGTTCATTATAGATTAATGTGAAGTAGTTAATTCCGTAGGAAAAGACCAAAACAGAAATATAACCTGTTTCTCAATGGAGTGGAGGGTGCAAGAGATCTGGGGCTGGAGATATAGAGAACCAGAGATTGGTACAGAGATCTGGGGGCAGATACAGTGATCTGGGGGAAAAGATATACGGATCTGGGGGTGGAGATACGCAAACCTGGGTGTACAGATATAAGACCATAAGAGATAGGAGCAGGAGTAGGCCATTCGGCCCCTCGAGCCTGCTCCGCCATTCAATGAGATCGTGGCTGATCTGATTTTTACCTCAACTCCACTTTCCCGCCCTTTCCCCATATCCTTTGACTCCCTCGCTGATCAAAAATTTGTCTAACTCAGCCTTGAATGTATTCAATGACTCGGCCTCCACAGCTTTTTGGGGTAAAGAATTCCAAAGGTTCACGACCCTCTGGGAGAAAAAATTCCTCCTAATTTCTGTCTTAAATGGGCGACCCCTTATTCTGGGACTATGCCCCCTAGTTTTAGATTCCCCCATGAGGGGTAACATCCTCTCAGCATCTACCCTATCGAGTCCCCTCAGAATGTGGGCGTTGCTGGCGAGGCCAGCATTTATTGCCCATCCCTAATTGCCCCTTGAGAAGGTGGTGGTGAGACGCCTCCTTGAACCGCTGCAGTCCGTGTAGTGAAGGTTCTCCCACAGTGCTGTTAGGAAGGGAGTTCCAAGATTTTGACCCAGCGACGATGAAGGAATGGCGATATATTTTCAAGTCGGGATGGTGTGTGACTTGGAGGGGAACGTGCAGGTGGTGTTGTTCCCATGTGCCTGCTGCCCTTGTCCTTCTAGGTGGTAGAGGTTGTGGGTTTGGGAGGTGCTGTCGAAGAAGCCTTGGCGAGTTGCTGCAGTGCATCCTATGGATGGTACACACTGCAGCCACTGTGCGCCGGTGGTGAAGGGAGTGAATGTTTAGGGTGGTGGATTGGGCGCCAATCAAGCGGGCTGCTTTGTCCTGGATGGTGTCGAGCTTCTTAAGTGTTGTTGGAGCTGCACTCATCCAGGCAAGTGGAGAGTATTCCATCACACTCCTGACTTGTGCCTTGTAGATGGTGGAAAGGCTTTGGGGAGTCAGGAGGTGAGTCACTCGCCACAGAATACCCAGCCTCTGACCTGCTCTTGTAGCCACGGTATTTATATGGCTGGTCCAGTTAAGTTTCTGGTCAATGGTGACCCCCAGGATGTTGATGGTGGGGGATTCGGCGATGGTAATGCCGTTGAATGTCAAGGGGAGGTGGTTAGACTCTCTCTGTTTGGAGATGGTCATTGCCTGGCACTTGTCTGGTGCGAATGTTATTGCCACTTATGAGCCCAAGCCTGAATGTTGTCCAGGTCTTGCAACATGCGGGCTCGGACTGCTTCATTATTTGAGGCGTTGCAAATGGAACTGCTGTGCAATCATCAGCGAACATCCCCACATCTGACCTTATGATGGAGGGAAGGTCATTGATGAAGGAGCTGAAGATGGTTGGGCATCGGACACTGCCCTGAGGAACTCCTGCAGCAATGTCCTGGGGCTGAGATGATTGGCCTCCAACAACCACTACCATCTTCCTTTGTGCTAGGTATGACTCCAGCCACTGGAGAGTTTTCCCCCTGATTCCCATTGACTTCAATAAGATCTCCTCTCATTCTTCTAAACTCCAATGAGTATAGACCCAACCTGTTCAATCATTTCTCATAAGACAACCCTTCCATACCTGGAATCAACCTAGTGAACCTTCTCTGAACCTTCTCTGATATACATATCTTGGGGTACAGATACCTGGATCGAGGGGTATAGGTACACAAAGCTGGGGATACACAGGTTCATCTATTGATACAGAAATGTAAGTAAATATTAAAGACTAAAAATGTGAGTAATTAAAAGGTTTACCATAACCAAAATCTTAATCTGTGGAAAGAACAGATTGGTGTTGACATTGTCTGCAGAGAATCAATCAGAAATCTATATTTCAACACAACCAATGCAGTGACTGACATATTCTGTGCCGCGTGGATTAGCTTGTTCAAAAATTAATTGTCAAATCCCATTCATACTCACTTTACTTCAGTTTATTCATCTCTCTTCCATCATCAGGTATATATTTCACTCTCTGACACCAAAAGCAGTGAGTGAAATATTTACTGATCTCTTTCTTTCCATCCTGGGGTGAGAGGGTTGTTCTATGAGGAGAGATTGAGTAGAATGGGCCTATACTCTCTGGAGTTTAGAAGAATGAGAGGTGATCTCATTGAAACATATAAGATTCTGAGGGGGCTTGACAGGGTAGATGCTGAGAGGATGTTTCCCCCTGGCTGGAGAGTCTAGAACTAGGAGGCATAGTCTCAGGATAAGGGGTCGGCCATTTAGGACTGAGATGAAGGGGAATTTCTTCACTCAGTGGGTTGTAAATCTTTGGAATTCTCTACGCCAGAGGGCTGTGGATGCTCAGTCGTTGAGTATATTCAAGGCTGAGATGGATAGATTTTTGGACTCTAGGGGAATCAAGGGGTATGGGGATTGGACGGGAAAGTGGAGTTGAGGTCGAAGATCAGCCATGATCTGATTGAATGGCGGAGCAGGCTCGAGGGGCCGAATGGCCTACTCCTGCTCCTATTTCTTACGTTCTTCAAAATTACTGTTGACCAGAATGGACAGCAGAGCTAATCCAGACCCTGTGAGAAACCTTGACAGTTAAAATCAATCAAATGCTTTGAATTCGCCTCTCTACCCTTTTAACTCTTTCACTTTGGAGAACTAGGTTCATTTTTCTTTGCGTTAAACTCACTTTATTTCCCGGAAAAGGGAAATCCTTGGTGTCAATGTAAGAATGATGGGGTCTGCGAAATTGATCTCTCATTCATACCTGATGTCCTTACCAAATAGAGTTTAATGGACAGATATTCCTGTTAATGATATTAGCAGATAGATGATAAGTGATATTCCTCTGTCTGATAATTAATGTGCATGACGAACTGTACATTTATAAAATGCCTCACCCCAACATGAAAGATGAGTTATTACATTGTCCACTGGACAAATAATGGTTGCAGTCTGGTTAATGCTCACATCTCAGGGCAGGACAGAAATCTATAGGTTTAATGTAGTTCTATGAATAGTGTAATGGCGTAGTGAAGGGAGTTTGGTTTTGTTAATGTGAACCCTCCATTCAGAGGGTCTTCCAGTATCGTTCCTGGATTTAATAATGTTAAAATAAATTCTCTGTACTAAAGTATTTACCAGCAGTTTCAAAATGAACAGGCTTGTGTTGAGAGTGTTTGCAGAATCAATTGGAGATTGACATTTCCAACACAATCACTGCAGTGCCTGATAAATTCAAGGTCTCATGGATTATCAATTAACATCAATCGTTCAAAGATTAACTGGACATGACCATTCAATTTATTTCAGTTTATTCATTTCTCCCCCACCGTCAGATAAATACCTAACTCTCTGACACCAAAAGGAGGGAGGGGAATGCTTACTGATCTCTTTCTTTTGAAAGAACGCAAGAGTCCATCAAAAAGAACAGCAGAACTACGTCTGACACGATAACAAATCTCCTTCGGGCTTGTGAGATTGATTCATAAATGGACTGCAACCCGCAGGTGAGTTAAAATCTGATTTTGAGCCTCGTCTACATTTCACAGTGACTCAAATATTGAATTTCATTCCAGTTACGCAGAGAGCCATTTGCCAGTTTTACGGTCGATGCCATTTGGCGGAACGTCTCGTCGTCAGAACTGACCATCAGGCCTGGATGGTGGTGATAAGGGCCCTCCCAGTGCGGTCCTTCCAACACGCACAGCGGCCACCGCGAGGTGCCCCCGAGGCTGCGGAGGGGAGGAGACTGTCGTCCACCTCCCGATGGACTGCCCCTTTGCGCAGAGGGTGTGGCGAGAGACGGGTTGGTATCTGTCCCAGTTCATCCCGGACAGTTGGGTAACACAGGACGCCGAGCTCTACGGGCTATGCCCCCGGGACGCACACCGAGACAGACATCACCTGCGACCGGAAGACCACCAACTCGGTGAAGGAGGCCCTTTGGCCCGTCCGAAACCTGCCGACTGGCAGACTCCAAGGTCCAGGAGCACTGAGGCCAGGTGCGACCTACGCAAAGGCTCTCTGGGGAAAGACCACCCCACCTTGTACTGTACAGAATGTATTAGAAGACATGAACCGTGTTTTAAAATTTTAATCATGAGATCATAGTGTGTACAATCTGCACTGTATCGCTTTGAAGTGCTTTGCTTGGAATTGTGTATTTTTAAATGAAATGTGTGTATCCTTAACATTTATGAAAACAAAGTATATATTGAAATTAAAAACAAGTCATTTCGAATCCAGAGTGGTTTGATGAAAACGGGAACTTACATCTATGTGATCACACAAAAGGAAGTAACATTTTCAGCCACTCAGTCACTATCACATTATTTTCATCAGTTTCATTTCCCCTCAGGAACATTTGACAGTTAATGAATGCATTCTCATGATGTTAATTAGTTTCTATCTATCTCGGATTCTGGCTGAGAGCAGTACAGTATATATATCGGCAGGCAGGCTGACTACATCGGCACAGAACTACCAACGTCGAAAGTCAACCGGGCACAGAATGACAAACGGAACAATGACAGCAGCACGTAGCGACCATGCAAGATCCCCACAATCAATCGCCGTACTTGCCTTGAGTGTGAATCATTTTACGCATTTTACTTTCAGCCTTTGACTTATGACTCAGTTTGGGCCGAAAGGAACATAATGCTGTGAGTAATCGCTGTTTGTTCGGCAGGCAGTTCTTCGAGAAAAAATCCGCAATAGCTGGATTTGAACACCTAGAATACAGATAGATTGTTAATTAATACAGAGAGTGGTAGAGAGATAGTTACACTCACACATATACATATACACACACATATACATATACACACACGCATACACATATACATATACACACACATATACATATACACACACACATACACAGATAGATACACACACACAGACATACATACACACACACAGATACACACACACACATACAGATACACACATATACATATACACACACACATACAGATACACACATATACATATACACACACATACATACACAGATAGATACACACACAGACATACATACACACATACACACACACACAGATACACACATACACAGACAGATACACACATACATATACACACACACACACATATATACATATACATACATACACACATACACACACAAATACACACACACACACATATATACACAGACAGACACATACATACACATGTACACACAGTCAGACACATACATACGTACACACAGACACACATACATGTACATACATGTACATATCCCTCCACTATCTCTCGCGATAGCTGGATTGCAGCCCGGTGAAGTTTCACCCATTCCCCACGGTTCCGGTTTGAGCCAAGTTGCAGAGTGTGACCCGCTTCAGCCTCCACCTCCCGGGTCGAAGAGATTCCCAGGGACTGATCCATTTTTGTTTCGCTGTGTGTGTGGCTGCGAGTTGAGAGAACCCGATCGCTTGATCAGAGCACGGTTTAGCTGCACCAAAAAAAATAACAGTAATCGACAATCTCATTAAATTAAGGAGGAAATAACATTTCCGCCATTTGGTTCCTTTTAACTGGAACATGGACTCAGTGATTGAACTGTTTTCACTCTCCAGCCTGTGGCTTGTTATCAGCACTGGGGCTTACGGTATGTGTTAAATTAGTCCTTTAAAAATCAAAATTATCTCTCTCTCTCTCTCTCTATCTCTCTCTCCATCTATCCCTCTATCTATCTCTCTCTATCTATCTATTTATCTATCTGTATCTCTCTCTCTCTATCTATCTATCTGTCTCTCTGTCTCTCGCTCTATCTATATCTATCTATCCCTCTCTCTCTATCTATCTCTATTTATCTATCTCTCTGTCTCTCTATCTATCTCGATCTCTATCTATCTATATATATATCTCTCGATCTCTCTCTCTCTCGATCTCTCTCTATCTATATCTATCTATCTCGATCTATCTCTCTATCTCTCTCTCTATCTTTCTTTCTCTCTATCTCTCTCTCTCTCTATCTATCTATCTATCTATCTTTCTTTCTCTCTATCTCCATCTATCCATTAAATATTTAAAGTAACAAAATATTCTCTCTGAGTTTGTACTGACGTTTCGCTCGCTTTATATCAGTGACAAGATTGCTCTCTAACTCACTCCCATTGATTATTGGGTGGAGTTTGATTATTATGAAGTATTAGATCTAATCCTCATTTGTTACGTTCGATCATTCGCCTGCACTGCTGATTGACAGATATTAACAGGTCACTTCGTTCGGCTCAGTACTTGGCTGTCAGCCTCTCTGAACTCTCTGCCTGTGGTTGTAGTCACAAATAAAATTCAACCTTTATAGAATCATACAAAGGATGCAGCACGGAAGGAGGCCATTCGGCCCATCCAGTCCGCGCCGGCTCCATGCAAGAGCAATCCAGCTAGACCCACTCCCACGGTAGCCTTGCAAATTTTTGCCTTTCAAGGACTTATCCAGTTCCCTTTTTGATTGAATCTGCCTCCACCACCCCCCTCGGGCAGTGCAGTCCAGATCCCAACCACTCGCTGTGTAAACACAAATTCCTCATGTCACCTTTGGTTCTTTTGCCAATCGCCTTTTTCACCTCTCACTCACCGAAGTTCTTTTCGCCTCTGGACTATTAATGAATTTGTATTCTTTTTAAATGTAGCTGCAGTAAACTGTATTCTCCATATGCTCGCTGGTTTGCTTTCTGTCAGTCCCAAAGCCTGGTCTCTAACTCGCCAGCTATTTGTAGGTGCTGCCTCCATTGATTGGAAAATCTGTTATGCAGCGAGCTTGTGGATGGAATATCGCACAGCAGCGTGCAATGTAACCAGACAGAAATAATTCATGCAATAACCACTTCAAGGAAATAATGCTAAAGTTTCATTCATTCCCGGGATTTGGGCGTTCCTGGTATGGGCCAATTCTATTGATACACTTTAAACGAAAGTTGAGGGACTACCACTTTGGCGTGCGACTGGAGTCACCTATAGGCTTCCCTAAAGGACATAAATGGACAATTCGACAGTTTCCTTCTCACTTTTGGTGATACCAGCTTTTTATTTCTGATTTTTTTTCCCCTTTGTGACTGAATTCAAATTCTCAAACAGCCCCTGGTGGGAATTAAACTCGAGGTCTCTGGATTACGAGTCCAGCAACTTAACTTCTGCACCCCTCTTAAAGTTCGCGCCTTCTAATTCCCAATTGGCACCTTTGGTCGCCTGCACTGTCGCTCGACACGTTAGGGTCAGAACTTGCCTGCCAGCTTCATTTAGCAACTGCACGGTGGCAGAAATTGCCATCAAATGGCAATCGAACCAATTTCTGATACCCATCAGCAAGTAGTGCAATTTGAGTCTGAAACTGTCCCATGTGGTTGGAAATGGCGCAGGCATTTTTGTCTCTGGCTGGGCAAATGCCATTTTTAGTTAGTTGTTTTCAGCTACCAAACCAAGATTCTGGGCACCGCACCTTCGGAAGGACATATTGGCCTTGGAGGGAGTGCAGCGTAGGTTTACTAGAATGATACCCGGACTTCAAGGGTTAAGTTACGAGGAGAGATTACACAAATTGGGGTTGTATTCTCTAGAGTTTCGAAGGTTAAGGGGTGATCTGATCGAAGTTTATAAGATATTAAGGGGAACAGATAGGGTGGATAGAGAGAAACTATTTCCGCTGGTTGGGGATTCTAGGAGTAGGGGGCACAGTCTAAAAATTAGAGCCAGACCTTTCAGGAGCGAGATTAGAAAACATTTCTACACACAAAGGGCAGTAGAAGTTTGGAACTCTCTTCCGCAAACGGCAATTGATACTAGCTCAATTGCTAAATTTAAATCTGAGATAGATAGCTTTTTGTCAACCAAAGGTATTAAAGGATATGGGCCAAAGGCAGGTATATGGAGTTAGATCACAGATCAGCCATGATCTTATCAAATGGCGGAGCAGGCACGAGGGGCTGAATGGCCTACTCCTGTTCCTATGTTCCTGAGATCCACAAATGCAGCAGTTTCTCCGGCGTTGAGTTCACCTGATGGACGCTGTATCATAGGCACCAAATCACCAGAAAAAAAAAAGGCAGCAGTCGGCAACAATCCGGAGAGGAAAATCGTGCATTCTCTGCAAAGTCTTGTAGACTTTAGTTTTTTTTTATTCGTTCATGGGATGTGGGCGTCGCTGGCAAGGCCGGCATTTATTGCCCATCCCTAATTGCCCTTGAGAAGGTGGTGGTGAGCCGCCTTCTTGAACCGCTGCAGTCCGTGTGGTGACGGTTCTCCCACAGTGCTGTTAGGAAGGGAGTTCCAGGATTTTGACCCAGCGACGATGAAGGAACGGCCGATATATTTCGAAGTCGGGATGGTGTGTGACTTGGAGGGGAACGTGCAGGTGGTGTTGTTCCCATGTGCCTGCTGCTCTTGTCCTTCTAGGTGGTAGAGGTCGTGGGTTTGGGAGGTGCTGTCGAAGAAGCCTTGGCGAGTTGCTGCAGTGCATCCTGTGGATGGTACACACTGCAGCCACAGTGCACCGGTGGTGAAGGGAGTGAATGTTTAGGGTGGTGGGTGGGGTGCCAATCAAGCGGGCTGCTTTATCTTGGATGGTGTCGAGCTTCTTGAATGTTGTTGGAGCTGCACTCATCCAAGCAAGTGGAGAGTATTCCATCACACTCCTGACTTGTGCCTTGTAGATGGTGGAAAGGCTTTGGGGAGTCAGGAGGTGAGTCACTCGCCGCAGAATACCCAGACTCTGACCTGCTCTCGTAGCCACAGTATTTATATGGCTGGTCCAGTTAGGTTTCTGGTCAATGGTGACCCCCAGGATGTTGATGGTGGGGGATTCGGCGATGGTAATGCCGTTGAATGTCAAGGGGAGGTGGTTAGATTCTCGCTTGTTGGAGATGGTCATTGCCTGGCACTTATCTGGCGCGAATGTTACTTGCCACTTATCAGCCCAAGCCTGGATGTTGTCCAGGTCTTACTGCATGCGGGCTCGGACTGCTTCATTATTTGAGGGGTTGCAAATGGAACTGAACACTGTGCAGTCATCAGCGAACATCCCCATTTCTGACCTTATGATGGAGGGAAGGTCATTGATGAAGCAGCTGAAGATGGTTGGGCCTAGGACACTGCCCTGAGGAACTCTGGCAGCAATGTCCTGGGGCTGAGATGATTGGCCTCCAACAACCACTACCATCTTCCTTTGTGCTAGGTGTGACTTTAGTGCCTCTAATTGTTCCTCTGCACACTAGGAGGCTTTATTTTCCATTCTATTCAGTCGGAATTTATTTAGTACGATCATAAAGCACGGGGAGGAGTCCATTCGTCCCATCGTGCCCGTGCCGGCTCTTTGAAAGAGCTGTCCAATTAGTCCCATTCCCCCTGCTTTTTCCCCACAGTCACGCATTCCCCCCTCCCTCCCTTTTCAAGTATATATCTAATTCCCTTTTTGACGGCTGCTCTAGTATCTGCTTCCACCTCCCTTTCAGGCAGCGCATTCCAGAGCAGGACATTGAAACAAGTGACAAGGGTCATTCCCAAACAATTCCAACTTTCCATCTGCTACTCCTGGTCCAGAGCGGCCAGGGCAGTACTTTAATTGATTGTAAATGTTACACTTTAATGCATAGCAGCGGGCAAATCTTTTTGGAGGCTGGCGTTATACCCTAGCCAATGGTCTCGGATCTGTGTCTGTGCAGAACGTGGCAGAATGAATTTTTTAAGATGAGAGAGAGAGAGAGCAGTGTTTGGGTGCCTGCGTTCCCACCACCATTAATCTGTTGAATTACGAGACGGCAGCGCCTAATTCCATCTTAAAAACAAATTCCAGTTTGAAAAGAACGCAAGTGGACTTTTTAAACGGGCTACAGACGAGGTTGGTGTCATATCACAGCTGGTGCAATATCCTGGTGAACAGGATGGGGCTCTTTTCTCTGGAAAAGAGAAGGCTGAGAGGTGACCTGATAGAGGTCTTTAAGATTATGAAAGGGTTTGATAGGGTAGACATAGAGAAGATGTTTCCACTTGTGGGGGAGACAAGAACTAGGGGCCAAAAATATAAGATAGTCACTAATAAATCCAATCGGGAATTCAGGAGAAACTTCTTTGCCCAGAGAGCGGTGAGAATGTGGAACTCGCTCCCACAAGGAGTAGTTGAGGTGAATAGTGTAGATGGATTTAAGGGAAAGCTGGATAAACACATGAGGGAGAAAGGGATAGAAGGATAGGCTGATAGGGTGAGATGAAGTAGGGAGGGAGGAGGCTCGTGTGGAGCATAAACACTGGCACGGACCAGTTGGGCCGAATGGCCTGTTTCTGTGCTGTAAATTCCATGTCTTCTTGGAGGTGGTTTGGTATCTCCTGGTCTCATTGTGATAGGGAGTCAGCTCGGTACCAGACCCCGTGTTATAAATGCAGCCTTGCCTTGATGACCAGCCCAAACTATTGGTATCAATGCCAGAGTGCAAATATTCAGACCAAAGACTGAAAGAGAGGAGAAACAATAACAGTGGAAGATTTGCTTTTGACTGAACCTGTATCCTTTTTCTTTCCAGCTGACAGTGGAGTGACAATATACATGTTGGAATCTGTAACCGGCTATGAGGAACAAAAGGTAATACTTCCATGTCAGTTGACCACTTCGCTGACAGACCTGGTAGTCGTTGACGTCACGTGGAAGAAGTCTGGTGCGACACTAAACTTGGCTGTGTACAGCCCCGCACACGGAACTCATTACCCGGCAGAGCCCAACTCCAGTCGAATATCTTTCAAGCACCCTACTGTAAACGACGCCACACTCGTGATAACCAATGCAAGCAGGAACGACACAGGCATCTATGTGTGTCGCTGGTCAACGTTTCCCAAGGGAACCATTTCACGTGAAACGGCCTTGGAAATTTTAGGTACGCAGAAAACTCTGCCACGCACCACGTACATTGCAGAAAGGTGTTAATGTTTTGTACGGTCGTGCTATCTGTGTCAGAGCAGGAAAAGGGGAGCTTGCTGACACAGTGTTGAGGTGCTTGGCTCCACGGAAGTTGTAATGGCCGAGTGTAGTTATATCAAAACAACAACAACAACAGCTTGCCACTTAGTAACCATTTCTTACCCTTACTCAACTTTTCTCATGATGTGGAGATGCCGGTGATGGACTGGGGTTGACAATTGTAAACAATTTTACAACACCAAGTTATAGTCCAGCAATTTTATTTTAAATTCACAAGCTTTCGGAGGCTACCTCCTTCCTCAGGTGAACGATGTGGAAATGAAGTCCTCGAAATGAAGTCGCATTTATAATTCACAGAACAATGCTGGTGATAACAGACAGTTTTTTCAACTGCCCGTTGCCAAGGCAATCAGTGTGCAGACAGACAGGTGTTACCTGCCAGGTCTCAGAATATACAAATCACCAAAAAAAACAACAAACAAAAAAAAACAGAGATAGAGAGGTAGAAACATAGAAAAGACAGTAACTGACCCGTTATATTAAAAACAGATAACATTTGTTCGCTGGTGGGGTAACGTGTAGCGTGACATGAACCCAAGATCCCGGTTGAGGCCGTCCTCATGGGTGCGGAACTTGGCTATCAATTTCTGCTCGACGATTTTGCGTTGTCGTGTGTCTCGAAGGCCGCCTTGGAGTACGCTTACCCGAAGGTCGGTGGCTGAATGTCCTTGACTGCTGAAGTGTTCCCCGACACGACAACGCAAAATCGTCGAGCAGAAATTGATAGCCAAGTTCCGCACCCATGAGGACGGCCTCAACCGGGATCTTGGGTTCATGTCACGCTACACGTTACCCCACCAGCGAACAAATGTTATCTGTTTTTAATATAACGGGTCAGTTACTGTCTTTTCTATGTTTCTACCTCTCTATCTCTGTTTTTTTTTGTTTGTTGTTTTTTTTGGTGATTTGTATATTCTGAGACCTGGCAGGTAACACCTGTCTGTCTGCACACTGATTGCCTTGGCAACGGGCAGTTGAAAAAACTGTCTGTTATCACCAGCATTGTTCTGTGAATTATAAATGCGACTTCATTTCGAGGACTTCATTTCCACATCGTTCACCTGAGGAAGGAGGTAGCCTCCGAAAGCTTGTGAATTTAAAATAAAATTGCTGGACTATAACTTGGTGTTGTAAAATTGTTTACAATTGTCAACTTTTCTCAGTAAGCAGATGGTTGTAACCTTAGAATCACATCTCACTATTGTAAGATAATACAACTTTAAGAATCATACTTAACAAACAAAAGCTAAAAGCCAACATCACGACAACAGCAAGACAAAATATTGGCACACTTCAATGACAACAATAACTTGCATTTATATAGCGCCTTTAACATAGGAAAACGTCCCATGGCAGTTCACAGGAGCGTTAGCAGACAAAATTTGATACCGAGCCACAAAAGGAGATATTAGACCAAAGCTTGGCCACAGTAGTAGGTTTTAAGCTCCGTCTTAAAGGAGGAGAGAGAGGCGCAGACGTTTAGGGAAGGAACTTAGCGCCTAGTCAGCTGATGGCATGGCCGCCAATGGAGGGGCGAGGGAAATGGTTGATGCACAAGAGGCCAGAGCTGGAGGAACACAGAGATCGCCGAGGGTTGCAGGGCCGGAGGAGGTTACGGAGATAGGGAGGGGAAAGGTGATGGAGGAATTTCAAAACAAGGATGAGAATTTCAATTTGAGGCATTGGTGGACCGGGAGCCAATGTAGGTCAGAGAGCACAGGGGGTGGAGGGGTGAACGGGACTTGGTGCGAGTTAGGATACGGGGGGGGGGGTGGGGGGGCAGAGTTTTGGATGAGCTGAAGTTTATGGAGGGTGGAAGATGGGAGGCCAGTCGGGAGAACATTGGCCAGTCGAGTACGGAGGTAATCAAAGCCTAGATGAGGGATTCAGCAGCAGATGGGCTGAGGCAGGGGCGGAGACGGGCAATGATATGGAGGTGGAAGTAGGCGGTCTTGGTGATGGAGCAGATCTGGGGTCAAAAGCTCAGCTCAGGGTCAAATAGGATGCCGAGGTTGCAAACAGTTTGGTTCAGCCTCAGACAGTGGCCAGGGGGGAGAATAGAATTGGTGGCTTGGGAATGGATTTTGTGTCAGAAATCAAAACCATTCCTTCGGTCTTCCCAATATTTAGTTGGAGGAAATGTTTGCTCATCCAATACTGGATGTCAGGGGCGGTGGAGAGAGGTGGTGGTGAGGTAGAGCTGGACGTCATCAGCGTCCATGTGGAACCTGACATTGTGTTTTCAGATGATGTCGCCGAGGGGCAGCATGTAGATGAGAAATAGGAGGGGGGTCAAGGATAGATCCTTGGGGGACTCCAGAGGTAACAGTGCGGGAGCGGGAGGAGAAGCCATCGCAGGTGATTCTCCGGCTACGACTGGAGAGATAAGAATGGAACCAGGCGAGGGCAGTCCCTCCCAGCTGGACGACGGAGGAGAGGCATTGGAGGAGGATGGTGTGCTCGACCGTGTCAGATGCTGCAGACAGGTCGAGAAGGATGAGGAGGCACCAGGTAGAATGACATTTGTGACTTTAATAAGGGCCGTGTCAGTGCGGTGGGAGGAGCAGAACCGGATTGGAGAGGTTTGGACCTGCGCCAAAAGATTCTTGGTGAGATTAGTCTTCAGTGGTAAAGTAAGTTGGTTTCATCTGGTCAGCTCTAATTGACTTCAGCATCTCTGGGATGGAAGGGAAATGCCTTTCCCTTCTAGTCAGTGCACGGTGACCCATGCTGAAAGTTGCATGTGGGTGGTGTGGATGCTGGGTGAGGCTGGCGCAGTGATATCCTCGGGGCACATGCAAAGTACCTACAGGGAGAGCAGTGTAGGTTAATACCTTTAGGAGAGAAAAAGAGATGAAAGGGGGAACCCTCAAACACATGAATGTATCTAAGTTTATGAAAACAAAAAAAATATAGTTAAAGGGCCCTAAACTATAATGAAATATTCTCAGATCGGTACCTTAATTGAGTGAATATTGGCAGGAGAAATGATCCAGGTGGTTGATTTAGTTACAATTTGCACCAGTCGTGTAGAATTCGGTCATATCCTGAGGAGGTTAATAAGACGGGAGCCAATTTGATATCGAAAATGCTTGTTCTTTACAAAGTAGTGAATATATAGAACGCAGTTAATGTATTTAGGAGATAAAGGGAAGGAAAAGAAGGAAGTTGTGGCAGTATTGATCAAAGTTGCTGTTACAGTAATGCCCCAGGCTTTAGATTCCTGGGGCATTGGGGGAGGTGGGACCTGTACAAGCCGGACGGGTTGCACCTCAACAGAGCTGGGGCCAATGTCCTTGCGGGTAGGTTCACTAGTGCTGTGGGGGAGGGTTTGAACTAACTTGGCAGGGGGATGGGCGCCAGGATGCAGCATTAGAAAGGAGAAACAAGCTGTACAAAGGATTGGGAGAGAGACTAAAGTAAGAAACAGTACAGTCTTAAGTGGGGTCAAACTAAGGGAGAATACAAGAAAGTCTCAGATAGGTTTACAGCGCATGTGTGTAAATGCATGAAGTGGGGTAAATAAGGTTGGTGAGCTGCAGGCGCAAATAGCCACATGGGAATATGATGTAGTGGCGATAACGGAGACCTGGCTAAAAAATGGGCAGGATTGGGTACTAAATATTCTGGGATACAGGTGTCAGGAAAGGAAAGAAAGGAAGGGAGAGGGGGGTGGCAGTATTGATTAAGGAGAATATTACAGTGCTGGAGAGGGAGGGTGTCCTGGAGGGGTCAAGGACAGAATCTATTTGGATAGAGTTAAGAAACAACAGAGGTGCCATTACACTACTGGGTGTATTCTATAGACCACCATCTAGTGGGAAGGAGATAGAGGAGCAAATTTGCAGGGAAATTACAGAGAGGTGCAAGAACCATAGAGTTGTGATAATGGCGGACCTCAACCAATATAGACTGAGATAGTAATAGTGTAAATGGCAAAGAGGGGGAGGAATTTCTGAAGTGTGTTCAGGAGAACTTTCTTGATCAGTACGTTTCCGGCCCAATGAGGAAGGAGGCATTGCTGGATCTGGTTCTGGGGAATGAGGTGGGTCAAGTGGAGCAAGTGTCAGTGGGGGAACATTTAGGGAACAGAGATCATAGTATCATAAGGTTTAGATTAGTTATGGAAAAGGACACAGAGCAATCTAGACTAAAAATATTCAATTGGAGGAGGGCCAATTTCAGTGGGTTGAGAATGGTTCTGGCCCGAGTAAATTGGATTCAATGATTGGCAGGCAAAACTGCAATTGAACAATGGCCGGCCTTTAAAAGAGGAGATGGTTCGGGTACAGTCTAGATACATTCTCACGAGGGGGAAAGGTAGGGCAACTAAAGCCAGAGCTCCCTGGATGATGAAAGACATAGAGAGCAAGATGAAGCAGAAAAAGGGGGCGTATGACAGATGTCAGGTTGTTAATACAAGTGAGAACCAGGCTGAATATAGAAAGTTCAGAGGGGAAGTGAAAAAGGAAATAAGAGGGAAAAAGAGAGAGTATGAGAATAGACTGGCAGCAAACATGAAAGGGAATACAAAAGTCTTCTATAGGCATATAAACAGTAAACGGGTAGTAAGATGATGAGGATGTTATGTTGAACCTTTATAAAACACTGGTTCGGCCACAATTGGAGTATTGTGTCCAATTCTGGGCACCACACTTTGGGAAGGATCTGAAGGCCTTAGAAAGGGTGCAGAAGAGATTTACTAGAATGTTTCCAGGGATGAGGGACTTCAGTTTCGTGGATAGACTGGAAAAGCTGGGATTGTCCTCCTCAGAGCAGAGAAGGTTGAGAGGAGATTTGATAGAGGTGTTCAAAATCATGAAGGGTCTAGACAGAGCAGGTAAAGAAAAACTGTTCCCATTGGCGGAAGGGTCACGAACCAGAGGACACAGGTTTAAGGCGATTGGCAAAGGAACCGAAGGCGACATGAGGGAAAACCTTTTGACGCAGCGAGTGGTTAGGATCTGGAATGCACTGCCCGAGGGAGTGGTGGAGGCAGGGTCTATTATGGCTTTCAAAAAGGAATTCGATAGGTACCTGAAGGAGAAAAATTGACAGGGTTATGGGGAAAGAGTGGGACTCGCTGGATTGCTCTTGCAGGAAGCCTGCACAGACTCAATGGGTCGAATGGCGTCACCAATCTAATGATTCTATACATTCCCGGAAAGGGCTGATGTGCTTGAGGAGTCTAAGACAGAATATAGTTTGCTTAGATTTACAGTCCGACAGCTGAGTTTTTGAAAAGATTTATAAAAGATAGACTAAATAATAGGCATATATAATATATTTAGCTATACTTCGATGCAATACACATCTATAATGTGCAATGCATATATTTTACATGGTATGCAACATAACAATAGAAATAATGATTGTAATATATAATTGAATCAGCAATAATATTAGACCTATCCCACCATGGATTTCCATTCAGATGTTAGAGATGTGTTTCTTCCCACAGATATTATGCCACGAACGAATAGACAACTCATAATTCTTGCCGTGATATTTATAGTGTTGCTGCTGGGACTGATGTTGCTAACAGAAATCTTTGTAAAACGGAAGAAGGAACGAGTTGAAGGTAGCTTGACGTGCTTGAAATCTGAAATCTGATCTCGGATTACATCAATGATTGCGACTCTCACCTGTACGATGCTGAAAAGCATAATACTCTGAATTGCACACTAACATCGCAGAACATTTAAAGTTTTCACTGCTAAATTAGACATCTCATATGCCAAGTAACCCGATTAATACACTTTGCTTTCCTAGTTTGCCGGATAATGACAATATTCCAGTTCGTCACACATGTTTAAATACAAAACATGGCCTCTACCATATGCTACTAGAAAAATAACTTTGATTTGACAATTGCGGTGTAAAACAGGACAAAACCGAATGCATTTTCTACAATGGTTGGTTATATGTGTCTCAGTGGTTTAGATATAACATTGCTCTTCAGAGATAGTACCTTTCTGCCACATGCAAGCTCAAGATAAATAGATAGATTAGATAGATAGATTTTATATATATACAGATAGCTAGATATATAGATAGATGATAGGTGGATAGATAGATAGATAGACAGACAGACAAATAGTTAGATAGATAGATGCTAGATAGATAAATGATAGATAGATAGATGATAGATAGATAGATGATAGATAGATAGATAGATAGAGAAAGATATATAGATAGATAGATGATAAATACATAGATAAATAGATAAATAGATAGATAGATATCGAGTTACATCGAGTTACACCGAGTCTACAGCATAGAAACAGGCCATTCGGCCCAACTGGTCTATGCTGACATTTAGGCTCCACACGAGACTCCTCCCTCCCTACTTCAGCATACCCTTCTATTCCTTTCTCCCTCATGTGCTTATGTGGCTTCCCTTTAAATGCATCTGTGCTATTTGCCTCAACTACTCCTTGTGGGAGCGAGTTCCACATTCTCACCACTCTCTGGGTAAAGAAGTTTCTCCTGAATTCCCTATTGGATTTATTAGTGACTATCTTATGTTTATGGCCCCTAGTTTTGGTCTCCCCCACAAGTGGAAACATCTTCTCGATGTCTACCCTATCAAACCCCTTCATAATCTTAAAGATCTCTACCAGATCACCCCTCAGCCTTGTCTTTTCTAGAGAAAAGATATCCAGCCTGTTCAGCCTTTCCTGATATGTTTATTCTCTCAGTTCTGGTATTATCCTTGTGAATTTTTTTGGACCTTCTCCAATGCCTCTATAATGTTTTTATAACATGGTGACCAGAACTGTGCACAATACTCCAAGTGTGGTCTAACATAACATCTCTGCTTTTCAATTCTATCCCTCTAGAAATGAACCCCAGTGCTTGGTTTGCCTTTTTTATGGCCTTATTAACCTGCATCGATCCCTTTACTAATTTGTGTAACTGTACCCTTTGATCCCATTGCTCCTGTATTCCATTTAGACTCTTATTATCCGAGCAGTATGTGGCCTCCTTATTCCTCCTACCAGAATGCACCACCTCACACTTATCTATATTGAAATTTACTTGCCAATTACAGGCCCATTCTGCAATTTGACGTGTTCTTCCTTTGTTTAACTGTATCCCCCAATTTGGTGTGATCCTGGCAACATGGATACGGAATTGGCTAAGAAGTAGGAAACAGAGGGTAATGGTGAACGGCTGTTTTTCAGACTGGAGGGAGGTGTACAGTGGTGTTCCCCAGGGGTCGGTGCTAGGACCACTGCTTTTCTTGTTATATATTAATGACTTGGACTTGGGTGTACAGGGCACAATTTCAAAATTTGCAGATGACACAAAACTTGGAAGTGTAGTGAACAGTGAGGAGGATAGTGATAGACTTCAAGAGGATACATACAGGCTGGTGGAATGGGCGGACACGTGACAGATGATATTTAACACTGAGAAGTGTGAAGTGATACATTTTGGTAGGAAGAACGAGGAGAGGCAATCAGTCCTGGGATTGGATTAAATTATAATCCTGAAATCAGGGGTTTAAATCCTACAAGAGTACAACTCTAAAGGGGGTGCAGGAACAGAAAGGCCTGGGGATACATGTACACAGGTTGTTGAAGGTGGCAGGACAGGTTGAGAAAGTGGTTAAGAAAGCACTTTCCTACCACTGACGTTAAGATAATTGGTCTACAGTTCCCTGGACTTGTTCTATCTCCCTATTGAAATATAGGAGTAACATTAGCTTTCCGCCAGTCCTCTGGTACCCTTTCCTAATGATTTTTTATATATATATAAATATATGTACAAGATAGATAGATAGACAGAAAATAGATAGATAGATAGATGATATAGGTAGATATATAGATAGATGATGGATAGGTAGATGATAGGTAGATAGTAGATAGATGATGGATGGATAGATAGATAGATAGAGAGACAGGTAGATGGATGGATAGATAGATAGAGATAGATAGATGATAGATCGATCGATAGATAGATGATAGATCGATCGATTGATATAGATAGATGATAGATCGATCGATATAGATAGATGATAGATCGATCGATAGATAGATGATAGATCGATCGATATAGATAGATGATAGATAGATCGATCGATAGATAGATAGATGATAGATCGATTGATATAGATAGATGATAGATAAATCGATTGATAGATAGATAGATGATAGATTGATTGATAGATAGATAGATCGGTAGATAGAGAGATAGATGATCGATAGATAGATAGATAGATGATAGATCGATCGATAGATAGATAGATGATAGATCGATCGATAGATAGATAGATGATAGATAGATAGATAGATAGATGATAGATCGATAGATAGATAGATAGATGGATAGATGATATATAGATTGATCGATTGATAGATGATAGATGGATAGATAGATAAAGAGATAGACAGATGATAGATCGATCAATAGATAGATGATAGATTGATCGATCGATAGATAGATAGATGATAGATTGATCGATCGATAGATAGATAGATGATAGATTGATCGATCGATAGATGATAGATAGATGGATAGATAGATAAAGAGATAGACAGATGATAGATCAATCAATAGATAGATGATAGATTGATCGATCGATAGATAGATAGATGATAGATTGATCGATCGATAGATGATAGATAGATGGATAGATAGATAAAGAGATAGACAGATGATAGATCGATCAATAGATAGATGGATTGATAGATGGATGATAGATCAATAGATAGATAGATAGATGATAGATAGATAGATCGATCGATAGATAATAGATAGATCGATAGATGTTAGATATTTAGACAGGTAGATAGACAGACGATCGATAGATTGATGATATAGAAAATAGATAGATAGACAAAATATAGAGAGATGTCCCATAGATAGATAGAGATATAGAGATAGATCGATGATAGAGCGATACACGGACGATAGATAGATAGATAAATCGATAGAGATAAACTACCCTCGGAAAATTATTCAAATATCACCTTTACCAAATTACCAAGCACTGCGGTAAGATTGTAAACAATTGATAAACGGAGGGGTGTGGACGGATGAAAGGAGAGAGGGATGATTGAATGGGTAGATGGGAGGTTGATTGGATAGAAAGATGGAAGGTCGGAATTGTGCGCCGATTTATATTCCAAACTACAGACACTCTGAATTTAACCATCACTGACCCCACTCTTCATGTTCTTGTTCTTGTGGTTTAGCTGCTGAACGCGACGCTTCCGGATTGGAAATGGATGAGGTGAGTTGCAGTGAAATCTTCAGTTCTCCCGGCGAGGTGTGATTCCGGGTTTATTACCTGTGTGTGTGAGTGGAGGATTAAAATAGTGAATGAGTTTGTTGCTGTCACTCTGTGGAAATGGTGCTTGGTCTTGTTTTGATTCTGATGATGCAAATGCCATAATTTATAAATGCCAACGACCAATTTAAGTCGCCTCGTCCAGGTTTCCTTTTACATTATATCCTGTTCTTATCCTGCAGCGACCCAAATGGAGCAGCTAAGTTGCTTTTATTTTTGCAGAGTTATTTTAGGTACAACTCCCGCCTGTCAAACGGGATATTCATACTGTCATTAAAGCAGATTGGACATGCAGATGGATTTACAGCGTCTGGAGGAAAAATAGTAACGATGATAAAACACGTTTTGTTTCGGTAGTGTCATCGTGAGCTTGTGTACGCATCGCTGAATTTGGACGGTCAGAAAGCAACGAGAAACGGTCCCAGTGAAGAAAATATCGATTCAGAAGCAGTTGTGTACGGCGTTGTCAAACATCAGTAAATATATTCCGCGTCTTCTTGATATCCTCCTCAGTGATGCATCGCTAAAGCTGAACTCTAACTTTCAAGATAAATTTAAATGTCTTCCTGCATTGCAACAAAGTTTGGACTTAGAGATGGAACTACTATTTAAAGTTGGAATGTTTTTTCGTCGCACTAAACTGAAGCTCAGTGCAATGGCATTGGATTTTTACCCAGTCTCACAATCAATACATTAACCCTCTGAATGATGGTGATCGTTTATTGGCAGTTTTGTGCCCCATCGACCAAATGTCTGTGGGAATTCGTTGCTCGTTTACAGCAGCAGACAGGGGCTTTCAGTCTGCATCTCCAGACTGGACTTGAAACTGCGTTCCAGAGATGTGAGCACACGAACACATTCATAGAATTACGTAGGATTTACAGCACAGAAACAGGCCATTCGGCCCAACTGGTTATGCTCCACACGAGCCTCCCCCCTCCCTACTTCATCTCACCCTATCAGCATATCCTTCTATTGCTTTCTCCCTCATGTGTTTATCCAGCTTCCCCTTAAAGGCATCTCTTCCATAATGAATGAACCTAATTGATTATTGTTATATAGTGTTGTAAAATATTTTTGCCATCATTTAAAATGCCAATTGAGTATTTTGAACTTTGTCTAATGGAATGAATTCCAAATAACGTAATAACTCAGTGATGTTGACTGTTATTTAAATATTCAAAGGGAAAAGCTATAGCACATTCATGGCAGAGCAGTTATTACATTGTTATAATCTATTGTTGCACAGTTCTGTTTCAATGCGGACAAAATATTTAATTCCCATTTTATTGTCTTCTCAGACCTAACAGTGGGGCCAATTAACTCATTGACATGCGTCTATCCATTGTATATCCTCTTGGATTTTCGGGCCAGTCACACCGTCACCTCTTATGTCACAACTCCAAACCCTCCACATTCTTCTATTGCATTTACCAAATGTTATCTTCCTGATTTTTTTTCTCGTCTGCTGTTGTTCTCTTTTCAACTCAGAGTGTGTCCTGCAATATGAACCTTTATCCTGCTCCCCAGCCTCGCAAATAAACTTATCCGCAGTCGTTGAGTATATTCAAGACTGAGATGGATAGATTTTTGGGCTCTAAGGGAATCAAGGGATTGGGCGGGAAAGTGGAGTTGAGGTCGAAGATCAGCTATGATCTTATTAAATGGTGGAGAAGGCTCGAGGGGCCGAATGGCCTACTCCTGCTCCTATTTCTTATCAGGAAGTGCAGAAATTAGCCTGGGCTGTGAAACTGAAAGGACAAAGTTACCTCTGTAAGGGAATATCAATTGATTAGAATCATAGAATGGTTACAGCACAAAAGCAGGCCATTTGGCCCAACCAGCCCATGCTGGCTCTTTGTAAGAGCAATCTGGTTAGTCCCCTTCCCCTGCTCTTTCCCTGCAATTCTTATTCCCTTCAAATATTTATCCAATTCCTTTTTGAAAGCCTCGATTGAATCTGCTTCCACCACCCTTTCAGGCAGTGCATTCCTGATCATAACCACTCGCTGCGTTAAAAAGTTTTTCCTCATGTCGCCTTTGGTTCTTTTGCCAATCACCTTAAGTCTGTGTCCTCTGGTTCTCGACCCTTCCGCCAATGAGAACAGTTTCTCTTAATAATTAATAAATCTGAGTGCTGGAGAAAACCAATGAATGTTAATACATAAGACTCCACCAATAAATAAATGCACAAATACGATAGTGCAGATAAATATTGAAGTAATCACCATTTCTATTGGAGTAAATGTTGCGAATTGGTCAATTTACTAAGTGATAGTCGAGCAGAATCTAGCATCTTTATTTTAAATTAATGATCAGCGCTAAAACATCAAATGCAACTTCTATCCTTGTAATTATCATGGGCCATGATAATTAGACCATTGGCAACACTGAGGGGAGTGAAAGATATCCCTTATTTGCAACACTGTCTCCAGTGGCCGTGGTGTGTATTGCCCCAATATTCCGAATTTCCGCAGATTAAAGTAAGCAATTTCGGGGTGTTTAATAAATGCCAGTAGGCTGGCAACGTGCTATGCAATTCCCCGTCTCCTCCACAGCCTTTCGGGGGGAGAGAATCCCAGATTTTCACTGCCCCTTTGTGTGGAAAAAGTGCTTTGAAGGGGCTAGCCACTTAGTCCCTTTGCAATATTGTTTGCCGTTTTAACATGTATAAAAAAAGAAAGACTTGCATTTATATAGCACCTTTCACGACCTCAGGAAGTCCCAAAATGCTTTACAGCCAACAAAGTACTTTTGAAGTGTGGTCACATGCCCTTTAAGCATTTATCTGTTACACCGCGTTAGAAATTAAATTCGGGAACAAGTATTCCAGATGTGAAACTAAAGTTATTTCCATCAATTATTTGCAGTGTCACTTTATATAAATGTCTTTGCAATTAAAGTAATGTGATTCGCAGTGGTCTCTTTAAAGGAAATTAAAAGTCCTTTTGTCAATTTACCAACACCGACAATGGTGAAATCTGTGATTATCAAAGAATCTTATGTCTCATTATTTATAACACATTAGTGGACGTATTGTCCCAATTCCAAATGATTATCCGAATTGGCATTCTCCTAAATAAGGCTGGGTTGTAAGGACGAATTAGCAATGATTTCCAGCAGATATTTAGAACCACAGAACCATAGAAAAGATACAGCACAGAAGGGGGCCATTCGGCCCATCGAGTCCGCGCCAGCTCAAAGAACAACCAGGTGCCCATTCTAATCCCACCTTCCAGCACCCGGTCCGTAGCCCTGCAGCTTACGGCACTTTAGCTGCAGGTCCAGGTACTTTTTGAAAGAGTTGAGGGTCCCTGCCTCTACCATCAATTCGGGCAGCGAATTCCATACACCCACCGCCCTCTGGGTAAAAAAGTTTTTCCTCGTGTCCCCTCTAATCCTTCCGCCAATCAGCTTAAATCTATGTCCTCTAGTTCTTGAACTCTCCGCTAGGGGAAACAGGTACTTCCTGTCTACTCCTATCTGGGCCCCTCATAATTTTGCACACCTCAATCAAGTCTCCCCTCAGCCTCCTCTGCTCCAAGGAAAACAACCCCAGCCTATCCAATCTTTCCTTGTAGCTGCAATTTGGTTGCCAGTTTTTCCGAACAAACAGATTCTGCGGTTCATTTCTTGTGGAATAGGATTCAAAAGCAGAGAAGTTATGTTAAACTTATAAAGAACGTTGGTTAGACCACACTTAGAGTACTGTGCACAGTTCTGGTCTCCTTATTGCAAAAATGCTACAGAAGCACTGGAGAAAGTGCAACAAGGTTTATAAGGATGAGACCAGAACTGAGACTGTATAACTATCGGGGAATACTGAACAGGCTGGGGCTCTTTTCTTTAGATGAGAAGACTGAGATGACCCAAAGCTGCTCTGTAAAATTATGGAGGGGTTCTATAGGGTAGACTTGGAAAAGATGTTTCCACTTATGGGGGAGTCCAAAACGAGATGTTATAAATCGAGGATAGCCACTAAGCAATCCAGTAAAGAATTCAGGAGAAACTTCATTCCCCAGAGTGTGTTAAGAATGTGCAACTCGCTACCACATTTTTTTTTTATTCGTTCATGGGACGTGGGCGTCGCTGGCGAGGCCGGCATTTATTGCCCATCCCTAATTGCCCCTTGAGAAGGTGGTGGTGAGCCGCCTTCTTGAACCGCTGCAATCCGTGTGGTGAAGGTTCTCCCACAGTGCTGTTAGGAAGGGAGTTCCAGGATTTTGACCCAGCGACGATGAAGGAACGGCCGATATATTTCCAAGTCGGGATGGTGTGTGACTTGGAGGGGAACGTGCAGGTGGTGTTGTTCCCATGTGCCTGCTGCTCTTGTCCTTCTAGGTGGTAGAGGTCGCGGGTTTGTGAGGTGCTGTCGAAGAAGCCTTGGCGAGTTGCTGCAGTGCATCCTGTGGATGGTACACACTGCAGCCACGGTGCACCGGTGGTGAAGGGAGTGAATGTTTAGGGTGGTGGATGGGGTGCCAATCAAGCGGGCTGCTTTGTCCTGGATGGTGTCGAGCTTCTTGAGTGTTGTTGGAGCTGCACTCATCCAGGCAAGTGGAGAGTATTCCATCACACTCCTGACTTGTGCCTTGTAGATGGTGGAAAGGCTTTGGGGAGTCAGGAGGTGAGTCACTCGCCACAGAATACCCAGCCTCTGACCTGCTCTTGTAGCCACAGTATTTATATGGCTGGTCCAGTTAAGTTTCTGGTCAATGGTGACCCCCAGGATGTCGATGGTGGGGGATTCGGCGATGGTAATGCCGTTGAATGTCAAGGGGAGGTGGTTAGACTAGTTGAGGGGAATAGCATAGATGCTGTAGGTAAGTACATGAGGGAGAAAGGAATAGAAGGTGAGATGAAGTAAACAGAGAGGGAGGAGGCTTGTGTGGAGCATAAACACCGGCATAGAACTGTTGGGCCAACTGGCCTTTTTGTTAGCTATAAATTCGATTTAATTCTACGTAGATCCTCTGCGTGATGGGAGTCCCCTTTGTAACTGAGCACTGGAGCTGCCCCGCAATTTCCCAGAGTGACTTTACAGCTGATGTGGTGACCTGAAAAGGTTCACAGTTCTGTCTCTTCTCAGAAGTGTGATTACTTATTTTTTTTGGTGGCAGCAGGGGAACGTCACCAAGAAATCTCACATTGGCTGATCCGTGCATAAGATTCAGAGGCAGAGGGAAGGATGATAATTCTTCTTTCCATGTTTGCCCAAGTACAAGGTAACATAGGAACAAGTGTAGGCCATTCAGCCCCTCCAGCCTGTTCCGCCATCCAATGGCTGATCTGTGACCTAACTCCATATTCCCGTACGCTTCTGTTACCTGCCTTTCCACCAACAAATTATGCCACACTTACAAAGTGACCTATTCATCCTTAGGTTAGTCTTCTACATTGTAACACGCTTTGGATATGAAGGACATATATTTCCCAACGAAAATCGAAATTTTGGTTCTTTCTCTTTGTTCAGCTGTCGTCAACAGGGTAGTCTACGACATTAATTATCAGCCCTGACTGGCTGAAGCGGGAATAATTCACATTAAGGTCGTAAAATCCAGCAATTTCGTGAACGCCATGAAGTTCAATGGCCACGAGAAAGGTTTTTATCGCCAGCATTTTTGTGAAAAATGGCATACCTCTTCCACGCCATAAATTGCTGGATTTTTTGGTTAACCGGGAAGCCCTGTTCGTGCGTCATTTGGTTGCCCACCAAAAGGCATCTAACCCGGTGAAAAAACAATCGTATCACGTTGGATTTCTTTATTACCAATACCTCCCATCGATTTATTCGGAGGCGTCATTCGAAGGAAGTTACAGGAAGCTGATTGCGATATTCAATTGCGGTTTGCAGACTAGCTAGAAGCAGGCAACAGATGTCAGACTGCAATAACCCCCCGTAAAAGGAAATTGCACGACTTCTTGTGTGGAGAGAAATGAGGAAGCTCTTTGTCAGAGTTTGAGGACAAAGAAGAAATTCATGGGGCCTATTAATTTGTTTCAAACTGTCAGTGGAATGCCATACAAAAGGACGATTTGTCAACTCAATAACTGCAAAATAACCAACGCAGTTGACATTTGGAGGTTTGCCAAACCCAAGCTAGAACTGTCTGCAATATATCGTTTACTGTTGATTTCCGAAATGGGTAAAGAGTCCTGTAATCCTTGTAGTAAAAACAGAAAACGCTGGAAACTCTCAGCAGGTCGTTAGAGAGAGAGAGAAACCAAGTTGACGTTTCAGGTCGATGACCTTTCATCAGAACTGGAAGGTGTTGGAAATTTAACAGCGTTCAAGCATGTACAGAGCCAGGGAAACTGGGGGGTGGGAGGGGTAAGAACAAAAGGAGGAAGTGCAGGAGTGATTAAATGACAAAAGGAACGACGTTGCAAGACAACAGGGGTGATAATGGGACAAGTATGGAAATAAGGGATGGATCCAGAGGAGGTGTAAATGGTTACAGCAGAGGGGGAGGGAAGCCTGCAAAATTTGGGAAAGCAAATGGGGTGTCATGGCCCAGAATGTGGTGGAGAAAGGCAGGTTGACCCCAAGGTTGAGAACCATCCCACCAGCCATGTACCAATAGGGGATCCCCATCCCAATCACCATCCCACAACCTCCTCCAGTCCCAGTGGCTCTGGTGCAGCCCGTCCTCCATTACAAGGACCTGTTGTCCGAGAGAGAGAGAGTGGGAGTAGTGGTTAAGATCTAACGTTGTTAACAACAACAACTTGCATTTATATAGCGCCTTTAACGTAGTAAAACGTCCCAAGGTAATTCACAGGTGTGTTATCAGACAAAATTAAACTCAATGTTAAGGCTGGAAGGCTGTAAAATGTTCAGTAGAAAGATGAGGTGATAAGAACATTAGAACGTAAGAAATAGGAGCAGGAGTAGGCCATTCGGCCCCTCGAGCCTGCTCCGCCATTCAATCAGACCATGGCTGATCTTCGACCTCAACTCCACTTTCCCGCCCAATCCCCATATCTCTTGATTCACCTAGAGTCCAAAAATCTATCGATCTCAGCCTTGAATATACTCAACGACTGAGCATCCACAGCCCTCTGGGGTAGAGAATTCCAAAGATTCACAACCCTCTGAGTGAAGAAATTCCTCCTCCTCTCAGTCTAGGATGGCCGACCCCTTATCCTGAGACTACGCCCCCTGGTTCTAGACTCTCCAGCCAGGGGAAACAGCCTCTCAGCATGTACCCTGTCAAGCCCCCTCATAATCTTATATGTTTCTTGAGCTTGCATCGAGCCTTATTGGAACAGTGTTGCAAGGCAAGGTCAGAGAGGTCAGAATGGGAGTGAGACGAAGAGTTAAAGTGGTGAATGACCGGAAGCTCAGGGTCACGCTTGCGGACTGAACGGAGGTGTTCAGCAAACCGATCAACCAATCTGCGTTTGGTCTCCCCATTGTAGAGGAGAGCACATCCTGAGCAGCGAATACAGTTTACTAAATTGGAACAAGTACAGGTAAATGGATGTTTCACTCAGAAAAAATGTATGGGGCTCTGGCTCCCTGCACTTGCACGGGAAGGGCCTGGGCGAAGGGGAGCAGATGTTGACGATGGTGGAAGAGTGGACCAGGGTGTCACAGAAGGAACGGTCCCTTCGGAATGCTGAAATGGGAGGGGAGGGGAAGATGTGTTTGGTGGTGGTATTACACTGGAGGTGGCAGAAATGGCGGAGGATGATACTTTGAATGTGGAGGCTGGTGGGATGGAAGGCGAGGACAAGGGGGAACACATGATCAATCTGGGAGGGAGGGCGAGGGGTGAGGGCCCTGTAAACCATGGTGGAGGAGACTCCTCGGCTGAGGAAAAAGGATGACATTTCGGAAACACCGGTGTGGAAGGTCACCTCATCGGAACAGATGTGATGGAAGTGGAGAAACTGGGAGAACTGAATTTTGTCCTTACAGGAGGTGGGATGGGAGGAAGTGTAATTGAGGTTGCTGTGGGAGTCGGTGGGCTTGTAATGGATATTGACGACAACCTATCCCCCGAAATTGAAATCGAGGAAGGGACGGGAAGAGCCAGAGATGGACCACGTGAAGGCGAGGGAAGGGTGGAAATTGGAAGCAAAGTTGATGAAATTTTCCAGTTCGGAGCGAGAGCAGGGAACGGCACCGATACAGACAGAAATAGAGGTGAGGGAGGGGACCTGAGTAGGACTGGAACAAGGAATATTCCACGTATCCCACAGAATAGTCAGGCACAGCCAGGAAACGTGAAGATTTCGTAATTTGCTGGCCTCGAAACTTCAAATCATCGAACAAAAGAAAAAAAGTAAATCCACAATTCCTCCTAAATTATTGCTCCTAAATTAAAAAAAAGTGAGTTTCTATCTGTATGAGATGAAATATATCTGTTTGTTTAAGAATTTTCTCACGGTTATGGGCTAGACTCTTGAAATGACTCACTGGAAGCCAGCCAATGGAGATGAGCCAGCCTGAAAATAAAAAGAACAAAATATAGACTGCATATAATGAGACCACTATTCCCAGCTGGAATTGAAATTCTCACCATCTATCCCTCAAGCCTGGAGACCGCACTGCTGTAAGTGACAGGGATAGATTTTACACGCATATTTGGTATTATGTAACTATCTTAAACTCACTGTATTTTGCTGGAGAAATCGCTCTGCTTTAATTGGGAGAAGTGTTTGCTCTTTGCTAAGTAAATAGGCAATGGGCCCGATTTTCCTACGAACGCCCCCTGCCATTCGTTAGACTTGAAGTTGCCCATATGCTTTTCATTGCTTTTGCACAAGTTTGTCTCATGGGGTGCTCAATCCAACGCTGCGCCTTCTCCCGGCGTCTGGGACCTGTGCGAACGGGGGCAAGCAGCTGGATATCCCCTCAACGAAACCAAATTGAAGGATAAGAGTCAGAAGGAGGAAGTGCAAGTTAGTTTAAGTGTAAGTTAGAAAAGTGGATTCAATGTCAGAATCGGACAAAGCGAGCAAAATAAAGAGAGCCAAATATTGAATTAAGAGACAGAGATAAAAGAATCAGAAAGAAAATGTTAATACAATCCGAGCAGTCCGTGCCCGCATGCAGCAAGACCTGGACAACGTCCAGGCTTGGGCTCATAAGTGGCAAGTAACATTCGCGCCAGATAAGTGCCATCTCCAACAAGAGAGAGTCTAACCACCTCCCCTTGACATTCAACGGCATTACCATCGCCGAATTCCCCCACCATCAACATCCTGGGGGTCACCATTGACCAGAAACTTAACTGGACCAACCATATAAATACTATGGCGACAAGAGCAGGTCAGAGGCTGGGTATTCTGCGGCGAGTGACTCACCTCCTGACTCCCCAAAGCCTTTCCACCATCTACAAGGCACAAGTCAGGAGTGTGATGGAATACTCTCCACTTGCCTGGATGAGTGCAGCTCCAACAACACTCGAGAAGCTCGACACCATCCAGGACAAAGCAGCCCGCTTGATTGGCACCCCGTCCACCACCCTAAACATTCACTCCCTTCACCACCGGCGCACTGTGGCTGCAGTGTGTACCATCCACAGGATGCACTGCAGCAACTCGCCAAGGCTTCTTCGACAGCACCTCCCAAACCCGTGACCTCTGAAGTAAAGAATTCTGCTCTTCTTATTGGAATAAAGGTTGCACGGCTCCAGAAACAGTCGATTGATTTCCAACGGATGGGAAGATGTTCGCACAAACCAGGTTGGCGCAAACGTCAACTGTGCTGGAAAATGCAACTCATTGACAGCGAATAACTTGACGTGTTAAAGGCTCGCCATTGTGACCTGCAGCCATGTGGTGTGTTCTCCTTTATGGACACCACTTGCATCCTTGCAGTTCTTAATGTCTTGGGCAGTGCTCGACACCTTCCTGCTACCCTCACTTTGATGTGCATCGAAAACCAGATATGAGTGTTAAAGTCTTGCTGTAAATGTCACTGCATCAGTCATAAGAACATAAGAACTAGGAGCAGGAGTAGGCCAATCGGCCCCTCGAGCCTGGTCCGCCATTCAATAAGATCATGGTTGATCTGATCCTAACCTCAAATCTAAAGAACACAAGAAGTAGGAGCAGGACCCGGCCACTCAGCCCCTGGGCCCGCTCCGCCACCCACAGGGCCTTGACCGATCCGAACTCAGCTTCATGTCCAATTTCCTGCCCGCTCCCCATAACCCCTAATTCCCATTACTTCGAGGAAACTGTCTATTTCTGTTTTAAATTTATTTAATGATGTAGCTTCCACAGCTTCCTGGGGCAGCAAATTCCACAGACCGACCACCCTCTGAGTGAAGAAGTTTCTCCTCATCTCAGTTTTGAAAGAGCAGCCCCTTATTCTAAGTTTATGCCCCCTAGTTCTAGTTTCACCCATCCTTGGGAACATCCTTACCGCATCCACCCGATCAAGCCCCTTCACAATCTTATATGTTTCAATAAGATCGCCTCTCATTCTTCTGAACTCCAATGAGTAGAGTCCCAATCTACTCAACCTCTCCTCATATGTCCACCCCCTCATCCCCGGGATTAGCCGAGTGAACCTTCTTTGTACTGCCTCGAGAGCAAGTATGTCTTTTCTTAAGTATGGACACCAAAACTGTATGCAGTATTCCAGGTGCGGTCTCACCAATACCTTATATAACTGCAGCAATACCTCCCTGTTTTTATATTCTATCCCCCTAGCAATAAAAGCCAACATTCCATTGGCCTTCTTGATCACCTGCTGCACCTGCATACTAACTTTTTGATTTTCTTGCACCAGGACCCCCACATCCCTTTGTATTGCAGTACTTTCCAGTTTCTCGCCATTAAGATAATAACTTGCTCTCTGATTTTTCCTGCCAAAGTGCATAACCTCACATTTTCCAATATTGTATTGCATCTGCCAAATCTCCGCCCACTCACCCAGCCTGTCTGTATCCGCTTGTAGGTTTTTTATGTCCTCCTCACTCTCTACTTTCCCTCCCATCTTTGTATCATCTGCAAACTTTGATATGTTACACTCGGTCCCCTCCTCCAAATCGTTAATATAGATTGTAAAGAGTTGGGGACCCAGCACCGACCCCTGCGGAACACCACTGGCTGCTGGTTGCCAGTCCGAGAATGAACCATTTATCCCAACTCTCTGCTTCCTGTTAGATAACCAATCCTCCACCCATGCCAGAATATTACCCCCAATCCAGTGATTCTTTATCTTGAGCAATAATCTTTTATGTGGCACCTTGTCGAATGCCTTCTGGAAGTCTAAATACACTACGTCCACTGGTTCCCCTTTATCCACCCTGTACGTTATGTCCTCAAAGAACTCAAGCAAATTTGTCAGACATGACTTCCACTTCATAAAGCCATGCTGACTTTGTCCTATTAAATTATGTTTATCCAAATGTTCCGTTACTGTCTCCTTAATAATAGACTCCAAAATTTTACCCACCACAGATGTTAGGCTAACTGGTCTATAATTTCCAGCCTTCTGGCTACTACCCTTTTTAAATATGGGTGTTACATTAGCAGTTTTCCAATCTGCCGGGACCTTTGCCGAGTCCAGAGAATTTTGGAAAATTATTACCAAAGCATCCACAATCCCCACTGCCACTTCCCTCAAGACCCTAGGATGTAAGCCATCAGGTCCAGGGGATTTATCCGCCTTGAGTCCCATTAATTTACTGAGTACCAATTCCTTAGTGATTTTAATCGTATTTAGCTCCTCCCCCCCTGGAGCCCCCTGTTTGTCCAGTGTTGGGATATTCTTAGTGTCCTCTACCGTAAAGACTGAAATAAAATATTTGTTCAGCATTTTTGCCATCTCCATGTTTCCCACCATTAATTTCCCGGTCTCATCCTCTAAAGGACCTACGTTTGCCTTAGCCACCCTTTTTCTTTTTATATAACTGTAGAAACTCTTGCTATCTGTTTTTATATTTTTTGCTAATTTATTTTCATAATGTATCTTCCCTTTCTTAATCAATCCTTTCGTTACTTTTTGCTGTCTTTTGAAGACTTCCCAATCTTCTATCCACCCACTAAGTTTGGCTACCTTATATGTCCTTGTTTTTAGTCGGATACTATCCTTAATTTCTTTACTTAGCCATGGATGGCTGTCATTTCTTTTACACCCTTTCTTCCTCAGTGGAATTTTTTTTTTGAAAGTTGTAAAATAACTCCTTAAATGAACACCACTGCTCATGTACCGTCTTACCCTTTAAGCTATTTTCCCAGTCCACTTTAATCAATTCCGCTCTCATACCATCATAGTCTCCTTTATTCAAGCTCAGTACGCTGGTTTGGGAACCAACCTTCTCACCCTCTAATTGGATATGGGATGTAACCATGTTATGGTCACTCATTCCAAGGGGATCCTTAACTAGGACATTATTAATTAATCCTGGCTCATTACACAGGACCAGGTCCAAGGTTGCTTGCCCCCTTGTTGGTTCAGTTACATACTGCTCAAGAAATCCATCCCTAATACACTCAATAAACTCTTCCTCAAGGCTACCCTGCCCAATTTGATTTGTCCAGTTAATATGATAGTTAAAATCCCCCATAATTATAGCTGTTCCCTTATTACATGTCCCGACTATTTCCTGATTAATACTTCTTCCAGCAGAGTTGCAACTATTAGGAGGCCTACATACTACGCCCACTAATGTTTTTTTCCCCTTATTATTCCTTATCTCTACCCAAACTGTTTCATTATCCTAATCCTTTGTCCCGATATAATTTCTCTGTATTACAGTGATTCCTTCCTTTATTAACATAGCCACCCCACCTCCCCTTCCTTCCTGCCTGTCCTTCCTGATTGTTAAATACCCTGGCATATTTAATTCCCAGTCGTTGTCACCCTGCAGCCATGTTTCTGTAATGGCCACAAGATCATACCCATACGTAGTTATTTGTGCCATTAACTCATCCATTTTGTTACAAATGCTACGTGCATTCAGATAAAGAACTTTCAAATATGTTTTGTGACACTTAGTTCCTGCTTTTTCCTTTTTTAACACTTTACCTTTTACTCCATACCTTCTGTCCCTTCCTGACACGCTTTCCTCTGTCTCCCTGCTCAGGTTCCCAACCCCCTGCCACTTTAGTTTAAACCCTCCCCAACAGCACTCGCAAACACTCCCCCTAGGACAGTGGTCCCAGTCCTGCCCACTTGTGAAACCGCACTCTGAGTGAAAATAAAGCCACAGGGCTTAAAAAGGAAACATCACCCCCACGTGGTATGAGCACAGCTTAGAAGTTTTTTTTTCTTTGTCTGCAAATTGCAACGGGGGGTGGAAGCATTTGTCAGAGCGAGCGGAATTTCAGCAGCGTCTGAAGCCTCAATTGTTCCTGTTTCAATGGACAACAAAGATTGTTTTTTTCACTTTAAGATGACTTTAGTGATATGGATTTCATCTGCATGCATTGCTCTTCTCTCGGGTAAGTTTTTTCAAGCTTGTCACATGATTTTGTATCTTAGGCGCTTTTTAAAAATGCTTCTACTTTCTTACCTCCTGTTTGAAAATGTAAGATCTCCTATGTTGAGCAACAGGGAATCGGGTCCCTCACAAATATACAGTAGGAAAATGCAGAATTTAAACACATGGCTGTTTCCACCATCATTCTGCACTGTCAAGGCTTATTTGTGACTGATGGATGTCACCAATATGAGGCAGAAGTGTTCGCTGGCAGCTAAAGTGTCGATCGCCAAATCGAGAAATGTGACTGACAGGCATTTAAACTTTTAAAACAACTAGAAATGTTTTCAGCAGGAATTAATATTCTTTGTTTACGGCGTTATCTATCTATCTATCTATCTATCTATCGATGTATCTATTTATCTATCTATCTATCTATCTATCTATCTATCTATCTATCCATCTATCTATCTATCTATCTATCGATGTATCTATTTATCTATCTATCTATCTATCCATCTATCTATCTATCTATCTATCGATGTATCTATTTATCTATCTATTTATCTATCCATCTATCTATCTATCTATCATAGAATCACAGCGAGATAGAATTATAGAATGATAGAATCTTCGAATCATCCAATGATACAGCACAGAAGGAGGCCATTCGGCCCATCGTGTTTGTACCTGCTCTTCGAAAGAGCTATCCAATTAGTCCCCCTCCCCTGCCCTTTCCCCCGTAGCCCTGCAAATGTTCCCTTTTCAAGTATTTACCCAATTCCCTTTGGAAAGTTATTATTGAATCTGCTTCCACCGCCCTTTCAGGCAGCGCATTCCAGATCATCACATCTCGCTGCGTAAAAAAACATTCTCCTCATCTCCCCCTCTGGTTCTTTTGCCAATTATCTTAAATCTGTGTCCTCTGGTTACCGACCCTTCTGCCAATGGAAACAATTTCTATTTATTTACTCAATCAACAGCCTTCTTAATTTTGAACACCTCTATTAAATGTACCCGTAAACTCCTCTGCTCTAAGGAGAACAATCCCAGCTTCTCCAGTCTCTCCACAAAACCGATGTCCCTCATCCCTGGTAACATTCTGGTAAATCTCCTCTGCACCCTCTCCAAGGCCTTGACATCCTTCCTAAAATGCTGTGCCCAGAATTGGACACAATGCTGCAGCTGAGGCCCAACTAGTGATTTATAAAGGTTTAGCATAACTTGTTTGTCTTTGTACTCTTTTCTCTCTATTTATAAAGCCCAGGATCCCGTATGCTTTTTTAACAGCCTTATCCACCTGCCCTTCCATCTTTGAAGCTTTGTGCATGTACACCCACACCCCGTCTCTCTGTACTTGCACCCCCTTTAAAATTGTACCATTCAGTTTATCTCGCCTCTCCTCATTCTCCTTTCCAAAATTCAAAACCTCACACTTCTCTGTATTAAATTTAATCTGCCCATTATGTCCTCCTGAAGTCCGCTACCATCCTCCTCACTGTTTACTACATATCCGAGTTTTGTCTCATCTGCAACTTTTGAAATTATGACCTTATACCCAAGTCCAGGTCATTAATATGTACCCAAAAAAGCAGTGGTCCTAATACCGACTCCTGGGGGGGCTCCACTGTATACTTCCCTCCACTTTGAAAAATAACCGTTCACTACTGCTCTCTGCTTCCTTCTTCGTGGTCATTTTAATATCCACGCCGCCATTGCTCCTTTGTACATGAGGTGCTTTTTAAAAATTCTTCTACTGCCTTACTTCCTGTTCGAAAATCTAAGAGGCACCTCCTATATTAAACAATCCTGAGTCGGGCCCCTTACAAACCCTAACGAATATACAGCAGGAAAATGCATATTTTCAATAGATTGCTGTTTCCAACATCATTCTGCACTGTCAGGGCTTATTTGTGACTGAAAGATGTCACCAATGACTGACAGCTAAAGTGTCCAATTGCGAAATAGGAAAGTGTGACTGACAGGCATTTAAACCACTTAAAACAGCTAAAAAAGTTTTTAGCACGAATTAATCGTTTGCTGAAGGCATCTCACTTAATACCGCCGTTTGTCTGTCTGTGTGTTTGTCTATCTATCTATCTATCTATCTATCTATCTATCTCCCTATCTAGCTCTCTCTCTTTCTCTATCTATCCATCTCCCTATCTCTCTCTCTCGATCTATCTATCTATCTATCTCTCTCTCTCCCTCTATCTATCTATCTATCTCCCTATCTATCTCTCACTCTCCCTCTATCTATCTATCTATCTCTTATCTCTCTATCTCTCTATCTATCTATCCATCTATCTATCTCTATCGATCTCCCTATCTATCTTTTTCTCTCACTCTATCTATCTATCTATCTATCTATCTATCTATGTATCTATCTCTCTCTCTATCTATCTACCTCTTTCTCTATTTATCTATCTCCCTATTGATCTCTCTCTCTCCCTCTATCTATCTATCTCCCACTCTCCCTCTATCAATCTATCTCTTATCTCTCTATCGATCTATCTATCTATCTATCTCTATCTATCTCCCTATCTATATTTTTCTCTCACTCTATCTATCTCTCTATCTATCTATCTCTCTCTCTCTCCCTCTATCTATCTATCTCCCTATCTATCTCTCACTCTCCCTCTATCTATCTCTTATCTCTCTATCTCTCTATCTATCTCCCTATCTATCTATCTATCTATCTCTCTATCTATCTATCTCTCTCTCCAACTATCTATCTCCCTATCTATCTCTCTCTATCTATCTCTTATCTCTCTATCTATCTATCTATCTCCCTATCTATCTCTCTCTCTCCCTCTATCTATCTATCTCCTATCTATCTATCTATCTATCTATCTATCTATCTATCTATCTATCTATCTATCTATCTATCTATCTATCTATCTATCTATCTATCTCTCTATCTATCTATCTCTCTCTCTCCCTCTATCTATCTATCTCCTATCTATCTATCTATCTATCTATCTATCTATCTATCTATCTATCTATCTATCTCTCTCTCTCTATCATAGAATCATAGAATTCAAGAATCATAGAATCATACAGCACAGAAGAGGTCATTTGGCCCATTGCGCCTGTACCGACTATAAGGGATTCGATAGTCAGCAGGATAGACAGGCGTTTCTGCATCGCAGACCTGCGACCCGAATTTTGTGTTGCCTCCCTGGTGCCAGGGTAAAGGACATCACTGAACGGGTACAGGACATTCTGCGAGGGGAAGGGGAACAGCCAGAAGCCGTGGTCCACTTTGGAACCGATGACACAAGGAGGAAAAGGATTGAGGTCCTACAGGAGCTAGAAAAAAGAGTAAAGAACAGGACCTCAAAGGTGGTAATCTCTGGATTACTCCCAGGGCCACGTGCCAGCGAGCACAGAAACAGGAAGACAGTGCAGGTGAATGGGGTGACTGGAGAAGTGGTGCATGAGGGAAGGAGGTTCAGATTCCTGGGGCACTGGGACCAGTTCTGGGGCAGGAGGGATCTGCACTGGACGGGTTGCACCTCAACAGTGTTGGGAGCACGGGGAGTTTAACTAGTGCTGTGCGGGAGGGTTTAAACTAATTTGACAGGGGGATGGGGCAACAGAACGCATCAGCAGGAAGGAGAGACACAGTGCAGAGAAAACTAGGAGGGAGAATCAGCAACAGAACAAAGAATAGTGAAGAGCAGGAATTAGATGGAGGAAAAAAGCAAAGCCAGTTAGCGTGGTGTTGGAATGCACGTGTGTTAATGCGAAGAGTGTTACAAATAAGGGTTGACGAGCTACAGACGCAAATTTCCACATGGGGTTATGATATGGCGACTATAACGGAGACCTGGCTTAAACATGGGTAGGACTGGGAACTAAACATTCCTGGCTCCAATGTGTGTGGAAATGCCGGTGATGGACTGGGGTGGACAAATGTAAGGAATCTTACAACACCAGGTTATAGTCCAACAATTTTATTTTAAAATCACAAGCTTTCGGAGATTATCCCCTTCGTCAGGTGAGTGAGTGAATAAGAGGTTCTCAAATCGCATATCTTATATTAGGCTGGGACACCATCACACCAATCAAAAGGTGTTGTTGGTGTTCAGACAGGTTAGCCACGGAAAACAGTAGGTCCCAGTATACTGAATACACAATGGGTCAAATTACACAGACAGAGAGAAAGAGACCCGAAAGGCAGAGAGAGAGAGAGAGAGAATATTAAAAACAGATAACTTTTTTTCCCCCTTGCTGGTGGGGTTACGTGTAGCGTGACATGAACCCAAGATCCCGGTTGAGGCCGTCCTCATGGGTGCGGAACTTGGCTATCAATTTCTGCTCGACGATTTTGCGTTGTCGTGTGTCTCGAAGGCCGCCTTGGAGAACGCTTACCCGAAGATCGGTGGCTGAATGTCCTTGACTGCTAAAGTGTTCCCCGACTGGGAGGGAACCCTCCTGTCTGGCGATTGTTGCGCGGTGTCCGTTCATCTGTTGTCGCAGTGTCTGCATGGTCTCGCCAATGTACCATGCTCCAGGGCATCCTTTCCTGCAATGTTGGCGAGACCATGCAGACACTGCGACAACGGATGAACGGACACCACGCAACAATCGTTCATGTCACGCTACACGTAACCCCACCAGCAAGGGGAAAAAAAAGTTATCTGTTTTTAATATTCTCTCTCTCTCTCTCTCTGCCTTTTGGGTCTCTTTCTCTCTGTCTGTGTAATTTGACACAATGTGTATTCAGCATACTGGGACCTACTGTTTTCCGTGGCTAACCTGTCTGAACACCAACGACACCTTTTGATTGGTGTGATGGTGTCCCAGCCTAATATAAGATATGCGATTTGAGAACCTCTTATTCACTCACTCACCTGACGAAGGGGATAATCTCCGAAAGCTTGTGATTTTAAAATAAAATTGTTGGACTATAACCTGGTGTTGTAAGATTCCTTACATGGCTCCAATGTATTCAGGAAGGGTAGAGAAGGAAAAAGACAGGAGGGGAGGCGGGGACTGGGGGGTGCAAGTGGCAGTATTGATCAAGGATAATATTACAGTTCTACAGAGGGATGATATATTAGAGGGTTCAAGGACTGAATCTATTTGGTTAGAGTTAAGGAACAGAAGAGGAGCTGTTACATTGTTGGGTGTTCACTCTAAATCCCCAAATTATGAGAAGGAGATAGAGGACATAAGAACATAAGAAATAGGAGCAGGGGTAGGCCATTCGGCCCCTCGAGCCTGCTCTGCCATTCAATAAGATCATGGCTGATCTTCTACCTCAACTCCACTTTCCCGCCCGATCCCCATATCCCTTGATTCCCTTAGTGTCCGAAAATCTATCAATCTCAGTCTTGAATATACTCAACGACTGAGCATCTGCAGCCCTCTGGGGTGGAGAATTCCAAAGATTCTCAACACTCTGAGTGTAGAAATTTTTCCTCATCTCGGTTCTAAATGGCTGACCCATTATCCTGAGACTATGACCCACTAGCTCTAGACTCTCCAGCCAACATCTAACCTGCCAAGCCCTCTAAGAATTTTATACATTTCAATGAGATCAACGCTCATCCTTCTGAACTCCAAAGAACATAGACCCACTCTACTTAATCTCTCCTCATAGGAAAACCCTCTCATCCCAGGAATCAATCTAGTGAACCTTCGTTGCACCGCCTCTAAGGCAAGTATATCCTTCCTTAAGTAAGGAGACCAAAACTGTGCACAGTACTCCAGATGTGGTCTCACCAGGGTCCTACATAATTTATATTGCCTCTCTTCATTCTCCCTTCCAAATCTCAAAACCTCACACTTCTCTGCATTAAATTTAATCTGCCATGTGCTTGTCCATTTCACCAGTCTGTCTATGTCATTCTTAAGTCTGTTACTAATCTCCTCGCTGTTTACTACATATCCGTGTTTGGCGGCAGCTGCAAACTTTGAATTTATGCCCTTATAACCAAGTCTAGGTCATTAATAAGTATCAAAAAGAGCAGTGGTCTTAATGCCGACTCCTTGGGGACACTCCTGTTCACTTCCCTCCAGTCTGAAAAAGTTCACCACTGCTCTTGGCTTTCAGCTGCTTAGCCATTTTCGTGAAGACGCCACCACTGTCCCTTTGCATTTCGGTGCTTTAAAAAGAAATCCTCCCTTCTCACTTCCTGTTTGAAAATGTAAGGGGAATTTCCCAAATTGAGCAATACAGAATCGGTTCCCGCACAAAGCGTTACGAAAATGCATATTTTAAAGAGGTGGCGGTTTCCAACATCATTCTGTACTGTCAAGGCTTATTTGTGACTTATAGATGTCATCAACGATGAGGCAGCATTGTTGACTGACAGCTAAAGTGTCCAATCACCAAATAGAAAAGAATGATTGAAAGGCATTTAACCATTTAAAAGAAATGGGAATGTTTACAGCACAAATTAATCTTCTTTGCTTAAAGCGTCTCATTTTATACCGCTGCTTTCTGTCTGTCTGTCTATCTATCGATCTATCCACTCACACACACACATATAAAACAGTGGCAAATGGATTTCAATCCAGGCAACTGTGAGGACATCCACTTTGGATCTACAAAGGATAATCTAAATGGAGAAAAGCTCGAAACAGTGGAGGTCCAAAGAGACCATGGGGTCCATGTACATCGATCATTAAAATGTCATGGACAGGTACTGAAAATAATCAGAATGGCTAATGGAAGGCTGGCCTTTATACCTAGAGGACTAGAATACAAGGGGGTAGAAGTTATGCTACAGCTATACAAAGCCCTGGTTAGACCACATCTGGAGTACTGTGTACAGTTCTGGGCACCGCACCTTAGGAAGGATATATTGGCCTTGGAGGGAGTGCAGCGTAGATTTACTAGAATGATACCTGGACTGCAAGGGTTAAATTACGAGGAGAGATCACACAAACTAGGGCTGTATTCCTTGGAATTTAGAAGATTAAGGGGTGATTTGATCGAAGTTTTCAAGATATTAAGGGGAAGTGATAGGTGAGATAGAGAGAAACTATTTCCGCTGGTTGGGGACTCCAGGACTAGGGGACACAGCCCAAATTTAGAGCCAGGACTTTCAGGAGTGAAGTCAGGAAACATTTCTTCACGCAAATGGAGGTAGAAGTTTGGAACTCTCTTCCACAAATGGCAGGTGATGCTAGCTCAATTGTTAATTTTAAATCTGAGATTGATAGATTTTTGTTAACCAAAGGTATTAAGGGATATGGGGCTAAGGCAGGTATATGGAGTTAGGACATAGATCAACCATGATCTCAATGAATGGTAGAGCAGTCTCAAGGGGCTAAATGGTCTACTCCTGTTCCTATCTTCCTATGTTCCTAAGATATATATATATATATATATATACCTTAAATATATGTATGTATACATATATATATATACATGCAGCTAGATAGATAGGTATACACATTGAACTCCATTTACCCTAATTTTAAGATTTTGCCCATTGTTCTGGATACCCCAGCAGAGGAAATAGCTTCTCTGTATCTGCCCTGTCATAGCCCTTTATCATTTCAAACAGCTCAATAGAGTGCCCCTCAACATTCTAAATTCAAGGGACTACAAGGCAAGTCTACACAACGTGTCCTCATAATTTAATCCTTGAAACACTGGTGCCATTTTGGTAAATCTGCGCTGCACTCCCGCTAAGGCCAATATATCCTTCCTGAGGTGTGGCGTTCAGAACTGAACGCATTACTCAAGATGAGGTGTAACCAATGCTCTGTACAACGAAAGCATAACTTTCTCCCCACGGTATACCAACCCTCTTGACATACAGGCCATCCATTATCCTGCTTGATTACCTTTTGTACCTGTGCGTTAGATTTTAGTGACTGGTGTTGCTGGACACCCAAATTCCTCTGCTCGTCCACAGTTTCTAGTCTCTCGCCATTTAGGAAATACTCTGATTTATCTTTCTTGGATCCAAAGTGGATGACCTCACGCTTCCCCGCATCGAACTCCACCTGTCACATTTTTGCCCGCTCGTTTAATCTGGCTATGTCCCTTTGTAACTTCCTGCTTCAATCTACACGACTCACTGTTTCTCCTAACTTAACTGTATCTGCAAACTTGGATATACAACTTTCTGTCCCTTCATCCAAGCCACTGATACATATGATGGAAAGCCGAGGCCCGAGTGCAGATCCCTGAGAACATCCCTTGTCACATTCCGCCATTCAGAGTCCACTCCCTTTATTCTTACTGTCTGTCTCCTACTTCCCAAACAATTATGGACCCATTTCATAAGGTTACCGCCAATTCCATGCGCTCTCAATTTTTCTAATAATCTCTTGTGCGGAATCTTATTAAACGCCTTTTGGAAGTACATACACATAACATTCATCGACACTCCCCCCTCCATCTAGTTAACGACCTCCTCAGAAGATTGAGCTGGATTACTCAGACATGACCCACCCTTCAATTCCAGTAGCTTCCCTGCAACTGATGTTACGCTGACAGGTCTGTCGTTTCCTGGTTTCTCCCTCCCGCTGTCTGAAAAATGGAGCTACGTTTGCAATTATCCAATCGAAGTACAATTCCTGAATCGGGAGAGGTTTGATAAAGTCAACTGCAATTTCCGCATCAGCTTCTTTCAATATCCTCGGGTGGAACCCATCAGCTTCTGGGCATTTGTTTACCTTAAGGGCCATTATTTTCTCTAGCACCATGTTTTAAAACTTCTATTAAATCCACTAAGTTGGTCGCCTTCACTTATTATTAGGTTCCCATGTATCGCTGGTATTGTGTCCTCTTCCTCTACTGTGAAAATGGATGCAAAGTACTCACTTAACAAGCCTGCCATTTCCTTATTGTCCATTGTCGTCTCCCCTGCATACACCATTCTCCCTACCACAGTGTTTCTCTTAATCCATTCATTAAAACGTTTACTGTTAGTTTTGATATCTCTTACAGGTGTTTGAGAACATAAGAACATAAGAAATAGGAGCAGGAGTAGGCCAATCGGCCCCTCGAGCCTGCTCCGCCATTCAATAAGATCATGGCTGATCTGATCCTAACCTCAAATCTAAATTCATGTCCAATTTCCTGCCCGCTCCCCGTAACCCCTAATTCCCTTTACTTCTAGGAAACTGTCTATTTCTGTTTTAAATTTATTTAATGATGTAGCTTCTACAGCTTCCTGGGGCAGCAAATTCCACAGACCTACTACCCTCTGAGTGAAGAAGTTTCTCCTCATCTCAGTTTTGAAAGAGCAGCCCCTTATTCTAAGATTATGCCCCCTCGTTCTAGTTTCACCCATCCTTGGGAACATCCTTACCGCATCCACCCGATCAAGCCCCTTCACAATCTTATATGTTTCAATAAGATCGCCTTTGTTCAAACTCCCTTTTTGCACCTCTTGTATCCTCTTTGTTTTTTTAAAATTCTTATCCCAGTCTGCTAGATTTGTACTTTTTTGCATTTGTGTAAGCCCTTTTACTTTGGTCTGTTCATTGACACAGACCGAAGATCAGGAGAAATAGAATGTTACTATAATTACGACTTAATAGAAATAAAATGTAAGGTAACACAATACAAATACTAAAAAGCTGCTCCATGAAGCAATCTGAGTAAGTTTAGCGAAACTCCTGACTTAGGAAAAACGTTAATGTTTATTATAACAATGAGAGATCAATATTTCAATTCTATAGCACACACTTAAAAAATACCAATGAGAAACGAAATCACCAAATGAAAAATCAGTTCTTCCTTTGACACAGGAAGGAACGTAGGAACAGGAGGAGGCCATTCAGCCCCTCGAGCCTGTTAGGAACATAGGAATATAGGAACAGGAATAGGCCATTCAGCCCCTCGTGCCTGCTCTGCCATTTGATAAGATCATGGCTGACCTGTGATCTAACTCCATATACCTGCCTTTGGCCCATATCCCTTAATACCTTTGGTTGCCAAAAAGCTATCTATCTCAGATTTAAATTTAGCAATTGAGCTAGTATCAATTGCCGTTTGCGGAAGAGAGTTCCAAACTTCTACCACCCTTTGTGTGTAGAAATGTTTTCTAATCTCCCTCCTGAAAGGTCTGGCTCTAATTTTTAGACTGTGCCCCCTACTCCTAGAATCCCCAACCAGCGGAAATAGTTTCTCTCTATCCACCCTATCCGTTCCCCTTAATATCTTATAAACTTCCATCAGATCACCCCTTAACCTTCGAAACTCTGGAGAATACAAACCCAATTTGTGTAGTCTCTCGTCGTAACTTAACCCTTGTTCTGCCATTCAATTAGATTATGGCTGCTTAATTCCATCTTAATTCCATCTACCCGCCTTGGTTCCGTAACCCTTAATACCCTTATCCAACAAAAATCTATCAGTCTCCGTTGGTTAAAACTCTTGGCGAATTTTCATCGGTTTTGGGACATGTTGGCAGAAATTCGTCTGACATCGGCCGCCTGTATCATATATCGTATCGCATATCGCATAAGTTATACAGGGCCTTGGTGAGACCACACCTGGAATATTGTGTGCAGTTTTGGTCTCCTTACCTAAGAAAGGATATACTTGCCATAGAGGGAGTGCAGTGAAGGTTCACCAGACTGATCCCTGGGATGGCAGGGCTGTCATGTGAGGAGAGATTGGGTCGACTCGGCCCGTATTCACTCGAGTTTAGAAGAATGAGAGGGGATCTCATTGAAACATATAAAATTCTGACAGGGCTGGACAGACTGGATGCAGGGAGGATGTTTCCCCTGGCTGGTGGGGTCCAGAACGAGGGGTCACAGTCTCAGGATACGGGGTAGGACATTTAGGACTGAGATGAGGAGAAATTTCTTCACTCAGAGGGTGGTGAACCTGTGGAATTCTCTACCACTGTGGAGGCCAAGTCACTGAATACATTTAAGAAGGAGCTGGATAGATTTCTAGACGCAAAAGGCATCAAGGGGAGAGAGCGGGAGTATGGTATTGAGATAGAGGATCAGCCATGATCATATTGAATGGCGGAGCGGGCTCGAAGGGCCGAATGGCCTACCCCTGTTCCTATTTTCTAAGTTTCTGAGCGATATTCCTCCCCCCTTTATAAACCGTTCTATTAAAGTAAATGAAACTGAATATCTGGCGAAAAGTATAATGGGCGACCCATACCATACCATTAGTTTTGCGTTACCGCGGGCGACAAACTTTGACCCAGGTAGGGCCAAGTACACAGTGGGCGGCTTATCAGAAAATGGCAGGTGCACTGCTTAAATACATCTGTTTGGGTTTTTTTATGTTTTCTTAACGATGTGTTCCTTTGATTCGGATTGAGAATATTTCCCGTCCCTTTATGTTTCTTAATCGTTTCCAACTATCGTTCTTGCAGTTACGTGCGGTAAAAACGTCACCGTTGATGAATCCCTTTCTGCTCTTGTTGGGACTGAAGTACTTCTTCCATGTCAAGTGGTAAACAACAGCACGATCGTGCAGATTTCCTGGACAAAGGCTAATCAGAATAAGTCCTTGGCGGTATATAGCCCTCAGTACGGAATCAGTTACTCAAATAAATTGTACTCCGGAAGGATCGCTTTCAGAAATCATTCTAGGAAGGATGGTTCAATCCTAATAAATGCTTCGGAACTACAAGATGAGGGGAATTACTCATGCCAACTCACATTATTCCCAGTGGGAATACAATCTAAAGCAATAAGTTTAACGATTCTAGGTATGTATTATTCATGGTGTCTTGTTCATGTGAAGATTTAACTGTGTAAAAATTTAATAAATTTTGTTGGGGGGGTGATGTGGTCCCAAATGTGGATTTGTATCCCCTGCAATTTTCATCAAGAATAAATCCCTTATATCTTTCAATGATTCATTCTCGTCACATTCTGGCTCCTACTTATTGTTTTGGCAAATGTTACACAGTTGGTAATCAGATAATTAGTTACTGTTTGCTGTCTACGACGGAAAGGTTTATTCATAGGAATTGCTAGACGATGAAAGACCAGGGATCATCCAGTTCGCCTTCTACCATCCCGGTAGTCACCTGATACAACAATAATGGATTTGTTGACTAATCATAGCTATCAATCTCTATCAATGAGTCTACGACCGACCCGGACATGAGGTGAGGCAAACCCCCAGTGGTGGAGAAGTTTGGGAACCATTGGTCCAAAGTCATCTGTTCCTCCCAAGCCTGTTACACTTACCATATGCCATGTCTCAAATTACTCATACACTGTATGGTATTCCTCCCTGTTTTCTTCGACTGATTATAACTCTTCGATATGGTCTGCCATTATATCCCAATCCACTATCTGTCCTCAGTCACTCACCTTGTCATAGTTCCACTCCACTATGTCCAAATGTAGCCTGCACATCACATACGTTGGCTTCTCCTTTCATGCCTGCAGTGTCACCTCCCAACTCCGGCATTCCCCAAAGCTCCCTCTTCAGCCATACGCGTGCCCCAGGTTCTACCTCCTCACCGGTTTGCTCCTGCCAAAGCTGACGGTGCAGATCCTCACCTTTCTTGTTGATCTGAGGTTCAGACCCCGCATTCGATCAATTAGCAGAATTGGTCAGTCCCACCTCTGAAATATCGCTGCTTATCATCACTTCGCATTTCCCCAAAGTTCATCATCGGTGGTAGAGTCTTCAGCCAACTCAGCTTTCTACGCCTTGCTATATTTCTATGCGCATTTACAGCCTTTTCAGAACCTCGTTCTTCAACTTTTCCCTTTTGGTCATCTCCCGTAACACCCATCGCCCCATCGCCCCTGTGAAGGGACTTGTCACCACATGAAAGGCAGTACATTAGCAGTCAGTTGTATCTTACTGATAGCAAAAACGTTCCTGAATTGTAATAAATCCCTCTACTTTTAATATTCCTGCTTCTTCCTTCCTTCCATCCTCTCTCTTTTGTCAAGATTATGTGGATGGACCAATAGATGGAATATTGTCGCAAATATTCACACGATACAGTGCCCACTTTTGTTTCGGATAGATCTTTAAGTATCGACTACTTGTTTTATCTTCTTCTCTTGTTTTATCTTCCCAAGCTATTCCCTCTAACAACGCGACGCCAATTCCCACAGAAGCTGGCGTTTCAGAGGTGCCAGTGGCAACTTGTACTTCAGCCAATGGGAAACCAGCAGCCAGCATCATGTGGATTTCTAACCTCCCTGGAAACCAAACATCAAACCAGACTAAAAACGAAGATGGAACATTAACTGTGACCAGCCAGTACAAAATAGCACCAAATAGTTCCAACAATGGTCAAACTGTGATGTGTGTTATCTCCCACTTGGCAACAAACAGCACTGATACTTTCACGGTAGAATTATCAATCCTGTGTAAGTGCAGTGTGTATATATATATCGTTTTAAGAATACTAAAGCGAATAGTGTGATACAGTTCTAGCATAGTTGAGGCAAAAAAACTCAACGAACTCCCCCAAAGGCGGAGAAGCACAGAGCTCACTCATTGTGAGAATTCACTTTCCCTTAGATATCTGCGGTTACATGATTTCTGGACAGGTCAATGTAATTAGTTTTTGTTGAAACAATACCCCTCGCTGCAATCTTTTTTATTCAAACTGAACGCTTTTAATAATTCATAAGCCAACATATTCTTGTCGATTTGGATTTAAGGAAATTGGTGTTGTTCTAATAACTTGTAGATTAAATGATTTGTCTACAATCATTGGGGGTAATTTTAACTTTGGACTGTAATGCTCCTTGGGAAGTTTTTCCACATGAAAGGCGCCATATAAATCCAAGTTGTTGTTGCACTGTAAAATGGGCTCTATCCAATTTGCCGCCCATTTAAGTCAATGGAGAGGGAAATCGGGCTGAGCTTATAATGAGCTGCCGATTGGCTATCGCCAAGTTTGGACTACTACCAAATATGAACTTCATCCCCATTGCATCATTGTCGGGGCATTGCCCAAGTAATCATTAGTCATGTTTGAACCTCGACAGTGATAGTGTGATATCTGCACAATTTTAGCCTAGGGACACTTATTATAGGAATTATCTTTTCCTGCTAGTCAAAGAGAGGCGTTCATTTATTTCAAGCAATGCATTAATGCTTCGTGCACTGAGTGTTAGCAAGAAAGGGGCAGTATAATAGGCAAACAGGACCCTGTTCTCATTCCACATGTGCAGTGACTGGATAATGAATGGGAGCAGCAATCTCATGATAGATTTGACCCTCCATTGCTTAGGAGAGTTGTAGCCGATTGTAACATTCCAATAGTGCTGAGATTGGCAAACGTAGCACAGACCAGGGTCGAACTGGAATCTTCCGAGTCTGTATGGCTTAATTACTCACTGGGAGTAATTAAGATTTGGTCTACCAATCCATTTGGGGGTGTGGAGCGCTGATATGAAGATATCAACGTTTCAAGCATAAACACAGTTGTAAAATGTCGAAGGAAACAATTTTCTTTCATTCATGTCGTTTTGGTTAATTATCCTCTTAGGAGCTATGTAATTACACGCAGGTAAACCCAATTGTTGAGTTATCGGTGTATCCAATTCATTCTAGAACTGCAATATCTGTCTTTGCGATATTGCATGCAACATTAAAGACAAACAATGTTATCTAGCATTTGGATCGCCCATAGCTGATAACCGTTGTTGTCCTTGCACAAAAGCACACTGTCGATTTAAAACTGATTAGTCCATACATTGGATGCACTGACCACATGAGAATAACAACTATCTCCATAGATCGACCGGAAGTGACCATAACAGGTTATGATGGGAAATGGAGTGAAAGGGACATCACTCTCAACTGCGTGGCCAAAGCCAACCCTCCAGCAACAAATTACTCTTGGCAAGGGTAAATCATTTTAAAAATTCGTGACGGATTGCATTGTGTAACTTTCCAAAACGTTTCAGCTAATGGGTGGCTAAGGGATGTAGGTTATCGTCAATGTGCGATATCATTGTTATACTGTGAAAGAAGGATCAAAACTGCTGCTGTTTATGTGTCGCTATTTTTAACGGCAGCGCTTGCAAAAATGTGTTCGAAACACATGGGAGATAAGACGAGTCTTCACTGCCTGAGTCTGAGTGTATATTTCAATGATCTTTACCAATTGAGAAACTGTGACATGTGAACAGACTGGTGGATAGGCAGACTGACAAACCACAGGGAGGTCATTTGTTAAACTAAAATTATAATCTATTTGCTTATTAATATATATCAACGCTGATTGAATCAGAAAATAAAACAAACACAGTTACAATTTTATACCCCACTATTTGTGAAAAAAAATCGACAATAAATTTGTACAGATATTTAATCCCCCGCAAAATGTGTGATCTAACTGTCACTAAACCTAAATAACAGGTGGCATCTTGGGTGTAAAACTTCCTTGGCCGTTATCAATTAGCAAAATTGGAAGCAGAGCTAGAAATAAGAGTAAGAATGAATGAATGAATGATCAAGGTGTCACGAATGTAGAAAGGGGGAGATTTCGCGGTGTGAAAGGTAATCATAAAACTACTTTTTATGAATGAGATTAGGGGGTAATTTGAATCTAACTGGCCCGGCAGGAAACTCACGAGATTGGGTCTAGGGCGGGTTTTACATCCTTGCCCGATTTTGCTCTCCATTGACGTGAGATCTCGCCAGATTCTCGCCCAGTGGGTCAGGTTAAAATCGCTCCATTTCCTTACAAATAGCGTGCAGAGTAAATATTGTCCACATTATGGAATATAGAGTACCAAACAGCCGAGGACCGATATAAGTGAAAGTCTTGTAAAAGAATCCCAAGTGCAGGACAATCTCCATAAATCAGCAATTCAGACAACTTACGGTGGAAAAATTCTTGGGGATAATTTTGGCTTTGGGCAATGGTGTAAAATGTGCATAGAATAGACCGCCCATTATCCACCATGCCTGATTTTCCTTTTCATTGAAGCCAGTGGAAGGAAAAATCAGGCATGGCGTAGAATGGGTGTTGTATTCTATCTTGCCCGTTTCACATGGTTAAAATTATTCCCCTTGATTTAGTCACCAGGGAATTATTAAACGTTCACTTATTGACATTATCTTCCGTTGCGATTTCTTGCTTCAAAGGTTGCCTGAAGGCCTGCAGTCTGAACACGCTGACTTGCTCATCGAGAAAGTGAACAGTTTAATGAACGGCACCTGGGCCTGTGAAGCGACCAACATAATCGGGACAGGAAGGGCTGAAGTGGTAATAAGATTACAGGAGAAGGGAGCCAACAGTGCAGGTACGTATTAGTGAGCAGGAATGAAAAGCACCAGATTGATTTCATTTTGTTAATTAAAGTATTGCAGCTGTATATGTGCAGGTATTTAATAAAAGAAGATGCAAGACATTGGTTCTTGTGGCTAATGAGTTCACTTTCGAACGTCTGGAGGTCATGAAAGGCGCTATATAAATGCAAGTTCTTTATTTAATTTATGAATGAACCACATACTGGAACTGTAGGTTATATTGCCTTGATCTAACCATATCTCAAATTTTACACTTAAGCTGGTCCAGGTGCGGTTGCTTTATTTGCTGTGGTAACCCTTGGGCGGGCTGAATATTTGCGTGTAAAGTATGAGGTCCTATGTACCCAGCCATGCCTCCTGTTCAAAAGAAGTATTTAACCTGATGTGGCGCACTTTCTAGAGCAATTGAAACTTCTTGCCTCTGAGAGACGCTGGTTAAGGTGAGATATTCAGAAATTGAGGCACAAAAGTGTAGCAGAGATTTCACCGTTTTAGACTTGCAGCTCGAATTCCTCGTTTTGCCTCCCAGTTGGCGCTGCACCCAAGGCAAGGCTGCAAGTAGATAGCTTTTTGGCAACCAAAGGTATTAAGGGATATGGGCCAAAGGCAGGTACATGGGGCTCGAATTTAGCAGGCCTGCGGGTTCCCAGCGGGTGGTCCTCCGGGAGCGTCGAAAACGCGGACGGCGAAATTAGTGGGTTGCCCACGCGATCGTAGCAGGCAACACCCTAATAGGAATCAATTACCTGCTCCTCCGGGGTCCACGGCGCTGGCCTGCGCGTCGGTCGGGCTGCGCATGCGCAGTACGATCTGTCAGCTGGAGGCTCTCTAGTTAAAGGGGCAGTCCTCCACTGACAGATGCTGCAACCAATAGAACAAATTGCAGCATGGAGCAGCCCAGGGGGAAGGCTGCTCCCAGTTTAATGATGCCTCACCCCAGGTATCATCAGATGGGGTGAGGAGGAGGGGGAGGACACAGATCTTCCCCCCGGCGGGCGGGAGGAAGTGGCCTGCCTCTGCCACCAGGAAGGCCTGGCTCGAAGTGGCAGAGGGGGTCACCTGCGCCACCAACATATGGCCCACCTGCATACAGTGCAGGAGGCGCTGCAATGACCGCAGTAGGTCAGCCACAGTGAGAACACGAAGTCTTTCCCCTACACTCCGTCTGCCACAACACTGCCCCCACCCCAAATCTCCTTCGGCACCGCCCACACTATTCTATCACATCACCCTTCATACCCACTCACACCCCGTCCTCATCTTACCTCCACCTACTCACTTCGCCAGTACTCATCCTGCCACTAACACGCAACCCAATCCTCATACAATCTCATGGCTCCGTCCCATACTCACCCTCTCGTGCATCTCCCTCACGGCCAGCCTCACTCAACCTGCCACCACCTGTGCTGCAGCCACAGGGCATGCATCACATATGTGCAGTAGGCAGCGTAAGGCAAACGTCTCGTCAGCATGAAGGGGGTGCACAAGGGTGTCTGAGGGTTTGTCATGGGTGTTACCCATATTGAATTTCAGAGCAACAAACAGCACACATTATATTGGCACCACCACTGCCATGTCTCCGCGAATCCTGTCCGTTGTGTCCAATAATGCCCGCTCCTGGGTATCACTATGAGGACCCACCACTGATGCCACCCATCGTGTTACTGCAGAGTAGGTGCAGGTGTATTTGCAGGGCTCGTCCGCGCAGACGACTGAGAGACATCGGCGGTGTAGCCGGCTGCACCCTGGAAGGATGCGGAGGAGAAGGTGTGGAGGGCAGTGGTGACTTTGCCAGCGACAGGTAAGCAGTTGGTGCTGGGGCCAGCCAGGAGCAGCTCGGCATGAAAGAGGCTGCAGATCTCCACGACTACATGTCGAGCGAATCTGCGCCTCCCTGTGCACTGCTGCTCGGAGAGGTCCGGGGAGCTGCGCCTCGGTCTGTGGACCCTGTGGCGAGGGTAGTGCCCTCTGCGACGCGTCTCTCTCTGCGGTAGCTCTCCCTCCTGCTGTGCAGGTGGGCGTGCAACAACACCGTGTTGGGGGGATCCACGTCTCTGAGGCGGACGGCGTGGACTGCGAGGCTGCTGGTGCTGGTCATGCTCTTCGTCCTCCGAGGGTGTCCACACACCACCCAACTGGCAGGTGTTGGTCTGAGGGGTTGTGCAGGGTAGGTGTGTGGTTCCTCGGACTGGGGCTGCGGTTTCGTGTCGGTCTGTCCTCTGGCTTGGCGGGGGGTGGTGGAGGGCAGGGGTTGCCCTATGTGATGTGGTGGCCTCCTGCGTGGGTGAGGGATCTCCCCCGTGGAGCGCACCTTGGCACCTGCCACAGGCTGCTGGCTGCAACACGCCTGGTTGGAGGGAGACTGTTTCCCCCGGTGTGGGAAACTCACTGCCTTGAACCTAAAATCCCACACTTCCTCTTTTGACAGCTGCTTCAGCTCATTAACTGACCACAACGAGCAAGTTAAGTACTCTCAAGTGGAACCCCGCTGGCTTTAATCGCCTGCGGGATTCCCACCAGCGGGGCTTGCGCGCGCAGCCCCGCACGTCAGCGCGGTACCCGGAAGTGGCCGGGATTTCGTCGCGATCCGGTCACGTGACCGGAGATCGGGATTTTCGGGGCCATCCCGCTGGAAACCCGCCGGAAACCCGACCCTAAAATCGAGCCCATGGAGTTAGATCACAGATCAGCCATGATCTTATCGAATGGCGGAGCAGGCACGAGGGGCTGAATGGCCTACTCCTGTTCCTATGTTCCTACGTGTGATCGTACTGAGACCACGTAATCCAGTAGCATCAGGCGCAGGACCAGAAAATCCCCGGCTCCCGTCATTATTTAAGCAAAATGGGAAAGAAATCCTAGTGATTTTCAGGGAGTCGATTCTATCTTGCTGATCAGCTTGGCTAATTGCAAGGGCCACGACGAAAATAATTCGGAATTCAAACTTGAATTAATTACATTTCCCTTGTATTTTTGACTTTCATTCTTCCCTCAATGACGGTCTCTTGCTCAATCAAAATAACATCTACCACCAAGATTGGGAATCAACCAAGAGGGAAACGCAGTGTTACAATGATTGCTAGCCACAACACTGTTAATGGATTTGCTATGTAACTTACTATGTCCGCTTAGTTTCCAGTTTTGAATGACACTTTCAAAATTATTTCCCCAGATGCTCCCGGAGGTTTAAACACGCTCCATATAGTTATAATAGCCGCTGTTATTTTGTGTGTTGTTGTGATTGCGTTGATCCTGATGTTGATGAAGAGGGAACGAAGAATGAAAGGTAAATAATTGGAATGGAATAGTCTAGAAACAAAAATATCTACTTCACGTGAAGATAATTAACTAGAACATAATTTTTCAAAGTTCCTACGTCCTCATGCATCATGTAGCAAATTGGTTATTTGGTTATGTACTGGCATAAAAATTCGTCTCGGGGTTAGTCCAAAACGGCCAGTGTCACATTGCCTGTTCTACGCCCTGTCCGATATTGAGATCCATTGGAATTGAATATCAGGTGAGGGATGGAAACCATGACTGGTTTGATACCGCCCATTTTGCATTTCCCATATATCTACAGGATTCTAAAAGATTGTTGACTTCGACAGAGCTTAAATAATTATTCGTTCAGTTGTTAAAATTAATTTAATTACACTAAAAGGGAGATGGGTAAAACAGATTGAACACAAAGCTTAAAACTTACGAAATGTTGAATAATTTGATTATGTCTCTTGGTGAATTTTAGATTAATCAATGCAAATTATGTTTCCCCCAATTTCATAGAAACAAGTGTTCACCTTGATGACTTCAGCTCCCAAACTCAGGTATGTTACATGCAAAGTTTACATTGCCAAGGACAGTTCCATCCAGGCATAAAAGATGAAAATATACCCTATTAAAGCACAATGTTTCATGCAGATACGCCTTGTAGAGTTAGGGCCCTGCTTCTTTTGAATTATAAGTGATGAAAAATGTTTTGTTATGTTACTTAAGGAGAAAAAAAGATTCTGATAAGAAAATGAATATTTTTTTCCCCGTTTCTCTTGTGCCTCCTTCTTCTGCCACTGCGTTCCCTGTTTTAAATCTTGAATCGAAAACCAAAGGTCAGACTTTGACAAAGAAAGAGCTTATTGGAAAATTGAGGGGGGCATTGCCTGATTTTACTTCCGCCAATAGAGTTGGCAAGTTGCTGACAGTGGCCCCGTGATTCTCCCACAAGCCATGACGTGCAGAAAATTCCACACCTAAATATAAGCTAATTATCTGGAAGATGTAACTGCAGGTATTGTCAGGTGTAATGGGACTGAAATTTCGGCGGGGCGTGTAACGGAGAGCCCATGATGAATTTATAGCAGGTCAGTTGTCTCTTACAAAGGCTGGGTGCATTTCCGACATTTTCTGTTGCTATTTGAAGTGAGCTATTTGCTACGTCCTTGTTGGCTTGCCCGAAACTTGCTGGTCTTCCAGTGCGAGGAGCTGTCCTCGACCGAGTGCTGCAGACTGGCACATTCCAAGGTCCAGGACTACGTGCACAGGGACGCACTGAGGACGGGTGCGGCCGCCGCAAAGGCTCTGTGGGGAAAGGCAATCGTTTAGAGCCTTCCCGCCATTGTATACCGAGGGGCTGCAATCAGGGAAAAACCCCCTCGGGCAGAATGTAAAATTCAAATTGATGTAATGTACCTGTAATCAATAGTCTGTATTGAGTGTAATGCAATGAGGCACCCGAGAGTGTCATGAACTGTAATTATGTACAATGTGTTCATTGAACTGTACTTGATGTAACCTGCAAATTGTATAATTTGTATTGTGTACGTTTAGGTTGAACAAAGGACAGTTTATGCGTCGCTCAATCTCAACAGACTGCTCAATGCCTCGGCACAAAGGGAACATTTTCATGACGAGGAGAGAACAGTTTACGCAGATATCAAGTACAACCAAAGTTAATTTCGTTTCACGCTCTCATATTGGGATTTACACGATAATCCGTGCAATAAGCTCCGAGGGCATCATGTCTTAACAGGTACATGGGAACAACACCACCTGCACGTTCCCCTCCAAGTCACACACCATCCCGACTTGGAAATATATCGGCCGTTCCTTCATTGTCGCTGGGTCAAAATCCTGGAATTCCCTCCCTAACAGCATTGTGGGAGAACCTTCACCACACGGACTGCAGCGGTTCAAGAAGGCGGCTCACCACCACCTTCTCGAGGGGCAATTCGGGATGGGCAATAAATGCTGGCCTCGCCAGCGACGCCCACATCCCACGAACGAATATAAAAGATGTTAATACCTCAGCTTGCTATTATTCCGAAAACAACTCGAGATACATTTTCCTGCTCCTGCACCTCAGGTTATTGGATTGCCTGGGAAAACACAGGAAAATCGGGGGAGGCTGCGCACACCCCCGTAATGGAGCCTGCACTCCTTGGACGGAAAACTTCACCCTGGCTCCCTTAGGGTTTGTCCCGTTCTTCACCTGTTGTCATGTCATGATAACATAGCCCCAGAAGCAAGTGCAGGTGCAGGAAAATCTAACCCTTCACGTGGGTTAACGCCATTTGAATAAATAAACGTGGTTATATGCATGCACTCCAATCTTCCAATGGAAGGCTCAGGCGCTGGCCTTGGTGATTCGTAAATGGCAGCCTCTGAGCAACTCTGCCTCATTTGTTTTACCGAATTCTATAGCATTCCATATAGTAGCACATTCTCAATGGGGGTGATACCGGCCTTGGTAGCGCAAAACAGGCAGCTGGTTTACACTCCGCCAGATATTCTTGCCCATTGAATTAGCTATCGCACGATTCGCCCGACAATCCAACAGGAATTTCACCCGAATCTCTTTTGCTCACTGACCCTTAATGCTAAAAAAAACTTTTATGTTTTGTTGTGCTGTATCTTTGGTGGGATGGGATTGTTTTATTCATTTATTTTGTGCATTTATAAATAATGCTAGCAGTGTGAGCCTATATTTTAACATTTTCAGCAGCAAGCGCCAAATTCCGAATGTATAATAGAGGAAAGTTTTGTCTTGGCGATTTCGTATTGTGTCACCAGGGGCTGCTGTTTTACTATTTAAATATGTTGTGCTCTGCCTATCGCTTTTAATAAAATAATTAAAACGTCCAATAAAATCTTCAACTGATTCTGTAACCATATCTCCCCACTCGAGAAAAATAAGGCCATATTTTACAACAAGGCAATTTTATTTGGTCGAAATGTGATTTAAGACGCCATTTGCTCTTTCCGGGTCTGTTACAAATGTTTACATAGGAATGTCACAGGCTAGTCTTTTAAGTACGCTACTTCTTAGCTAATTTTCTTAATAGAAACGCAACAGACGAACTGTATTAGTGACTAGAGTTCTCAGTTCATTAGTGATGTTCAGACATCGCTGTAATGCAAGAATGAATGAGCATGGCATGTCTTGCTGGGGATCACGAGAACCAGGCAATCATAATTTTTTTGGTTGTAACGGGTGTATCAGGTGGTCTGCAGATTCACTGGTGGTGGAGTCTGGAACAAGGAGACATAACCTTAAAATAAGAGCAAGCCCATTGAGGATACAAGAGAGGAAACACTTCTTCACGCAAAGGGTGGTAGAAGTGCAGACATCTCTCCCACACAAGGCAATAGATGCTCGCTCAATCAATAATTTTAAATTTGAGATCGATAGATTTTTTGTTAGCCAAGTGTATTAAGGGATATGGAGCCAAGGTGGGTAAATGGAGTTAGGATACAGATCAGCCATTGAATGACAGAACAGGCTCGAGGGGCTGAATGGCCTCCTCCTGTTCCTATGTTCCTATGTATATAATTACCTCCGGGATGGGGTTTGCCATTGGTTGTTACCAAAACGTAAAGGGTGCATTTAGGGCATGTGGTGTGGTGGTAATTCTGGAAAGGCAAATCAGGAGGTTTGTATAACATGGTGGTCAACCCACAAGATCCGTTTTGTGCCCCGAAGGTAGGATGTGGACCTGCCCCATAGATTTTTGTCTTGACTGCTTGGGTATTAAACATGGGCTGGACTGACCGCAAGGGCGAATTTTTCACAGGGAGGATCACACGCTGGTAACTCAACCCGTGTGATTTTTCTGCTGTTGGCCAGGGGCTGCAGAAAGTAAGCTGAGATTCCGAGCTGCAAAAGCAACTTTTGAACTGAAGTAACCTGAGATCAGTCGCTGGCCTGAGCTGGCTGGAACTGGTTTGAATTAGCTAAGTTTTGTGAAAGACAAAGGACATGTGATAAGACTCAAGTCCTTATTTAGAAAAGGAGTAATGAGGTAATGCTACCTAAGTCCTTGGGACAGAGCCAAGGAGGAGAAGACACAGACTAAGGCGAGCAAGCCTAAACCAACGGGAGAGAGAGACAGCACAGCTTGAAGAGATAAGATTCGGAATAAGAACGAAGAATCTGGGGCGTGGAACCAGAGCGAAGACTCCGGAGACCAACCATCGCGGAAGTGGAAGAACCTACGTCAGGGACGTAGAGACGATGTCGAAAGAGAGAGAGAACGGAACGCCTGGCCAGCGTCAGCTCTCCTTTTCGGGTATTATCCTTTATATTCTGTGACCACTCAGGGAGTGTCAGAGAAACCTAGTGGGTGTGCGTTTAGATCCTAGTTTGGGTATAAAACTGTATACCCTGGTGCAAACTGCATGTCTATATCTAACCAGACGTATAAGCTATATGTATATGATCTAACGGCGTGAATAAAGCAAATTGAGAGTTAAGAGAGAATTGACTCTTCTCCTCTTTGTACTAAGCCAATAACCGTAACCAGTAACCTCCGGTCAACACTGCCATTTAAATTAATGGAAGGAAAACTTGGCCGGTTGTGTAAAGGTCGTGTGACCCTCCCCGCCAAATTTTCTTACTTGGGCTCCTTCCAGGCCATTGCTTAACTTCCAGGCGTAGAGACAGAAGTCTACCCAATAGTATAACATTCAGGAAACGGGAGTAAATAAAGGCTTCAGGGAGAACTTTTTTTTATGCAGGCGAATGGGAAACGTTTATTAGGGAGGGTCACTTATGTAAATAGTGTATGAGGATTTAAGGTTAAAGTCGAAATTTTTGTGGTGAAAGGTAGCGACAGATGCAATGAGAATTAAAGGGGGAGGGATTGAGAGAAAATGGTTTTGTGGTCCGCATCCCATGCTCCTGTCCCTTCAATCTCCTCTCTGAACATAAGAACAGAAGAAATAGGAGCAGGAGTAGGCCATACGGCCCCTCGAGCCTGCTCCGCCATTCAATCAGATCATGGCTGATCTTCGACCTCAACTCTACTTTCCTGCCCGATCCCCAAATCCCTTGATTCCCCTAGAGTCCAAAATTCCATCGATCTCAGCCTTGAATATACTCAACGACTGAGCATCCACAGCCCTCTGGGGTAGAGAATTCCAAAGATTCACAACCCTCTGAGTGAAGAAATTCCTTCTCATCTCAGTCTTAAATGGCCGACCCCTTATCCTGCGACTATGCCCCCTGGTTCTAGACTCTCCAGCCAGGGGAAACAGCCTCTCAGCATCTACCCTGTCAAGCCCCCAAAGAATCTTATATGTTTCAATGAGATCACCTCTCATTCTTCTAAACTCCAGAGAGTATGGGCCCATTCTACTCAATCCCTCCTCATAGGACAACCCTCTCATCCCAGGAATTAATCTAATGAACCTTTGTTGCACTGCCTCGAAGGCAAGTATATCCTTCCTTAGATACCCACACAAATATCTACCGAGGCCTTAAGAAGTTCACGTGCCCTATGAATAGCCTATCAGAAGCTCGTGGTATCTCAATGCAGTCATTGATCGCATTCTCTCCCCCGATTGTGCATTGAGGGGCCGAATTTGGTCTCGGCGTGTGTTGGGGCCCAGATTCGGCGCTGCGGGAGCAGAGCTGGCCCGAACTGACAGGTGCGAGTTGTATGGAACCCGTTCCGCGGGCCTCGTCAGTACACTCGGCAATGGTAGGGCCTCTAATGGCAGCTTGCGGGAACGCAGAGTCCAAAGTCCTGCCCCACTGTCTCGGCAGCAGCGACCACTTGTCTTGCCAACCGTCATCCCACTGCGGGAAGAAACACCTCACTCCTGTGGACCATCTCCACCAGGACGCCCAAATGCACCATCTGACAACCTGGAGGCTCTCACAGCAGCTGCTTCTGGCATTTTTCAAGTCTGTACAGCAATTGACACCATACAGCCCCCAAAGTGCACCTCCTGCTCTTTTTGATCTATATTAACGACCTGGACTTGGGTATAGAGGGTATAATTTCACAGTTTGCAGATGACACGAAACTCGGAAATGTAGTGAACAATGCGGAGGATAGCAAAAGACTTTGGGAGGACTTGAGCAGACTGGTGAAATGGACAGACACATGGCAGATGAAATTTAACACAGAGAAGTGTGAAGTGATACATTTTGGAAGGAAGAATGAGGAGAGGCAATATAAACTAAATGGTACAATTTTAAAGTGGGGGGGGGGCAGAAACAGAGAGACCTGGGAGTGTACATTCTCAAATCTTTGAAGGTGGTACGACAAGTTGACAAGGCCGTTAAAAAATCCTGGGCTTTATAAATAAATGCATAGAGTGCAAAAGCAAGGAAGTTATGCTAAACCTTCATAAATCACTGGTTTGGCCACAGCTGGGGTATTGTGTCGAATTCTGGGCACCAAACATTAGGAAGGATGTCAAGGCCTTGGAGAGGGTGCAAAGGCGATTTACCAGAATGGTACCAGGGATGAGGGACTTCGGACACATGGAGAGACTGGAGAAGATGGGATTGTTCTCTTTAGAACAGAGAAGGTGAGGGAGAGATTTAATAGAGGTCATCAAGGGTTATGAATAATAAGGAGAAACTGTTTCCAGTGGCAGAAGGGTCGATAATCAGGGGACATAGATTTCAGGTAATTTCCCAAAGAGCCAGAGATGAGATGGAGAATATGCAGGTAGTTATTATGATCTGGAATGCATTGCCTGAAAGTTTGATGGAAGCAGATTCAATAGTAATTTTCAAAAGGGAATTAGTTAAATATTTGAAGGGGTGAAAATTACAGGGCTATGGGGAAGGGGCAGGGGAGTGGGACTGATTGCATAGCTCTTTCAAAGAGCCGGCACAGACACGATGGGCCGAATAGCTTCCATGATATATATTGGAAATATATCGGCCGTTCCCTCATCGTCGCTGGATCAAGATCCTGAAACTCCCTACCTAACAGCACTGTGGGAGAACCTTCACCCCACGGACTGCAGCGGTTCAAGAAGGCGGCTCACCACCACCTTCTCAAGGGGCAATTAGGGATGGGCAATAAATGCCGGCCTCGCCAGCGACGCCCACATCCCATGAACGAATAAAGAGAAAAGAATCAACGTGGAGGATGTCTGCAAATGGCGTCCGATATTCCCGCCTCCATTAGGCGAGCGGCCAATGACCAGCCAAGTAGAGCTGACAGCCAGCCTATTCCATGTGAATTAGGCACGGGGATGAATTTCTCACATGCTCGGTGCGCTGCATGCACAACACCGAGTCTCACCGCAAAGCGGGTGGAGAGCAATTTCTCCCCTGTCATTCCAAGTATGTTGCTATTTTAAAATAGTCATTGGTCATGTCACGGTGAGGTACGTTTTGTATATAGGATCAAGGAGATCATCGTCACCTCATTCAGTTTACTAAATGCAGGCAGCATTGAGACGTTACCAAATGAAAGATTTATATAGTGCCTTTCATGACATCCCAAAACACTTCACAGCCAGCGGAGTATTTCTGAAGTGTAGTCACTGTTGTAATGTACGAAAGATGGCAGCCATGTGATAATGACCAGATCATCTGTTTTTTAGTGATGTTGGTTGAGGGATAAATCTTGGCCCCAGGACACCGGGGAGAACTCCCCCCATCTCTTCTTCGCAACAGCGGCCGTGGGATCTTCTACGTCCACCTGAGAGGGCAGACGGGGCCCCGATTTAAGGTTGCATCTGAAAAACGGCACCTGCCGACAGTACAACACTCTTTGAGCGCTGCACTGGAGGGTGGGCCTTGTATTTTGTGCTCAAGTCTCCGGAATGGGACTTGAACTCACAACCTACCGATGACCAGAGGAGATAATGCTACCCACTGAGCCATGGCTGACACACGGCCAACTTTAAGTGTGGAAGTGATTCCTGTGCAAATAGTTACCTATATTTTGTTTTTATTTGGGATCTGCTGGGGGTTGCTTAGGGAAGCTCTGCACTAAAGTCACACACGGACGACGTTTTAAAAAGCTTTCCAAGGAAGGAAGGATATTATTAAAGGCACGTTTCGCATTCGGCAGCACTTTTTTGAGGGGATTTTTGTCGTTGTCCCTGAAACCACTTCTTCTCCTGATGGTCGTGTCTGTTTCCTGTAAGGTTTCGATCATAATGAATTCCCGCACAGTCAGAGAGAAGTTTAGCTGATGGTGCCTTTGCTTCGTGAAATACAGAGAATCAACTCACTGTACATCAAAGTTTATACACTCGTATAGCTACAGACTTAAAAAAATTCATTATTGAGTGTCGCTAGCAAGGTCGGTGTTGATTGACCATCCCTTAGTGATCTGAGAAGATGGTGGGCCTTCTTGAACCACTGGACAGCAGATAGAACTGAGTGGCTTGCAACACCACTTCAGAGGGCAGTTAAGATTCAACCATGTTGGCAGGGCACTGGAGTCACATGTAGGTCAGACTGGGCAAGGATGGCAGCTGTCCTCCCCTAAAGACCATTAAGGGGTTTCACCATAATCTAAAGCTTCATGGTCACTTTTACCAGCTTTTTATTTCCAGATTTGTTTTAAATTCTCAAACTGCCCATGTTGGGATTTGAACTCACGTTCTCGGGATTAATAGTCCAGTCACATCGAGCCTACAGCACAGAAACAGGCCATTCGGCCCAACTGGTCTATGCTGGCGTCTATGCTCCATGCGAGCCTCCTCTCCGCCCCCCCCCCACTTCATCTAATCTATCTATTTCTTTCTCCCTCCTGCGTTTGTACAGCCTCCCCTTAAATGTATCTATGCTATTTGCCTCAACTGCTCCTTGTGGGAGCGAGTTCCACATTCTCACCACTCTCTGGGTAAAGAAGTTTCTCCTGAATTCCCTATTGGATTTATTAGTGACTATCTTATATTTATGACCCCCTAGTTCTGGTCTCCCCCACAAGTGGAAACATCTTCTCTACGTCTACCCTATCGAACCCTTTCATAATCTTAAAGACCTCTATCAGGTCACCCCTCAGTCTTCTCTTTTCTAGAGAAAAGAGCCCCAGCCTGTTCAGCCTCTCCTGATAATTATATCCTCTCAGTTCTGGTATCATCCTTGTGAATCTTTTTTGCACCTTCTCCAATGCCTCTATATCCTTTGTATAATATGGAGACCAGAACTGTGCACAATACTCCAAGTGTGGTCCTTCTATATGTGCGATGACTTACAGGGGATTGATTAGTCTGAACGATACACTCTTGAAAGGCTGATCAATAACATAATTGTTTCTGTTTCCATCATCCTGTGGGTCACGGAGACCGGGGGCGTTTCAGGATCTGCTCCTAAACTGTGCTGAATTTTCTGATTTCAGCCAGGATGGCGGACGGGTCTATAGCACTGGCCTAAGTGCTTCTGTGCACAGGGGATGGAGAGAGCAGGCAGGGCTCTTGCTGCTGTAAAACCCATGTGTGGACATTGGCGATCGGTCGAGGTTATAATTACCCTAAATATCGACTAATCCTCCCATTGTCGCGATGTAAACTCGCACATGAAGACTTGCACTTTGGATGGGATACCTGGGGGCTGTCGAGTCCCCTGGAACCTCACTCGGACATTCAGGGGATAAAGGGCGATTGCTTTTCAAACTTACTTTATTTTCATAGTAATACCTGAGTTATAGATTTCTTTCATATATTTTCATGGCTTGTGACCATGACGAATTTAGCATTATAGCAATAGCGGAATTGAAAGAGTTTTCATGCTAAAGCCATGGGACCCCTTGTTACTAATTACAGAAATAATATTGAGGGAGGGGCAACGTGGTGGTTTCACTAATAAATCACTAACAGATGTGTCCTGGCATACAATCATCACTTCAATGAGGCACAATAATTCCACCATTGGCTCATAATCAGAGCTATTTCCATCCTTATTCAGATATACTAATGAAAACTAATCTTCACTCAGGGGGCGGTGAATCTTTGGAGTTCTCTACCCCAGAGGGCTGTGGATGCTCAGTCGTTGAGTATATTCAAGACTGAGATGGATAGATTTTTGGACTCTAGGGGAATGAAGGGATATGGGGATCGGGCGGGAAAGTGGAGTTGAGGTCGAAGATCAGCCATGATCTTATTGAATGGCGGAGCAGGCTCGAGGGGCCGAATGGCCTACTCCTGCTCCTATTTCTGATGTTCTTAAAACAGTTTATCATTGATCGGTTATGTTACAGGAATTATAAATTACTGCGAATAGGCGGGGAGCGATCGAGAGAGAGGGAAAACCTGGTGAGTGAAACCCATCCCCTGAATCCCATCTAGGGTGACCTGATCTTTTTTTAGTTTGTATTTATCGCAAACCTTATGCGTGGCTTGAAATAGCCTTTTTAAAATCAATGCCTATGATTAACACAAGGCCATTGCCCCAATATAATCAACATCTTTCGAACCATTGGGAACAGTCCAAAGATGTAATTACCCATCAGACGTTTATACAGTGTTGAGGATCACAGGTCACCTATAAATCTATCAAGGTTTCTCGTCATGTTCTTCATCACATATGAATGGATTAATTCATATATCAATGAGTTAGTTCATATATCAATGAGTTAGTTCATATATCAATGAGTTAGTTCATATATGACTGGATTGGTTCACATATGAATGAGTTCATATATGAATGAGGTAGCTCACATATGAATGAGTTAGTTCATATATGAATGAGTTAGTTCATATATGAATGAGTTAGTTCATATATGAATGAGGTATCACACATATGAATGAGGTAGCACATATATGAATGAGTTAGTTCATATATGAATGAGGTAGCACACATATGAATGAGGTAGTACACGTATGAATGAGTTAGCTCACATATGAATGAGTTAGCTCACATATGAATGAGTTAGCTCACATATGAATGAGTTAGTTCATATATGAATGAGGTAGCACACATATGAATGAGGTAGCTCACATATGCAACCACGTAACGGGTCACAATTTTTTTTTGCTTTAAAGTGCAGATGAATCTTAATGGGTTGCTGTGTTGTGAAGATATTGACAAGGTATTTGATGGAAAACGTATGATATTTTGCACGGGTAACTCTTGACGAAGCAAAATGAACATTGATTGATTCTCTATATCGCCAATCCTTCTGCCTGGTTGCTAATTTATGCGTGTATATATTAGTTTACATACGTAAATTGTGGGCAAAGATACTCCGGGGGTGGGGCGGGGGGGGGGGGGGTGTCCAGGCCTTGCCTGCTGATATCTGTACACGGTCCTCAGAAGCTGCCTGGCGTTCGGCGCTGGATGAACCCCATATATTCCAGGAGCGTCTCAGAATGGCCTTCAGGGTGGTATTCTAATGGACCAGCGCACCCTATGAGTGACTGGAATATATCAATCTTGCAGCTTCAAACGTGGTACAAATCCCTACAGCGCTAATGTTCCCTGCTTTGTTTCCCAGGTGCACCAATTCCATGAGATCATCATGGGTTCCACAGCAGCACAACGACCGACCCTGTAGTTATGAGCAGATTAGTGGGTCTTTTGCTTTCCAATTGCAGCGTTCAACATCGCTGGGAACGTCAGATCATTGGCTGGTGTTCCTTTGCGTTGAGAAGGGCGCCATGTTGGGATGGCTTGTGGCATCTGCGCAACTTTTGATTTTGCCAAACCGCCCAGTTTGATGACGGGTGTCACCGGCCGCCCCGCCTCAGGCCGAGTCTATGTGACTGCCAGTGGGGTTCGCTCCACGGGAGATTGTGAGAATGATGACTTCCTCATACATGCAGCTGAAGTCGCAAGCAGACTGAAGTTGAAGACTGCGAGAGGCTCAGCCAGTAACCAGAATCCTATTAATGTAATTCAAAAGCAAGATAGGTGAAATCAGAAGGCCTGTAGAGCAGCTCACAGGAAACAATGGCTGCTACATAGGTGGAATCTAACACACCACGTTGTGAAGTTCATTGGGGAGATGAAGCAGGATTAGTGGGTTGTGCCTTTAGGCAAGGTCATCGGATTACAATAAAGTTGTCTCAAGTTGTTCTTTCGTTAGTTAAAGTCTATTTTCAATCAGATTCAAAAGCGCTGCACTGGGCTAGTGCCAGTTATTAACATGTTCGGTGCACTCCAATAATCTGTGAAGGCCTCCCGAGGGTGTAGAAACCGCCCCTCACTATACTAAGTTTGCATCTGACCCAACGTTTGAAATGCCCCACTGCTTGAGATCAGAAAATCTGTTGGTGAGTGCCGCAGAGTGAATGCCTTACTGAGATGAGGAAGAATTTCTTCACTCAGAGGGTGGTGAATCTTTGGAATTCTCTACCCCAGGGGGCCGCGGATGCCGAGTCCTTGATTATATTCAACGATTAGATGGATAGATTTTTGGACTCTAAGGGAATCAAGGGATATCACTTTGCTGATGATTGAGAGTAGACTGATGGGGCGGTAATTGGCCAGATTGGATTTGTCTTGCTTTTTGTGGACAGGACATACCTGGGCAATTTTCCACATTGTTGGGTAGATGCCAGTGTTGTAGCTGTACTGGAACAGCTTGGTTAGAGGCGCAGCTAGTTCTGGAGCACAAGTCTTGTTTAAAAACATGCCGTGACACAATTCCAAGAACACGGAGTTGTCTATTTCAACATTCACCTCTTCGAAGAAACCATGTGAAGGGGTTACCTGGCCATTTTTCCATTTCCTGTTTGCTTTGTGTAAATTGACTGCCTCGTTCACCCAGCAAAAGTTCAAAATTGAGTTTGAAGCTCTGTGAGAGTCCGTGAAAAGGACAGAATTGAAATCTCATTGCTTTTAAAGTACATCCTGAATATTCGGTGTGAGTGAAGAGTGTTATTTTAATTACATGTGAAACCAACATGAATCACAGCTAACACAAATATCTCAATGGATTACATAGTATCATAAAACCTCACAGCACAGAAGGAGGCCATTCGGCCCATCATGCCAATGCCGGCTCTTTGTAGAGCTGTCCAATTAGTCCCATCCCCTCTGCTCTTTCCTCCACAGCCCTGCAAATTTTTCCCCTTCAAGTATTTATCCAATTCCCTTTTGAAAGTTATTATTGAATCTGCTTCCACCGCCCTTTCAGGCAGCGAATTCCAGATCATCACAACTCACTGCGTAAATATTTTTCCCCTCATGTCGCCTCTGGTTCTTTTGTCAATCACCTTAAATCTGTGTCCTCTGGTTACCAACCCTTCTGCCACTGGAAACAGTTTCTCCTTATTAACTCGATCAAAATGGTTCATGATTTTGATCACCTCTATCAAATCTCCTCTTATCCTTCTCTGCTCTAAGGAGAACAACCCCAGCTTCTCCAGTCTCTCCACATAACTGAAGTCCCTCATCCCTGGGACCATTCTAGAAAATCTCCTCTGCACCCTCTCCAAGGCCTTGACATCCTTCCTAAAGTGCGGTGCCCAGAATGAAACTCAATACTCCAGCTGAGGCCTGATCAGTGTTTTATAAAGCTTTAGCATAATGTCCTTGCATTTGTACTCTATGCCTCTATTTACAAAGCCCAGGATCCCGTATACTTTTTAACAGCCTTCTCAACTTGTCCTACCACCTTCAAATATTTGTGTAGACACTCCAAGGTGTCTGTTCCTGCATGCCTGTTAAAATTCTACCATCTTGAACACTGTCCTGGCCTTGTAGCCTAATAAGACTCCAGACACATTATTTTAAGCAAATATCATGGGCAGTAAGCAAAGGCCACCATGCAAACTGATTTAAACCAAGGTGAACTAAACGCTGCTCTGTTCCACGGTAATCTAGAGTTTCAAGTCCAGCCCTTTATTCTTCCTTCAAAACAGGGTTTAAAAGTCCCAAATCATTCTCCTCATGGCCACAACTCTGAGCCCAACTTCCTTGCGCTCTTCCTACATGCGAGATCAGACTTTGAATTCCCACACAAATGTTTTAAAGTCTGTCGTTTCCGAACACAGCTCCCTACACCAGGTGTGGGGAAAAGACCTTTCTCTCCTGACCAACCTCCTGAGATAGCCCCCCTATCCCCCCCATTTGCTCCGCTTTCACCTCTTTATTGGTTCCAAATGCAGACGGATTATCAACTGCTTCGAGAAAATAGCCAACGGCCATGGAAGCAAACCCCAGTTCGCAGAGTTAGCTTCCGCTTGATTGCTCCAAGAAACGTTCTTAAATTTTGGGCGTCCGTCCTTCCGCATGCCAGCCCAGTTTTGGTAGTGCTTGTCTGTCGAGCAGTCACGCAGGCCAAAATGCAAGGGCTGGTTTCTGGGCACAAATGAACTTTGGAACTATGCATGAGCTGAGGCTGCCTTGCCCTATCCACAGCGGTTGGTGAACGTGTGTCCCATTAATTTTTTTAAATGAAATATACTTTATTCATAAAATTTGCAGCAATACATACAATACAGTTGTCATATCACATTCCAAACGTACACAATACAGATTATACAATTTGCAGGTTACATCAGTATAGGCAAGGCACAGGAAAGGGTCAATAATGTGGAGGAAGGCAAGTAAAGAAAGGGTATTAATTGTGGTAGGAAGAGGCGGGTTTGAGATTGGGAGGGCTAGGGTGTGACAAAATTGCATTTTTCACGCAGTAAGGATTGATTTCTCGCTGCTTGCTATCACCATCTGCAATAATGGGCAAAAAAAGATAAAACAAGCAGTGCTATGACTCGGATTCGAACCGAGATTGAGGAGATATGCATCAGCTGAGGCTGCCTTGCCCTGTCCACAGCGGTTAGCCCCGCACAGCACTGCTTAGAAACATTATACAAAATTATACATCCATCGCCTCTGGTTTCACTCGAGAAGAATTGAACTGATCAGGTCTCGCAGCAATTGACAGTAGGGAATCCTAAGGTGTAAGACGTAAATGGAAAGGGTTTAATTGATAAATGATGGGCACTTCTGAGAGTTCATCAGAGCAATGACTCAATCACCGAAAGCCATTTGGAAAAGGACGGCGCCATTTAGATGAAAGACTGATTTCAGAGGACAAAAAGTTAAATTGGATATTGGGCTAAGTCAGGAATATAATAATCACATAAATGGACAAGTGTGACCCGTGAACCACACAACAAAAAATCGCTGATCTGAATTTGCTTCAATTATTTTTCCCCCTTTTATTTAAGAATGCTTCAATTTATTTATTTTTTTCATAAGCCACAATTTTTATTGTAAGCGTGGTCAATTTTCTGATCTCAAAAAACAATGTTCCATTTAAGGCTCTCTCTCTATACAGTAACTGCCATCATGGCTGATCCTGCATGTCTGTCTCAATGTTGTGGAAAAAAAAACACATGGTGATCATTAACTCCCATTCTTTTTCATTAGTGGCTTCAATTTATTGTACTCGGAAGAAGTCCTTCGATTCACGAGATCCACGTGAATTAATTGTCACCTAATAGAAATTCTCTCCCCAGGTGCGAGGAACAGCGGGAATAAAGTTTAGCCGAAAGCTGTGTTGTTTTGTGTAAGTTATAAAAAGTAGTGTTTTATATTTCAGCATTTTAAAGTTTGGCTTTTTTTTGAATGTATGGCTATCTCTGGTGTCCTTGGGCTGTATGTTTTCTGCATAGTGTTTGTTATCGCTTTCTAAGTGGTCACTGATTTAACAAATCCCTCTAAAGTGTCGTATCGCAGGTGTTTATCTACAAATTACATATCTTGGCGATTTTTAAGAAAATCACTTTCTACGGTATTGACTGGTTAAGGAACTGACTTTAATTGTGTCTCAACTTTTTAAACCATTCTGTTTCTAAATCCTGGGAAGGTTATGACTGTTGAATAAATTGATTAGTTTCTTTGCCCAGAATCAAGCTAAGAACAGAAGAAGTAAGAGTAGGCTATTCGGCCCCTCGAGCTCCACCATTTAATAAGATCATGGCTGATCTTCAACCTTTAACTCCACTTTCCTGCCTGATCCCCATGTCCCTTGATTTCCCCCTAGAGTCCAAAAATCTATCGATCTCAGTCTTGACTGTACACAATGACTGAGCATCCCTCTGGGGTAGAGAATTCCAAATATTCATGACCCTCTGAAGAAATTCTTTCTTGTCTCAATCTCGAATGGCCAACCCCTTATCCTGAGACTATGCCCCCTAGTTCTAGACTCTGCAGCCAGGGGAAGCAATCTCAACATCTACCCTGTCAAGCCCCCTCAGAATCTTATGTTTTAATGAGATCACCTCAAACTCCAGTGAGTATAGGCTTAATCCTCCCTCATAGGACAATCCTTTAATCGCAGCTTTCACTCCACTGGATAAGCCAAGTTTATTTGCCTGAGTTAAGTCAATAAGTAATTTAAAATTCAACTTTTAAAACTTAATTTCCAAAGAGCTTTTATTTCTAACACTTTCCCCAGTTACGATATATTAATTTGGTTTAAAACCTTGAAATGTATTGATCCCAAATTGCACAACTTTAAGTTTTAATTCCAAAATGATCATTACTGAACTGCTGCTGTGATAAATGTCTTTTGATTATCAGTATATTGTTTCTTTTTTTTTAGCTGAACTGAAATGGCCTCTGCGGCCTACATGCAAACTCCCATATGCTTCATTCAGAACACGTCGGACGGCTCATTGAGGGTAAATCCTGATGCGGTAGACATCCTGGCCAGTAACAACGAGCCCGTGGTGGTTGTGGCCATCGTCGGACTCTACAGAACTGGGAAGTCTTACTTAATGAACCGCTTGGCAGGAAAGACGCACGGTAAGAGGGGTTTGTTGCCTGGGCTTTCGAACGCTTGGGCATCAGCACTGGAATAGTTGCCTGGTGTAAATGTCCACTGGAAATATATATTGTCATTCGTAGAGTCCTCATTTTACAAGGTTTGGGTTTGTCTCGAAATTTAGAAGCTGGTTAGTAATAGTTACGGGTAAGCGGTGTAGCTCGCTAGAACGATCGTTGCCATGTGCAATTGACAAACTGGCTTGTCAAAGCTCTACTATTATAACAGAAGATTAGATAATCAATATCCAGCTGGCAATATCAAAACTTGCACTAAATATTTTGTCTTAACAAAAGATTATCCACTTCTCCCTTTGAATGTTTTGATAGAATTAAGGGATATGGGCTAAAGGCAGGTATATGGAGTTAGATCACAGATCAGCCATGATCTTATCAAACGGCGGAGCGGGCTCAAGGGGCTGAATGGCCTACTCTTGTTCCTAATTCGCCTGTCTCCTTTAGGTCGTTACTGAGATTTCCTTCACTTAATCGTTTGCTGAGTAGCCAGAAAGTAACACAGGACCGGTCACGTGATGTCACCGCACTATTTTTCACTTCAGTCGGACTGGGGTGACCAGTCTCTATCGTATTGCTTCTCAAACTCTCCTGCTTTCTCGTGTATTCTGAATCTTGTACCCAGCGAGGTTTAATTACTGATCCTGCCTGATTGAACCTTGCAAAGTCACCAGTGTTTCCAATTGGTGGTTGTGTGTTTCTCCATGCAGTTTAACCTGACCCTTTTTTTGCCCTTGGTGGTTTTTCCTTATTTATTTTAAGCCCTATCTCCCTTCTCTCCTAAATGAGTTATTTCCTGCTTACCAGTTTACACTACAGTTCTGTTTGGTGTCCGTTTGAAGTGAAACCCATCCACCCGGTTCCAAAACTGTTTCTCGTGTTCCAGAATCTTAAAACTGTCCCTTCACGACTCAACATTATGAGCTGCCTAATCTCCCCTTTTCACATAACATATAGCATGTGTATTGGAGAATTATTGTCTTTCCCCTTTTAGCTCCTCAGCTCAGGATGAACCTTGCGTGAGATATATCTAGTCATAATGATAGTCATTGCTAGGAGGGCCACATCTCTGGTTATTCTCAATCATAAGGAATCTTACAACACCAGGTTATAGTCCAACAGTTTTATTTGAAAATCACAAGCTTTCGGAGGCTTTCTCCTTCGTCAGGTGAGTGTGGGATTCCATGAAGGTTACTGCATATATAGTCAGAGAACAATGCCTGGTGATTACAGATAATCTTTCCAACGGCCTGTTGTCAAGGCAATCAAAGTGTTCAGACAAGTGGGTTCGTGATCTGTCGTCCTTTCGGGATCTTGTCTGCTTTCTTGTCCACCCCAGTCCGTCACCGGCATCTCCACATCATGGCTACTATCGACACCACAAACTGCAGGCTCACAGTGGCAAGGATCTCCAAGAAGATCGCGCATATCGACACAGACATCAAGTTCTTACAGAGCTGCAAGAAATTCTGTATTCTATGCCTCTTGCAGTAAAAACAATCAGACAGATTTGGCGAATTGAGTCTCCACCAAAGGAAAATTAAGTTGCTTTCCTATTGTCTAGGAATCGGTGATTTCTGCAGCAATTCCAGTGTGTAAATTAAGGAAAGGGAATGTTGCAGGAAATTCAGCACTCAATGCCTTCGGTTTGTTCTTTGTCCACCTAGATTAAAAGAATTAACTTCTGAATTACTATAGTGTCTTGGCATTTGGGGAATTCAATACTCCTGGGGATTTGTTCAGCTGCTTTTTGGTGTGTAAAACGTATCTAAAGTCGCCCAGCAAGCTTGCACTTAATATATTTTCACCTTCATGTTTGAACCAGGTTTCTCCCTTGGGTCGACAGTTCAGTCTCACACTAAGGGGATCTGGATGTGGTGTGTGCCTCACCCTCACAGGCTGAACACTTGCTTGGTGCTGCTGGATACAGAAGGTCTGGGGGACGTAGAGAAGGTAATTTTTTTTTTATTCGTTCATGGGATGTGGGTGTCGCTGGCAAGGCCGGCATTTATTGCCCTTGAGAAGGTGGTGGTGAGCCGCCTTCTTGAGTGGCTTGCTAGGCCATTTCGGAGGGCGATTAAGAATCAACCACATTGCTGTGGGTCTGGAGTCACATATAGGCCAGACTGGGTAAGGACGGCAGGTTTCCTTCCCTAAAGGGCATTAGAGAACCAATCCAGTAGTTTCATGGTTACCAATTACTGATAGTTATTTTTTATTCCAGACTTCATTTAATTAATTGAATTTAAATTCCCCAGATGCCGTGGTGGGATTTGAACTGGTCTATAGTTACCTTATTTGTGCGCACTCTTGATCAAGGGTGTAACATTGGCTGCTCAAGGCAAAATTTCATAACCATGCCCAGAACCTTTGCTATCTGATCTGACGTGGGTCCGCCTTGGGTTCTGCCTGGTTTTGCTGAACCAATTCCCCCTCTACAGTTGGTTATATCAAGTGCTTCCACACCCTTGTCGTACGCTTGTGCTGTTTCTCCACAATTCCTTGTTTAAAAACCGATGGCCAATATTTCACATCTCTGCATTGCTTTATCCTCCATATTTGGACTAGTTCCTGCATCACTGGTCCTTGGTTTTTGTTTATTTGAAAAAATAACATTGTTCCCTTTTTGTGGTCCTTTTTTAGTCTAATTCCTTTACCTCCCCACTGCAGTATTGTGATTATCTTGGATGGAGTCCAGGCTAAAATATTACATATCTCCATCGTTTTATTTATCCACAAAACTTTATTTTTGCCTTTTTTTTTATAGGATTATATTTCTCGTCTCATATTTGATCTCCCAATCATCTAGCTAGTCTGCTAACTCTTCTGTCCAGTTAATTTGGGGAATCCCCTTTTATCTCACCGAACTGTCCTTTTCCGGGCTAGCATTTTTATCGTTGACACTTCATTGTATCATTTCTCTTCATTGTATCGTTCACCAGAACTAAGTCGGGCAATGCTATTGGGGACAATCGGGTTATGAGGACAGGTTGCATGGACTGGGCTTCTATTCCCTCGAGTATCGAAGACTAAGGGGTGATCTAACTGAGGTATTTAAGATGATTGAAGGATTTGATAGGGTAGATAGAGAAACTCTTTCTTCTGAGGGAGAGTCCAGAACCTTAAAATTAGAGCCAGGCCGTTCAGGGGTGATGTCAGGAAGCACTTCTTCACACAAAGGGGAGTGGGAATCTGGAACTCAATGAAAAAATGTTGCTGGGGGGCAATTGAAAATGTCACAACGGCAATTGATGGTTTTATTTTGTTAGGTAAGGGATATGGCACCAAATCGGGTAAATGGAGTTAAGATACAGATCAGCCATGATCTAATTGAATGGCGGAACAGGCTCGAGGGGCTGAATGGCCTCCTCCCGTTCTTGTAAAAGAGCGAACTCTCTGAGCCTAATGTAACGGATGATTTTTGTTTTCATCCCTGCAAATCTGAATGAAATTCTTCCATCACATGGGTTAAAATATTCAGCTGAGTCGAGATGCTCTTAGTAATTGAGATACTATAGAACCGAATCATTCCCTTCTTCAGGGCGATCAGAAAAACGACAGCTGGATCTTTGCTCTTGCGGTACTTCTGAGCAGTGCCCTTGTATACAACAGTATGGGGACAATCGATCAATATGCTCTGGAGAAACTACAGTATCCTTTTTGTTTTTGAAGGGATTAAATTCCCCCAAAAAATCATCCAAGGTAACGTCGATAAGAGTCAGTTAATGGCGTTATGGATAAATTTCAACCACAACACGAGAATGAATGGATGAGTTGGGTAGATTAATTTAGTCTGTTTATTATATTTAAGGTTCACGAGTCATGAACCTCTATGGATTATAGACTCAATTTAATGCAAGTCCGTGGGTAACAGGTTGAGCGTTTGGCTTGTCTGAGTCGAGCAGGAGAACACATATAATGTCCAATTCGCCACCAAAAAACTTTACTGTAATTCTAACTTGACTTAACCTTGACCTTGCAGCTGTATGGGTTTGGATGTAAAGTTATCCTCATTAGTTGACAGAGTTCTATAGGAACGGCCTGTCGTGAAACGAGTTGCCTCCAAGGTATGTCCATCAACACCCCCTCAATCTCAATTAAAAGCGCTCAAGTCCCTCCATTGGAAGTACCAGCAACCGCTATTCGGCCATGGGGGGCTTGTGGACACACCCTACCGATGGGAAAAACTCTGCTGCCCTTCAGTCCTTGATGTTGATGCTGGCTGAGATGCTGAATTACAGTCCGTTCCCTTGGCTCAGTTGGTAGCACAGCTCTGGCTTCAAGCTTCGGCTCATAATATAGGCTCAAGTCCAGAGCAGCGCTGCACCGTCTCGGGTGTCTGAGACCCTAAAGCAAGGGAAGCATTCGCTGAACGTTAATGGTCACGATACTAGTCGAAGCCTGGAGTTACCCTGGAGTTAGCCTGGAGTGGCCAAATTCTTCACTGGCCCAACGCTGCCGATTAATCGATCTTTGTGGGATCTTGCTGTACGTAGTGGCTGGCAAGTTTCCCTGCTTAAGTCAAGCATCGACTATATTAAGCGTTTTGATACATTTAAGATACAGTAAGAGGGTAATTATTACAAACTTCTCCAATTACACACAGCAAAATTTGTGTGATTAGTGTCTGTCTGTTTAGTTTTGTGTTTCCTGTGTTAAAACTCGAGTCTTTAACCAGTCCAGTTTTGTTACTGAGCTGACCGAGCTGATCAAAGTTAAAGCGAGTGAAGATTCCCATGAGGACGATGAGATCGAATATTTGAAGTTTTTCCCGACTTTTGTCTGGTCAGTCAGGGATTTCAGTCTCGAATTGAAAATCGAGGGCAAAGTGGTGAATCAGGACGAATATCTGGAACACGCTCTGCTGCTGAAAAAAGGTAAAAAAGGATTTTTTTTCCCCCTCTGAAGGATGAAAGGTCTTGTTTCGGTCAAATGTCCTTTCCTCTTCCCCCTCTCTCTCTCTCAAAAGTAATTGGACAGCCGCGCATACACAACGGTACCTCCCAAGAAGCGGATCGGTCACCTTAATTCCAAAATGACAACTGATACTGGGGGCTCAGTTGTTCTCCTGTACACCTAACGTCCTGGATCCCATTGTAACCCGGACTGGGAGGTCAATCAAATATAACTAGTCCCTCCATCTTAAAATTAGGTGCTTTGGGTCAAACCCACTGTTATTCACAATTGCAGTGGTGGTCCAATGGACAGTGCGGGAGCTACAGCAGAGAAACAGGCCATTCGGCCCAACTGGTCTATGCTGGTGGTTATGCTCCATGAGCCTCTTCCCACCCTACCTCATCTACCAACATATCCTTCTATTCCTTTCTCCCTCATGTTATCTAGATTTCCCATTTAGATGCATCGATGCTATTCGTCTCAACTCCTCCTTGTGGCAAGTTCCATATTCTAACCACCCTGGGTAAAGAAGCTTCTCCTGAATTCCTGATCGCATATAATTGCGACTACCTTTTTATTTATGGGCCCCTAGTTTTGGTGTTTCCCACAAGTGGAAGTGTCTTTATCTATCCTGTCAAATCCTTTCATAATCTTTAACACCTCAGGTCAGTCCTGGGCCTTTTTTTCTAGAGAACAGAGCCTCAGCCTGGTCAATATGTCCTGATGGGCATGACCTCTCAGTTCTGATATCCTTGTAAATCTTTTTTTTGCACCTCTATCCTTTAGATCAGATTCTTGCCAAACACCCATCTTTCTTGATCACTTCAACTGTATGTGTTTTGTGGAGCACTGCGATCTGTATCACTGCAGGAGATCTACCCCGAGTGAGGAACCCAATCATAAATTCTATCTTCAATCTTTTTTTAAAAAAAAAGTAGTAATTAAGAACATTTATCCCAGTGGCTGTTTTCTGTTGACTGTCCAATGGACGTTATTTGTTTGGCCAGCTTTAATGGCGTCCCACCTATGATTATTAAATTCCATTTAAAATGCTCCCTCATTAGGAACAGGAGTAGGCCATTCAGCCCCTCGTGCCTGCTCTGCCGTTTGATTAAAATCATGGCTGATCTGTGATCTAACTCCATATACCTGCCTTTGGCCCATATCCCTTAATACCTTTGGTTGCCAAAAAGCTATCTATCTCACATTTAAATTTAGCAATTGAGCTAGTATCAATTGCCGTTTGCGGAAGAGAGTTCCAAACTTCTACCACCCTTTGTGTAGAAATGTTTTCTAATCTCACTCCTGAAAGGTCTGGCTCTAATTTTTAGACTGTGCCCCCTACTCCTAGAATCCCCAACCAGTGGAAATAGTTTCTCTCTCTCCACTCTATCCGTTCCCCTTAATATCTTATAAACTTCGATCAGATCATCCCTTAACCTTCGAAACTCCAGAGAATACAACCCCAATTTGTGTAATCTCTCCTTGTAACTTAACCCTTGAAGTCCAGGTATCATTCTAGTAAACCTACGCTGCACTCCCTCCAAGGCCAATATGTCCTTCCGAAGGTGCGGTGCCCAGAACTGCTCACAGTACTCCAGGTGTGGTCTAACCAGGGTTTTGTATAGCTGCAGCATAACTTCTGCCCCCTTGTACTCTCTTCCTCTAGATATAAAGGCCAGCACTCCATTAGCCTTATTGATTATTTTCTGCACCTGTTCATGACACTTCAATGATCTATGTACCTGAACCCCTAAGTCCCTTTGGGGCTCCCACCTTCAGTGGCCTCTGATTTGCTGTCCAGCTATATCCATTCAGAGGTTGCACAGTATTACAATTCACAGTTCTGTCACTCAAATTTGCATTGTTACAATTTTTTTTTTAAATGCAGGTACTTCAAAGAAGGTGATGGAATATAACTTGCCCCGGCAATGCATCCGGAATTTTTTCCCCAAACGGAAATGTTTTGTTTTTTCCCGTCCCGTTGTTGGCTGCAATCTGCATGTGATGGAACATATTCCGGAACATCAGATAGACGTGAGCTTCGTCCACGAGTGCCAGCGGTTCTGCACTTACATCTACGAAACATCGCAACCCAAATCCCTCAAAGGAGGCCACCTCATTAACGGGAGGAGTAAGTATGAGCCCTGAAACCTATGGGAACACCATGTGCTCGACAACCATCGAAAGAACTCTCATGGCTATGTACATAAATTTCAACTGGCGATTCTCACTTTCAAGTAACGTCGAATCATTCGGCACAGAATGTGGCCATTCGGCCCATCGTGCCTGTGCCGGCTCTTTGAAAGACCTATCCATTCAGTTCCAACCACCCCCTGCTCTTTTCCCACAGCCCTGCACATTTTTGAAGTACATATCCAATCGAAAGTTACTACATGGAATTTACAGTGCAGAAACAGGCCATTCGGCCCAACACGTCCATGCTGGTGCTCATGCCCCCGCACCAGCTGCTTCTCATTTCATCTAACCATATCAACCAAACTTAAGTTCTCCCTCATGTACCTAACTAGCTTCCCCTTAAATGCATGTATGCTATTCGCCTCAGCTACCCCACGTGGTAGCATGTCCAATCCGCTCTGGGGGAAAATGTTCATGAATTTGAGGATTTTTTTTTTAGTGACTATTTATGGCCCTTTGCTTTGGGTTCACCCACAAGTGGGCACTTCATCTGTGCGTCTACTGAATCTGCTTCCACCATCCCCTCAGGCAGTGCATGCCAAATCATAACACATGTCTCCTCCTGGTTCTCTTGCCAATTATCTTAAATCTGTTCGGTCTGGTTACCGAACCCCTGTCAATGGAAACAATTTCTCTTTATTTACACTATCAAAGATGTTGAACATCTATTAAAATCTCCTTTACATTCTGTATGGAGCACAATTCCAAATTCTCTCGTCTCTAAATTTTGGTCCAGTTATAGGTCTATTGAAAAGCTATGGGCATAGAATTTTTAGTAGCTGTTTCTGAAGTACAATAAATTATGAAAACATGACCCCAATTGACTCCTTTCATAGCTCAAGTTGCATAAAGCTTTCAGTAAAATGCCTTTTTAAAAAATCTTTGCTTTAAGTGTTGGGCACGTTAGCGACCAACTATGTCTCCGCTATTGCCAGCGGGGCCGTCCCTTGCATGGACGATGCCGTTGCCTCCTTGGCCAAGATAGAAAATGCGGCCGCCGTTCTACAGGCCTCTGCTTACTACAGGCAGCAGATGGAACAACTGGTGGAAACACCAATGGAAACCAAGGAGCTTTCGGACATACACGGGAAGTGCGAAAAAGGTGCCCTTGAGATCTTCATGCAGCGTTCCTTCAAAGACCAGAATCAAGAGTGCCAAAAACAAGTGGTGGTAAGGGCATTACTCTCATTTTCACAGCTGTTGGTTTGACTCATTTGGGAACTTTTCTCAAAGGAGACCAGTGCCATTTTTACCCCTGCGCTGGAAATTTCCGCAAAGTAGGATTGTAGTTAAGGTAACTGTATTCCCAGTTTTTGTAGAATCGCATTCCATTCTTTATCACGATCCTATTTGGTGAAATTGAAGTGCAAAATTCAGTGTAAACTACCCCGTATTTGCGTCCGGTCCTACTTATAAAGCAAATCTCATATATTTTGTCCCAGTGTGACCTCGCACATCAATATCTAGATATCTGCGGGAAAAACGAGCGTGCGTCGATGGAAAAATGCAACAATCTCCTTCAGAGCCTCTCCATAGAAATGGACCAAAAACTCCAGGAGGGGATTTACACCCAACCCAGTGGGTATCGGCTGTACGCCGAGGACAGGAACGCGATGGTGTCTAAATACCACTCCGCCCCTGGGAAGGGAATCAAGGTGAGAATTATCGTTACGACTTTTGTAAAATATAAGCCGCAGGGGGGAAAAAAAATCAGCTTAACATTGCTTCTGTTAAGTGACATTTTGTTCAAGTTGTTAATTTCTGGGGTGAACATGCATGTTATCTTGTCAAAAGAAGTTACCACTTAGAGCTTAATTCTAGTTATCTTTTAGTACAAATGATTAGTTCAACAGTTTGAATGGCCATCTCTCCTGGAGTCCGTGTCAGATGAAGCATTTAAGGTTCCCAAGCCTTCCAAGAGGCCAGTGGGAAAGCGAATAAGGTCTCGGGGTATTGGTAGGTCAGTGGGTTGACTCGGCCTGTATTCACTCGAGTTTAGAAGAATGAGAGGGGATCTCATTGAAACGTATAAAATTCTGACCGGGCTGGACAGACTGGATGCAGGGAGGATGTTTCCCCTGGATGGGGGGTCCAGAACGAGGGGTCACAGTCTCAGGATATGCGGTAGGACTGAGATGAGGAGAAATTTCTTCAGAGGGTGGTGAACCTGTGGAATTCTCTACCACAGAAGGCAGTGGAGGCCAAGTCACTGAATATATTTAAGAATGAGCTAGATAGATTTCTAGAAACAAGGCATCAAGGGGTATGGGGAAAGAGTGGGAATATGGTATTGATAGATGATCAGCCATGATCATATTGAATGGCGGAGCAGGCTCAAATGGCCTACTCCTGCTCTTATTTTCCATGTTTCTAGTGCGAAATAAAAATAGGAATACTGTCATTTATACAGTAGTATGATGCGATTTAAGGCACCACACTACTTTTGGTTCCCTAACATGGTAGGTGTTAAGACTTGGAGTCAGGTTTCTCCATAAGCGATCTGAGCACTTTGGTCATGGGAACTGACTCGCATTGCCCGATATCTATTTGAGATATTGCGACCCACAAGTGTAACAAATGTGCCTCCTTTGTGGCCTAAATTGAATATCCGTGTGCTTTACACGGGCATGTTTTTAATCCATGGCAAGCAGGTTGTCAAATGATCCTGAACCATGAAGGTGGGGGAATATTGAACACTGCAGTGGCTCCAGAAGAAAGCGATACAAATTGTTCTCCCAGTCCTGGAGCTATTAACGTTAGAGGTTCTGGGAATTGGGGAGATCTTTCATTCGAGAAACATAGACTTCGATGAGGTGTGATTTGAGTTTTCTAGAGATTGGCTGACTTTGAGATGGAAGGCCTAGAAGGCCAACTTTAAAGTACAAAAGTAGAGCTGGGTTAAATTTAGTTTTGAAAATAGTATGCCTTTTGGAACAGATCGCAATACATTTTGGGTGACCTGCAGCCCTTCGAAAAGGTGAGCAAGTCCCTGGAGTGGGTTATAGAAGGAAGATGAGATGGGTGGGATTTCCCCCTTGAAGCCTCCTGATCTTTTGCCTCTTCCAGGTGACTCAGGGAGGGGGTGGGTTGTGCCATCCCTTGTAGGGACGGGCTGGATAAACAGATGGTCTTTTCCTGACCTTCCATTCCTACATTAATGATTTATGCACTTTAGTTGTCTCTAAGGTTTAACTGACCAGGGGAAATCGTTTCTCCCACTTAACCCTCTCTCCCCTCAAGTTTGAACAAACCCCCTCTTGACCTCTTCTAGTGAACAGAGCCTTAATTCTCCAGTCTTTCCACAAGTTAAATGCTCTCATCTGGTATCTTCTTTCAACCATCTCTGCCGTTGAGCTCCAGCCTATAACGAGGGCTGCAAGACTGCCAACCATTCTAAGTGTGTCATGCCTAAATTTAACTAAGCTTTATCCCTTCCCTTTTGTACTTTGGACCTCATTTCTAAAACCCAGAATCTTGAATGTTTTAGTTTGTCACCTTACACCGTAGGCTTTGTGAATCTGTACGAATTGATCCCTCTTTTTAATGTAGTGTGCATTTCCTCGCAAAAATGTATTGTAACCAATCTGAGTTCCAACCCCAGCAGCCTTCCTTTCTTTGTGGCTCTGGTCACTGTAGCGAGACTTCCATTTTAGTGGATACAGTTCTTTCTAATCAGTCGGAGCAGCTGAATTGCCTGAATCTAAAAAGACTACACCAACATGTCCTTCCGACTCTTGGAGATCAGCAAGTGAACTGCTTCATCTTGTGTGAAACACTGGGGGATAGTTTATGGTGAAACCGCAGTGGGACCTTTTCCCTGCAGTCTTCAGGTAGAAGAGGGTGCCCCGCATTTTACGTTAAATGTCAACTCTCAATATTGGGGTTGCATCTGAGGGCAGTCGTTCTGATTAACGTGGTGTTTCAGTATCTCGGACAGATGGCTGAACAGCGTGGGGAGGCCTGGTAGAACCATTTTCCCCTTATCCCCTGCTTAGCAACCGGCACATTAGTACTATTCGTATGTAAACATTAACTTTTCTGATGCCTTTTTGAATAATGGATGCCTGTTGTCGTTGAAGTAATAAACCAGTGAGTTTACAGGATACGGTGATGCAGCTACACAGTCTTGGAGATAACCTGGCCCTTTGAGGTAAATGTATTAGGCCTAATTTTTAATACCAGCGTTTTCATACAATCAGTGTTGCAGAACAGATGGCCCACCGTGCTTATGTTTGAAAGAGTGATCCAGTTAGCCCCAGTTTTCACCATAGCCCTGCAATGTTTTTCCTTTTACAAATCTATCCAATTCCCCTTTTTGAAAGTAGCTTGAATCTACCGCCCTCAGCCCTTCCAGGCAGCACATTCTAGATCATAACTTGCGTTTTCTTAAATTCTTATCTCTCCTGGTTCTTTTGCCAATTGTTTTCATAGAAGTTTACAACATGGAAACAGGCCCTTCGGCCAAACATGTCCATGTTGCCCAGTTTATACCACTAAGCTAGTCCCAATTGCCTGCACTTGGCCCATATCCCTCTATACCCATCTTACCCATGTAACTGTCCAAATGCTTTTTAAAAGACAAAATTGTACCCGCCTCTACTACTGCCTTTGGCAGCTCGTTCCAGACACTCACCAACCTTTGAGTGAAAAAATTGCCCTTCTGGACCCTTTTGTATCTCTCCCCTCACCTTAAATCTATGCCCCCTCGTTATAGACTCCCCTACCTTTGAGAAGATTTTGACTATCTACCTTATCTATGCCCCTCATTATTTTATAGATTTCTATAAGATCACCCCTTAACCTCCTACACTCCAGGGAGAAAAGTCCCAGTCTATCCAACCTCTCCCTATAAGTCAAACCACCAAATCCCAGTAGCATCCTAGCAAATCTTTTCTGCACTTTCTAGTTTAATAATATCCTTTCTATAATAGGGTGACCAGAACTGTACACAGTATTCCAAGTGTGGCCTTACTAATGTCTTGTACAACTTCAACAAGACATCCCAACTCCTGTATTCAATGTTCTGACCAATGAAACCAAGCATGCTGAATGCCTTCTTCACCACCCTATCCACCTGTGACTCCACTTTCAAGGAGCTATGAACCTGTACTTCTAGATCTTTGTTCTATAACTCTCCCCAACACCCTACCATTAACGGAGTAGGTCCTGGCCCGATTCGATCTACCAAAATGCATCACCTCACATTTATCTAAATTAAACTCCATCTGCCATTCGTCGGCCCACTGGCCCAATTTATCAAGATCCCGTTGCAATCCTAGATAACCTTCTTCACTGTCCACAATGCCACCAATCTTGGTGTCATCTGCAAACTTACTAACCATGCCTCCTAAATTCTCATCCAAATCATTAATATAAATAACAAATAACAGCAGACCCAGCACCGATCCCTGAGGCACACCGCTGGTCACAGGCCTCCAGTTTGAAAAACCACCCTCTGTCTTCTGTCGTCAATCCAATTTTGTATCCAATTGGCTACCTCACCTTGGATCCTGTGAGATCTAACCTTATGTAACAACCTACCATGTGTTACCTTGTCAAAGGCTTTGCTAAAGTCCATGTAGACCACATCTACTGCACAGCCCTCATCTATCTTCTTGGTTACCCCTTCAAAAAACTCAATCAAATTCGTGAGACATGATTTTCCTCTCTCAAAACCATGCTGACTGTTCCTAATTAGTCCCTGCCTCTCCAAATGCCTGTAGATCCTGTCCCTCAGAATACCCTCTAACAACTTACCCACTACAGATGTCAGGCTCACCGGTCTGTAGTTCCCAGGCTTTTCCCTGCCGCCCTTCTTAAACAAAGGCACAACATTTGCTACCCTCCAATCTTCAGGCACCTCACCTGTAGCTGTCGATGATTCAAATATCTCTGCTAGGGGACCCGCAATTTCCTCCCTGACCTCCCATAACATCCTGGGATACATTTAATCAGGTCCCGGAGATTTATCTACCAGTAGAAACAGTTTTGCCCTATCCACTGTTTTAAACGCCTCATAATTTGGAACTCTCCTAAACTTATCTGCCCTAAAGGGGAACAATCCCAACTTATCTCTCGTCTCTGCATAACTGAGGTCCCTTATGTTTCGTTAACAGGCTGAAGTGGTCCTTGCAGATTTCCTTAAGAGGAAGCAGGTGGAGGCGGACACCATACTGCAGGCGGAGAAGCAGCTGTCGGAATCTGAGAAGAAATTGGCTAGTAGGGACATTACACACCTTTTTCTGCTTTGGTCTAACTCTCTTGGCAAGTGAAGATTGGCCCGCAGAATTCCTCAGTGCGGCGATCAGATTAACACAACTGTTTTCGTAGCCTTCAGTCAACCTCATTCAATCTTTACACCGCTGTTAGAATTGCCATAGCACAGAAGGAGGCCATTCGGCCCATCAAGCCCCTGCCGGCTCTTTGTAAGAGCAGTCCAGTTAGTCCCATTTTCCCCGTAGCCCTACACTTTTTTTTCCTTTCAAGTATTTATCCAATTCCCTTTTGAAAGTTATTGAATCTGCTTCCACCGCCCTTTCAGGCAGCGAATTCCAGATCACAACCATTTGTTGCATTTTCCTCATGTCGCCTTTGGTTCTTTTGCCAATCACCTTAAATCTGTGTCCTGATCCTCAACCCTTCTGCCAAGGGAACAGTTTCTCTTTTATCTAACCCAGCCATGATTTTAAAGTAAATACTTCCCTGCTTGAAGGAGAACAATCTCCACCTGTTATTTTGTGACATTTGTCGAGGATTTTTATCCCCCCTTAAGAACACCATATATAAAGTTCTGGAAGTAAGCTGATCCTGGGAATCGAACCCTTAACCAGGGTAACAAAGGATCAAATGGTTAGTCACCATCATGGTCCAAAATCTGGCTGTGCACAAAACGACTGCACTCCAAATCAGTGTCTTGTACAAAAGTCTTAAATCCATTTTGAGATGGTGGCTAAATCTCAATTTAGCTTGAGTAGACATTGGAATTCCACTGAGATTTTGGGAGCCCAGTGAACTGCCCATCGCACCTTCGAGAAGCAGTCACCAACTAATCGCATCTTTGTGAGTGGAAGGATAGAAACGCCAAGAAATCTGTTCCAAACAGGTCAGTTGACCAATTAATCGGCTGTGCAGTGGAGAACCTTCACATGGACTGCAGCGGTTCAAGAAGGCGGCTCACCACCACCTTCTCGAGGGCAATTAGGGATGGGCAATAAATGCCGGCCTCGCCAGCGACGCCCACATCCCATGAATGAATAATAATTTAAAAAAAAAACATCACTAAGACTAACAAAACTTTCTTCTTCCCCCATCAAAGGTGAAAAGGAGAAGGCAGCCCTGATGGAACAGCTGAACAAGGCTGGGGAAGAGGAACTCTTGCGACTGAAACAGCTGAGGCAGGACGAGAAAAGAAGCAACGAGGAGAATCTTTGGCAAATGAAGCTGAAAATGGAGCAGGAGAGGGAGGAAATAATAAAGGAACAGCAGATGGCCCTGGAAAGCATGATGACCGAGCAGAAGGCTGTGTTGGAAAAAGGTTTCCAGGAAAAAGCTGAACTCATGGAAGAGCAAATTCAACAACTGAAGGACCAGGAGCAACAAACACGAGCTGGAGGCCTTGTGAACGTCATAGATTTCATGGGGATCTTGCGTTCTATATTCAGTGCGGCCAGGGCGTTTGCCACTGCCTTTATAGGCGAGGATGGCGAATAGTCAATTGATCATTAAAATAGTTGGGCACTTGCTCAATCTGATGAGACAAAGCTGAAACGTTATTTGTTCTGTTAGCAAATCACTCGTGGTTATAATTACTGGCAACGCCACTTGTGTAAAGCAGAAATGTCTTTAATGCACAGTTTGTAGAAAATAAAGTTTATTCTTGAGTAAGGTGTCGTCACTCAATCTACCAAAGATGAGCACAGCTGTTAATGTTCAAGGTTGGCATTACCGGGCTGCGGCCGTGTGTTTAATGGATGGAAAAAGTTGGTGTCAATAAAGACAGAACACTATCTAGAAATGTACCTTGCTTTACAAGGCAAAGACACTTAATTAAAATGGATAATGGTCATTCCCAATCTTCAAATGAACTACAACTGTACTTTAGGCACCTTCGGAAGGACATATTGGCCTTGGAGGGAGTGCAGCGTAGGTTTACTAGAATGATACCCAGACTTCAAGGGTTAAGTTACGAGGCGAGATTACACAAATTGGGGTTGTATTCTCTAGAGTTTAGAAGGTTAAGGGGTGATCTGATCGAAGTTTATAAGATATTAAGGGGAACAGATAGGGTGGATAGAGAGAAACTATTTCCGCTGGTTGGGGATTCTAGGAGTAGGGGACACTGTCTTAAAAATTAGAGCCAGACCTTTCAGGAGCGAGATTAGAAAACATTTCTACACACAAAGGGTGGTAGAAGTTTGGAACTCTCTCCCGCAAACGGCAATTGATACTAGCTCAATTGCTTAAATTTAAATGTGAGATAGATAGCTTTTTGGCAACCAAAGGTATTAAGGGATTTGGGCCAAAGGCAGATATATGGAGTTAGATCACAGATCAGCCATGATCTTATCGAATGGCGGAGCAGGCACGAGGGGCTGAATGGCCTACTCCTGTTCCTATATGAATGAAAAACATACCTCACTGATTGCCTCTGATCCTTGCTTCCAATCGAATGCTGAATCTATTCTTTTACACCGCGACTACAATGTTCATATGTAATATTAACTTTGAACCATGGCATAGAACAGGTGCTATCGAATTGGCCACCAGTTATATACCCTCCCAGGGGCTTCAACAGTTGGTGTGGTTAGAACAGGCAGTCAATCCCATATCACCTGCTTTACATTATTGCTGGCAGTTAAAATTAGTCCCTACAGATTCAGTGGGGATAAGTTTAACTTTTGGCCAAAGTGCACAATAAACGACCTGTTATACACCTCATCCGACTTTCCTTTCCAAATGGGAGAGCAATTGTAACCTAACTTTTCAGTCGGGAAACATTCATCTGTCACTTGCCAGCTTTTATCAGCTTTCTAGAATGTGTTTGTCTTTTTGCAGTGAATGTGGGCCTCATAGCGGGAGCAACTATTGGATTATGGGCTGGTGATAATATCACTGTTTGCATTTTATATGTACAGGAAGAAGAAACAAGGTTAGTGAAATATATCCTTTAATGTGCCTTCCATTGCTTTTTCTACAAGGGATTTGCCAGAAAAATGAATTTCAAATATTAGGCTAGAAATACAGTTTGATATTAGGTACGATCACTGAACACATTCGTATCAAATTCCGTGTGTTGAATCGAGAAGGCATTTACCCATTAAAAGTGAATGGGTTAACCTCTCCGATAAACAGTGGATGGGAGAAATTTGATATGCATTAGAGTTAAGCAATATCAGCATGCGGGAATGTGTCACTACATTATTCTTGTACATTAAACAACGGCTACTTTTCAAAAAACTGTCAGGGAATCATTAGATTATTCAATATATTCACCTCCAACAACTGAGGCTCTGTATAATGCATGTTACTATCGCTAAAAGAATAAGCCTACTCCCCAACATCGAATCGTAGAAAGGTTACAGCGTGGAAGGAGGCCATTTGGCCCATCGAGTCCGTGCCGACGGAACATAGATCCAGGTCGTATTTCTTTTCTTGCCTGGCAACAATCTGCTTCTCCATCAGCGTCACTGAAGTTCCCAACTGTGAATTCGGGGGCAAGTTTCTTGAAAAGTCAGTTTTGTTCCGCTTCAGCGTTAGATACAACGATAGATTTCTTCGTAATCCCGAGACATAAAATTGAATGTCATACATTATTGGTCTGTTCTACGTTTAGAAGATTGTTTACATTTTGTCCTTCTGTAGAAGTTTCGAACAATGATACCCTTCAAGAAAACCAGTCAGATCAAACTCACACTGAAGGTATGTCAAAAATATTCATAGGCCATGATATTAATCTAGGTTTTATTTGTATCTTTCTATATTTCTGTCTGTCTATCATCTATCTGTCGGTCCCTATCCTTATCTGTTTTGTGATGTCTCTATTTATCTATCTATCCATTGACCTATGTCTGTCTATCTGTATTGGGGTAGATTTCGACGGATAGTGTAAAATGGGGTGATAACCGATCAGGAGCCCATTTTACATGTTTCCTGATTTTTTTTTTTACTGTCGCACAAAGTCAAAATCTGCCCCGTAATCTCTGCCTCACAAGGTAGCAACTGTCGAAAATTTCACAGCAGGTCAGTCGGTATCAGTCTGGAGAAAAGGTTAAGATTGCTACACTTGGGGCAATTTTAACCTAACTCGCGGGGTGGGAAACCCCAGGGATCGAGTGGAATGCTGGTTTCGCACCCCGCGAGTTAGGTTAAAATTGCCCCAAGTGTAGCAATATTACTCTGCATCTGGACCCCATCGGTTTCCCACAGGCCAGTTAAAGTTAAAATTGTCTCCCAGTGCAGATGTGTGCTGTTCATTGGAACTGACTTTCCAATTTTCTCCCTCTGCAGAAAACGACTTTGATTCATATTTAACAGACAGCCAATCAAACAACTCTAAACCTACAGGTATGAAATTAACAAAGATAAGTGATATGACATTTTATACCCACATGTTTCCACATCTGGCAACTAATACAATTCAGTATCGTTACATGCGTTTGGATTAAACTGAAACTATTCATTCCCTTCAGCAAACTTGATTTTGACATCATTGTGATCAATGATGTTAATGAGAAATGAAAGAAGTTGCATTTATATAGCGCCTGTCACAACCTCAGGATGTCCCAAGGCGCTTTAAAGCCAATGAAGTACTTTTTGAAGTGTAGCCGCTGTTGTGATGTGGCCAATTTGCGCACAGCAAGCTCCCGCAAACAGCAATGTGATAATGACCGGATAATCTGTTTTTAGTGACGTCAGTTGAGGGATAGATATTGGTTAGGATACCGCGGAGAACTCCGCTGCTCTTTCTTCGAAATAGTGCCATGGAGTCTTTTACCTCCGTCCGAGAGGCCCACGGTTTCAGGTCTCATCCGAATGACGGTACCTCCGAAAGTGCGGCACTCCCTCAGTACTGCGCTGGGAGCGGGTGCTCAAGTCTCTGGAGCGGGACTCAAACCTGGTGACTCAGAGGCGAGAGTGATGTCACTGAGCCACAGCTAATACCGTGTGACATTAGGATTATACTCTCGATATCTCAGTTTGTATTTAACCTGTATGATTTTTCCAACACAATGGGGTTGTACAGCAAACATTCCCGTGAAATCCTTACCTCTGTTATTTTGCAGTATGATTTGGCCCAACCCCAGGGTAAAGAGTGGAGGGGGGAATTTCATTCGAATTTCCTTCGATTTTGGAACTTACGTTGCTAATGATTCATTAACTCGCTACAATTCTGCCTGGCGACATACAACGCCCCTTATTATCCACAGTTCAGTTCACATCTAGGACTCTATAGAGCCCGGCATTGTGTGGTGAGAGAGACCCGCACCTGTTACAGCCCCGGCTCCAGTCATAAAGTGTGAGGTTCACACCCTATACCCTTGACCCACTCCTCCTCCAAACCTCCAACCCACCCAGGTAGGGCTCGGACTCATTAAGGTTTGAGTTACCGTTGGTGAAAATAACAGACCAGCATATGCTGCATCTCAAGGACATTTCTTTATCCGCTATGAAGGCCCCAATCCATTTATTGGAAATTGCTTATCCACTCCAAGGGGGTGATTTTAAAACCCAGGAACGGGTGGGTTGGGGGCGGGTGGGAGTTGTAAATAGTTGGTTTGTTTTGGGGTCGCAGCCCAAAATTTCCGGACTTGGCATTCCCAGTGGGAAGCCTGTACTTTTCCGCGTCGATGTTAAACCCGGAAATAAAGCCGGCTTGCGGTCGCGACCCAAGAAAAAACGACTATTTTCAACTCCCATTGGCCCCCAACCCACCCATTCTTGGAGTTTAAAATCACCCCCCAAGCGTAGGTTCCAATCAAGGCCCCTTCTACTGCTTTACTCTTCACGAGTCCCCGGAATAGTTGACTGGAGGCAACAGACTTGCAACTGAATATATTCAAAGTCAAATCATCTGATTTATGGGAAAAAAACTGAAATGCACCAGGTCAGGTTAGACTGTTGCTTTAATTTGGTTACAACCAAATTAACCCAGCAACACGATTTATCAAAGAGATTAATAAATCGCATTTTCAAGCTCGAGACCCACATGTTGGACATGTGAACCATTCATTTTTTGAATTCTCTACCAGCAGATGTTCCCCTAGATGCCTTTGAACTCGTGAGCAAATCAAACAACAGCAAAACTACAGGTATGTGATCATAAATAATGGGCAGAATAATACAGTAAATATAATGATTGGGATTCACTCAGGGCCTTGTGTACGATGGCATGAAAACTCTTCAGATAATGAAATTTTTTTTTATTCGTTCATGGGATGTGGGCATCGCTGGCAAGGCCAGCATTTATTGCACCTTGAGAAGGTGGTGGTGAGCCGCCTTCTTGAACCGCTGCAGTCCGTGTGGTGAAGGTTCTCCCACAGCGCTGTTAGGAAGGGAGTTCCAGGATTTTGACCCAGCGACGATGAAGGAACGGCGATATATTTCCAAGTCGGGATGGTGTGTGACTTGGAGGGGAACGTGCAGGTGGTGTTGTTCCCATGTGCCTGCTGCTCTTGTCCTTCTAGGTGGTAGAGGTCGCGGGTTTGGGAGGTGCTGTCGAAGAAGCCTTGGCGAGTTGCTGCAGTGCATCCTGTGGATGGTACACAGTGCAGCCATGGTGCGCCGGTGGTGAAGGGAGTGAATGTTTAGGGTGGTGGATGGGGTGCCAATCAAGCGGGCTGCTTTCTCCTGGATGGTATCGAGCTTCTTGAGTGTTGTTGGAGCTGCACTCATCCAGGCAAGTGAAGAGTATTCCATCATACTCCTGACCTGTGCCTTGTAGATGGTGGAAAGGCTTTGGGGAGTCAGGAGGTGAGTCACTCGCCACAGAATACCCAGCCTCTGACCTGCTCTTGTAGCCACAGTATTTACGTGGCACGTCCAGTTAAGTTTCTGAAATGCTTTGAAAGTGTGCTGACTGTATTCTATAAAGGTATCAGTGACCCACAAATTGCAGATAGATTAATAGCCACTTCATTTGTTTATTGTGGTTGTGGTTTAAATGAGTTCGGGAAAATGCCCTGGTGTTTTGGAAGGGTGCTAAGAGACCTATTCACAGATAGCTTGCAAGATAATTGCAAATCAGGAGGGTGATGAGGTCAATCTTAGTTCACTCACCCGGAAAGGATCGACAGTCTTAGCATTTTGCTCAGTCGTAGCAAATCTTGCAGCACAGAAACTGGCCTGTAGGTCACTAAGTTAGTTAGTGTTCTCTTAATCACCATAAGAGCTATCCATTCTAATTCCACTGACCTGCCCGCTCCCCTTGCCCTTTAACACTCCCCCCGCTGTCCCCCACCCCCATAGCAATACCACCCTGTCAGACTGTTAATTAGCCTGTCAATCCTCCCACTGCTTCATATTATTCTCCAAGAGAAACTACAGCAATCTTTTTTAAATTCCCTGATTGGTTCAGAAAATGTTCCTTCTTCATTGGTCCGTTCAGGCCAATCAGAATGCAGACTTTTCCAATGTTTATGCTCCACACGAGGCTCCTCCCTCCCTACTTCATCTCACCCTATCACCATATCCTTCTATTCCTTTCTCCCTCATGTGTTTATCCAGCTTCCCCTTAAATGCATCTACACTATTCACCTCAACTACTCCTTGTGATTGCGAGTTCCGCGTTCTCGCCAATTATCGCAATGTTTATGTAGAATTTTAATAAAACCCCAGAGTTTTGTGTTTCTCTTCATCCTATAGGCGCTACAGAAGATATATACGCTCAGATCCACAAATTCAGAAAACCCGAACATGCAGGTATGTAAATGTGCAAAAATGCACGGAAAATTATATTCACATCTGTACAAACACTTGGGTACAAAAGTACCTCTTAAATGTTAAGGTTTAATGAATATTGACAAAGCCAAATGAAGAATATTATAGCAAAGATTCCGCGAAACAAAGTTTAGCTTGCAACATAATGAAGAGTAAACCGTTTTATTTATTTTTGGTGGGAGAATATTACTGATTTTTAGTGCTGGCGATATAAATTTTGCTGCTAAAAGAACGTTTTTTTTTGTTCTTATCCTGTAACTGACCCAGCAAATCTACATGCTCAAGTGAATAATATTAAGAATACAGGTAGCTAATTGTGCAAAATATACAGAAACGCCTATTCAGATCTGCATGCTTCGATTGCAAAGTGCCTCTTAAATCTGAGCCTTAACATCGAACTATATACCAAAGAATGTACAAACTAAGATACTTCACCAGACGATGAGAAATTTCTGATTAATTTTCTGAGGGTCTTATTAACTTTGGTAACGATGAATTGCTCTATAAGGATAACACAAAATTAGCCTGAACATAATGCCATGAATGCAGGGCTGCTTAAAACTAAGTATGAAATTTGATGTAAGCATTAACTTGGTTATTATAAGTGGGTTCTCATCTCTCCTAAAATAGTATACAAATTAATTTGATATGTCTGGGTTAATCAGACATTAATATGACGTAGAATAACTTCAGAACCGTTATTGCATTATGAATCAGATATACACGTAGATAGAGTGAGAGATACAAAAATAGGCACCAAGAATATAAAGGGATAGATAGTCAGACAGACAAACAGATGATAGAGATAGACCGAAAGATAGATGATGGACAGAGAAACAGACAGAACCATATGTACCCAGAAAACGTTTGTAATGTAAATGTTATACTTTGAGTAGACTGGGCCCATACTCACTGGAGTTTAGAAGAATGAGAGGTGATCTCATTGAAACATATAAGATTCTGAGGGGGCTTGACAGGGTAAATGCGGAGAGGCTGTTTCCCCTGGCTGGAGAGTCTAGAACTAGGGGGCATAGTCTCTGGGTGAGGGGTTGACCATTTAGGACTGAGATGAGGAGGAATTTCTTCACTCAGAAGTTTATGAATCTTTGGAATTCCCTACCCCAAAGGATGCTGAGTTGTTGTCTGTATTCAAGGCTGAGATAGATGGATTTCTGGAATCCAGGGATATGGGGATCGGGTGGGGAAAGTGGAGTTGAGGTCGAAGATCAGCACTGATCTGATTGAATGGCGGAGCAGGGCTCGAGGTGGCACCTTGGCACTTCAGCTTTGTCTCTCTCAGCAACTCGGCCCCGTACTGCGGAGAAACTGCTGGACTTCAATTACCTCTGATTCCCTGAGGATAATTTTACGCTGACCGACCTGGCGGGAAATGGTGGAATCGGATTGGCCGCCTGTTTTACATCCCGTCCGATTTCACTTCCTTAAATTGACATCAGTTTTTCTATTCAACGATCAAAAATGATATATAAAGGACAGAATGCATGACTTTACATGGGTGATTAAATTACCTTTGTGTGATTTTAGTCCACCCTCTAACCCTGTTTGACCCATTTGATCTTAACTCCGCATGTAGAATGTCGCAGGAGATTGACGAGTGATAATATCAGCATTCTATAAAAATAAGCGCAGAATGTAAACTATTGACTTAACGCTTTGTGTTTTCATCCTTTCAGAGAATACCTAAGCATGCGTTTACCTCGATGAACCAGTTAGAAATGTGAGGCCTGACGCAATAATGCAAGCTTCAAATGTAGAGGCAGAAATCTGCTTCCAGCTATTTCACTCCAAAGCCAATTTATGCAGAGAAACGTAATCATCTACAGTCTCGTTCACAGACAATGATTTATTTTGCACCTTCAAAGTCAGTCACCCAAGTGTGTGCTACACAGACCAGCGCTTTGGATTCAACTATCAGCATCAGAAATAATCCCACATTAATCACAATACATGTTTCAGATGTTCCACCTTTTACAGGCCAATGCACCTCTCGGTCTTGAATTGGTGTTGTAACCCTAGCTGTTTGTCAGAGTCACTTATATTCCCCACACACATAGGCAGCAAAGAATGATAAATGCATGAAAATCAAAAAAAATATATGTCTCCATATCATTAAAAGGATATAGAGGCACTGGAGAAGGACAAAAAAGATTGACGAGGCTGATACCAGAACTGAGAGGATGTACTTATCAGGAAAGGCTGAACAGGCTGGGGCTCTTTTCTCTAGAAAAGAGAAGGCTGAGGGGTGTGACCTGATAGATAATGCAAGGGTTTGATAGGGGAAAATGTCTCCACTTGTTGAGGGGAGGCCAGAACTAGGGGGCCGTAAATATGAGATAGTCACTAATAAATCCGATAGGGAATTCAGGCGAAACTTCTTTATCCAGAGAGTGGTGAGAATGTGGAACTCACTCCCACAAGGAGTAGTTGAGACAAATAGCACAGATACATTTATGGGGAAGCTGGATAAACACATGAGGGAGAAAGGAATAGAAGGATATGGTGATAGGGTGAGATGGAGTAGGGAGGGAGGAGCATAAACACCGGCATGGAGCAGTTGGGCTGAATGGCCTGTTTCTGTGCTGGAGCCTTGATGTAACTCGATGCTTGACTATATCTGTTGCATAATTGTAATCTTGGATACCTTGGATCAGAAGCAAAGCTTGACTGTGCTATAGGTGTATTTATATTAAAACAATCAACAACTGATTAGCATTTAGGGGTAGAAATTTGTCTTGCTTAGTAGCGCAAAGCGGGCAGTATCGCATTATAGGCCCCACCCGACAGAACGGAATATTGGGCGGAGTTTATAACAGGCAACACATGGAATGGACTCCCAGATAGAGTAGTGAAGGCACAAACCTTGCAATCATTTCAGGAACAATTAGACATTGCACTGGGGGGGGGGGGTCTGCATGGTGATTCTTAATGGATAGAACAAGATGGGCTGAAAGGCCCTTTCCATCGCAATTACCCTGTGATTTGTGAAACCATGTTACTTCTGCTTTCCGCTGCCTCACAAACTATTTCTAGAGTATCTGTTTCACCGTATATTTATAAAAAGTTAAGAAACACCAATTATTAACAGAGGTAACTCAGTCATTTTTGTGCAGAAAATTTGAATGAAACAATGTAAATAAGACAGCAGAGTGGGGATAACATGCTGAAAGATAGATTTATTACATCACTTGAATGCTGCAACTCTGAAGTTGCAGAGTGCAAATATAGGATATGAATCCTCAGCAATGTAATTGTAGTTTGCAATTAAATATTCAGCTTTGTTCCTGGGGCTTTCTTTTGAAGCATCTAGTACTAGGTGTGGTATGATATAGTTGACTAATTTCAACACAAAATTTGAATATAAAAACACCAGCTACAGCTTTATGTAATGAAACATTGTTTAATGATGTAGCCACCATGACTTATTTGTGACTGTGATTTGCCAGCAGTCAAATGACCAATTTGCCTTCAGCCTTGTGCTATTGTGGTATAGTTGCGTTTGAGATACCCAAAGTTTTCAATCTTGATTGCGTTATTCTAATGTACTTCCTGATGGAGATTTATGTTATTAAGTGATAAGGATCTGACTTTTTTTCACAGACTTTCTTTGATCGCCCATGTGCCTGTGCTGTTCACAGTTCCAAAAATAATTAATGTGTAATTCAGACTCTCAGTCTATTGGATGTTGGGAATCCTGCCATAAAAGCATGACATTTGAATAGACAATTTGGCCATTAAATTCTTGATATATATTAAAGACTTGGACTTGGGTGTACAGGGCACAATTTCAAAATTTGCAGATAGCACAAAACTTGGAAGGGTAGTAAACAGTGAGGAGGATAGTGATAGACTTCAAGAGGATATAGACAGGCTGGTGGAATGGGCGGACACGTGGCAGATGAAATTTAATGCAGAAAAGTGTGAAGTGATACATTTCAGTAGGAAGAACGAGGAGAGGCAATATAAACTAAAGGGTACAATTCTAAAAAGGGTGCAGGAACAGAGAGATCTGGGGGTATTTGTGCACAAATCGTTGAAGGTGGCAGGTTGAGAAAGTGGTTAAAAAAGCATACGGGATCCTGGACTTTATAAGTAGAGGCATTGAGTACAAAAGCAAGGAGGTTATGATGAACCTTTATAAAACACTGGTTCGGCCACAACTGGAGTTTTGTGTCCAGTTCTGGGCACCGCATTTTAGGAAGGATGTGAAGGGCTTAGAAAGGGTGCAGAAGAGATTTACTAGAATGATTCCAGGGATGAGGGACTTTAGTTACGTGGATAGACTGGAGAAGCTGGGGTTGTTCTCTTTTGTTCTGGATTAGTCAGCACAAGCACGACGGCCTCTTTCTGTGTTGTAAATGTTTACAATCAAATATTCTCCTGCAAATAAACTTCCGCCAATTAAAGGGTGTTGGTTGAGGGATAAATATTGGCCAGGACATTTGAGAACTCCCCTGCTCTTCGAAATAGTGGCCGTGGGATCTTTTACATCCACCTGAGGGGACAGACGAAGCCTTGTTTTAACACCTCAGACGGCACCTCCGACAGTGCAGCACTCCCTCAGTACTGCACTGCGGTGTCAGCTGGGACTATATCATTATAGTATCTCAGTAGGTACAGCACAGAAGTAGGCCATTCGACCCATCGTGCATATGCCGGCTCTTTGAAAGAGCTATCCAATTAGTCTCACTCCCCCCTGCTCTTTCCTCCATAGCCCTGTAATTTTTTTCCCTCCAAGTATTTATCTAATTCCCTTTACTAATGAATCTGCTTCCACCGCCTTTTCAGGCAGTGCATCCCAGACCATTGCAACTCGTTGTGTAAAACAAAACATTTCTTCATGTCGCCTCTGGCTCTTTTGCCGATCACCTTAAATCTGTATCTTTTAGTTACCGACCCTTCTACCACTGGAAACAGTTTCTCCTTATTTACTCTATCAAAACAGTTCATGATTTTGAACCCCTCTATCAAATCTCCTCTTAACCTTCTCTGCTCTAAGGAGAACAATCCCAGCTTCTCCAGTCTCTCCACATAACTGAAGTCCCTCATCCCTGGTCCCATTCTAGTAAATCTCCTCTGCACCCTCTCCAAGGCCTTGACATCCTTCCTAAAGTGCGGTGCCCAGAATTGGACACAAAACTCCAGCTGAGGCCTAACCAGTGATTTATAAAGGTTTAGTATAACTCCCTTGCTTTTGTATTCTACGCCTCTATTTATAAAGCCTAGGATTCTTAACTGCCTTATCGACTTGTCCTGCCACCTTCAAAGATTTGTGTACATTCACCCCCAGACCTCTCTGTTCCTGCACCCCCTTTAAAATTGTACCATTTAGTTTATATTGCTTCTCCTCATTCTTCCTGCCAAAATGTATCACTTCACACTTCTCTGCATTAAATTTCATCTGCCCTGTGTCTGCCCATTTCACCAATCTGTCTCTGTTCTCCTGAAGTCTTTTACTATCCTCCACATTGTTTACTACATTTCCGAGTTTTGTGTCATCTGCAAACTTTGAAATTATACCCTCTATACCCAAGTCCAAGTCATTAATATATATCAAAAAGAGCAGTGGTCCTAATACTGACCCTGGGGAACACCACTATATACTTCCCTCCAGTCTGAAAAACAACCGTTCACCACTACTCTCTGCTTTCTTAGCCAATTTTGTATCCACGCTGCCACTGTCCCTTTAATCCCATGGGCTTTAATTTTGCCAACAAGTCTATTATTTGGTACTTTATCAAATGTCTTTTGAAAGTCCATATACACATCATCAACCAAGCTACCCTTATCAACCCTCTCTATTACTTCATCAAAGAACTCAATCAAGTTAGTCAAACACGATGTTCCTTTAACAAATCCGTGCTGATTTTCATTTATTAGCCCATACTTTCCCAAGTGCCAATTAATTTTGTCCAGGATTATTGTCTCTAAAAGTCTCCCACCACTGACGTTAGGCTGACTGGCCTGTAATTGCCTGGTTTATCCCTCTCCCCTTTTTTGAACAGGGGTGTAACATTTGCAATCCTTCAGTCCTCCAGCACCGTCCCCATATCTAAGGAGGATTGGAAGATTGTGGCCAGAGCCTCTGCAATTTCCATCCTTACTTCCCTCAGTAATCTCAGACGCATCCCATCTGGATTGGGTGACTTTTCTACTTTGAGTACTGCTAATCTTTTAAGTACCTCCTTTTTATCTATTTTTATCCTATCCAATATCACTACTACAATGGCAGCATCCTCTTCTCTAATGAAGACTGATGTGAGGAAATAATTTAGTGCCTCAGCCATGCCCTCTGCCTCCACAAGAAGATCTTTTTTGGCCCTAATGGGTCCCACCCTTCCTTTGACTACCCTTTTACTATTTAAATGTTTCTAAAAGACATTTAGATTCCCTTTTATGTTAGCCACTAATCTATTCTCATTCTCTCTCTTTGCCCCTCTTATTCCCTTTCTTTAGATCGCCGAGTGAGTTGTATAAAAACTGAAAGTGAATTAGATTCCCAAAGTGGTTTCTTTTCCAGTGGGGGTGCAGCGTCCTTTGACTTCGCACGAGATATCACACGAGGGGGTCTCCCACAGAAGGATCAAATTCACCCCCTAGTTTGAACAGAAAAGTCCCATCTCAACCGCTAGCTTCCGAGTTGCTACCGGTTCTGTGGTGCCTCGGGCCTGAACAAGGGGTTATCAGCGTGGTGGATCGGTACAAGGCCGAGAGCAGCGAAAACTTCCTGGTTGACGATTTGGGAAACGATGCAAATATAGAGTTTGAACCCGCTTTGTCGACCTGTGCTATCACAAGGCGGCCAGCAGTGGGAGGCCCTCCGACATATTCAGGCTTCATCCCCTGGGCACTGCCGTCAGATATCGTCACCCTGGGTTTTATCCGATTAATCAGCTAGACACAGGCTGGAATATTAGGAGTGAACAACTCTATCAGACGCCTGCTCGTTAACATTAAAGTGCAAATGATTAAAACATAAGCACGGCAATAAAGTAAATGAGCTGCGGACGGATCTCAAAATTGCAATGTGCTTCTGGTTTTAAAGAAAGAAAATAACTTGCATTTACAAACACTGATGTGGGAACACAGTGACACTTTTAAAGAGACACTCAATTGTACAAGTCTCCTCTGAGTCACAACCCGACTCCCGGACTTGAGCCCTTAAGCCAGGCTGAAGCTCCCAGTGCATTAGTGAGGGAGTGCTGCATTGTCAGAGGTGCCATCTTTCGGATACAATCGTAGAATGGTTACAGCACGGAAGGAGGCCATTCGGCCCGTCGAGTCCATGCTGGCTCTCTGCAAGAGCAATCCAGCTAGTCCCACTTCTCCGCCCTACTCCTGTAGCCCTGCAAATTTTTTCCTTTCAAGTATTTATCGAATTCCCTTTTTGAAAACCACAATTGAATCTGCCTCCACCACCCCCTCAGGCAGTTCATTCCAGATCACAACCTCTTGCTGTGTAAGAAAGTTTTTCCTCATGTCACCTTTGGTTCTTTTGCCAATCACCTTAATTCTATGACCTCTGTTTCTTGACCCTTCCGCCAATGGGAACAGTTTCTCTCTATCTACTCTGTCTAGACCCTTCATGATTTTGAACAACTCGATCAAATCTCCTCGCAACCGTCTCTGTTCCAAGGAGAACAACCCCAGCTTCTCCAGTCTATCCGCCTAACTGAAGTCCCTCATCCCTGGAATCATTCTAGTGAATCTCTTCTGCACCCTCTCTGAGGCCTTCACATCTTTCCTAAAGTGCGGTGCCCAGAACTGGACACAATACTCCAGTTGTGGCCGAACCAGTGTTTTATAAAGGTTCATCATAACCTCCTTGCTTTTGTACTCTATGCCTCTATTTATAAAGCCCAGGATCCTGTATGCTTTTTTAACCGCTTTCTCAACCTGCCCTGCCACCTTCAACAATTTGTGCACATATACCCCCAGATCCCCCTGTTCCTGTACCCCTTTTACATTTGTACCCTTTAGTTTATATTGCCTCTCCTCGTTCTTCCTACTGAAATGTATCACTTCACACTTTTCGGTGTTACGTTTCATCTGCCACGTGTCCGCCCATTCCAGCAGCCTGTCTATATCCTCTTGAAGTCTATCACTATCCTCCTCACTGTTTACTACACTTCCAAGTTTTGTGTCATCTGCAAATTTTGAAATTGTGCCCTGTACTCCCAAGCCCAAGTCATTAATATATATCAAGAAAAGCAGTGGTCCCAGCAACGACCCTTGGGGAACACCACTGTACACCTCCCTCCAGTCTGAAAAACAACCGTTCGCCACTACTCTCTGTTTCCTGTCATTTAGCCAATTCTGTATCCATGTTGCTTCTGCCCCCTTTAGTCCATGGGCTTCAACTTTGATGACAAGCCTATTATGCGGCACTTTATCAAACGCCATTTGAAAGTCCATGTACACCACATCAACCGCATTGCCCTCATCGACCCTCTCTGTTACCTCATCAAAAAAACCCAATCAAGTTGGGTAACCACGAATCTCTGGTCTCCACTCACTAGGACTGGGGTCCAAACACTGCACCTTCTGATTCAGAGGCAGGAGTGTTAACCACTAGGCCAAAGACTCTCTTCACATCTTCAGCTGGACGTAAACGATCCCTCGCAACTGTTCGAAGAAGAGCAGGGGTCTTCTCCTGCTGTGCTGGCCGATATTTCTCCCTCATCCAACGCCACCAGAAACCGATTACTTGTGCACTGATCTCAACACCATTTGTGGGATCTTGCTGTGCATAAAATGGCATGTTCCGGTCACCTACACAACAATAATGACTGCACTGCAAAGTAATTCATTATGCGTGACGTCCCCTGCGGATATTCCTGAGGGACGTGACCGGTGTTATATCAATGCAAGTTATCTTGTTTCAGTTTTGGACCCCCCCTCCTCTTGCCCTGAAGCTGCAGGAGGTGAAATTGATCTCAGGGTGGGGGGCCGGGGCTGTCCAAATGCCAATTTCACCCCTGTTGACCCTTGGTTGGTTGAGGAGGGGAGAAGATGGTTCCACTGGGCACTGGCAGCCCTCCAGTGCCTTGTCATAGTGCTTCCTGTGCATGGGCAAACCAAGACAGTGAACGGCAGATGGCAATTCGACCACTTCAAAAGTATTTCATTGGCTGGGAAGCTCTTTAGGACTTCCTGAGGTCGTGAAAGGCAAGTTCTTTTATTCTGTAAGATGTCTTCCCACATATGAAGAGCTGTAGAAATACAAATCATTGCTGTTTTAATAGGATATCTAGAGCATTAAAGCCTGTTCCTCTTACACAGCATGAAAACATAGCAATAATCCTGCAGGAAAATTGGTACATTGCTGTTTGCTGAAGGGTCGTGTGTAAGGTGCTGGTCAAGGTGTTATTAAGGTCAAAGTGTAGTGTCAAGGTCAAAGTGTAGTGTCAAGGTCAAAGTGTATTGTTAAGATCAAAGTGTATTGTCAAGGTCAAGGTATATTGTTCAGGTCAAAGTGTATTGTCAAGGTCAAGGTATATTGTTCAGGTCAAAGTGTATTGTCAAGGTCAAGGTATATTGTCAAGGTCAAAGTGTATTGTCAAGGTCAAGGTATATTGTCAAGGTCAAAGTGTATTGTCAAGGTCAAGGTGTATTGTCAAGGTCAAAGTGTATGGTCAAGGTGTATTGTCAAGGTCAAAGTGTATTGTCAAGTTCAAGGTATATTGTTAAGGTCAAAGTTTATTGTCAAGGTCAAGGTATATTGTTAAGGTCAAAGTGTATTTCCAAGGTCACAGTGCGAGCTGAATTCTGGATATGCACTGCCTTTGGATGAAGCTTTTTAAGCGCAGACTCATAAAATTACTCTACTATGCCGGAGCCTTTACACCATTCGACAGTGGTGAGGTGGGGAATGTGTCACATGCTTGTCAAATCGATATGCGATGTTATAATCTGGAGGAGGGGAGATCACGGCTGCATAAAGAGGGACTGACAGAATGGAGTGAAAGTGCCTTCTCCCAATAAATGAATCTGATACTAATGGATATCAGGAAAAGGGGACATGTCACAAACAGAGATCAGTGAAAGTGTTAACTAAGATATAACTGGAAACTTCTTGTGTCTGAAAGTTCAGGCTGACAGATCCTTGACTCTCTGCCAGGATAACATGACACCTACTGGTCCTCTGAAAGGTTCCCTGACTCTCTGAGTTTGAGAGTTCCACCTGGCTGCTTCATTTAAACATAACTACATTCCAGAGGCGAAGTCTGGCGTATCTCTATACAAACTCACACACACACTCTCACACAAACTCACACACACTCTCACACTCACACAAACTCACACACACACTCTCACACACACACACTCTCACACAAACTCACACACACACTCTCACACACACACACTCTCACACAAACTCACACACACACTCTCACACACACACACTCTCACACAAACTCACACACACACTCTCACACACACTCACACCCACACACTCACACAACTCACACACTCACACACACAACTCACACAAACTCACACACACTCACACAACTCACACAAACTCACACACACATTCACACAACTCACACACTCACACAACTCACACACTCACACACATTCACACAACTCACACACTCACACAACTCACACACTCACACACACTCACACAACTCACACAAACTCACACACACATTCACACAACTCACACATTCACACAACTCACACACTCACACAACTCACACAAACTCACACACTCACACAACTCACACACACATTCACACAACTCACACACTCACACAACTCACACACTCACACACATTCACACAACTCACACACTCACACAACTCACACACTCACACAACTCACACAAACTCACACACTCACACAACTCACACACATTCACACAACTCACACACTCACACAACTCACACAACTCACACACTCACACAACTCACACACTCACACAACTCACACACTCACACACATTCACACACTCACACATTCACACAACTCACACATTCACACAACTCACACAAACTCACACACTCACACAACTCACACACTCACACACATTCACACAACTCACACACTCACACAACTCACACACACATTCACACAACTCACACACTCACACAACTCACACACTCACACACATTCACACAACTCACACACTCACACAACTCACACACACATTCACACAACTCACACAACTCACACACTCACACACATTCACACAACTCACACATTCACACAACTCACACAACTCACACACATTCACACACTCACACATTCACACAACTCACACAAACTCACACACTCACACAACTCACACACTCACACACTCACACAACTCACACACTCACACAACTCACACAAACTCACACACTCACACAACTCACACACTCACACACTCACACAACTCACACACTCACACACTCACACAACTCACACACTCACACAACTCACACAAACTCACACACTCACACAACTCACACACTCACACAACTCACACAAACTCACACAACTCACACACTCACACACTCACACAACTCACACAACTCACACACTCACACACTCACACAACTCACACACTCACACACTCACACAACTCACACACTCACACAACTCACACACTCACACAACTCACACAACTCACACACTCACACACATTCACACAACTCACACATTCACACAACTCACACATTCACACAACTCACACACTCACACAACTCACACAAACTCACACACTCACACAACTCACACACTCACACACATTCACACAACTCACACACTCACACAACTCACACAACTCACACACTCACACAACTCACACACAACTCACAGACTTACACTCACACTCACACAAACTCACACATACACTCACACAACACTCACACTCACACAACTCACAGACTTTCACTCACACTCACACAACTCACAGACTTACACTCACACTCACACAAACTCACACACGCTCACACAAACTCATGCACACACACTCACACAAAATCACAAACACACTCACACAAACTCACACACAAACTAACACGCACACTCTCACACAACTCACGCACACACAAACTCGCACATACACTCACACAAACTCACACAAATTCATGCACACACACTCATACAAACTCACGCACACACACTCACACACACACACACACACACACACACTCACAAAAACTCACACACACACTCACACAGGTCAGAGGCTGGGTATTCTGCGGCGAGTGACTCACCTCCTGACTCCCCAAAGCTTTTCCACCATCTACAAGGCACAAGTCAGGAGTGTGATGGAATACTCTCCACTTGCCTGGATGAGTGCAGCTCCAACAACACTCAAGAAGCTCGACACCATCCAGGATAAAGCAGCCCGCTTGATTGGCACCCCATCCACCACCCTAAACATTCACTCCCTTCACCACCGGCACACTGTGGCTGCAGTGTGCACCATCCACAGGATGCACTGCAGCAACTCGCCAAGGCTTCTTCAACAGCACCTCCCAAACCCGCAACCTCTACCACCTAGGAGGACAAGGGCAGCAGGCACATGGGAACAACACCACCTGCACGTTCCCCTCCAAGTCACACACCATCCCGACTTGGAAATATATCGCCGTTCCTTCATCGTCGCTGGGTCAAAATCCTGGAACTCCCTTCCTAACAGCACTGTGGGAGAACCTTCACCACACGGACTGCAGCGGTTCAAGATGGCGGCTCACCACTACCTTCTCAAGGGCAATTAAGGATGGGCAATAAATGCCGGCCTTGCCAGTGACGCCCACATCCCATGAATGAATAAATATATTAAAAAAATTAAAAATGCCTTCTTAACCACCTAATCTACCTGTCCTGCTACCTTCAGGGATCTGTGGACATGCACTCCAAGGTCCCTCACTTCCTCTACACCTCTCAGTATCCTCCCATTTATTGTGTATTCCCTTGCCTTGTTTGCTGTCCCCAAATGCATTACCTCACACTTCTCCGGATTGAATTCCATTTGTCACTTTTCTGCCCACCCGACCAGTCCATTGATATCTTCCTGCAGTCTACAGCTTTCCTCATCACTATCAACCACACGGCCAATTTTTGTATCATCTGCAAACCTCTTAATCATGCCCCCTACGTTTAACTCTAAATCAATGATATATAGCACAAAAAGCAAGGGACCAAGTATTGAGCCCTGCGAAACCCCACTAGAAATAGCCTTTCAATCACAAAAACACCTGTCAACCATTACCCTTTGCTTCCTGCCACTGAGCCAATTTTGGACCCTTTGCGTTCAGAAGTGTTTGCTAACTTTGCTCCTGAAAGTCCTGGCTTTAATTTTTAGGCGATGTCCCGTAGTCCTAGACTCTCCAACCAGCAGAAATGGTTTCTCTTGGGAGTTGCAAAAAATATAGAGAAAAAACTCAGGGCCATATAAAGAAAATTCTTCTCCAACCACCTCAGGCGATCGGGACCAGTCCAAGAGCAAGTGACAGAACAGGACAGTAAGGGTCTCCAGTGCTATTACACTGGGCGTCTGTTACACACCCTGGTCGAAATTCAGTTCTATTGACCTCAGTTGGGCTGAATATCAGATGGGATATATAACAGGCAGCTGGTGCAAACATGAATTTACACCCCTCCCCATGCAGCCGCCTCCTCTTAAGGCAACCAGGAGTGGCAAGGGCAATTAGTCTTAGTGTCCCTGAGCTAGGGAGTAGGGCCAAAGCATCCAGGGATCCTGCTTCTGATCGCCATCTGATCACCCCTGTCGGTAGACATCAGACGTTGACCTCATGGTGGACTGCCTCGCTGATGCTCGCTGCCTAGGTCCACCCATGGAGAGACGCCATTTAGGACAGGTATGTATGTATCTGACATTGCACAGCAAAATGCTGCTCTGAGAGGTTAGAAACATAGAAAATAGGAGCAGGCGTAGGCCATTCGGCCCTTCAAACCTGCTCCGCCATTCAATATGATCATGGCCGATCCTCCATCTCAATACCATACTCCTGCTCTCTCCCCATACCCCTTGATGCCTTTTGTTCTAGAAATCTATCCAGCTCCTTCTTAAATATATTCAGTGACTTGGCCTCCACTGCCTTCTGTGGTAGAGAATTCCACAGGTTCACCTCCCTCTGAGTGAAGAAATTTCTCCTCATCTCAGTCCTAAATGTCCTACCCCGTATCCTGAGACTGTGACCCCTCGTCACAGGTTGGGGGAGGGGTTAAAATTAATGGATGGACAATCATGGACCGAAAGTCCACAGTTTCTTAATCGGTGCTCTTGGTGAACCCTTGGGAGTGGTGCCCTGAAATGTTTCTCCAATGATTACCAGCTCGCAATGGTAGCGGGCTAAACATACTGAGTGTTTCTCTGTGCTTACTGTGCTGGAACCTGCCTTGAGCAGATGCCCTGGGTAGGGGTGATCACAAGATGATTTATTGTTTATTGGATTGGGTTCATTAACCTTCCAGTGATGAAACTGCGTAAACAGGCTACTGGCAAAGTTAACAGGGCGAGATGCAAGTGCACACTACAAAAACACGGACAAGTAAGGACAGATTCTTTCAACGACACAGCGATTGCACATCAAGAGAGAAGCAAGAAATGGAGGCCAGGTTTCCTGCAGGAGGGGATTAATCAATTCACCCTCTCCTTTCCGGCAGAATAAAGCTGTGGGAAAGTTCCGAGGGTGTTCACAGCTCTCGGACCCTCACACAGGTGACCGTTTATTACGTGTGAAGCCACAGAGTCTCGTCTATTCCGCGATGGAGAGCATCAAGGATGGGGACCTCCAACCTGTCCTCACCTGAGATCTACGCAGATGGCCTTTACCTGCAACTGGGCAGCTGGATAGAAAGACCTTGCCTTTATTTCGCACCTTTCATGACCTCAGGACACCCCAAAAGCACTTCACAACCAATGAGCTAGCTTTTTGAAGTGTAGTCACTGTCGTAATGTAGGAAACGCGGCAGCCAATTTGTGCACAGCAAGATCCCACAGACAGCAATGAGATAATGGCCAGATAATCTATTTAGCGATGTTGGTCGAGGGGTAAATAATGGCCCAGGACACCGGGGAAGAACTCCCCCGCTCTCCTTCCAAATAATGCATCCACCTCAGTCGCCGTTGCAATGCAGGAAATGCGGCAGCCAATTTGTGCACAGCAAGATCCCGCCAACAGCAATGTGATAAATGACCAGACCATCTGTTTTAGTGATGCTGGTTGAGAGATAAATGTTGGAGAACTCCCCTGCTCTTGTTGAAATAGTGGGCATGGGACCCTTTACGTCCTTTACGTGGCAGAGTTGAGCCTAGTTGAAGTACGACTGGGAGGTATTGTCTCCACCTTCTGTGACCCTGGGCCACTAACCAGTGATTCCTGAAGGGACATGGACAGAAGGTAAAGAGATCGACTTTGAAATTCAGGTGTGCGATGTCTCCCACATTTAGAATCATAGAATCATGCAACACAGGAGGAGGCCAATCAGCCCATCATGTCAATGCTGGATCTTTGAAAGAGCTATCCAATTAGTCCCACTCCCCCCCTGCTCTTTCCCCCATAGCCCTGCAATTTTCTCCCCTTCAAGTATTTATCCAATTCCCTTTTGAAAGTTATTATTGAATCTGCTTCCACCGCCCTTTCAGGCAGCGCATTCCAGATCAGAACAACTCGCTAAGTAAACAAAATTTCTCCTCATCTCCCCCTCTGGCTCTTTTGCCATTTATCTTAAATCTGTGTCCTCTGGTTACCGACCCTCCTGCCACTGGAAACACTTCCTCCTTATTTACTCTATCAAAGCCCTTCATGATTTTGAACACCTCGATTAAATCTCCCCTTAACCTTCTCTGCTCTGAGGAGAACAATCCCAGCTTCTCCAGTCTCTCCACATAACTGAAGTCCCTCATCCCTGGGACCATTCTAGTAAATCTCCTCTGCACCCTCTCCAAGGCCTTGACATCCTTCCTAAAGTGCGGTGCCCAGAATTGGACACAATACTCCAGCTGAGGCCTAACCAGTGTTTTATAAAGGTTAAAATTATAAATTTATGAATTATAAAGGTTCAGCAATAACTTCCTTGCTTCTGTAGCAGAGGCTGGTGATTGTACCTGTATTAAGAAATTTTGAGAAACAGGGAAATTTCCTTAAACGTTTTATATTAAAGGGGGAACCCTGAATAAATGGTTAAACCCAAAAGAATTCACTTTTAATCAAGGAATCAGTACAATGTATCTGCTCTAGTATGTCTTCAAGAACAAACACTCCAGATACCATATAAACAAACACTCATTTTGTAGCTTATTAATAAATGAACAAATCTTTAATTTGGCTTGCAATACATATGTGGTCATGGATATATTTATTTATTGTGCACAAGCATTACATATTTAATATATGGCTCATAGACTGCATACAATGCCAGGAACCTGTTTAAAGAGAGAGCCTCACCCTCGGGATCCACTTTAAGGAGGGAATCTGAAATCAGGGCGCCCGAAAAAGTGACAGTGTCGCTGTAAACCCCCTTCTGGAATTGGCAGGTCATTTTCATCTCTGTACTCACTCACTGGGGGCAATTTTAACCTAACCCGCCGGGCGGGAATCCCAGAGGATCGGGTGCAAAGCTGATTTTACACGTCTCCTGATTTTCCTCTCTATTGAAGTCACCGGAGTGTAATATTGGTCGGGGTGCAAAAACCAGAGTCCCACCCGATCCCCTGGGATTCCCGCCGGCCGAGTTAGGTTAAAACTCCCCCCTGTGCCCTAAGGCTACGGCCGAGGACTCCACAGAAAACCGGCCGGCATTTGCAGCATTGAAAGCAATCTCCATCAGGGTGACGTTGCTCCCTTCTCATTTGTGTCTGCACAGTTGGTTTTAACCTGCAACGCTCCCTTGTGAATGGTTTGTTCAAAACCTACGCCTCGCACAGCCCAGTTGATGACATTTTGAGATGCAATCTTCTTGTGAAAGGTAGCGGGATAGATTACTACCTGGGCGTTAAGCTTCACTCGGGACGATTGCACATCCCTAACAGAACTCGCCTAATTCTCCTTCCGTTTCAATTCCCCTCCATTCCAATTTTCCTCTCTGTGCTCATTAACGATGAGAATCTAACCCTATTTTTTTTTGCGCTGTAGCTCATGCCTCCTGCTACAATAGGAAGGCATCATTTTGACCCTTTCGGGCATGCTGGCAGTTTCTTGGCATTACTTTTGTGGGCGGTGGTTGCTGACGCAACTCCTCGATCCAAATGAATTTCCTTATCCTATTCTGCTGGTAAAAGCTCCCTATTTGTACCTGTTAGTGCAGCGGTTTATGACTCGAAGCTTAAGGGTTGCATCCAAGGAGGAAATGTCACGTTGGCGAGAAGAGATATACAGGCTCGAGGGGCTGAATGGCCTCCTCCTGTTCCCATGTAACAGGCTCAAGGGGCTGAATGGTGATTCTCTGTGGATTGCATTTTATCTGTCAAAAGAATCTATCCCGAACTCCAGGGTTCTGGATTACAAAGGGGAGGATGTTGAGTTACAGCTGTGTAAAGCTCTGGTTAGACCACATCTGGAGATACTGCGTTCAGTTCTGGGCACCGCACCTCAGGAAGGAGATATTGGCCTTGGAGGGGGGTGCAGTGCAGATTCACCAGAATAAAGTTAGAGCCAGGCCGTTCAGGGGTGAAATCAGGAAACACTTCTTCACACAAAGGGGAGTGAAAATCTGGGACTCTCTCCCCTAAAATGTTTGTGGATGCTGGGGATCAATTGGAGCTTTCAAGACTGAGATCGCTAGATTTTTGTTGGGTGAGGGTCTCGAGGGATAGGGAGCAAAGGCGGGAAAATGGAGTTGAGGCACAGGTCAGCCATGAATGGCGGAACGGGCTCGAGGGGCTGAATGGCCTCCTCCTGCTCCTGTGTAACAGGCTCGAGGGGCTGAATGGCCTCCTCCTGTTCCTGTGTAACAGGCACGAGGGGCTGAATGGCCTCCTCCTGTTCCTGTGTAACAGGCTCGAGGGGCTGAATGGCCTCCTCCTGTTCCTGTGTAACAGGCACGAGGGGCTGAATGGCCTCCTCCTGTTCCTGTGTAACAGGCTCGAGGGGCTGAATGGCCTCCTCCTGTTCCCATGTAACAGGCTCAAGGGGCTGAATGGCCTCCTCCTGTTCCTAAGTAACATGATTGAAGGGCTGAACGGCCTCCTCCTGTTCCTAAAGTTCCACTTTTTCATTATTTCTGTGCTGTTTGGTCACTCCTCGCTCTCTGACTGAGACGCAAGGCTCATTCCTTTCGGCAAAGGCTGTGCTGAATCTACCCGACCCACAGTGACCCACCTCGTCCTCTTGTGCTGGATTATCCGTCCCACTCCCTGAGCGCATGGACCGAGAGAGGGAAGTCAACACCGGGGAGCCGTCCTCTGCTTGTAGGATGTTAATGGTAGGGTCTGCAATCGGGAGGCCCTATCATCCAAGTATCATGGTGTAGAGTGGTGGAAGGCTGAGGAAAGGTTGAGTGGACAATAGTAGCTCGATAACCGTTACCCAAAAGGTCTTTTCACCATCAGAGCTAAAGCTTCCAATATATATCAATCAGTAAAGTGAGTCCAGCTACATCCCTGGCTGAGAGGAGTGAGATACTATCAATAGGTTAGGTACCTCATTATTACAAACACAGCACTGGGAAAGCTCCAATTGATCCCCAGCATCCACAAACATTTTAGGGGAGAGAGTCCCAGATTTTCACTCCCCTTTGTGTGAAGAAGTGTTTCCTGATTTCACCCCTGAACGGCCTGGCTCTAACTTTATTCTCACTCCTCTCCCTGGCTGAGAGGAGTGAGATACTATCAATAGGTTAGGTACCTCATTATTACAAACACAGCACTGGGAATATTGGGCAGTTTCCCAAGGTTCTGGACGCAGCTGATTGGAAAATCATGTGTGCTATGGCTGTCATTTTCCACCTGTCGCCAATGATGACACAAGAATTTCTTGCCGTGATAAGCACATAATGCCAGAGTTGGTTATAGTGAGGGGACTGCAATGGCAGGTTGATATCATGAGGCTCTGCGGGGTCTCCACAGGCCTGATAGCTCGCACCGAGCGGTATTTACTACGTCAGCCACGAGGCTGTCTATTTACGACATGATCTGCGTTCCCAGGAAAAAGAAAGAACTTGCATTCCATTGGACGTCCCAAAGCACTTCACAAAGAATCAAGTACTTTTGGACGGTAGTCGCTGTTGTAATGTAAGAAACGCGGCAGCCAATTTGCGCACAGCAAGATCCCACAAACAGCAATGTGATAATGACCAGATCATCTGTTTTTTAGTGACGTTGGTTGAGGGATAAATATTGGCCCCAGGGCACCGGGGAGAACTCCCCCCTGCTCTTCTTCGAAATAGCGGCCATGGGTCCATCTGAGAGGGGCAGACGGGGCCTCGGTTTAATGTCTCATCCGAAGGACGGCACCTCTGACAGTGCAGCGCTCCCTCAGTACTGGGCACTGGGAGTGTCGTCCTGGATTATGGGCTCAAGTCTCTGGAGTGAGACTTGAGCTCACGACCTTCTGACTCAGAGGGGAGCGGGTGCTACCCACTGAGCCCCGGGTGACATCAGGAGGGTCTTTCTGGGTGAGTGGGATAAATGGAGTGAATTTCTGGGAATGCCCCACAGGGATCGTTTAGCTGGCCGTAGAGGCTCTCTGTTCTAATTCGTTGTGGGGGGGGGTGAATTCTATTTAAAGTGGAGTGGGGATAAAGTCGACCGGATTACAGGCGACGCAATTCTTGACTCTGAACCATGTCTCTATGCAGTAGTAACGCCTCTCCCCTCTCCAGATGCCTCTCCCTGGTTTCAGGCAGTAACGCTTGTTCTGCTCCACGTGATGGGGTCTGGGTCTCTTTCTCGAAGCAATGGCTAAAAGAAAAGCATAATCATTGCAAACGTTGAGTGAAAGATGAAGGTGCAGCAAATAGTATTTAGTTACTGTCGTCTATCCTTCCGCGCGCCAATCCTGGCCTCTTGCGCACCCTGGTTTTCCATCGCTCCACCATTGGCGGCCGTGCCTTCAGATGCCTGGGCCCTAAGCTCTGGAATTCCCTCCCTAAACCTCTCCGCCTCTCTCTCCTCCTTTAAGACGCTCCTTAAAACCTACCTCTTTGACCAAGCTTTTGGTCACCTGTCCTAATATCTCCTTATGTGGTTCGGTGTCAAATTTTGTTTGATAATCGCTCCTGTGAAGCGCTTTGGGACGTTTTACTACGTTAAAGGCGCGATATAAATGCAGGTTGTTGTTGTTCCCATGATGAGCGTCATTTACTTTGTGGACAGGATGGGCAAGGGGCCTGGAGCCAGGCTATTCCCTGGCGCCCTATCACCGCCGTTTCTTGCTATTTGGTCTCGGGATGTGGGTGACATTGGGGTTGTATTCTCTGGAGTTTCGAAGGTTAAGGGGTGATCTGATCAAAGTTTATAAGATATTAAGGGGAACAGATAGGGTGGATAGAGAGAAACTATTTCCGCTGGTTGGGGATTCTAGGAGTAGGGGGCACAGTCTAAAAATTAGAGCCAGACCTTTCAGTAGTGAGATTAGAAAACATTTCTACACACAAAGGGTGGTAGAAGTTTGGAATTCTCTTCCGCAAACGGCAATTGATACTAGCTCAATTGCTAAATTTAAATCTGAGCTAGATAGCTTTTTGGCAACCAAAGGTATTAAGGGATATGGGCCAAAGGCAGGTATATGGAGTTAGATCACAGATCAGCCATGATCTTATCAAATGGCGGAGCAGGCACGAGGGGCTGAATGGCCTACTCCTGTTCCTATGTGACGCTGGAAAGGCTGCATTTGATCCCCTGCCCCCAGTTGCCTTGAGAAGATGATGGAAAGAATTTGCTTGCTAGGCCATTTCAGAGGGCGTAACGCCAAACGTAGGCCGGACTGGGCAGGGATGGCGGCTTCTCTTCCTCGAAGGGCATCGACGAACCAGTCGGGTTTTTAATGGCAACTGCTATTTTCTGGTGCCAGCCGACAAATCACAGTTTTTCAAATCCGGCTACTTCAAATTGACCCATCCAGTCACTGCTTAATAACCAGTAGAATCCAGCCCTACTCGTTTTGACCAGGAGTGTGACGCACACTGTTCAACTGCCTGGGTGTTAAACATTGTCCAGCTGGAGCAATTTGACTTGGTGGGATTTGAACTCATGACCCCATGGTTGCTAGTCCATATGATTGGCACCCCATCCACCACCCTAAACATTCACTCCCTTCACCACCGGCGCAACGTGGCTGCAGTGTGTACCATCCACAGGATGCACTGCAGCAACTCGCCAAGGCTTCTTCGACAGCACCTCCCAAACCCACGACCTCTACCACCTAGAAGGACAAGGGCAGCAGGTACATGGGAACAACACCACCTGCACGTTCCCCTCCAAGTCACACACCATCCCGACTTGGAAATATATCGGCCGTTCCTTCATCGTCGCTGGGTCAAAATCCTGGAACTCCCTTCCTAACAGCACTGTGGGAGAACCTTCACCACATGGACTGCAGCGGTTCAAGAAGGCAGCTCACCACCATCTTCTCAAGGGCAATTAGGGATGTGCAATAAATGCCGGCCTCACCAGCGACGCCCACATCCCATGAACGAATAAAAAAAAACTGACCCTGACATAAAGAAAGATTTGCATTTATATAGCGCCTTTCACAACCTTAAGACATCCCAAATCGCTTTACAGCCAATGAAGCAGTTTTAAAGAGTAGTCATTGTTGTAATGTAGGAAACGCGGCAGCCAATTTGCGCACAGCAAGATCCCACAAACAGCAATGTGATAATGACCAGATAATCTGTTTTAATGAAGTTGGTTGAGGGATAAATATCGGGCCAGGACACCGGGGAGAACTCCCCCCTGCTCTTCTTCGGAATCTTTTACATCCACTTGAGAGGGCAGACGGGGCCTCGGTTTAATGTCTCACCTGAAGACGGCATCTCCAACATTCAGAAGGTTGTGGGTTCAAGTCTCACTCCAGACACTTGAGCACATTGTCCAGGCCATCTGCATAGTGTGTGCAATCTCCAGTGGTGGAGAGCTTTGGGAATTATAGGTCCAAAGTCACCTGTTCCTCCCAAGTACGTTACAGTTACCACATGTCACGTCTCAAAGTCGTCATATATTGTATCTCAAAATGTTATTTCCTGAAATTACCTGCTCTCCATTTCTTTCTGATGATCTTTTTAGCCTTCTGACACTCGCACTTTTTCCCATTCCCATCGTTGGATTGCTTCAATCTGTATCCAAACTGGAGATGGCCAACTGTGGAAAAAAGGTAATCATTTGCAGTCAATAATTGAAACGGACGCTGTGAGTCAGAGAAACATCGAACACAGTGTGCACTGAACCAGTGAGAAGACGCCCTAAACCCAGTGGGACATCAGCATGTCGTGTTTCCCCAGTCCCTGATTTAACTGTTCCCGTGTTTCCCCAGTCCCTGATTTAACTGTTCCCGTGTTTCCCCAGTCCCTGATTTGACTGTTCCCGTGTTTCCCCAATCCCTGATTTAACTGTTCCCGTGTTTCCCCAGTCCCTGATTTAACTGTTCCCGTGTTTCACCAATCCCTGATTTAACTGTTCCCGTGTTTCCCCAGTCCCTGATTTGACCGTTCCCGTGTTTCCCCAATCCCTGATTTGACCGTTCCCATGTTTCCCCATCCCTGATTTAACTGTTCCCGTGTTTCCCCAATCCCTGATTTGACTGTTCCCGTGTTTTCCCAATCCCTGATTTGACTGTTCCCGTGTTTCCCCAATCCCTGATTTGACTGTTCCCGTGTTTTACCAATCCCTGATTTGACTGTTCCCGTGTTTCCCCAATCCCTGATTTGACTGTTCCCGTGTTTTCCCAATCCCTGATTTAACTGTTCCCGTGTTTCCCCAATCCCTGATTTGACTGTTCCCGTGTTTCCCCAATCACTGATTTAACTGTTCCCGTGTTTCCCCAATCCCTGATTTAACTGTTCCCGTGTTTCTCCAGTCCCTGATTTAACTGTTCCCGTGTTTCTCCAGTCCCTGATTTGACTGTTCCCGTGTTTCCCCAATCCCTGATTTGACCGTTCCCGTGTTTCCCCAATCCCTGATTTAACTGTTCCCGTGTTTCCCCAATCCCTGATTTAACTGTTCCCGTGTTTCTCCAGTCCCTGATTTGACTGTTCCCGTGTTTCCCCAATCCCTGATTTGACTGTTCCCGTGTTTCCCCAATCCCTGATTTAACTGTTCCTGTGTTTCCCCAATCCCTGATTTGACCGTTCCCGTGTTTCCCCAATCCCTGATTTAACTGTTCCCGTGTTTCTCCAGTCCCTGATTTGACCGTTCCCGTGTTTCCCCAATCCCTGATTTGACTGTTCCCGTGTTTCCCCAATCCCTGATTTGACCGTTCCCGTGTTTCCCCAATCCCTGATTTGACCGTTCCCGTGTTTCCCCAGTCCCTGATTTGACCGTTCCCGTGTTTCCCCAATCCCTGATTTAACTGTTCCCGTGTTTCCCCAATCACTGATTTGACCGTTCCCGTGTTTCCCCAATCCCTGATTTGACTGTTCCCGTGTTTCCCCAATCCCTGATTTGACCGTTCCCGTGTTTCCCAATCCCTGCTTTGACCATTCCCGTGTTTTCCCAATCCCTGATTTGACTGTTCCCGTGTTTCCCCAATCCCTGATTTGACCGTTCCCGTGTTTCCCCAATCCCTGATTTTACTGTTCCCGTGTTTCCCCAATCCCTGATTTGACCGTTCCCGTGTTTCCCAATCCCTGCTTTGACCATTCCCGTGTTTTCCCAATCCCTGATTTGACCGTTCCCGTGTTTCCCCAATCCCTGATTTGACCGTTCCCGTGTTTCCCCAGTCCCTGATTTGACTGTTCCCGTGTTTCTCCAGTCCCTGGTTTAACAGTTCCCGTGTTTCCCCAATCCATGATTTGACCGTTCCCGTGTTTCCCCAATCCCTGATTTGACCGTTCCCGTGTTTCCCCAAACCCTGATTTGACCGTTCCCGTGTTTCCCCAGTCCCTGCTTTGACTATTCCCGTGTTTCCCCAATCCCTGATTTGACCGTTCCCGTGTTTCCCCAATCCTTGATTTGACTGTTCCCGTGTTTCCCCAATCCCTGATTTGACTGTTCCCGTGTTTCCCCAATCCCTGATTTAACTGTTCCCGTGTTTCCCCAATCCATGATTTGACCGTTCCCGTGTTTCCCCAATCCCTGATTTGACCGTTCCCGTGTTTCCCCAATCCCTGATTTGACCGTTCCCGTGTTTCCCCAGTCCCTGCTTTGACTATTCCCGTGTTTCCCCAATCCCTGATTTGACCGTTCCCGTGTTTCCCCAATCCGTGATTTGACTGTTCCCGTGTTTCCCCAATCCCTGATTTGACCGTTCCCGTGTTTCCCCAATCCCTGATTTGACCGTTCCCGCGTTTCCCCAATCCTTGATTTGACTGTTCCCGTGTTTCCCCAATCCCTGATTTGACTGTTCCCGTGTTTCCCCAATCCTTGATTTGACTGTTCCCATGTTTCCCCAATCCCTGATTTGATTGTTCCCGTGTTTCCCCAATCCTTGATTTGACTGTTCCCGTGTTTCCCAATCCCTGATTTGACCGTTCCCGTGTTTCCCCAATCCCTGATTTGACTGTTCCCGTGTTTCCCCAATCCTTGATTTGACTGTTCCCGTGTTTCCCCAATCCCTGATTTGATTGTTCCCGTGTTTCCCCAACCTCTGATTTGACCGATCCCGTGTTTCCCCAGTCCTTGATTTGACTGTTCCCGTGTTTCCCCAATCCCTGATTTAACTGTTCCCGTGTTTCCCCAATCCCTGATTTAACTGTTCCCGTGTTTCCCCAATCCCTGATTTAACTGTTCCCGTGTTTCCCCAATCCCTGATTTGACTGTTCCCGTGTTTCCCCAATCCTTGATTTGACTGTTCCCGTGTTTCCCCAATCTCTGATTTGACCGATCCCGTGTTTCCCCAGTCCTTGATTTGACTGTTCCCGTGTTTCCCCAATCCCTGATTTAACTGTTCCCGTGTTTCCCCAATCCCTGATTTGACTGTTCCCGTGTTTCCCCAATCCCTGATTTAACTGTTCCCGTGTTTCCCCAATCCCTGATTTAACTGTTCCCGTGTTTCTCCAGTCCTTGATTTGACTGTTCCCGTGTTTCCCCAATCCCTGATTTAACTGTTCCCGTGTTTCCCGAATCCCTGATTTGACTGTTCCCGTGTTTTCCCAGTCCCTGATTTGACTGTTCCCGTATTTCCCCAATCCCTGATTTAACTGTTCCCGTGTTTCCCCAATCCCCGATTTGACTGTTCCCGTGTTTTCCCAATCCCTGCTTTGACCATTCCCGTGTTTTCCCAATCCCTGATTTGACTGTTCCTGTGTTTCCCCAATCCCTGCTTTGACCGTTCCTGTGTTTCCCCAATCCCTGATTTGACCGTTCCCGTGTTTCCCAATCCCTGCTTTGACCATTCCCGTGTTTGCCGGGTTTCTGAGTAACTTTGGTCTGTGTTCTCACTCCTACCTTTACATACACAAGTGGTCTCATCTCTCGCGAGAGAGTTCCCCCTCCCCGTGGACAGCTCCCGCTTGGTCCCATCCTTTTCCTGCTCTGGTATTTCTGAAAAGCAGAGAACTGTGAGTAAAAATACAAAGACGGGCAATTAACGTTTACAATCAAACCGACCTTCATGGCTTTTTGTTGGCCTTTAAAACATGTGAACACAGACCCCCTCCATCTGTAGGGAGGTCACGAACTGTACAGGGACTGTGCCCTGGCTTCACCATTCATTATTGTGACAATAGTTGGTTGCTGGGCAGTTTGCTTGAGGGATCAAATACAGGAACCTTGGCTGATGCTCCATCTCTAACCCAGTAGTACTTAGTGTCCCATCTGTGACTGACGAACCATTCTAATATATGGTGAGTGTAAGGTGCTTAGGTGGAATAGGTGATGGTAGACCGATGTTTCCCAAAGCTCTTCATCACTGGGGGTTTTCCTCGCCTCATGTTGTAGACTAATTGATAGAGATTGATTGACGTGGTAGGTGAAGAAGGTCATTACCGTTGTATCAGGCGATTACCGGGCTCATAATAGGTGGATCTGGGTCTTTGCTGGTGGAGCAATTCTTATGTTCCAATGTTCAGACTGGGAAATGAACCTGGACCTTTCCTGATGTGTGTGTTTCAGTTACTCACAGCCGTTCCCAGCACTGGGGGAGTCCTTCAGACTTCTTGTTAAGGCTGGGTATTCTGCAGCAAGTGACTCGCCTCCTGACTCCCCAAAACCTTTCCACCATCTACAAGGCACAAGTCAGGAGTGTGATGGAATACTCTCCACTTGCCTGGATGAGTGCAGCTCCAACAACACTCAAGAAGCTCGACACCATCCAGGACAAAGCAGCCCGCTTGATTGGCACCCCATCCACCACCCTAAACATTCACTCCCTTTACCACTGGTGCACTGTGGCTGCAGTGTGTGGCGTGCACTGCAGCAACTCGCCAAGGCTTCTTCGACAGCACCTCCCAAACCCGCAACCTCTACCACCTAGAAGGACAAGGGCAGCAGGCACATGGGAACACCACCTGCATGTTCCCCTCCAAGTCACACACCATCCCGACTTGGAAATATATCGCCGTTCCTTCATTGTCGCTGGGTCAAAATCCTGGAATTCCCTTCCTAACAGCACTGTGGGAGAACCTTCACCACACGGACTGCAGCGGTTCAAGAAGGCGGCTCACCACCACCTTCTCAAGGGCAATTAGGGATGGGCAATAAATGCCGGCCTTGCCAGCGACGCCCACATCCCACGAACGAATAAAAAATAAAATAACATTAGGCGGTCACAGTGTGCAACTGAGCCACACAGGTAGGAAGTTGCCAGGTTTGATACCAGGTGCGTGCTGAGTTAAGACTAATTAAAGACCGTAACTAGATCAGATTAGTTGTTTTCCAGCGCACATTACAGGAAAACAGATCTACATAGCGGCCAGCGCAGATCGATACATCTCAGGGAGAGCAGCTCGTGATTTTTCAAAATGCGCTGGGAACACGTGAAGTCCCAAAAGTGCCTCATAAATCGTGTCCCTTAATCTCAGAGTCCATCTCCACTGCAGCTCACAGTTAACAGCGACAGCCTGATGCGATACTTAGCTCTACAGTCTAGGGTCATCCCAGCTCTAATCAAGTAACTCAGGACAGGCAGGGGATTGGGACGGAGCTGGTTATCTGGACGGATCCAGCTACTGGCTGCTTTAACTCGCTGAGCTTTTAAGAATCGTACAGCACAGGAGGCCATTCGGCCCATCCAAGTGGCCTCGTGTTTAACAATTGACCTCCAAGGTGCTTAGGTTGCTGGAGAATTTGTGGGATGTGCAGTACATCGTCTTCGAAAGGCTGATAAACTATTTGGTCAAGCACAGAAAATAATGTGAAGAATCAAAAAAAACAGTAAGATACTAGAATCATAAATCATAGAATGGTACAGCACAGAAGGAGTCCATTCAGCCCATCTTGCCTGTGCTGGCTCGTTGAAAGAGCTATCCAATATGTCCCGCTTTCCCCTGCTATTTCCCCGTAGCCCTGCAAATTTTTCCTCTTCAAGTATTTATCCAATTCCCTTTTGAAAGTTATTATTGAATCTGCTTCCACCGCCCTTTCAGGCAGCGCATTCCAGATCATCACAACTCGCTGCGTAAAAAAAATTCTCCTCATCTCCCCCTCTGGTTCTTTTATTTTCAATCTGTGTCCTCTGGTTACTGACCCTCCTGCCACTGGAAACAGTTTCTCCTTATTTACTCTATCGAAACCCCTCATGATTTTGAACACCTCGATTAAATCTCCCCTTAACCTTCTCTGCTCTGAGGAGAACAATCCCAGCTTCTCCAGTCTCTCCACATAACTGAAGCCCCTCTTGCCTTACGAGAGCAGCGTGAGCTAACACAAGCCAAATTGGCTGAACCAAGCAATCAGAATCCCCCTTTTCCGACAATGGACTTGAATCTCTTAGACAAGTGTTCAGATTTCATGGGCCACTTCTGGTGGTATCCACCTGTTGTCAGGTGATAGTGTCCGGAGGTGGCAACTGTGTCTCAGTGATCGCATTTGCCCCTCTCGAGTCAGAAGGTCATGGGTTCGAGTCCCCACTCCGGAGACTTGAGCACAAAATCTACCGAGGGAGTGCCGCACTGTCGGAGGTGCCGACTTTCGGATGGGACGTTAAACCGAGTCCCCGTCTGCCCCTCTCAGGTGGACGTAAAAGATCCCACGGCCACTATTTCGAAGAAGGGCAGGGCCGTTCTCCCCGGTGTCCTGGCCAATATTTATCCTTCAACCAGCACCACTGACAAACAGATGATCTGATCATTATCTCATTGCTGTTTGTGGGACAAATCGGCTGCCGCATTTCCCACTTAACAGCAGTGACTACACTTCAAAAGTACTTCATTTTCTGTAAACCGCTCTGGGACGTCCTGAGGCCATGAAAGACGCTTTATAAATAAAAGTCTTTTCATCTTTCCAGCGTTTATGTTACTGGACTGGAAATCCAGAATCCCACCCTTGCAAATTGAGAGTTTGCATTCAGTTTAACAAAAAATCTGGTGATAAAAAGCTGGTTATCAGTAAAAGTGACCGTGAAGCTGTCAGATTGTCCTAAAAACCCAACTGGTTCACTCTTGTCCTTTAGGGAAGGAATCCTGCCATCCTTACCCGGTCTGGGCCCATACCTGACTCCAGTCGCTCACCAACTGCCTTCTGAGGTGATCCAGCAAGCCCCTCAGTTGTAACTAGGAATGGGTCGATGAAATGCCAGCCACGCCCGCATCCCCAGAATCAATAATAATAGCTTTCTTAAAACTTTGAATAAACACTGGGAATTCTTTTCTCTAAACTGTATGTGTAAAGCAAGTATTTGCAGAATTGGAAGTGGTCTTACCGTTTGGAAGGACAGAGATCGTGACGGAGGTCAACACAAGGAGCAAGAAAACGAGCTGCATCTTCAGACCGTGGGGCTGATCCAGAGGCGCTACGATCGTAAGCTTAACTGACACCTCTGAAAGTTTAAAGTCTTATATGCCTCCCTTGCTCGGTCATGCGAATCCCTGACAGTCCTGGACATGCAGAGACAGCGAATGGAGAGCAGGGACTGCAAGTTCCCCCACCGACTGATACCAAATAACGAGCCGACCAGGAATTTGCTAAACCGTATCGAAATACTCATTTCTTCACTTTAAAGTGGACCTGGGCATCGTGTCAGGGAGTTTCCAAGGCGGGAGACCATTTCCTTAGAAATCAGGGACGGCCTGGAATGTTCCGTTATAAGACAAAGAAAGACTGACATTTGTATAATGCCTGTCACCACCTCAATGCGTCCCAAAGCGCTTTACAGTCGATGAAGTACTTCTTTTGAAGTGTCGTCACTATTTAACGTAGGAGACGCGGCAGCCAATTTGCGCACAGCAAGATCCCACAAACGGCCAATGTGATAATGACCAGATCATCTGTTTTTTAGTGATGTTGGTTGAGGGATAAATATCGGCCCCAGGTCACCGGGGAGAACTCCCCCCTGCTCTTCTTCCAATAGCGGCCGTGGGATCTTTTACGCCCACCTGAGAGGGCGGACGGGCCCTCGGTTTAACGTCTCGTCCGAAAGACGGCACCTCCGACAGTGCAGCGCTCCCTCAGTACCGGCACTGGGAGCGTCCGCCTCGATTTTCGGGCTCAAGTCTCTGGAGTGGGGGCTCGAACCCACCGCCTTCTGACTCAGAGGTGAGAGTTATCCTGAAGATGCTGCCATTATTATTGCCATTTCGGCCAGTTCAGAATAAAAATGGTTTTCATCATCGGTACGACAATGGCGGCCATGCAACTCCAAAGATGGGAAAAGCTGGTTCGGAGCTCAGGGGTGAATTCATCGTGAGGTATGCGACCCAGAAGATAGGAAAGTGCTGGGTTTGATCCCGGAGTTAGCTGATTTCAGCTGGAGAGGAGGGCCACTGGGCTAGGGAAGAGAAATAAAACAAAATAGGATTGCCCTTCCTGAATGCTCTCCTCTGATTTTTTTTTTTATTCGTTCATGGGATGTGGGCGTCGCTGGCGAGGCCGGCATTTATTGCCCATCCTTAATTGCCCTTCAGTGTTACCCTCAATGCTTCCTCCAAGTGGTGCTCAACGTGGAGGAGGACTGATTCATCAGCTGAGGGACGGCGGTAGGTGGCGGTTTCCTTGCCCATGTTTGACCTGATGCCATGAGATTTCATGGGGTCCGGAGTCAATGTTGAGGCCACTCCCTCCTGACTGCATATCACTGTACCGCCACCTCTGGTTGGTCTGTCCTGCCGGTGGGACAGGACATACCCAGGGATGGTGATGGAAGAGTCCGGGACGTTGGTTGAAATTCTGATTCTGATTCTGATTCCCGCGGGAATGAGCGACTGCCTTTCTCCACTTCAGTGACTATGCTTAGGTGCGAGCTATGGCTCTCTCTCGTCTCTGATTCAGAAGTTGCGAGTCTTCCCTTCTTTCGAGGCTGCCATTTGCACAGAGCGGAAGAAATCCCCCCAGCCCGACGGTCACGCCACTGACCCGAGTGAAATCCCGGTTAGGGTTTTCCCCCTTTGCAGGATGGGGAGAGGAGGGGGAGGGCAGTGAGGGGTGGGAAGGGTTTAAAAAATTCCATGCTTCTCCAAGACTGTGCTGCCCGCGCTAGTTTCAAAAGGCTCGTACGACCAGGCACGGAGAGATTTTAACTTTTGGTTCCCAATCCCACCCGAACGGGAAAATATTTTTTTTTGTTATTCGTTCATGGGATTTGGGCAAGGCCAGCATTTATCGCCCATCCCTAATTGCCCTTGAGAAGGTGGTGGTGAGCCGCCTTCTTGAACCGCTGCAGTCCGTGTGGTGAAGGTTCTCCCACAGTGCTGTTAGGAAGGGAGTTCCAGGATTTTGACCCAGCGACGATGAAGGAACGGCCGATATATTTCGAAGTCGGGATGGTGTGTGACTTGGAGGGGAACGTGCAGGTGGTGTTGTTCCCATGTGTCTGCTGCCCTTGTCCTTCTAGGTGGTAGAGGTCGCGGGTTTGGGAGGTGCTGTCGAAGAAGCCTTGGCGAGTTGCTGCAGTGCATCCTGTGGATGGTACACACTGCAGCCACAGTGCGCCGGTGGTGAAGGGAGTGAATGTTTAAGGTGGTGGATGGGGTGCTAATCAAGCGGGCTGCTTTGTCCTGGATGGTGTCGAGCTTCTTGAGTGTTGTTGGAGCTGCACTCATCCAGGCAAGTGGAGAGTATTCCATCACACTCCTGACTTGTGCCTTGTAGATGGCGGGTTGAGGGATAAATGTTGGCCCAGGACACAGGGGAGAACTCCCCCTGCTCTTCTTTGAAATCAGTGGTCGTGGGATCTTTTACATCCACCTGAGAGGGGCAGATGGGGCCTCTGTTTAATGTCTCACCATTTTTCTTGTGTGTCTTTTGCTTTCCACTGCCATTTAGGTTTTCAGCAACTGTTGTGTTATTTATTGTGATGAGGGATTTCACTCCACCAAGGTCCCATACCCCAGTGCTGAAGAGGAATTTACATAGAATTTACAGCACAGAAACAGGCCATTCGGCTCAACAGGTCTATGCTGGTGTTTATGCTCCACACGAGCCTCCTCCCTCCCTACTTCATCTCACCCTATCAGCATATCCTTCTATTCCTTTCTCCCTCATGTGTTTATCCAGCTTCCCCTTAAATGCATCTACACTATTCACCTCAACTACTCCTTGTGGGAGCGAGTTCCACATTCTCACCACTCTCTGGGTAAAGAAGTTTCTCCTGAATTCCCTATTGGATTTATTAGTGACTCTCTTTTATTTATGGCCCCTAGTTTTGGTCCCCCCAACAATTGGAAACATCTTCTCTACGTCTACCCTATCGAATCCTTTCATAATTTTAAAGACCTCTATCAGGTCACCCCTCAGCCTTCTCTTTTTTTAGAGAAAAAAGCCCCAGCCTGTTCAGCCTTTCCTGATAGGTATATCCTCTCAGTTCTGGTATTAACCTTGTAAATCTTTTTCGCACCTTCTCCAGTGCCTCCAGATCCTTTTTGTAATCTGGAGACCAGAACTGTGCACAGTACTCCAAATGTGGTCTAACTAATGTGTATGGAGACCAGAACTGTGCACAGTACTCCAAATGTGGTCTAACTAATGTATATGGAGACCAGAACTGCGCACAGTACTCCAAGTGTGGTCTAACTAGTGTATATGGAGATCAGAACTGTGCACAGTACTCCAAATGTGGTCTAACTATTGTATATGGAGACCAGAACTGTGCACAGTACTCTAAATGTGGTCTAACTATTGTATATGGAGACCAGAACTGTGCACATTACTCCAAATGTGGTCTAACTGGTGTATTTGGAGACCAGAACTGTTCACAGTACTCCAAGTGTGGCCTAACTAGTGTATATGGAGATCAGAACTGTGCACAGTACTCCAAATGTGGTCTAACTGGTGTATTTGGAGACCAGAACTGTTCACAGTACTCCAAATGTGGTCTAACTAATGCACATGGAGACCAGAACTGTGCACAGTACTCCAAATGTGGTCTAACTAGTGTATATGGAGATCATAACTGTTCAAAGTATTCCAAATGTGGTCTAACTAATGTATATGGAGACCAGAACTGTGCACAGTACTCCAAATGTAGTCTAACTGGTGTATATGGAGACCAGAACTGTTCACAGTATTCCAAATGTGGTCTAACTAATGTATATGGAGACCAGAACTGTGCACAGTACTCCAAATGTGGTCTAACCAAGGTTCTTGATGAACTGGGTTTCCTGGATAACCGAGCGTTCACCTTTAAGATCTTAGTTTGAATCCAGTCCTGACAGATGAGGTGAAAGCTTTTTTTCTCTGATGGTGGTAAGGGTCCAACCTGCAGAAACCAACCTCATTCCTTACAGGCACAGGTCCATGGCACTAAACTGCATGCAATTTGGCACTAAATTAAAAATTTGCACAAAGGCACAACGATGCGGGAAACAGACATTTTCTCTGTTGCAAAGAAAGAACTTACGATGTACTGTTCGGAGGCAGTGAAGAAGAACACAACAAATTGCACCTGTGATGTAGTAAACTGTCCCATGGCGCTTACCAGAGATGTAATCAGACAAAATGGAAACTGAGACAAAGGTGGAGATATTAGGAGGGTGAACAAAACCTTGGTCAAAGAGGTAGACTCGAGAAGCGTCTTAAAGCCAGAGAAGGAGGTGAGGTTTAGGGAGGGAATTCCAGAGCTTAGGGCCGAGGCAGCTGAAGGCACGGCCGCCAATGGTGGGACAAAGGGAGGAAGGGATGCACAGAAGGCCAGAGTCAGAGGAAAGGAGAATTCGGGGGAGGTTTGTCGTAATGCAGGAGGTTTCAGAGAAAGGGACTTACGCACAAGAGTTTCAAATTTGATGCTTTGTTGCGGGATAGGATACGAGGCAGCAGAGCTTTGCCTGAGCTTAAGTTTATGGAGGGTGGAGAATGGGAGGTCGGCCAGGAGAGCATTGGAATAGTCAAGTGCGGAGGTGACGAAGGCACGGATGGAGGTTTCAGCAGATGAGCCGAGGCGGGGGGCGGAGGCGGGCGATGTTATGGAGGTGGAAGTCGGCGGCCTTTGTGATGGAGCGGATTGCGGAGCTGGAAGCTCATCTCAGGGTCAAATAGGACTCCGAGATTGCGGATGGTCTGGTCCAGCCTCGGTTAATGACCGGCGGAGAGGCACGGAATCGGTGGTGAGGGCACATGGGAACAACACCACCTGCACGTTCCCCTCCAAGTCACACACCATCCCGACTTGGAAATATATCTTCGTTCCTTCATCGTCGCTGGGTCAAAATCCTGGAATTCCCTTCCTAACAGCACTGTGGGAGAACCTTCACCACACGGACTGCAGCGGTTCAAGAAGGCGGCTCACCACCACCTTCTCAAGGGCAATTAGGGATGGGCAATAAATGCCGGCCTCGCCCACATTCCATGAATGAATAAAAAAAAAAGAAGCTCTGGGGTTCGAGTCCCACTCCCGAGACTTGCGTACACAAATCCAGGCTGATTCTCCAACGCAGTACAGAGGGAATGCTGCATTGTTGGCAGGGGACATCTTTAAACTGTGGCCAGGTGGATGTAAAAGATCCCATGGTGCTAATCAAAGAAGAGCAGGGGGAGTTCTCCCTGGTATCCTTGGCCAATATCACTAAAAACAGATGATAGGCTAATTATCACATTGCTGTTTGTGGGAGCTTGCTGTGCACAAATTGGTTCCCCCCTTTCCCTACATTATAACAGTGACTGTACTTCGATTGGCTGTAATAGTTCTTCAGAATGTTGTGAAAGTTGCTATATAAATGCACCTTTGATTGGGCTATCCAGATGATTGTATGGATTATGGAGTGCTTCCTGTAAAACCACCAAACAACAGTTCCTGTAAATGAATGTGCAAAATTCCCCCAGACTTTCGTACACATGCCAGGCCGTTCGGAGGGTGTGATGGTGCACTGTTACTGGACAAATCATCCAGTACAGCATGAGTTCAAATCCTACACTTGCCAGTTACCCAAGACCTCTGTCACACCTTGGCAAATCTCCTCTGCTCCAATGTTCTCGACTTCCAGTAAAGATTTGTTTACATTTAGATGGGAGATAATCAGTGCTAATTCAAACCCAGCGAGGTGGAAATTCAATGATTTGTGTGTCGTTGACAGTTCTCAACATGTTCTTTACTGGGAACTGAAGGGGTTTCTTAATTACGTTTTTTATCTGATAGGATCGCCTCAGTTTTGCTAAATAAAGGAACCAGTCCATGAATCCCATCCCCCGCCTGTCCAAGGAAGTCTTGCATTTCTACAGCGCCTGTCATGACCTCAAGACGTCCCAAAGCGCTTTACAGCCAATGAGGTACTTTTTGAAGTGTGGTCACTGTTGTAATGTAGGAAACGCGGCAGCCAATTTGCGCACAGCAAGATCCCACAAACAGCAATGAGATAATGACCAGATCATCTGTTTTACTGGCATTGCTTGAGGGATAAATGTTGGCTGAGGACACCGGCAAGAATTCCCCTGCTCTTCTTTGAAATAATGTCACGGCATCTTTTACGTCCACCAGAGAGGGCAGAGAGAGCTTCGGTTTACATAAGAACATAAGAAATAGGAGCAGGAGTAGGCCATCCAGCCCCTCGAGCCTGCTCCGCCATTCAATCAGATCATTTTTTAAATTTATTCGTTCATGGGATGTGGGCGTCGCTGGCGAGGCCGGCATTTATTGCCCATCCCTAATTGCCCTTGAGAAGGTGGTGGTGAGCCACTTTCTTGAACCGTTGCAGTCCGTGTGGTGACGGTTCTCCCACAGTGCTGTTAGGAAGGGAGTTCCAGGATTTTGACCCAGCGACGATGAAGGAACGGCGATATATTTTCAAGTCGGGATGGTGTGTGACTTGGAGGGGAACGTGCAGGTGGTGTTGTTCCCACGTGCCTGCTGCTCTTGTCCTTCTAGGTGGTAGAGGTCGCGGGTTTGGGAGGTGCTGTCGAAGAAGCCTTGGCGAGTTGCTGCAGTGCATCCTGTGGATGGTACACACTGCAGCCACTGTGCACCGATGGTGAAGGGAGTGAATGTTTAGGGTGGTGGATGGGATGCCAATCAAGCGGGCTGCTTTATCTTGGATGGTGTCGAGCTTCTTGAGTGTTGTTGGAGCTGCACTCATCCAAGCAAGTGGAGAGTATTCCATCACACTCCTGACTTGTGCCTTTTAGATGGTGGAAAGGCTTTGGGGAGTCAGGAGGTGAGTCACTCGCCACAGAATACCCAGCCTCTGACCTGCTCTCGTAGCCACAGTATTCATATGGCTGGTCCAGTTAAGTTTCTGGTCAATGGTGACCCCCAGGATGTTGATTGTGGGGGATTCGGTGATGGTAATGCCGTTGAATGTCAAGGGGAGGTGGTTAGACTCTCTCTTGTTGGAGATGGTCATTGCCTGGCACTTGTCTGGCGCGAATGTTACTTGCCACTTATGAGCCCAAGCCTGGATGTTGTCCCACGTGCCTGCTGCTCTTGCGGGCTCAGACTGCTGCATTATTTGAGGGGTTGTGAATGGAACTGAACTCTGTGCAATCATCAGCAAACATCCCCATTTCTGACCTTATGATGGAGGGAAGGTCATTGATGAAGCAGCTGAAGATGGTTGGGCCTAGGACACTGCCCTGAGGAACTCCTGCAGCAATGTCCTGGGGCTGAGATGATTGGCCTCCAATAACCACCACCATCTTCCTTGGTGCTAGGTATGACTCCAGCCACTGGAGAGTTTTCCCCCTGATTCCCATTGACTTCAATTTTACTAGGGCTCTTTGGTGCCACACTCGGTCAAATGCTGCCTTGATGTCAAGGGCAGTCGCTCTCACCTCACCTCTGGAATTCAGCTCTTTTGTCCATGTTTGGACCAAGGCTGTAATGAGGTCTGGAGCCGAGTGGTCCTGGCGGAACCCAAACTGAGCATCGGTGAGCAGGTTATTGGTGAGTAAGTGCCGCTTGATAGCACTGTCGACAACACCTTCCATCACTTTGCTGATGATTGAGAGTGGACTGATGGGGCGGTAATTGGCCGGATTGGATTTGTCCTGCTTTTTGTGGACCGGTCATACCTGGGCATTTTCCACATTGTCGGGTAGATGGCAGTGTTGTAGCTGTACTGGAACAGTTTGGCTAGAGGCGCAGCTAGTTCTGGAGCACAAGTCTTCAGCACTACAGCTGGGATGTTGTCGGGACCCATAGCCTTTGCTGTATCATGGCTGATCCCCATATCCCTTGATGCCTTTAATAAGCGGCAAGTAACATTCGTGCCAGACAAGTGCCAGGCAATGACCATCTCCAACAAGACAGAGTCTAACCACCTCCCCTTGGCATTCAACGGCATTACCATTGCCGAATCCCCCACCATCAACATTCTGGGGGTCACCATTGACCAGAAACTTAACTGGACCCGCCATATAAATACTGTGGCTACAAGAGCAAGTCAGAGGCTGGGGATTCTGCGGCGAGTGACTCACCTCCTGACTCCCCAAAGCCTTTCCACCATCGACAAGGCACAAGTCAGGAGTGTGATGGAATACTCTCCACTTGCCTGGATGAGTGCAGCTCCAACAACACTCGAAAAGCTCGACACCATCCAGGACAAAGCAGCCCGCTTGATTGGCACCCCATCCACCACCTTAAACATTCACTCCCTTCACCACCGGTGCACCGTGGCTGCAGTGTGTACCATCCACAGGATGCACTGCAGCAACTCGCCAAGGCTTCCTCGACAGCACCTCCCAAACCCACGACCTCTACCACCTAGAAGGACAAGAGCAGCAGGCACATGGGAACAACACCACCTGCACGTTCCCCTCCAAGTCACACACCATCCCGACTTGGAAATATATCGCTGTTCCTTCATCGTCACTGGGTCAAAATCCTGGAACTCCCTTCCTAACAGCACTGTGGGAGAACCTTCACCACACGGACTGCAGCGGTCAAGAAGGCGGCTCACCACCACCTTCTCAAGGGCAATTAGGGATGGGCAATAAATGCTGGCCTCGCCAGCGACGCCCACATCCCATAAACAAATTTTTAAAAATCTAGAAGTCTATCGATCTCTGTTTTGAATATATTCAAATACTGATTATCTGCCGTCTAAATGTAAGCAAAGCTTTACTGGCAGTAAAGAATATTGGAGTAGAGCTCTCTGAGGTAGAGAATTCCAAAGATTCACCACCCTCTGAGTGAAGAAATTTCTCCTCATCTCAGTCCTAAATGGCCGACCCCTTATCCTGAGACTGTGACCCCTGGTTCTAGACACCCCAGCCAGAGGAAACATCCTTCCAGCATCTACCCTGTTGAACCCTGTAAGAATTTTGTATGTTTCAATAAGATCACCTCTCATTCTTCTAAACTCTAGGGAATACAGGCCTAATCTACTCAATCTTTCCTCATAAAACAATCCCGCCATCCCAGCAATCAGTCTGGTGAACCTTCGTTGCACTCCCTCTATGGCAAGTATATCCTTTCTTAGGTAAGCAAGCCAAAATTGTACACAATACTCCAGGTGTAGTCTCAACGTCTCATCCGAAAGATGGCATCTCCGACAGTACAGCCCCCCCACCCCCTCAGTACTGCACTGGGAGTGTTAACCTAGATTATGTGCTCAAGTCTCATGGAGTGGGATGGGGACCTTCTGTCTCAGAGCAGAGCGTGCTATCCATTGAGCCAAGCAATAAGCAAACTCACTCGCACTGGCCACAGGATGTCCGGCACGGACATGGAAGATTTCCCATTGGCAGGCCCTCCTCTGAGGTCGGGGCTGAAGCACCTTATTGAGCAGTGCGGAACGAGCTTTACTCTGCGTGTAACCCATGCTGTAGTTGATGTGGGAGGTTCAAAGCAGGTTCAAAAATAACTTAAAATGTTAACGGAATGTTGGCCTTTATCTCAAGTGGGCTGGAATACAAGGGAGAGGAATTTATGTTAGTTATGTGAAGCTCTGATTGGACCCCATTCAGTTCTGGGCACCGCACCTCAGGAAGGATATATTGGCCTTGGAGGGGGTGCGGTGCAGATTCACCTGAATATTACCTGGGCTAAAAGGGTTAAATTATGAGGACAGGTTGCATAAACTAGACTCTTATTCCCTAGAGGTGTTTAAGATGATTAAAGGAATTAATAGGGAATGACCAGACCATCTGTCTTACTGGCATTGCGTGAGGGATAAATGCTGGCTGAGGACACCGGCAAGAATTCCCCTGCTCTTCTTTGAAATAATGCCATGGGATCTTTTACCTGAGAGGGCAGACGAGGCCTCGGTTTACATAAGAACATAAGAAACAGGGGCAGCAGTAGGCCACCTGGCCCCTCGAGCCTCCTCCGCCATTCAATAAGATCATGGCTGGTCTTCGACCTCAAAGCCATTTTCCTGCACTATCCCCATATCCCTTGATGGGGGCACAACCTTAAAATTAGAGCCGGGCCGTTCAGGGGTGAAATCAGGAAGCACTTTTCACACAAGGGGGAGTGGAAATCTGGAACTCGCTCCCCCCAAAAAGCTGTTGAGGCTGGGGGTCAATTGGAAATTTCAAAACTGAGATTGATAGATTTTTGTTGGGTGAGGGTTTTAAGGGTTGGGGAACCAAGGCTGGTAAATGGAGTTGAGATACAGATCAGGCATGATCTAATTGAATGGCGGTACAGGCTCGAGGGGCTGAATGGCCTCCTCCTGTTCCTACTATCCTATGTTCCATGGTGACAGTCACACTGTCCATACTCCAGGCCTTCTCAATTCTCCCCCTCCTCAATCCTCAGGAATTTCAGGACCCTCATCACCTCCTCAGGGTAGCCCAGCTGCCTTATACTTTTGAAGGGTAGTCACTGTTATTATGTAGGCAAATGCGGGATCAGGTTTGCGCTAAGCAAGATCCCACAAACGACAAATTAATCAATGATCAGATTTTGATGGTGTTAGTTGAGCGAGGAACATTGGACCTGAAAAATTGCTGCATCTTTTGAGCAGTGCCGTGGGATGTATTGTCTATCTGAGCAGGCAGACTGAGCATTGGTTTAATGTCTCATGCGATGGCCAGCACCTCCGACACTATAGTGACATGGCTAGCGTCAGCTGTGGCTCAGTGGGTAGCACTCTCTTACCAATAAGTCATGAAGGTGGTGGGTTCAAACCCCACTCCAGAGATTTGAGCCCAGTAATCCAGGCCGACACTCCCAGTGCCAGTACTGAGGGAGTGCTGCACTGTTGGAAGGTGCTGTCTTTTGGTATGAGACCTTAATCCAAGATCCTATCTGCCCTTTTAGGTGGATGTAAAAGATTGTACGGCCACTATTGACAGACGAGCTGGGCTGGTGTCCTGGGCCAATATTTATCTCTCGACCAACATCACTAAAACAGATTATCTAGTCATTAATCACATTGGTGTTTGTGGGATCTTGCTGTGCCCAAATTAGCTGCTGCATTACAACAGTGACTACACTTCAAAAGTACTTCATTGGCCTGCGAAACACTTTGGGACGTCCTGAGGTCGTGAAAGGCGCTATATAAATGCACGTCTTTCTTTCTTTGTCGCACTCCCTCAGTGCTGCAGGAAAGTGTCATCTCAAAATGGGCCATTCAGGCCACGGCCCACAGGAAGTACCCTGAGGCATTCGAAAAACGAGAAGAAGTCTGGCAAGAAGCTCAGGGCACTAATTGAAATAAATAATTTGAATATTCCCGACATGCGCTCCTGATGCCAAAATGGCCACCTGATCCAATATCATGGGTGGCGCACATCTGGCCAGAAACATGTGTGTGCTTCCGCCATATTGGAGACGCGGGAGGGCGTTTAGCGCCCGAGAAACGGGCGCTGCGCGGTTCAATTTCCTGGTGCTTTTTTTTTTAAAACAGTTTATCTATTGTGCAAGTTTAGTTATTGTACTTTTTGAAGCTGGGATTGTTCTCCTTAGAGCAGAGAACGTTAATCGAGGTGTTCAAAATTATTTGATAGAGTAGATAGGGAGAAACCGGCAGGGGGAAGGGGGGAGCAGTCAGTAACCAGAGGACACAGATTTAAGACAATTGGCAAAAGAACCAAAGGGGAAAGGAAAATTACACAGCGAGTTGTGATGATCTGGAATGCGCTGCCTGAAAGGACAGTGGAAGCAGATTCAATAGTAACTTTCAAAAGATAATTAGATTTATAATTGAAGGGGAAAAAAATGCAGATATATTGGGAAAAAGCAGGGGAGTGGGACTAATCTTTCAAAGAGCCGGCACGGACATGATAGGCCGAATGGCCTCCTTCTGTGATTTAAGGTTCTATGATTCCAGCATCTTACTTTATTTTTTGATTCTTCATTTTATTTTCTGTATAGGCGAGTCTGACCATGCAGTTTTTTTCATCCATTGGAAGACTCATCCCCCAAATTCTCCAGTGATCTAAGCTCTGTGACTTGGAGGTTATTTAGAATCATAGAATCGTAGAAAGGTTACAGCACCGAAGGAGGCCATTCAGCCCATCGAGTCCACGCCGGCTCTATGCAAGAGCGATCCAGCTGGTCCCACTCCCCCGCCCTTTCCCTGTAACCCAGCAAATTTTTTCCTTTCAAGTACTTATCCAGTTCCCTTTTGAAGGCCATGATTGAATCTGCCTCCACCGCCCCCTCGGGCAGTGCATTCCAGATCCTAACCACTCGCTGTGTAAAAAAGTTTTTCCTCGTGTCGCCTTTGGTTCTTTTGCCAATTATCTTAAATCTATGTCCTCTGGTCCTTGACCCTTCCGCCAATGGGAACAGTTTCTCTCTATCTACTCTGTCTAGACCCTTCATGATTTTGAATACCTCGATCAAATCTCCTCGCAACCGTCTCTGTTCCAAGGAGAACAACCCCAGCTTCTCCAGTCTATCCATGTAACTAAAGTCCCTCATCCCTTGAATCATTCTGGTAAATCTCTTCTGCACCCTCTCTAAGGCCTTCACATCTTTCCTAAAGTGCGGTGCCCAGAACTGGACACAATACTCCAGTTGTGGCCGAACCAGTGTTTTATAAAGGTTCATCATGACTTCCATAATTTTGTACTCTAAGCCTCTACTTATCAAGCCCAGGATCCCGTATGCTTTTTTAACCGCTTTCTCAACCAGCCCTGCCACCTTCAACGATTTGTGCACATATACCCCCAGATCTCTCTGTTCCTTACCCCTTTTAGAATTGTGCCCTCTAGTTTATATTGCCTCTCCTCGTTCTTCCTACCGAAATGTATCACTTTGCACTTTTCTGCCTTAAATTTCATTTGTCATGTGTCCGCCCATTCCACCAGCCTGTCTATATCCTCCTAAAGTCTATCACTATCCTCCTCGTTAAACATGGGTCCACCATCCCATTCACAGCAAGACAAGGTGCAAGTTTTGGCCCATAAGAGACGCAGTGTACTTACAGAAACTGAGGCGTCAGCTGTGGCTCAGTGGGCCTCTGATTCAGGAGGTCGTGGGTTCATTCCCACTCCAGAGACTTGAGCCCATAATCCAGGCTGACACTCCCCGGTGCCAGTATTGAGGGAGTGCTGCACTGTCGGAGGTGCCGTCTTTCGGATGAAACATTAATCCGAGGCCACGACGGTCCTCGCAGGTTGACATTAAAGATCCCACGGCCACTATTTCGGAGAAGACCAGGGGAGTTCTTCACAGAGTCCTGACCAATGTTTATCCCTTCAAGCAAAATCAGTTTGTGGGATCTTGCTGTGCGTAAATTGGCTGCCGCGTTTCCTACATTACAACAGTGACTACACTTCAAAAAGTACTTCATTGGCTGTAAAGCGCTTTGGGCGTCCTGAGGGTGTGCTGTAGAAATGCAAGACTGTCTTTATCGGAGGTGATGGTGTGAATTGAGACCAGAAGTTGGAATTGTTAACAATTAGTCTGAAAACTCCGCTGTTATCAGAACTCATCAAATCCACTGGCAACAAAGATTGATCCCGAGGAATGACTACACTGTCATAGTAATCATTGACAGCACAGAAATAACCTTCACTGAATGGGAGGCATCTGTTCACTGGTGAGAGGATCGATCGCCTTTAACATAATAGGGGAGTTGGTGCCACCCTATTGGTCAAATTGTCCACGACCGAAATCGATTGAACAGCAGCTGATTCCCAGGAGTGAGTTACAGGCTGGAATCTAATCGAGGGGTTCGGGGGGTTTATATATAGAATAACAGATACCCGGGAGTGAGTTACAGGCTGGAATCTAATCGAGGGGTTCGGGGGGTTTATATATAGAATAACAGATACCCGGGAGTGAGTTACAGGCTGGAATCTAATCGAGGGGTTCGGGGGGGTTCATATACAGAATAACAGATACCCGGGAGTGAGTTACAGGCTGGAATCTAATCGAGGGGTTCGGGGGGTTTATATATAGAATAACAGATACCCGGGAGTGAGTTACAGGCTGGAATCTAATCGAGGGGTTCGGGGGGGTTCATATACAGAATAACAGATACCCGGGAGTGAGTTACAGGCTGGAATCTAATCGAGGGGTTCGGGGGGTTTATATATAGAATAACAGATACCCGGGAGTGAGTTACAGGCTGGAATCTAATCGAGGGGTTCGGGGGGGTTTATATATAGAATAACAGATACCCGGGAGTGAGTTACAGGCTGGAATCTAATCGAGGGGTTCGGGCACTTGCCTCCTCCCTGGAGATACCCTTCTGATACCCTCCTGATCTTGTCCTTATATCCGGTACTGGGGTCCTTACTATCAGTCAGGCTGCGTCAGTCCTGAAGAGACAGAGGCGGCCAGCAAGCTGCCGGTGCAGAAAGGTTTCTTTCTTGGTTTTTAAAAGTCAAGTGTTCTTGGCGGGGCCTCTATGGAAACATTGGAAAACCGTCTGCCCAAGCCCCCTTTCCGTGTTTGTCCCGGTGCCTCCTCGGATGACATCTGAATGCAAAAGGGAGTTCCAACATCCAGCGTTGGAGCAGCAGAGCTGGTGGGACCCATGACAGAGGCCGTGCTAACCTCATTACCCTGCGCTTGCCCTCCGGAAACCGGGAAAACGTGGGGACATGGCGGAGAACGTTTCTGCAGGACTTTGTTGGTTGTTGAGGTGAGGACTCTTTTATTGTCCGTTCCCTCCAAGATGGTCCTGGAGTAGTAGAAGGGTTTGAGCGAGGGTGAAATTGGCCTTCGTCAATGGAAATAAAATTGGGCGCGGGGACGCAGTGTAAAAGAGGCTGCTGCCGATTCGCTGCCTCCCGTTTCCGCAACTGGCATTGGCCAATTTCACACCCTTGGTTTCAGAGAGGGAGGCACAGCATCACTTGAGATGGTCATGTGAGATCCAGTGACGGACAACCAGGCCTCTCATTCACCAAGTGTGCTTGAGCGTGTGACGCACAGACTTCAGAGAGCCAGGGTGGGAAATGCACGGGGTGGAGGGGGGAACATTTTTAACAATTCATTGCCAGGATGTGGGCGTCACTGGCAAGGCCGGCATTTGTTGCCCCTCCCTATTTGCCCCTTGAGAAGGTGGTGGTGAGCCGCCTTCTTGAACCGCTGCAGTCCGTGTGGTGAAGGTTCTCCCACAGTGCTGTTAGGTCGGAAGCTCCAGGATTTTGACCCAGCGACGATGAAGGAACGGCCGATATATTTCCAAGTGGAGATGGTGTGAGTGACTCGGAGGGGAATTTGGAGGTGATGTTGTTCCCATGCTCCTGCTGCCTTTGTCCTTCTAGGTGGCGGAAGTTTGGGAGAAGGGAAGCAATGATTGTGGATTATTCATACACCATTCCTTCTCCCTATAATAACGAGTCATATCATAAGTCCATGTGCCTTAATTTGCTGTGCAGTGCAATTGTGTTTATAGTTAGAGTAAAAGATTGCAGTGTGAGCTTCACACAAAAGCTGAAGGTAAATAGATTACACTTAAGTGGTTCCTGTAAACGTAACATGTCATGTGAACAATCTGTGGCTAGTCGGGGAGCTGATCTGCAAGGAACTGCAGAGCAGATCAAGAACTGGGAACAAGTGTTACTTACTGATTGCACAATCTGTATTACTACACAGCTCTCACTGTGCCAAAACAGAGTTATCAGATAAACCGCTCGAAATCGCCTTATTACGTCTACTGAATTTGTTTTAACGCTGCATCTGCGCTCCATTACAGATGACGGCTGAATTATAGAATTGTGCCAATCCTACCACAACAGGAAGCAGTCATAGCTCTCAAAACTCGGTCATTAATTTTTTCACCTGATTAGGTTGCAACAGGAGTTTCTGGTTTGCTAACGGCGGAAAGCCAAGAGTTCACGCTTGTTTTGTAAGAACTATTTTAACTGGAAATTTCTCGAATGTAAATCGCACACCAAAAGTCCGTCGCGTATTCCTTGGGAGGACCGTCACCACACGGACTGCAGCGGTTCAAGAAGGCGGCTCACCACCACCTTCTCGAGGGCAATTAGGGATGGGCAGTAAATGCCGGCCTCGCCAGCAACGCCCACATCCCATGAACGAATAATAAAAAAAGTGCGTTTTGTCCCATGTGTCCGAAGGGGAATTCCGTGATCTCGTCCTGCGTTGAAGCTAAAATATTATCGCCTAGCTTCCACTCTGCCCTCCCCTCGAGAGCAGTTTCCTCGTTGGGGAGGGCCACCTAATCTTTACCCACACTGAAACAGCACTCACCGCTGGTGGCATAAGGCAGAATTTAAGCGAGGACATGTTAAAAGGAATAATTTCCTTGCCCCGGTTTATTCTGCTTCGTTTCTCCCCTTGCCTTATTTACCCGAAGGGGAACTGGACTGAAGTCTGCTGTGGGATTAGACCCAACTTCTGTAAGTGTGGTCAACGTCCCAGAAATCGTAGCGTGGAGGGGGAGCGGTTGAAAATCAAGTTTTATGGAAATACTCACTGCAGATGTTAGTTATTCTACAAGGAAAAGAGAGACTTGCATTTATTTTGCAGAATAAACTGGCAAGAAAATTATTTTTTAAACGTGTCCTCGCTTAAATTCTCTCTTACACCACCAGGGGTGAGTGCTGCTTCAGTGTAGATTATGGGCAGGGTTCAGTCCACAGGCTACAAGGGATTAATCTACCGTATTTCCTGAAAACACGGAGAAGGCTGGGAATCACAGAGCCTGGCAATCCAAGGAAATTCCTGATCAAAGTCTCCAAAGAAACATCTGGTGTTGCTTGTCATTCTTAAAAATCAACAAAGCTTGAGTAATCCTTTTTTTTTGTCAGTGTTTATTTACAAGTTAAAGTAAGTTTAACTGAACCCCGTCACCTGCTCCTGCAGTTAACAGTGTATTTTGTTCACAAAGGGTCCTTAATAAAGGGTTCTGTTTCGAGAACAATAAAAACTTGCATTTATATAGCATCTTTAACATCCCAAGGGGCTTCACAGGAGCGTTAATTTGACACCGAGCCACATGAGATATTAGGACAGGTGACCAAAAGCTTGGTCAAAGAGGTAGGTTTTAAGGAGCGGCTTAAAGGAGGAGAGAGAGAGGCGGAGAGGTTTAGGGAGGGAATTCCAGAGCTTAGGGCCCAGGCAGCTGAAGGCACGGCCGCCAATGGTGCAGCGATTAAAATCGGGCGATGCGCAAGAGGCCAGAATTGGAGGAGCGCAGAGATCTCGGAGGGTTGGAGGAGGTTACAGAGATAGGGAGGGGGGACGAAGATTGTGGAGGGATTTTAAAGCAAGGATGAGAATTTTAAAATCGAGGCATTGCCGGACTGGGAGCCAATGTAGGTCAGGGGGGTGATGGGTGAACGGGACTTGGTGCGAGTTGGGATACGGGGGCAGCAGAGTTTTGGATGAGCTGAAGTTTACAGAGGGTGGATGGTGGGAGGCCGGCCAGGAGGGCTTTGTCAAAGATGCTAAGCATGAGCCTTTTCCTCCGGTTGATGAAAAGGTTTGTATCAGGGCCGGGAGCGGGATGTCGGCAGGGAAATCCATCAGCCGAGTTAATTTCCCACCAGCGGCAGCAGCAGGCTTCTGGCGATTTTAACCGCTGGGCCTCATCTAAATGCCGCCAGTCCGTCATCCTGCCCGGGGCGGGCGGGAAGAGGGCGCAGAGCAGTTGGCCGCAGGGGAGGGTGGCGTGGGTCCTTGGCCGCCCGCTGGCACGAGGGCAAACGGCGGCAGGGGGTTTCGGGAAGGGGGAGGAGGGGAGTCTGGGGCAGGGGAGGCCGCGACATTCCTGGCCTGGTACCACCGGCGGGAAAGTCACGGCATGTTCCCTGCTCCGGCGATCGGGGTCCCATCGGCATAAGACCCCCACCCCTTTATTGCTTTAGGCGTCCACCTTAGCCGCCCGCGGAAACCTGCGGGTTAAGATTACAGGCGAATGGAACCGGGCAATTGGGTAAGTAACCCCCTCAGTCCTAACTGCCCGCCCGCCCAGATTCCACCCAGGCGGGCAAGGTTAAATCTGCCCGACCTTCTGTGGTTCCCAAGCTATATTGGAATGCACCCCACCTGACTACAAAGACAAACAAGATTGGACACAGCGGATGCAAGGTATAGCAGAGGGCATCAGGGTACCCAGTGATATCTGGAAGGTAGCAAGACAGGTAGATAAGGTAGTTAAGAAGGCATACGGGATACTTTCCTTTATTAGCCGAGGCATAGGATAGAAGAGCAGGGAGGTTTTGCTAGAACTGTATAAAACGCTAGTTAGGCCACAGCTTGAGTACTGCGTACAGTTCTGGTCACCACATTACAGGAAAGATGCGAATGCACTAGAGAGGGTGCAGAGGAGATTTACGAGGTTGTTGTCAGGGCTGGAGAATTTTAGCTATGAGGAAAGATTGGATTGGCTGGGGTTGTTTTCTTTGGAACAAAGGAGGCTGAGGGGAGATTTAATTGAGGTGTATCGATTTATGACGGGACGAGATAGAATGGATACAGAGGAGCTATTTCCCTTAGCAGAAAGGTAAATAACCAGGGGAGCATAGGTTTAAAGTAATTGGTAGAAGGATTAGAGGGGAGCTGAGGGGAAATTTTTTCACCCAGAGGGTGGTGGGGGTCTGGAACTCACTGCCTGAGAGGGTGGTAGAGGCAGAAACCCTCAACTCATTTAAAAAGTACTTGGATGTGCACTTGAAGTGCCATAACCCACAGGGCTACGGACCAAGTGCTGGAAAGTGGGATGAAGCTGGATAGCTCTTTTTCGGCCAGCACGGACACGATGGGCTGAATGGCCTCCTTCTGAGCCCTAATTTTCTCTGATTCTATGCAGGGATATTAGGCTGTGCCCGAACTCAGTAACACGGGGTAGGGTAGTATAGTGGTTTTGTAACTGGGCTAATAATCCAGAGAGTTCAAATCCCACAATAGGTAGCTTGAGAATTTGAATCCCGTTTAAAAAAATCGGGAAATAAAATATTGGGATCAGTAAAAGTGACTGTGAAGCTGTCGGATTGTCGTAAAAACCCAACTGGTTCACTGATGTCCTTTAGGGAAGGAAACCTGCTGTCCTTACCCGGTCTGGGCCTATATGTGACTCCAATCCCACACCAGCAGTGGTTGACTCTTAACTGCCCCTTGAAGTGGCCTAGCAAGCCCCTCAGATGTTCAAGCAGAAGGCCCACCACCACCTTCTCAGGGCAACTAGGGATGGGCAATAAATGACGGCCTTGCTTCTGGTGAATCAAATAACTGGGGTTAAGATAGGGCTTTAAACTAATGAGAAAAGTTGAGACGATGGAACGGTGCAGTGACTTGGGTAGAGATAAGCAGAGTGTGGCAGGAAGGGACAGAGAGTTTACCAATAAGAGTGCCACAACAAGTAAAGGTCAAAGCAGGAAAAAATGGTAAAAAGTCAAAAAATGAAAGGCTCTTTATCTGAATGCACGGAGCGTTCGTAACAAGATAGATGAATTAATGGCACAAGTAGAGATAAATGGGTTTGACCTAATGGCCATTACAGAGACATGGTTGCAAAATGACCAAGGTTGGGAACTAAATATTCCAGGGTACATACAGGCAGGATGGAAAAGGAAGGGGGGAGTAGCCCCAATAATAAAGGATGAGATAAGGACAGTGGTGAGAAAGGATCTCGGCTCGGAGGATCGGGAAGTAGAATCAGTCTGGGTGGAGATAAGAAATAACAAGGGGCAGAAAACACTGGTGGGAGTAGTTTATCGACCCCCTAATAGTAGCTATACCACTGGACAGAGTATTAATCATGAAATAATAGGAGCTTGTAGAAAAGGTAATGCAGTAATCATGGGAGACTTCAATCTTCATATAGGGAGAGTGCAAATAGGGAACTGTTAGCCTGACATCGATCGTCTGGAAAATGCTGGAATCTATTATTAAGGAAGTGGTAACGGGGCACTTAGAAAATCATAATATGATTAGGCAGAGTCAACATGGTTTTATGAAAGGGAAATCATGTTTGACAAATCTATTAGAGTTTTTTGAGAATGTAACCAGCAGGATAGGTAAAGAGGAACCAGTGGGTGTAGTATATTTGGATTTTCAAAAGGCATTCGATAAGGTGCCACATAAAAGGTTGTTACACAAGATAAGGTTATCTAGGATTGCAACGGGATCTTGATAAATTGGGCCAGTGGGCCGATGAATGGCAGATGGAGTTTAATTTAGATAAATGTGAGGTGATGCATTTTGGTAGATCGAATCGGGCCAGGACCTACTCCGTTAATGGTAGGGCGTTGGGGAGAGTTATAGAACAAAGAGATCTAGGAGTACAGGTTCATAGCTCCTTGAAAGTGGAGTCACAGGTGGATAGGGTGGTGAAGAAGGCATTCAGCATGCTTGGTTTCATTGGTCAGAACATTGAATACAGGAGTTGGGATGTCTTGTTGAAGTTGTACAAGACATTAGTAAGGCCACACTTGGAATACTGTGTACAGTTCTGGTCACCCTATTATAGAAAGGATATTATTAAACTAGAAAGAGTGCAGAAAAGATTTACTAGGATGCTACCGGGACTTGATGGTTTGACTTATAGGGAGAGGTTGGATAGACTGAGACTTTTTTCCCTGGAGAGTAGGAGGTTTAGGGGTGATCTTATAGAAGTCTATAAAATAATGAGGGGCATAGATAAGGTAGATAGTCAAAATCTTTTCCCAAAGGTAGGGGAGTCTATAACGAGGGGGCATAGATTTAAGGTGAGAGGGGAGAGATACAAAAGGGTCCAGAGGGGCAATTTTTTCACTCAAAGGGTGGTGAGTGTCTGGAACGAGCTGCCAGAGGCAGTAGTAGAGGCGGGTACAATTTTGTCTTTTAAAAAGCATTTGGACAGTTACATGGGTAAGATGGGTATAGAGGGATATGGGCCAAGTGCAGGCAATTGGGACTAGCGTAGTGGTATAAACTGGGCGACATGGGCATGTTGGGCCGAAGGGCCTGTTTCCATGTTGTAAACTTCTATGATTCTATGATTCTATAAGGGCTCATGGGGTTGGGGGTAATATATTAGCATGGATAGAAAATTAGTTAAAGGACAAAAAAACAGAGAGTAGGGATAAATGGGCCATTCTCAGGTTGGCAGGCTGTAACTAGTGGGGTACCGCAAGGATCGGTGATTGGGCCTCAGCTATTTACAATCTATATTAATGACTTGGATGAGGGGACCGAGTGTAATGTATCCAAGTTTGCTGATGATACAAAGCTAGGTGGGAAAGTGAGCTGAGAGGAGGACACAAGGGGAAGGGTGCTGGGGAGTCAAACGGAGGTTGGGAGACCCATTAGTACGGGATTCCCGGACGCCCTTACGATTTTGACGTGAGGGTGTCTTTTATCTCTTTTTCTGTTTCCCGTTCGACTGATTGGCTGATTGACAGGCTGGTCTCAGTCGGACAGGACAGCAGCCAGATCGATGACGTCTTCAGGTAAGTCTGCAGGTAAGTCTTTGCTTGTATGGATGTGGGGGGCATGGAGGGGCATGGGTGGGCACTGGGGCATAGGTGGACACGGGGGCATGAATGGGCATGGGTGGGCGTGAGCCATGGGTGGGCATATGTTGGCATGGGGGGCATAGGTTGGCACGGGGGTCACAAGTCATGGGGACTGGATCGGGGTTATCGAGGGGGTCCGCGACCGTTGAAGCGGAGGAGTGGGGTTCAGGTGTCGGAGGGTCGGAGTGGGGAGGGTGGAGGACCAGGGGGTCGGGGATTGGAGTGCGGGGAGGATCGGGGTCAGGGGTGGGGGAGGGAGGATCGGGGTCGGAGGGAGGATCGGGTTCAGGGGTCGGGGGTCGAGGGTCTGCGATCGTTGGGGGGTTGGTGCAGGTCGGCTTGTTGGGCCTGGGGTGGGGGGCGCACTCCTGCTCCTCCGGGCCCGAAGCCTCCTTGAAAAAGTTTTAAGGCCTGACCCGCCTCCTGGGAGCGCGTTGGTAGCCCGCCCTTCTTCCCGCCCTGGTGAAAACCGGAAATGGGCGGGTTGGGGGTGGGTCTGAAATGCCCCCCTGCCCACCCGTTTTTCAATGTTAAAATTGAGTCCAAAGAGTCCGCAAAGGGATATGGACAGGTTAAGTGAGTGGGTGAGCAAGGAGTTCAATGTGAGGAAATGAGAGGTTATTCACTTTGGTAGGAAGAATAGAAAAACAGAATATTTTTTAAATGGTGAGGAACAATTAAATGTTGCTGTTCAGAGAGACTTGGGTGTCCTCATACAAGAAACACAAAAAGTTAGTATGCAGGTACAGCAGGCAATTAGGAAAGCAAATGGTATGTAGCCTTTATTGCAAGGGGGTTGGAGCACAAGAGTAAGGAAGACTTACTACAGTTGTACAGGGCACTAGTGAGACCTCACCTGGAGTACTGCGTACAGTTTTGGTCATCTGAAAGACGGTTACACTGGATCAGGATGCCCTCTGCTCACCGCGTAGGCTCACTCTGCATCTGCCCAGACTCAGACGAGGCATTTGGAGGTCTGCCAGTGACCATAAAGACAGACCACAGTAAGAGTCGATGCCTTGGAGGAGAGGGCGAGAAACAGCGGAATAAAAATTTGGAACCAACTGCGAAATCGAACAATACTTGACTGTTTGGTTTATATATCACACTGCTCCACGAATAGGTCCCAAATGAAGCTTTTTTGGTTTCAGTAGGGAAGTGAAATTCAATCGTGTTTTGGTTCATATTGTCGGGAAAGTTTGTTTGAACTTGGTCTCTTGGCGTAAACTTGGTCACTCACAGCAATGCCAACTCCTGTGAGTACGGTAGCGAGTTACTGCTTTGAGCTATTGGGTTATATAACTCTATAACAACAACTTGCATTTACACAGTGCTTTCAATGTATTAAAACATCCCAAGGCGCTTCCCAGGAGTGATTATCAAACAAAATTTGACAGCGTCCGCATTGTGAAATATTGGGACAGATGGCCAAAGGTTTGGTCAAAGAGGTAGGTTTTAAGTAGCATCTTAAAAGAGGAGGGGGAGGTTGGGAGGCAGAGGGGTTTAGGGAGGGAATTCCAGAGCTTGGGGCCTTGGTAGCTGAAGGCACAGCCGCCAATGGTGGAGCGATGGAAATCGGGGAGGCACAAGAGGCCAGAATTGGAGGAGCGCAGGGATCTCGGAGGGTTGTAGGACTGGAGGAGGTTACAGAGATAGGGAGGATGCTCCTATCTCCTACCTAGTACATAACTCAGACCGTAGGAATATAGGAACAGAGGAACATAGGAGCATAGGAACATAGGAACAGAAGGAGGCCATTCAGCCCCTTGAGCCCCATTCAATAAGATCATGGCTGTTCTGTATCTTAACTCCATCTACCCGCCTTGGTTCCATAACCCTTGATACCCTTGAACAACAAAAATCGATCAATCTCAGTCTTGAAATTTTCAATTGACCCCCAGCCTCAACAGCTTTTTGGGGGGAGAGAGTTCCAGATTTCCACTCCCCTTTGTGTGAAGAAGTGCTTCCTGACATCACCCCTGAATGGCCTAGCTCTAATTTTAAGGTTATGCCCCCTTGTTCTGGACTCCCCCCCTCCAGAGGAGATAGGGTAGATGGAGAGAAACTATCAAATCATCTCCAACCAAGAGTACACGTGAAGCTCGTACATCTCATTATTGGGAATGGGTGGGGATAGACCTCTCACTGGGATTCTTCCCACCTTGCTCCAGATAAACCCACAGGCCACCACCATAACTGGTAGGATTATCTAGCTGGACAATCTAGTGCGAGACAGGCACTAATGCTCTGCCCTCTTGCCAGTCTGCATGTAAGTTTGGGTAGATGATGTGTGAGCGTACACTACATGTCAGCCAAATGCAAATTTGACTCATGCGACTTTCTCAGAGCTTTGGATTGCCTCTTAATAATGTTGGTGGGTTTCTACAGATGCCAGGCAACTGGCACACCAAAAGACAACATAATTGTTGCTGTTGGTGTTTAACCGCTGTGGTGCAGGGATTAAACCAGCTCTTGAGGTAGTAGACAACCCATGCAACACCCGCTCTGACTGGAAGATGCCCTACTGGCTCACATCCTTATAATGGAAGGAGAGCGGGTAGCTGTGCCAATTTAGGGTGCATCCTTTCTCACTGCTAAGCGACAGAACTGCAGGAGCCTGCCATCTATTGCTATTGCTAGCACTCTTCCCTCTGAGTCACAAGGTTGTGAGTTCGAGCCCCACTCCGCAGACTTGAGCACAAAGGTCCAGGCCGACACTCCCAGTGCCAGTACTGAGCGGGTGCTGCACTGTCGGAGGTGCCGCCTTTCGGATGAGACGTTAAACCGAGGCCCCGTCTGTCCCTCTCAGGTGAATGTAAAAGATCCCATGGCACTGTTTTGAAGAGTTCTCCCCGGTGTCCTGGGCCGACATTTATCCCTCAACAAACATCACTAAAAACAGATTATCTGGTCGTTATCACATTGCTGTTTGTGGGACCTTGCTGTGCAGAAATTGGCTGCCTTGTTTCATAAGAACATAGGAGCAGGAATAGGCTGTATGGCCCCTCGAGCCTGCTCCGCCATTCAACAAGATCATGGCTGATCTACGACCTCAACTCCACTTTCCCGCCCGATCCCCATATCCCTTGATTCATCTAGAGTGCAAAAATCTATCGATCTCAGCCTTGAATATACTCAACATCGGAGCATCCACAGCCCTCTAGGGTAGAGAATTCCAAACATTCACAACCCTCTGAGTGAAGAAATTCCTCCTCATTTCAGTCCTAAATGGCCGACCCCTTATCCTGAGACTATGCCCCCTAGTTCTAGACTCTCCAGCCAGGGGGAAACAACCTCTCAGCATCTACCCTGTCAAGCCCCCTCAGAATCTTATATGTCTCAATGAGATCACCAGAGAGTAGAGGCCCATTCTACTCAACCTCTCCTCACAGGACAACCCTCTCATCCCAGGAATTAATCTAGTGAACCTTCGTTGCACTGCCTCTAAGGCAAGTTTATCCTTCCTTAGATAAGGAGACCAAATGTGTACACAGTACTCCAGGTACTATGAAAAGGTGCCTTCATAATGTGTTCAGAGGTAACTGATCACCTGCTGGCTCACATGATTGACCTGGATAGGGGGGGGGGGGGCAATGGGCCGGTGAGATGGAGATATCGTCAATCTTGTACGGGGCACAGTAAATATGATTATGTATCAGTACAGTACCGCTTTGCACACCAGTGGAAGCACATCAATGCAGAAACGTAACAAGAGTGAAAGGTAGGTCATCAGCATTGGAACCACAAACAGGTTCTTTCCCTGTAACACAAACTGTTATAATCAGTGTGCTGTTCGTACATATCTTAAGCACTAGTTGATCTCTCTTGACATTCAAGAATCAAGCAAAATGTGCTAACACTTCCTGTATCTCAAATTTAACATTCTCCTCCTTGTTTTCACATCTCTCTATTGCCTCGCCCCCCTCCCTACCTCTGTAACCTCCTCCAGCCCTACAACCCTCTGAGATCTCTGCGCTCCTCCAATTCTGGCCTCTTGCGCGTCCCCCGATTTTAATCGCTCCACCATTGGCGGCCGTGCCTTCAGCTGTCTGTGCCCTAAGCTCTGGAATTCCCTCCCTGAACCTCTCCGCCTCTCTCTCTTCCTTTAAGACTCTCCTTAAAACCCTACCTCTTTGACCGAGCTTTTGGTCACCTGTCCTAATATCTCCTTATGTGGCTCCGTGTCAAATTTTGTCTGATAATCGCTCCTGTGAAGCGCTTTGGGACGTTTTACTATATTAAAGGCGCTATATAAATTCAAGCTGTTCTGGTTGTGTCTGTGTATGCTTTTATCCCCCTATTGCTTAATTCTAAATATAAATTCACTCAGAGGGTGGTGAACCTGTGGAATTCTCTACCACAGAAGGCAGTGGAGGCCAAGTCATTAGATGTATTCAAGAAGGAGATAGATATATTTCTTAATGCTAAAGGGATCAAGGGATATGGGGACAAAACGGGAACAGGGTACTGAGTTAAACAATCAGCCATGATCATTTTGAAAGGCGGAGCAGGCCCGAAGGGCCGAATGGCCTACTCTTGCTTCTATTTTCTATGTTTCTAAATGAATCTGTCAGTACAGGAAGTGCAGATCTTGGACAGGCCAGGAAGGGAGGCAGTGGACAAAGATAGCACAGGGCTCGAGCAGAGCGCCAAGCGCTAAGTTGCAGCTAACATGTGAAGTTCAGTATTTGGGCTAGTCAGGGAGTACAGCAGCAGAGACAGGGAGCAGATGGCTTGGACAGACAGAGGAGTGTAGCAGTCATGTGGGAATGCTTAACCGAAATGCATTATGAGCAAGACCTAGGAGTCAGGTTCAGCTCGGGAGCGATGGGGTGGAGATAGGACAGTTCGGAGAGGCAGGGCAGGGAAGAGGCTCCAAATGGCAGAGAATACAAAGGTTCAAAGAGATGGGGAGCAGGAGGATCAAACAGTTTCCTGCACCCTGGCTGTGCCTCCAGAGAATCCTACAGAAGTATTAAATTAATGCGACACCATCTTAAAAGCCGGGAATACAATCTTTGAAGGAAAAAAACATTCTGCCTCAATTCTCCCCTCCAAAAAAAAGCCCAGAGGAACTTGGAAACACTGGGCGAAAATGGCAAATGAGTCATAGAATGATACAATACAGATGGAGGCCATTCGGCCCATCGTGCCTGTGCTGCCTCTCTGAAAGAGCTTATCCAATTAGTCCCACTCCCGCCTACTCTTTTCGCATTTCCCTGCAAATCGTTTCTTTTCAAGTATATATCCAATTCCTTTTTTGGGATACAATATAATGAAGTGGACAAATGAAATATAATTAAATGTTTGACTTACAAAACTCTTGATCTACCTTATTGGCCGCGGAGAAGCAATTACATTTCTGGCGGGGGTTGTTTCTGCAGTGGATGAGAAATCAATTGGAATGTCACTGTGATGTCATTGGCCACCGCGATATCGTTGCTTGTGGTTACCAGGGACCAATAAGCAGTGGATACCACTGACCAATCGCGGATTTTTTAGCCACTTTCCTCTCGCAGACCAATCACAGCGCTGAGAAACTAGTGAGCAGCATTTGTCGAACGTACGAACATACCAAATTGACCGGCAGGGAAACACCAACTGGTCCATCAAGCCTGCCCCATCACGACTAAACATTTCTTCCCTCCCCCCGACCTGTCTCCACCCCTCACCCCCGCCCCCCCCCCCCCCGCGGCCATGTGATCGACTGGGAGAGGCAAAAAGCAGAAAAGGAAACCCAGGGCCGACACGGGAAAAAATACACTGTAAAATGGTCACCTGTTTTCCTGGGACCAACGATCCACTCAACGTTAACAAAATCCCAGCAAATCCCTACGCCTACCTTGCCTAAACTTAGCAGCATTGGTTCAAAGTTCAAAGAGCGATTAGTTTGGTCTCTTGTTTAGCTGTAGCCCATGAGAGTGATAGAAAGAGATGGCTACGGTCACATGATCACTGCTGGCCATTAAGATTGCCAGAAAATATCACTCAAGTTCAAAGGTTAACTGATCACCATTAATCAGACCCTTGAACAGGCTGGGGCTCTTTTCTCCAGAAAAGAGAAGGTTGAGAGGTGACCTGATAGAGGTCTTTAAGATTATGAAAGGGTTCGATAGGGTAGATGTAGAGAAGATGTTTCCACTTGTGGGGGAGACCAGAACTAGGGGGCCATAAATATAAGATAGTCACTAATAAATCCCAATAGGGAATTCAGGAGAAACTTCTTTACCCAGAGAGTGGTGAGAATGTGGAACTCGCTCCCACAAGGAGTAGTTGAGGCGAATAACATCGATGCATTTAAGGGAAAGCAAGTTAAGAACATGAGGGAGAAAGGACTGGAAGGAGATGCTGATAGGGTGAGATGAAGTAGGGAGGGAGGAGGCTCGTGTGGAGCATAGACCAGCTGGGCCGAATGGCCTGTTTCTGTGCTGTAAATTCTATGTAATTCTCTGTAACTGTTGATCGCTAAAATAAGGACTTTGATTTTTGGCTGGCTTTGCAGGCAGCTCTCGCTGGATAGATGCCAGAGCCTGGAATTTCCTGGCTCCTTCTATCGGAGAAGCAGATGGGGTATCATTTGAGCCAAGGTCCCAGCCCTGTCTTCTGGGTATCAAGAATTCCGCAAGAAGTTGGGCAGTTGCTTAATACGCCCACCCACACGCCGTGCGAATCAGGGTAAGACGTGGAATCACAGAATCATACAGCACAGAAGGAGGCCACTCAGCCCATCGTGCCTGTGCCGGCTCTCTGAAAGAGCTACCCAATTAGTCCCACTCCCCCTCTGCCTCTTTCCCCATTAGCCCTGCAACTTTTTCTTTTTTAAGTATTTATCGAATTACTTTTTGAAAGTTATTATTGAATCTCCTTCCACCGCCCTTTCAGGCAGCGCATTCCAGATCATCACAACTCACTGCGTAAAAAACATTCTCCTCATCTCCCCCTTTGGCTCTTTTGCCAATTACCTTAAATCTGTGTCCTCTGGTTACCGACCCTCCTGCCACTGGAAACAATTTCTCCTTATCTACTCTATCAGAACCCTTCATGATTTTGAACACCTCGATCAAATCTCCCCTTAACCTTCTCTGCTCCAAGGAGAACAATCCCAGCTTCTCCAGTCTCTCCACGTAACTGAAGTTCTTCAACCCTGGGACCATTCTGGTAAATCTCCTCTGCACCCTCTCCAAGGCCTCGACTTGCTACCACATGGAATAGTTGAGGTGAATTGCATAGATGCATTTAAGAGAAAGCAAGGTAAGTACATGAGGGAGAAAGCAATAGAAGGATATTCTTCCTGAAGTTTGGTGCCCCGAATTGGACACAATACCGTCATATAACATATTTCTTGCCATTTGTGCCCTATCATCCCTCGAATCAGGTTCCTCCCCTCTCAAAGCACTGAAGCAGCTTTGGCCAGTCATGAACAATGTTCTCGGTGACTACGGCAGTCCTGCATTAACCCTCCTTGACCTCTCCGCGGCCTTCGACATGATTGAGGCACAATCTTCCTCCAAAGCCTCTGCTCCGTTGTCCAGATCATGATTAAGGCCAGACCCCTCAGATATCGATGACAGCCCTCTGGCGCGCTCCACGATAATTTAAGTCAGTATCTTATTTTTGTGGCTGGAAACAGACTGAACTGTTGTTGAACTTTCACTTTACGAGTTCAAAGTTTGAATTACTCATTGTAATTGCTTTAGGAGGCGTGAAAGGTGAAGTATAGGGAGGGATGTGAGGGAGGGGTTGATGTGAGGGAGGTGTCATTGTGAGGGAGGGGGGGATGTGAGAGAGGGGAGGATGTGAGGGAGGGTGGAGGAGGGGGAGGGGAGGATGTGAGGAAGGGGGATGTAGGGGAGGGGGATGTGAGGGAGGGGAGGATGTGTGGGAGGGGAGGATGTGGGGGGTGATGTGAGGGAGGGGAGGATGTGGGGGAGAGGAGGATGTGGGGGAGGGGAGGATGTGGGGGAGGGGAGGATGTGGGGGAGGGGAGGATGTGAGGGAGGGGAGGATGTGAGCGAGGGGAGGATGTGGGGGAGGGGAGGATGTGGGGGAGGGGAGGATGTGGGAGGGGAGGATGTGGGGGAGGGGAGGATGTGGGGGAGGGGAGGATGTGGGAGAGGGGAGGATGTGTGGGAGGGGAGGATGTGAGGGAGGGGAGGATGTGGGGGAGTGGAGGATGTGAGGGAGGGGAGGATGAGCAAGTTGTTCGAGTCAGAGGAATGGGAAGCCTGCCAATGATACAGGGCTGGATGAGGTTATGGGGGGGGCGGGGTTGCGGGGCAAGACCATGATGGGATTTAGCGACACGGACAGGGATTTTAAATTTGCAGTACTCGGGGATGGGGTGGGCGTGTGCCCCTGCAATTTCTGTAGGGTTTCTCCTGACCTCCCGGGAGATTGAGAAAACTCAGCGGAAATTCTACCCCATAGTTCCGGAAAAGTTGGAATTAATGGAGGTCAGAAGTTGGGAGGCCATTAAGGCGATTGTTGGAATAGTCGGGTATGGAGGTGGTGGAGATATGTCGGCTGGCTTCAGCTGTGGAGCCACAGAGGTGGGGGCAGTATCGTGGATGTAGGTGGCCTTATTGATGGAGAGAATACAGACAAGTTGAGCTTAGAGAGGGCCCGAGAGGGGATGGCAGAGCAACTGCAAAGAGATGAAGGCTCGGGCTGGAGTAGGTGTGGGTTGGGGGAAGCAGGGCTGGGCAAGGAGGAGGGACAGGTGTCCACATGGATAGTCTGGGAATTGGTGCTTTAGGTGAGGGAGGGGTGGGCAGGTGAGAGGGATTTAAGGAGCAGAATAACGAGAGGTTTGCTTTTGCTATTCCTTGCCATCAGAGAGTCCGTTCTAAGCCAGCCTCCTCACACTCTTTCACTCCATGTGGATAGACTGGAGAAGCTGGGGTTGTTCTCCTTGGAACAGAGAAGGTTGCGAGGAGATTTGATAGAGGTGTTCAAAACCATGACGGGTCCAGACAGAGTAGATAGAGAGAAACTGTTCCCATTGGCGGAAGGGTCAAGAACCAGAGGACATAGATTTAAGGTGATTGGCAAAAGAACCAAAGGCGACATGAGGAAAAACCTTTTTCACACAGCGAGTGGTTAGGATCTGGAATGCACTGCCCGAGGGGATGGTGGAGGCAGATTCAATCATGGCCTTCAAAAGGGAACTGGATAAGTACTTGAAAGGAAAAAATCTGCAGGGCTATGGAGATAGGGTGGGGGAGTGGGACCAGCTGGATTGCTCTTGCATCGAGCCGACACGGACTCGATGGGCCGAATGGCCTCCTTCGGCGCTGTAACCTTTCTATGATTCTATGTATGAGTTCTGGCGCCTGGATATTTGGGATACTGTTTGTGAGAGGGGCAGGGTGGGGGCGGGAATCAGGCTTCTCCTTATATCACATGAGGTGACCAAATCTTTTGAAACCCTTCTTCCCATTGGTAGCCGTGAGGGAGATTCATGTCTAGTCTCACGATGAGATGTTGAAATGTTCTGCTTTAGAGCGGTGATGCATTGAGGAACCGAAGCCAATGCCTTCTCAGGGGGAAGGAATTTGGGGACTTTTCCTTATCAAAATGGATCGGCCTACAAAACGGTATTTTGGACTTCGGGAAGCACCAGGAAGTTATGACCAAACTGTTTGGTGCCTTAGTCAGGTGATGCCTTGAATACGACATCCAGCTCAGGCTGCCTTGACACAAGGTAGTCGTTCAAGTGCTGGATGCTCAGCTCCAAGGTCTGAGTTACCAGGAAGGATGGAGAAACTCGGGCATTTAAGTGTGGAAAGGGTTAAAGACCTCGATCAGGTCATCTCTCAGTTCCCTCTTTTCCAGAGAAAAGAGCCCCAGCCTGTTCAGTCTTTCCTAATAGTTGTCCTTTGGGATCATTCTAGATGCAGCTGGAATGGGTTGGGGAGGTCTAAGATGGGCCAAATGTCCTTCTTCATCCGTCATTATCTTGCAACACAGGGGAGACCAAACGCAGACTGGGCGATCGTTTTACTGAACACCTCCGCTCTGTCTGCAAGTGTGACCCCTGACCTGCCGGTCGCTTGCCATTTTAATTCCCCGTCCCACTCCCACTCTGACCTCTCGGTCCTCGGCCTCTTACACTGTTCCAATGAAGCTCCACGTAAGGTCGAGGAACAGCACCTCGTCTTTCGTTTAGGCACTTTACAACCTTCCGGACTCAACATTGATTTCAATAACTTCAGATCATAACCACTGCTCCCATTTTTTCGGACAACAGGTGCTGGTAATGGTTCTGATGTTGCCATTTACAGCTCCTCTAGACCCATCTCGTGTTTCTTAACTTGCCCCATTAGCACCCCCTCTTGCCTTGCACCATCATCCCTTTTGTCATTTACTCACTCTTGACCTCTACCCTATCACAAACCTTCCCTTTTGTTCTTTCCTCCCCTCCCCTTCCACCACCCCCCCCCCCTCCTTTCTCTGGAAAAAAAGTTGGATAATGGCCATTTTCGGGCGCGGGTAGCGTGATGCGCTATTACCCTGCGCCCGATGGCCCCTATGCAGGCAGCACGTGAACTATGTGCTGCCTGCTAATTATCATAACAGCTCCGTGCAGCGCTGTGACATTAGAAGTAGCCCGTGGATTGATATATAAATTGGAGATGGTGCACCTACAATTATTTCAAAGTCGTGTACATGGCATTTGCAGTTTTACAGGGCAACAGAAAGTCTGCACTGTTGTATTGCAAAATTAATACAATAATATTATGAAATTAACGTAATAATGATATTTCAAAACGTCCCCATTTTTAAGTAATTACTGGAAGGAAGTATTGCAGTATTATTATATTGTATTCATGTCTATTTTAAGTATGTATAATTGTTTTAGCAACGTTGAATTGGCTCCAAATTGTTCCCTCAGTGCATGCAAGGAAATTTCAGAACATTAGATTTAAACTAGAGAAGCTGAGAATGCTCTCCTCAGAGCAGAGAATGTTTAAAGGGAGATTTAATAGAGGTGTTCAAAATTAGGATGGGGACACGCTGTTTCCACTGGCAGGAGGGTCGGTAACCAGAGGATGCAAGTTTCAGATAATTGGCAAAAGAACCAGAGTGGGGAGATGTGGAGAATTTTTTTTTAACGCAGCGAGTTGTTCTGATCTGGAATGCGCTGCCTGAAAGGGCGGTGGAAGCAGACTCAAAAGGGAATTGGATATTTACTTAAGAAGGACAGGTTTGCAGGGCTGTGGGGAAAGAGCAGGGGGGAGTGGGACTAATTGGAAAGCTCTTTCAAAGTGCCGGCACAGGCATGATGGGCCGAATGGCCTCCTTCCGTGCTGTGTGATTCTATGGTTCTATTAGGGAGACGGCAGCCTGTTTCACGTCTCTCCCCGTCTTTATTTCCATTGACTTCAATCGCCATGACCCATTTTACACTATCGCACAATGTCAAAATTACCCCTCAGGAGTCTTACAATATCATGGATAAGAGAAAGCAAGAAAGAAAGAAAGACTTGCATTTATATAGCGCCTTTCACGACCTCAGGACGTCCCAAAGCGCTTTACAGCCAATGAAGTACTTTTTGAAGTGTAGTGGCTGTTGTAAAGTAGGAAACAGGATCGATTGGACGGTCCTCCTTTCGCCTTTGGGGCCTGGGTTCAAATATAGTCGCGACTGAGACCTTCTTGAAGTGCTCCGGAAAATGGGAAAGGGCAGTAGGGATGTCGATGAGCTGCTAACAGTGTTCTCACCGATGGTGCGGCACATCCTTTAGCCCCCGGTACAGACGAGCAAATCGTTAATTTCCTGATCACCAAGCTCGTTTGTCAACCAAATCAAAAGTTAAGAAACATCTGCCTCTTTACTTCCTCTGAATTTACTGAAGTTTGACCACTTCCCTATGAAATGTATAACTAATGGGGTTAGATACAGAAGCTGCTTCAAACGTTTTTATTTCTCAGAAATAACCGTTCCAAACTATGACCCAAGACCCCAGACTCATTGATTGATGAAGCCTAGACTACTCACGTTTCTATTTATGCGTCTGGGTCTTACTCATTGGTTTCTCGTGTTAGAATTTTGTATATCCACACCCCGAACTAGATGGGGTGACAACATAAAAGTGCCTTTTAACAGGAACATAGGAACAGGAGGAGGCCATTCAGCCCCTCGAGCCTGTTCCTCCATTCAATTAGATCATGGCTGATCTGTATCTTAACTCCATCTACCCGCCTTGGTTCCGTAACCCTTAATCCCCTCACCCAACTAAAATCTATCAATCTCAGTCTTTGAAATTTCCAATTGACCCCCAGCCTCAACAGCTTTTTGGGGGAGAGAGTTCCAGATTCCCACTCCCCTTTGTGTGAAGAAGTGCTTCCCGACATCTCCCCTGAACGACCTGGCTCTAATTTTAAGGTTATGCCCCCTTGTTCTGGACTCCCCCCACCAGAGGAAATAGTTTCTCTTTATCTAGGCTCCTTATCTACCCTATCAAATCTTTTCATCATCTTAAACACCTCAATTAGATCACCCCTTAATCTTCTATACACGAGGGAGTACGAGCCAAGTCTATGCAACCTATCTTTATAATATAACCCTCTAATCCCAAGTTAAAAGGGGCCTTACTGCACAAGTGAGAGACTTGAAGCAGCATGGTTGGAAAAAGCTGTTATGGATAATCCCCTAGACGATGACAATCAGCAGTTTGGAAACAGCTGTTGTCAGCACTGTTCCTTCATTGGTGTAATCTTGCAGAAAGAACACGCTACAGCACACAGTTTGTGTTACAGGGAAAGAACCTGTTTGTGGTTCCAATGCTCATGACCAACCTTTCACGCTAGTTATGTTTCTGCATTGGCGTGATTCCACTGGTGTGCAAAACGGCGCTGTACTGATGCGTAGTCACATTTACAAGCTTGCAGATCTCTCCATCTCACCGTCCAACTCCCACCCCCCCCATCGGGTCAATCACGTGTGAGAGGGATGGGCCAGGCAGGTGAACACGTTATGAAGGCACTTTTCGCCTTTGCTGGGTTCGAGTGGGGAGCAGGTACAAAGAAGCAATGTCTGGCATTTCAACATAATTCAAATGAGTAACCGTACAATCCCCCGAGGGCAGTGAAGCAGTCACATGTTTGAAGTTGTGAGACCATGGGAAATGGTTTTTGCCAGGAGGGCGGATCTATCAGATTTGCTGCCTCACAAGAAGGGTTTCTATTTTGGGATTTGCTGGCACTGCTTAAAATTGATCGAGGCTCCTATAACGTTAAATTTGTCTCCCCAACTTCTCTATTGACAGAAAAGGAGGAAAGATCTTACATTTTCTGACGCCTTTCGTGACTCCAGAACATCCCAAAATGCTTCACAGCCAATGAAGTAGTTTTAAAGCGTTGTCATTGTTATAATGTAGGAAACACATCCAATTTGTGCACAGCAAGATCCCACAAACAGCAATGTGACAATGACCAGATGATCTGTTTAAGGTGTTCGTTGAAACATAGAAAATAGGAGCAAGAGTAGGCCATTCGGCCCTTCGGGCCTGCTCCGCCATTCAAAATGATCATGGCTGATCGTCTAACTCAGTACCCTGTTCCCGCTTTTTCCCCATATCCCTTGATCCCTTTAGCATTAAGAAATATATCGATCTCCTTCTTGAATACATCTAATGACTTGGTCTCCACTGCCTTCTGTGGTAGAGAATTCCACAGGTTCACCACCCCCTGAGTGAAGAAATTTCTCCTCATCTCGGTTCAAAATGGCATACCCCGTATCCTGAGACTGTGACCCCTGGTTCTGGACTCCCCAGTCATCGGGAACATCCTCCCTGCATCTAGTCTGTCTAGTCCTGTTAGAATTTTACATGTTTCGATGAGATCACCTCTCATTCTTCTAAACTCTAGTGAATACAGGCCTAGTCGACCCAATCTCTCCTCATACGTCAGTCCTGCCATCCCAGGGTTCAGTCTGGTTAACCTTCGTTGCACTCCCTCCATGGCAAGGACATCCTTCCTCAGATAAGGAGACCAAAACCGCACACAGTGAGGGATAAATAGCAACCTGAATTCCCCTGCCCTTCTTCAAAATAGTGCCATGCGATCTTTTACGTCCGCCCGAGAGTTTAATGTCTTATCCGAACGATGGCACCTCCGACCGTGCAACATTCCCTCAGTACTGCACTGGAGTGTCGGCCTAGATTTTGTGGTCAAGTCGCATGGAGTGGGCTTTGAACCCATGACCTGCTGACTCAGAGGCGAGAATGCTACCAACTGAGCCACTAGTTGGAGACAAATGGTCACTATTACAACTGTGGCTGTTAACACGATTGATGACCAGTGACGAGGCTTCATTGAGGCTCACGTCCACATGAATTACAATTGGACAGGCTACTAGCATGCTGCAGGGAAAATTCAGGTATCTGGATCGGCCTTTTCCTCTGCCAGCAGCTCCCAATGTTGTCTCCCATATTGCGGTAGCTTGCTGTGTGCCCCACAACCTCGCTTTTCAGAAAGGCATGGAAATTGAGATTCCCGAGGGGGAAACAGAATCAGAAGCCGATCCCTTGACACAGAAAAAAATATTGGACGTGAGGAGGACACGTCAGAATCACAGTCGGCGACTGCGAGCGAGACGTGAGGCAAACTCATCCGTGAAGTCTTTCAGTGATATCTGATCTTAATATAACTGTGCAACATCTGTAATAAACAGGATGCTCCACATCAGTTAAATCTGCAACCCTTCAGAACAATTTATTCATCAGTAAAAGGGGACCACTTATGAGAGTCCAAATTTACCAAAAATCTCTTCCTGTTCCCGTGCAACTTTAAGTTTGCAACAAAGAACAATTGTAAACGTGATCAACAAAAAGCATTTGAAGTTTCTGGAATTCATAGCTGAAGAATCATTTCGTTTCACTGCTGCTCCCTCCCCTGCAACCTCTCTAGATTATCTTGGCCCTGTTGGAACCATGTCTGCACCTCCCTGGATGCTGCGCTCTCAGAGTGACCTGCTCCATCCCAACCCCCGTGGATTGTCCGGGCCTCTCAGCTGCATCTCATCAACAGTCGTGCCTTTGTCCTTCATGGAAATGTTAGAATGAGCCTGACCGCAGGAATTCCAACAAGGTCTGCGGTGGGGTCGGCTGGTGGGTGCAATTCCTATCCTGCTAGGAGGCAGATCTGAGGACTCTGAATTTTGGGGCCATACTATATAAAAATAAAGGGAAAGTGGTGAATGTTACAAGTATGGATTTTCAGAAGGTGTTTGACAAAGTGCCACATGAGAGGCTTTCTGAAAACTGGGGCACGTGATATTAAGGCGATTTCAGCTCCACTGATGGAGAGATGGCTAAGAAGGAAACACTGGTTAGGCCACAGCTGGAGTACTGTGTGCAGTTCTGGTCGCCACACTACAGGAAGGATGTGATCGCTTTGGAGAGGGTGCAGAGGAGATTCACCAGGATGTTACCAGGGCTGGAGCGCTTCAGCTATGAAGAGAGACTGGGAAGATTGGGTTTGTTTTCCTTGGAGCAGAGGAGGCTGAGGGGGGACATGATTGAGGTGTACAAAATTATGAGGGGTACAGATAGGATGGATACAAAGGAGCTTTTTCCCTTCGTTGAGGGTTCTATAACAAGGGGACATAGATTCAAGGTAAAAGGCGGGAGGTTTAGAGGGGATTTGAGAAATAACTTTTTCACCCAGAGGGTGGTTGGAGTCTGGAACTCACTGCCTGAAAGGGTTGTGGAGGCAGGAACCCTCACAACATTCAAGAAGCATTTGGATGAGCACTTGAAATGCCATAGCATACAAGGCTACGGACCAAATGCTGGAATATGGGATTAGAGTAGACAGGGCTGATGGCCGGCGCGGACACGATGGGCCGAAGGGCCTCTATCCGTGCTGTATGACTCTATGACTCTATGACTCTATGAAGGGCTAGCATTTACAAAGCGCCTTTCATGACCTCAGGACGTCCCAAAGCATTTTACAGCCAATGAATACTTTTGAAGTGTAGTCACTGCTGTAATGTAGGAAACGCGGCAGCCAATTAACGCACAGCAAGATCCCACAAACAGCAATGTGTAATGACCAGATAATCTGTGTTAGTGATGTTGGTTGAGGGAAAAATATTGGTCAGGACACAGGGGAGAGCTCCCCTGCTCTTCTTTTTAAAAATCCGTTCATGGGATGTGGGCATCGCTGGCGAGGCCGGCATTTATTGCCCATCCCTAATTGCCCCTTGAGAAGGTGGTGGTGAGCCGCCACCTTGAACCGCTGCAGCCCGTGTGGTGAAGGTTCTCCCACAGTGCTGTCTGGAAGGGAGTTCCAGGATTTTGACCCAGCGACGATGAATGAACGGCCGATATATTTCCAAATATTTGAAATAGGATATGTGGGGAAAGGGATATAGAGATGAGGTTAGAGCTGAAAAGCCAGCAGGAGGCCAGGTGTGATGGACCAAATGGCCTCCATCTCATCCTTGTATTCAAATCCCTTCATGGCCTCGACCCTGCCTAGCTCTGTGACCTCTTCCAGGGGGCCTCAACAATGCCTTGTAGTTTCAATGATTTTATAATGGTACCAGATGTGCAGTAAATATTTTGACAAATCTAAGAATAGTCACCTAAAGTAATAGGAAGTGAAACTACCACGAACAGAAGGGAACAAATCAAGATCCTAAATGTAGAGTACTTTCTTGTGATGGTTCACAGAATCAGTCAAAAACTTTTCTATCAGTTGAAATCCTCAGACCCTGGGTTTTGTTCGAAGGTCAGTACAATAACAACAATAATTTGCATTTATAAAGCGCCTTTAACTAGTAAAACGTCCCAAGGCGCTTCAAAGGAGCGTAATCATTCACCGAGCCACATAAGGAGATATTAGGACAGGCGACCAAATGCTCGGTCAAAGAGGTAGGTTTTAAGGAGCGTCTTAAAGGAGGAGAGAGAGAGGCGGAGAGGTTTAGGGAGGGAATTCCAGAGCTTAGGGCCCAGGCAGCTGAAAGCACGGCCGCCAATGGTGGAGCGATGGAAATCGGGGATGTGCAAGAGGCCAGAATTGGAGGAGCGCAGAGATCTCGGAGGGTTGTAGGGGCTGGAGGAGGTTACAGAGATAGGGAGGGGGCGAGGGCCATGGAGGGATTTGAACACAAGGATGAGAATTTTAAAATCGAGGTGTTCCCGGACCAGGAGTCAACGTAGGTCAGCGAGCACAGGGGGTGATGGGTGAACGGGACTTGGCGCGAGTTAGGATACGGGGGGCAGCAGAGTTTTGGATGAGTTCAAGTTTACGAAGGGTGGAAGATGGGAGGCCAGAAAGGCGTTGGAAGAGTAGAGCCTGGAGGTTATGAAAGCACGGATGAGGGTTTCAACAGCAGGTGAGCTGAGGCAGGGGCGGAGACGGGTGATGTTACGGAGGTGGAAGTAGGCGGTCTTGGTGATGGAGCAGATATGGGGTCAGAAGCTCATCTCGGGGTGAAATAGGACAAAAACAATGAAATTCACGATCCTGAAGATCACAAGATAGTTTTAGGTGGAGAAGGCCCTTCAATCCATTTGCTCTCATCCTCCCAGAACATCAACCCTACCATTGTCCCAATGCGGTGTTTAGCACCCACTTAAACAGGTATACAAGGCTTTGGATTAATGCCCCATCCATCAGTACTGCACTGAAGTGTCAGCCCCTAGCGAAGGGCTCAAACCCACACACTTTTCACCTGAAGGCTATAGTACAACCATCAGGTCCACCGACGCTGTTCTTTGCAAAATAGTGGGATATTGCCAGGGCTGTGTCCTACTCAGTCACTTCCTGTCAGAATGTCTATTTCCCTAATTAACGGGAGTTGTTTAAAGTTTGGGATCGCTTTGTTTATTCAAAGTTAAATAGCATTGCCAAGAAGAAATTGGAGTCTGTTTTTTCCATGTTCTCCTGTGTGTCGGCAGGAAAGGCCTTGCCCCATTAAATTTTGTCAGCCGGGAATTTGTTTACCGTTCTTAATACAATTGGGGTTGAAGGTCAAACTAGATTGTTTTGTCCAGCTAGCAACTTTTTTTTTCTCTACTTTCGGCCTTCTCTCTTCCTCTCCCGAACGTGCCATCTCTCGCTGGGTGACTGGTCTTCCAGTGATGATAAAGCAGCCATGGACCTCGTCCAAGTCCGTTCTGCGCTAAAAGAAAGAACTTGCATTTCTATAGCGCCTTTCACGACCTCAGGACGTCCCAAAGCGCTTTACAGCCAATGATGTACTTTTTGAAGTGTAGTCACCGTTGTGATGTAGGAAACGCGGCAGACAATTTGCGCACAGCAAGATCCCACAAACAGCGATGTGGTGTGGACTAGATAATCTGCTTTTTGGTGATGTTGGTTGAGGGATATTGGCCAGGACGCATGCTCCTCTTCGATGGGATCTTTTACATCCACCTGAGAGGGCGGACGGTGCCTCAGTTTAACATCTCATTGGAAAGGCTTCCCCTCCGACAGTCCAGCGCTCCCTCAGTACTGGCACTGGGAGCGTCAGCCTGGGTTTTTGTGCTGCAAGTCTCCGAGGTGGTACTCACACCCATGACCTTCCCGACTCAGAGGTGAGACTGCTGCCACCAAGCCACGGCTGGCACTAGACAACAACAACACGCATTTATATAGTGTAGTAAAACTTCCCAAAGTGCTTCACAGGAGCATTGTCAGACAAAATTTGTCAGGGAGCCACGTAAGGAGATATTAGCACAGGCGACCAAAAGCTTGGTCAAAGAGGTAGGGTTTCAGGAGCGTCTTAAAGGAGGAGAGAGAGGCGGAGAGGTTTAGGGAGGGAATTCCAGAGCTTAGAGCCCAGGCAGCTGAAGGCACGGCCACCAATGGTGGAGCAATGGAAATCGGGAATGTTCAAGAGGCCTGAATCGGAGGAGCGCAGGGATCTCGGAGGGTTGTAGGGCTGGAGGACGGTGAGTAATAGCCAGGCTATTCGACCCTGGGCGCCTCACAGCTGAGCCTCACCCCCATCCCCACATGACGCCCACGTTTCAGCAAGAGTCACTGAATAGTGATGGGAAGCAGAAAAACTTGGTGAATCCTTCCCTTCCTCAGGCCAGGGGGTCGAGGACATTGCAGTCCTGAGGACAACTGTAGCATCGCAGCCCTGGCTCAGATTAACCAGTTCCGCACAGGCTGCACATTCAGGTCAGCTTCATGCTGCCTTAAACCGACCTTCAGTGGAGTTGCCTTCATAATCGTTGCTGCAGACAGTGGGCGGAGGCTCATGTGGAGCATACAAACCAGCATAGTCAGATGGGCCGAATGGCCTGTTTCTGTGCTGTAGATTCTACGTAATTCTGTGTTAAAAAAAAACTTCAATTTTCTCCTTCAGAACCAGGATGCTGGACAGAAAGCTCTTGTTGCAAAATCAGGCGCAAACTGATTACAGTTTTCTCTTCGATAAAATGAACGAACAGAAAGATTATGGGCTTCTTGCATCCAATTTGGCTCCCATTGAGTAACAATCGCTGCCCTTGGCTTCTGACTGTTACCACACAGCCAGGGGCATGGACGACAGGGCAGGTTCCCAGTCCTTGCCACTGACAGCCACTGCCACCTTGAAAATAACCTCGAGGACTCTGATGCTAACCGAACGCATGCTCTCCTGGCCGGCCTCCCATCTTCCACCCTCAGCGAACTTGAGCTCATCCAAAACTCCTGCTGCCCCCTGTATCCTAACTCGCACCAAGTCCCGTTCACCCATCACCCCGCTGTGCTGGCTGACCGACATTGGCTCCCCGGTCTGGCAACGCCTCGAATTTAAAATTCTCACCCTTGTGCTCAAGTGCTGACTTCTGTTATTGTTGCGCCCGACTTGGGGCCGATGGCAAAACCAGGAGACGTTGGTCTGCTGGCCTAGTTAATACATGGCCTGCTGCAGGAGCCCGGGAGGCAGCTCCTGAGGTCAGGGGGCAGCAATTAAGTCCAGGAACGGGGAGAAGGCAATCAAGTGGGGGTAAAACATTTTTTACTTGCCTTTTTGGTGGCAGCCTCCATTGTTCCCTTTAAGGACCCATTGGTTCGACTCCTGGGCACCTGAGAAAGGCGACCTGCAGCTACGCGGCGCAGGCTGCGGTCAGTCGGGAAACAATTTCGGAAAGGGGCCTGAAACAAGCCGTTAGCCCCCTCCCCACAACCCCCCACCCCCGATTTGTTAAGGCAATGGGCCTTACGTTAGTTTCAAGCAGGCGCCTTGGACGACTACAGGGCGCCCTGGCCAAAATGGAGCGCAGTGCACTTCCGGCGCGTAATGAGCGCGCGTCCCACGCCATATTGGATCCTTCTGGGCCCCGTTTTGCACCTGAAAATTGGGCGCTATGCAAATTAATTTCTAGGCTGCTTTATTTAGCCCACAGTTCCAGTGTGATCCTTGGCACTTTCAGCGCGATGACTTGCTTTGAGTTGTCGACAGTTCTGCCATTGGTAATACTTTCGATCGGCGTGTCCATTCAGACTGCATTGCAACAGCGCCCTGAGTGTGAACAGGGCAAGTTCAGCAGAGCAGCTGCCCTGGAGAAGTGGTTCTGCACATTTGGTAAAATCTCATGTTACAAGGCTTCGGTTCATGGCTGAGAGGAAGAATCAGAGAATGACGCAGTACAGGAGGAGGCCATTTGGCCCATCGTGCCTGTGCCGGCTCTTTGAAAAGAGCTATCCATTTAATCCCACTCCCCTCTGCTCTTTCCCCTGTAGCCCCTGCAAATTTTTCCTTTTCAAGTATTTATCCAATTCCTTTTTGAAAGTTATTATTGAATCTGCTTCCACCGCCCTTTCAGGCAGTGTTTTCCAGATCATAACAACTCGCTAAGTAAAAAAGTTTCTCTTCATCTTCCCCTGGCTTTTTTGCCAATTATCTTAAATCTGTGTCCTCTGGTTACCGACCCTCCTGCCACTGGAAACAGTTTCTCCCTATCTACTCTATCAAAAACCCTTCATAATTTTGAACACCTCGATTAAATCTCCCCTTAACCTTCTCTGCTCTGAGGAGGACAACCCCAGTTTCTCCAGTCTCTCCACATAACTGAAGTCCCTCATCCCTGGGACCATTCTGGTAAATCTCCTCTGCGCCCTCCCCAAGGCCTTGACATCCTTCCTAAAGTGCGGTGTCCAGAACCGGACAGAAAATGACACTGGTCCTTGAAATGCCCCAAAAGCGGAAGAAGGCAGTCAGATATAAAAAAGTTGTTAACTTTTCAGCGCACATGGAAAGGCATTTCCTTCTGGTTGTGGTAAAGTCTAGCAGACTTGCCACTTGATGGCTCTTTCCCAGCTCGATTAGCCACTGGCCCTCCATTAAGCATCACTTGTCCTTTATCCCGTTAACTTGTCCAAGCTCGGCCTCTCATCTATGAAGTTAATTTTCACCCATGGGCCGGCACTTGTTGTTATACTAAAGCTTTGCCTGCTCGTATAACATTCCTCTCTCTCTTATTTTAACAAAGGGCTTAACCCATCTATTTTAAACAGGCTTGCACTTCTGTTGAAATAATGTGACATGGACACATTTCATCATCACCAACAACCACAACTTGCATTGAAATCATGCCTTCAAATGTAGTAAAACATCCCAAGGCGCTTCACAGGAGCGATTAAACAACAAAATTTGACACCGAGCCACATAAGGAGATATTAGCACAGGTGAGCAAAAGCTTGGTCAAAGAGGTAGGTTTTAAGGAGCGTCTTAAAGGAGGAGAGAGAGAGGTTTAGGGAGGGAATTCCAGAGCTTAGGGCCCAGGCAGCTGAAGGGACGGCCGCCAATGGTGGAGCGATGGAAATCAGGGGATGCGCAAGAGGCCAGAATTGGAGGAGCGCAGAGATCTCGGAGGGTCGTAGGGCTGGAGGGGGTTACAGAGATAGGGAGGAGGCGAGGGCCATGGAGAGATTTGAACACAATGATGAGAATTTTAAAATGGAGGTGTTCCCGGACGGGGAGCCAATGTAGGTCAGCGAGCACAGGGGGTGATGGGTTAACGGGACTTGGTGCGAGTTAGGATACAGGTAGCAGCATTCGCTCTCTCTCTCACTGTCTGTCGCTCTCTCTGTGTGTGTCTCTCTCTTTCTCTCCCTCTGTCCCTGTCGCTCCCCTTTTCTCTCTGTCTCTCTCTCTGTCTATCTCTCTCTCTGCCTCTTCCTCTCTCTCTCTCTCTCTGTCTCTCCCTCTCTCTCGCTCTCTCTTGGTCTCTTCCTCTCTCTCTGTCTCTCTCCCTCTCTCTCTCTCTCTCCCTACCTACCTCCCTCCTTCCCTCTCTCTCTCTCTCTCCCCCTCTCCCTCTCTCTCCCTCTCCCTCTCTCTCTCCCCTTCCTCCCTCTCTTTCTCTCTCCCTCTCTCTCTGTCTCTCTCCCTCTCTCTCCCTCTCCCTCTCTCTCTCTCCCCCCCTCTCTCTCTCTCCCTCCCTCTCTCCCTCCCTCTCCCTCTCTCTCTCCCTCCCTCTCCCTCTCTCTCTCTCCCTCTCCCTCCCCCTCCTTGTCTCTCCTTCTCTCTTTGCCTCTTCCTTTCTCTCTCTCTCTCTCTGTCTCTCCCTCTCTCTCTATCTCTCTGTCTCTCCCCTTGTCTCTCTCTCACTGTCTCTCCCTTTCTCTCTGTCTCTCTCTCTCTCCCTCTCTCTATCTCTCTCCCTCTCACTCTCTCTCCATCTCCCTCTCTCTCTCTCTCTGTCTCTCTCCCTCCCTCCCTCTCCCACTCTCTCTCTCTCTCTCTCCCTCCCCCTCTCCCCTGTTCTCTCTTTCTGGTTATCTGCTCAGCCTCTTTCTCTTTTGTTCAATTTTATCGCCATAAGCCTGTGCCGTCTGGTATCAAGTTTTATTCAGGGCAGTGTTTGCTTCCTGCGTTTTGGCATCTCCCTCACCAAACTACAAGCCGTGGGAAACATTTAACCCACCGGGCACTCACACTTCACCTGCTGACCCATTATAAAAGCCTTTTTCTTTAAGTAGAATTAGAAACTTCCATGTGCCACAGAGAGGTGAAAGAAAGCAAGATTATACGAGCCAGAAAAGGAAGGAAATAAGCTCTTTGGAAAGCCCAGGCACTGAGTCATTGGTCTCCGCAGTGTTCAGAGCCACACTCTCCGCAGTGTTCCTCAAGGAATAGTTGCTGTGGACAAACATGTTATGTATTGTGCGGCTCTTTGGAAGAGGATGTGAGTGCTCGGAAAAACAGGCTTAACAAACAGCTCAACGAGCGTCGTCAAACTCCAGGAAGTGCTTCGACATAAAGAGGAGTTACTTGTACAGAAAAAACACAGCGGTGTCACATTGAGGGTGTTTGGTTCATGGATGGTTAGCGAGGGGGAGGAGGATATGGGTCTGACTCCTGCTGGGTTAGTGAGGGGGTGGATATGGGTCTGACTCCTGCTGGGTTAGTGAGGGGATGGATATGGGTCTGACTCCTGCTGGGTTAGTGAGGGGGTGGATATGGGTCTGACTCCTGCTGGGTTAGTGAGGGGGTGGATATGGGTCTGACTCCTGCTGGGTTAGTGGGGTGGGGGGAGGATATGAATCTGAGTCCTGCTGGGTTAATGGGGGGAGGATATGAGTCTGATTCCTGCTGGGTTAGTGGGGAGAGGATATGAAGCTGAGTCCTGCTGGGATATTGGGGGGAGGATATGAGTCTTATCCCTCCTGGGTTTGTGAGGGATGGATATGAGTCGGATTCCTGCTGGGTTAGTGGGGGGAAGATATGAATCTGAGTCCTGCTGGGATAGTGGGGGGAGGATATGGGTCTGATTCCTGCAGGGGTGTGGGGGTGGATATGGGTCCGATTCCTGCTGGGATGTGGGGGGAGGATATGAGTCTGACTCCTGCTGGGTTAGTGGGGGGAGGATATAGGTCTGATCCCTGCTGGGGTGTGAGGGGAGGATATGGGTCTGATTCCTGCTGGGATGTGGGGGGAGGATATGGGTCTGATTCCTGCAGGGGTGTGGGGGTGGATATGGGTCTGATTCCTGCTGGGATGTTGGGGGAGGATATGAGTCTGAGTCCTGCTGGGTTAGTGGGGAGAGGATATGAAGCTGAGTCCTGCTGGGTTAGTGGGGAGAGGATATGAATCGGATTCCTGGTGGGTTAGTGGGGGGAGGATATGAATCTGAGTCCTGCTGGGATATTGGGGGGAGGATATGAGTCTGATCCCTCCTGGGTTTGTGAGGGATGGATATGAGTCGGATTCCTGCTGGGTTAGTGGGGGGAAGATATGAATCTGAGTCCTGCTGGGATAGTGGGGGGAGGATATGGGTCTGATTCCTGCAGGGGTGTGGGAGTGGATATGGGTCTGATTCCTGCTGGGATGTAGGGGGAGGATATGAGTCTGACTCCTGCTGGGTTAGTGGGGTGAGGATATAGGTCTGATCCCTGCTGGGGTGTGAGGGGAGGATATGGGTCTGATTCCTGCTGGGATGTGGGGGGAGGATATGGGTCTGATTCCTGCAGGGGTGTGGGGGTGGATATGGGTCTGATTCCTGCTGGGATGTTGGGGGAGGATATAGGTCTGATCCCTGCTGGGATGTGGGGGGACGATATGGGTCTGAATCCTGCTGGGGTGTGGCGGGGTTTTGAATCTAGTTCCCGGTGAGTTATGCGGTGATAATTTGCATTTGATTCCTGTTGTATGGTAGGAGGAGTCATATTCCAACTGTTGCAAGGACATTAGTCACCCTCCGAATCTATTATTTGGCTAGTAATGCATGAGAATTTGTGTTTTGTGACATCTATATTGAAATCCCAGTTAACCAACCTGCACAGCTGTCTCCTCTCACTGTTATTTCACCCACAGAGCTTGTCAGTGCTGTGACCTTGACATGTGTCCAACAAACATTGAGGGCGTCAAGCCTTGGCTGCTTATGCAACTTCAGATATAAACATCATGTGTTCTAATGATCACTTCAGCTCCCCAGATTGTGACTCTGGCAGAAGCTGCCATTCGGAGAGGCTGCTACCTAATGCTGCTCATGTCCTTGGGGGGGGGGGGTGGGGAGCATGTAGAGGATGGGCTGGATTCCCCTCTTGACCGGGTGGGACTTCTGGGAGCTGCCGCTCCGACCCTGTCATGACCCCGGCCCATTTTCTGAGGTCAGGGGTCATTAAGTACACAGGGTATGCCTACCACTGGACAATCCGGAAGGTGATGCACCAATCTAAAGGCAGCACGAGAGCTCTGAAGGTTTCAAACCTTCGTTGCTTCCCAGTTGGTCCCAGTGGCTCACATTTTAATTTCTTGACCAAATCTTTAAGTCCGTCTGTGGCCTCATCACTTCTATCTCAGTAGCTTCTTCCCATCCTGCAAACTCCATTCCCAAACTGTTCCTTCTTCTGATCCTGGATTCACGAGCATCATTCCCCCCTCCCCGCAACCTACCCCCCCAATCTGTGCACCACCAACAGCCTAGGTCCCGATCTCGAAAAATTGCCTCGCTAAAACCCTTTGGTGCCCTGACCTCTTTGAAAATCTTCCTTAAACTTTACCCCTTTTGGGTCACCACTCCTAGTCTCTCCTTCCCAGCCTCTGTGAAGCATCTTGGGATGCCTCTCTGCATCAGGGCGCCAGCCGTGTCTCAGTGCGTCGCACTCTCGACTCTGAGTCAGAAGGTCGTGGGTTCGAGCCCCCACTCCAGAGATGTGAGCACGTAATCCAGGCCGACACTCCAGTGCAGTAGTGAGAGGGCGCTGCACTGTCGGAGGTGGCGTCTTTCCGACGAGACGCTAAACCGCGGCCCCGTCTTTCCTCTCAGGTGGACGTAAAGGGTCCCATGGCAGTATTTTGAAGAAGGGCAGGGGGGAGTTCTCCCCAGTGTGCTGGGGCCAGTATTTATCCCTCAACCAACATCACTAAAAAACAGATGATCTGGTCATTAACTGCATTGCTGTTTGTGGGATCTTGCTGTCCGCAAATTGGCTGTTGCGTTTCCTACATTACAACAGTGACTATACTTCAAAAGTACTTCATTGGCCGAAAAGCGCTTTGGGACGTCCTGAAGTCATGAAAGGCGCTATATAAATGCAAGTTCTTTCTTTCTTAGTTCACCTTCTATCATCCTGGTGATCATATGATTTGACGTGTAAGAATTTGGGGGCTACATGAAGGGTGAGGCGGCCACCCCAAGGCCCTTTCCCTCCATCCAGCAATTTAGGGAGATTCCCACCTCCACCATATGGCAGTAAGTACAGAAATCGGACAGCTTGTGAGCCTCCACTCCCCCGCCGCCTTTTGCCGAAAATCTTCTGCGTTCAAATCCCTCCATGGACCTCGCCCCCCTCCCTACCTCCGTAACCTCCTCCAGCCCCTACAACCCTCCAAGATCTCTGCGCTCCTCCAATTCTGGCCTCTTGTGCATCCCCCGATTTTCATCGCTCCACCATTGGCGGCCGTGCCTTCAGCTGCCTGGGCCTTAAGCTCTGGAATTCCCTCCCTAAACCTCCCCACCTCTCTCTCTCCTCCTTTAAGACGCTCCTTAAAACCTACCTCTTTGACCAAGCTTTTGGTCACCTGTCTTAATATCTCTTTACGGGGTTCGGTGTCAATTTTTGTCTGATAACGCTCCTATGAAGCGCCTTGGGATGTTTTATCACATGAAAGGCACTGTATAAATACAAGTATTTATTGTTCAAGAGATGTCTCCATGTCTGAAACTTGAGGTGTATGCTTTATAAATAGAGGCATAGAGTACAAAAGCAAGGAAGTTATTCTAAACCTTTATAAATCACTGGTTAGGCCTCAGCTGGAGTATTGTGTCCAATTCTGGGCACCACACATTTTAGGAAGGATGTCAAGGCCTTGGAGAGGGTGCAGAGGAGATTTACCAGAATGGTCCCAGGGATGAGGGACTTCAGTTATGTGGAGAGACTGGAGAAGCTGGGGTTGTTCTCCTCAGAGCAGGGAAGGTTAAGGGGGGATTTAACAGAAGTGTTCAAAGCATGAAGGGTTTTGGTAAAGTAAATAAGGAGAAATTGTTTCCACTGGCAGAAGGTTCGGTAACCAGAGGACACAGATTTAAGGTAATTGGCAAAAGAACCAGAGGGGGAGATGAGAAGTTTTTTTTAACGCAGCGAGTTGTTATGAGTTGGAATGCGCTGCCTGAAAGGGTGATGGAAGCAAATTCAATAGAATCATAGAAAGATTACAGCACGGACGGAGGCCATTCGGCCCATCGAGTCCGTGCCGGCCAAATGCAAAAGCAATCCAACTAGTCCCACTCCCCCGCCCTATCCCTGTGGCCCTGCAAATTTTTTCCTTTCAAGTACTTATCCAGTTCCCTTTTGAAGGCCATGATTGAATCTGCCTCCACCACCCCCATCGGGCAGTGCATTCCAGATCCTAACCACTCGCTGTGTAAAAAGGTTTTTCCTCATGTCACCTTTGGTTCTTTTGCCAATCACCTTAAATCGATGTCCTCTGGTCCTTGACCCTTCCGCCAATGGGAACAGTTTCTCTCTATCTACTCTGTCTAGACCCTTTACGATTTTGAATACCTCTATCAAATCTCCTCGCAACCGTCTCTGTTCCAAGGAGAACAACCCCAGCTTCTCAGTCTATGCACGTAACTGAAATCCCTCATCCCTGGAATCATTCTAGTGAATCTCTTCTGCACCCTCTCTAAGGCCTTTACATCTTTCCTAAAGTGCGCTGCCCAGAACTGGACACAATACTCCAGTTGTGGCCGAACCAGTGTTTTATAAAGGTTCATCATGACTTCCATACTTTTGTACTCTATGCCTCTATTTATAAATTGTAAACAATTTTACAACACCAAGTTATAGTCCAGCAATTTTATTTTAAATTCACAAGCTTTCGGAGGCTTCCTCCTTCGTCAGGTAAATGTTCAGGAGCTCCTTGAAGCCTACGCATTTATACATCACAGAACAATACATGGTGTTTACAGACTGCTCCTGCAACTGCCCGTTGCCAAGGCAATCACTGTGTTCAGACAGAGAGGTGTCACCTGCAGAACCCCCGAATACACATTCAACAAAAAAACAAACAGGGAAAAAAAAAAGAGAGAGGCAGAAACATCCGGAAGGCAGAGAAAGCCAGCAAATGACCCATTATATTAAAAACAGATAACATTTGTTCGCTGGTGGGGTAACGTGTAGCGTGACATGAACCCAAGATCCCGGTTGAGGCCGTCCTCATGGGTGCGGAACTTGGCTATCAATTTCTGCTCGACGATTTTGCGTTGTCGTGTGTCTCGAAGGCCGCCTTGGAGTACGCTTACCCGAAGGTCGGTGGATGAATGTCCATGACTGCTGAAGTGTTCCCCGACTGGGAGGGAACCCTCCTGTTTGGCGATTGTTGCGCGGTGTCCGTTCATCCGTTGTCGCAGCGTCTGCATGGTCTCGCCAATGTACCATGCTCTGGGGCATCCTTTCCTGCAACGTATGAGGTAGACAACGTTGGCCGAGTCACAGGAGTATGAACCATGCACCTGGTGGGTGGTGTCCTCTCGTGTGATGGTGGTATCTGTGTCGATGATCTGGCATGTCTTGCAGAGGTTACCGTGGCAGGGTTGTGTGGTGTCGTGGACGCTGTTCTCTTGAAAGCTAGGTAATTTGCTGCGAACGATGGTCTGTTTGAGGTTGGGTGGCTGTTTAAAGGCGAGTAGTGGAGGTGTGGGGATGGCCATAGCGAGGTGTTTGTCCTCATTGATGACATGTTGAAGGCTGCGGAGAACATGGCGTAGTTTCTCCGCTCCGGGGAAGTACTGGACGACAAAGGGTACTCTGTTGGTTGCGTCCCGTGTTGGTCTCCTGAGGAGGTCTATGCGATTTTTTGCTGTGGCCCGTCGGAACTGTCGATCGATGAGTCGAGCGTCATATCCCGTTCTTACTAGGGCGTCTTTCAGCGTCTGTAGGTGTCCATCGCGTTCCTCCTCGTCTGAGCAGACCCTGTGTATTCGCAGGGCCTGTCCATAGGGGATGGCCTCTTTGACGTGGTTAGGGTGGAAGCTGGAAAAGTGGAGCATCGTGAGGTTGTCCGTGGGCTTGCGGTAGAGTGAGGTGCTGAGGTGCCCGTCTTTGATGGAGATTCGTGTGTCCAAGAAAGAAACTGATTCTGAGGAGTAGTCCATGGTGAGCTTGATGGTGGGATGGAACTTGTTGATGTTATCGTGTAGTCTCTTTAGTGATTCCTTGCCGTGGGTCCATAGAAAGAAAATGTCGTCGATGTATCTGGTGTATAGTGTTGGTTGGAGGTCTTGTGCAGTGAAGAAGTCCTGCTCGAACATGCCTTCAACATGTCATCAATGAGGACAAACACCTCGCTATGGCCATCCCCACACCTCCACGACTCGCCTTTAAACAGCCACCCAACCTCAAACAGACCATCGTTCGCAGCAAATTACCTAGCTTTCAAGAGAACAGCGTCCACGACACCACACAACCCTGCCACGGTAACCTCTGCAAGACATGCCAGATCATCGACACAGATACCACCATCACACGAGAGGACACCACCCACCAGGTGCATGGTTCATACTCCTGTGACTCGGCCAACGTTGTCTACCTCATACGTTGCAGGAAAGGATGCCCCAGAGCATGGTACATTGGCGAGACCATGCAGACGCTGCGACAACGGATGAACGGACACCGCGCAACAATCGCCAAACAGGAGGGTTCCCTCCCAGTCGGGGAACACTTCAGCAGTCATGGACATTCATCCACCGACCTTCGGGTAAGCGTACTCCAAGGCGGCCTTCGAGACACACGACAACGCAAAATCGTCGAGCAGAAATTGATAGCCAAGTTCCGCACCCATGAGGACGGCCTCAACCGGGATCTTGGGTTCATGTCACGCTACACGTTACCCCACCAGCGAACAAATGTTATCTGTTTTTAATATAATGGGTCATTTGCTGGCTTTCTCTGCCTTCCGGATGTTTCTGCCTCTCTCTTTTTTTTTCCCTGTTTGTTTTTTTGTTGAATGTGTATTCGGGGGTTCTGCAGGTGACACCTCTCTGTCTGAACACGGTGATTGCCTTGGCAACGGGCAGTTGCAGGGGCAGTCTGTAAACACCATGTATTGTTCTGTGATGTATAAATGCGTAGGCTTCAAGGAGCTCCTGAACATTTACCTGACGAAGGAGGAAGCCTCCGAAAGCTTGTGAATTTAAAATAAAATTGCTGGACTATAACTTGGTGTTGTAAAATTGTTTACAATTGTCAACCCCAGTCCATCACCGGCATCTCCGCATCATGACTTCTATTTATAAAGCCCAGGATCCTGTATGCTTTTTTAACCGCTTTCTCAACCTGCCCTGCCACCTTCAACAATTTGTGCACATATACCCCCAGATCTCTCTGTTCCTGTACCCCTTTTAGAGTTGTGCCCTCTAGTTTATATTACCTCTCCTCGTTCTTCCTACCGAAATGTATCACTTCACATTTTCGGCGTTAAATTTCATCTGTCACATGTCCGCCCATTCCACCAGCCTGTCTGTATCCTCTTGAAGTCTATCACTATCCTCCTCACTGTTCACTACACTTCCAAGTTTTTTGACATCTGCAAATTTTGAAATTGTGCCCTGTACTCCCAAGTTTAAGTCATTAATATATATCAAGAAAAGCAGTGGTCCCAGCACCGACCCCTGGGGAACACCACTGTACACCTCCCTCCAGTCTGAAAAACAACCGTTCACCACTACTCTCTGTTTCCTGTCCTTTAGCCAATTCTGTATCCATGTTGCTTCTGCCCCCTTTATTCCATGGGCTGCAATCTTGATGATAAGCCTACCATGCGGCATTTTATCAAATGCCTTTTGAAAGTCCATATACACCACATCAACCGCATTGCCCTCATCTACCCTCTCTGTTACCTCATCAAAAAACTCAATCAGGTTAGTTAAACACGATTTGCCTTTAACAAATCCGTGCTGGCTTTCCCTAATCAATCCACGCTCGTCCAAGTGACTGTTAATTCTGTCCCGGATTATCATTTCTAAAAGTTTCCCCATCACTGAGGTTAAACTGACTGGCCTGTAGTTGCTGGGTTTATCCTTACACCCTTTTTTGAACAAGGGTGTAACATTTACAATTTTCCAGTCCACTGGCACCACTCCCGTATCTAAGGATGTTTGGAAGATTATGGCCAGTACCTCCGCAATTTCTACCCTTTCCCTCAGCAACCTAGGATGCATCCCATCCGGACTGGGTGACTTATCTACTTTAAGTACCTTTCAAGTACCTCTTCTTTATCAATTTTTAGTACATCTAGTATCTCAATTATATCTACCACTTCTGAGACTGTGGCAGCATCTTCTTCCTTGGTAAAGACAGATGCAAAGTATTCATTTAGTACCTCAGCCATCCCCTCTGCCTCCATGAGTAGATCTCCTTTATGGTCCCTAATCGGCCTGTTTACTGTTTACATGCCTTTAGAAGACTTTTGGATTCCCTTTTATGTTGGCTGCCAGTCTATTCTCATACTCTCTCTTTGCCCCTCTTATTTCCTTTTTCACTTCCCCTCTGAGCTTTCTATATTCAGCCTGGTTCTCACTTGTATTATCAACCTGACATCTGTCATACGCCCCCTTTTTTCCATTTCAACTTACTCTCTATCTCTTTTGTCATCCAGGGAGCTCTGGCCCTGGATGGAGTAAATTTCTAAAGGGAATTGGCTAAATACTTGAACAGGAGAAAATTTACAGGGCTATGGAGAAAGAGCAAGGGAATGGGACTAATTAGATAGCTCTTTCAAAGAGTCGGCATAGGCACGATGGGCTCAATGGCCTCCTTCTGTGTTGTAAAATTCTATGATCCCATGTTGGTAATTTGCCCATTATTTTGATCATAAATACGCTGTCTTTGTTTAGACGTCCTGGATTACGGCCAGTAGAAATAGGAGCCGAGCGTTTATAAAGTTGCCAGTCTGGATTTGAGAGAGTAGCAGGCAGTAAACGCCTCAGGACATGAAAGTAGAGTGCTACCATCTCACTTTGATCATTAATTTAATTAGCTGCAATACAGCAGGAGCAGAAATTCATTACACAAAGCAGCCACTTCCTGGTAACTCTTGGACTGCCATTTCCGTTCCTGTTTCATACTTTAACTCTCAATTTCCAACAGACATAACCCCCGAGATATTTCTTTAGTTTCGTCAACATGTGCGAGAAATTATCTCTATAAATTTATGAATGTAATATAACAGAATCACCAAGATGTGCAGAGTTTTTAAAGAGAATTCTTATTTCCCGCTCTTTGAATAAATTCAACAGACAGAATAAGAGATTCTTGGGAGTACATTATAGACTGCCTTCTAATCGAGAGATTTGGGGGGTTTATATATAGAATAACAGATTCCCGGGAGTGAGTTACAGACTGGAATCTAATCGAGGGGTTTGGAGGGTTTATATATAGAATAACAGATACCCGGGAGTGAGTTACAGGAATTTAATCGAGGGGTTCAGGTGGTTTATATGTAGAATAACAGATACCTGGGAGTGAGTTACAGGCTGGAATCTAATCGAGGGGTTCGGGTGGTTTATATATAGAATAACAGATACCCGGGAGTGAGTTACAGACTGGAATCTAATCGAGGGGTTTGGGGGGGTTTATATATAGAATAACAGATACCCAGGAGTGAGTTACAGACTGGAATCTAATCGAGGGGTTTGGGGGGGTTTATATATAGAATAACAGATACCCGGGAGTGAGTTACAGACTGGAATCTAATCGAGGGGTTTGGGGGGGTTTATATATAGAATAACAGATACCCGGGAGTGAGTTACAGACTGGAATCTAATCGAGGGGTTCGGGGGGGTTTATATATAGAATAACAGATACCCAGGAGTGAGTTACAGACTGGAATCTAATCGAGGGGTTTGGGGGGGTTTATATATAGAATAACAGATACCCGGGAGTGAGTTACAGACTGGAATCTAATCGAGGGGTTTGGGGGGGTTTATATATAGAATAACAGATACCCAGGAGTGAGTTACAGACTGGAATCTAATCGAGGGGTTTGGGGGGGTTTATATAGAATAACAGATACCCGGGAGTGAGTTACAGACTGGAATCTAATCGAGGGGTTCGGGGAGGTTAATATATAGAATAACAGATACCTGGGAGTGAGTTACAGACTGGAATCTAATTGAGGGGTTCGGGGGGGTTTATATATCGAATAACAGATACCCGGGAGTGAGTTACAGGCTGGAATCTAATCGAGGGGTTTCCCCAAGTCATTCCCAGGCTTTTATGTTATTTCATGATGACATTCACAAAACAGAATTAATTATTATAGAATCATAGAACGTCGCAGGATCAAAACAGGCTGTTCGGCCCATCAAGTCTGCACTGTATATTTTTCTCCACGTGAGACATCTAGTCTAATCCCACTCTCCTACTCACTCCCTGTTGATCTTCTTGCCAAAAACTTATCAAGGAATAAACTAGAGCTATTTACCACCAAATTTTATATTCAGGCTACAACATAGTTTGCAGAATAGGGAGGCAACTGAAATAACAGTACCATTACCCATTCTAAAACCTACTGACATTTATATGGCGCCTTTCATGACCTCAGGATGTCCCAAAGTGCTATACAGCAAATTAAGTACTTTTGAAGTGTAGTCACAGTTGTAACATACGAAACATGGCAGCCAATTTACACACAGCAAGATCCCACAAACAACAAGATGATAACAACCAGATAATCTGATTTCAGGTGTTGGTTGAGGGATAAATATCGGCCAGGATACTGGGGAGAACTCCCCTGCCCTTCTTCAAATCGTGGCTGATATGATCTTTTAGATCCACCCGAGAGGGCAGACAGGGCCTCAGTTTAATATCTGATCCAAAAGACAGCATCTGGCTGGCAGTGCAGCACTCCACTGGAGCATCTGTTCAGATCTTTGTGAGACTTGAACCTGCAGCCATTAACATCAAAGGCTAGATATGCTACCCATTGAGCCAACACTGATACATAGTCTACTAGCTACATGTGGATCAACCACAGTACATCTACAACAGGGAACAAATGAACAGAGGGGTTAAGAAAGGCTAAATTATAGTTCACTGTTACTGGGGCGAAATAGATGAAAGGCCAACCTCCTTTTTTTTTGGAAACTACGAGGTAGATTTTCACCTTATATAAAGTGCCTGATTTTTTACATCGATGAAAATGGAATTTGGGCGGTTTCTGTAACAAGGGGGCTGATCCACATTGCAGGTTTCCCACCCAGTTGTTAAGTTAAATATCTACTCCTGCAAGTTAAGGCTCGAACACGAACCGGGAAAGAAGCAGGTGAAAGGGTTAACTCCCTCTGTTGCAAACAAGTAGCCCGATATCGAACTATAAGTGGCCAAGGGGGTGAGTGAAAGGTCATTGCCTGGCAGGAAAGGGCCGATATAAAATCGTTCTCCTTGACTGTTGCTTGAATCATTACAACCGGAAGGAGCTGGCCTGAAAGGATTGCTGTAATCAAGTAATTTCTTTGAAAAAGCGGGGGAGGATTGTAGAGCTGCCACATTCACAGCAGAAAGAGGTAGCTGCTGCGTCAGTAAAAGATGCATGAGTCTCCTAGTTCACAAATAAGAAAGAACTTGCTTTTACATTGCTAATTTCAAGACCTCAGGACGCCCCAAAGCTCTTTACAGCCAATGGAGTACTTTTTTTGAAGTGTAGTCACTGTTGTAATGTAGGAAACGCGGCAGCCAATTTGCGCACAGCAAGATCCCACCAACAGCAATGTGATAATGATCAGATCATCTGTTTTTTTTTTAGTGATGTTGCTTGAGGGATAAATATTGACCAGGACACCAGGAAAAGCTCCCCTGTTCCTCTTCGAATAATGACACGGGGAATTTTTACATCCAACTGAGAAGGCAGACAGGGCCTCAGTTTAACGTCTCATCCTGAAGACGGCACCTCCGACAGCACAGCGCTCCCTCAGTACTGCGCTGGGAGTGTCGGCCTGGATTTTGTGCTCTAGTCTCTGGAGTGAGGGCTTGAACCCATGAGCTTCTGACTCTAGAGGTGAGGGAGCGCCACTCGCTGAGCCGTGACTGACACTTCGCAGGGGTGAACGTAACCGCATTTCTGTGTCTCGTAGCCTCGCTGAAGCTATCGTTGTGAAGATTCAACTGCAATGCTCCTTGGCGAACATTGAGAGTGTTTATTGATCCATTACACATACTCAGTCTGCAGTGTCCTAGGCCCAACCATCTTCAGCTGCTTCATCAATGACCTTCCCTCCACCATAAGGTCAGAAATGGGGATGTTCGCTGATGATTGCACAGTGTTCAGTTCCATTCGCAACCCCTCAAATAATGAAGCAGTCCGAGCCCGCATGCAGCAAGACCTGGACAACATCCAGGCTTGGGCTCATAAATGGCAAGTAACATTCGTGCCAGAAAAGTGCCAGGCAATGACCATCTCCAACAAGAGAGAGTCTAACCACCTCCCCTTGACAATCAACGGCATTACCATCGCCGAATCCCTCACCATCAACATCCTGGGGGTCACCATTGACCAGAAACTTAACTGGACCAGCCATATAAATACTGTGGCCACAAGAGCAGGTCAGAGGCTGGGTATTCCGTGGCAAGTGACTCATCTCCTGATTCCCCAAAGCCTTTCCACCATCTACAAGGCACAAGTCAGGAGTGTGATGGAATACATTCCACTTGCCTGGATGAGTGCAGCTCCAACAACACTCAAGAAGCTCGACACCATCCAGGACAAAGCAGCCCGCTTGATTGTCACCCCATCCACCACCCTAAACATTCACTCCCTTCACCACCAGTGCACTGTGGCTGCAGTGTGTACCATCCACAGGATGCACTGCAGCAACTCGCCAAGGCTTCTTCGACAGCACCTCCCAAACCCGCGACCTCTACCAACTAGAAGGACAAGAGCAGCCGGTACATGGGAACAACACCACCAGCACGTTCCCCTCCAAGTCACACACCATCCCGACTTGGAAATATATCGGCCGTTCCTTCGTCATCGCTGGGTCAAAATCCTGGAACTCCCTTCCTAACAGCACTGTGGGAGAACCTTCACCACACGGACTGCAGCGGTTCAAGAAGGCGGCTCACCACCACCTTCTCAAGGGGCAATTAGGGATGGGCAATAAATGCCGGCCTCGCCAGCGACGCCCACATCCCATGAACGAATTTTTTAAAAGTCTGCGGTATCTACATGTAAAGAGTGATATGGACATCAAAGAGCAGTGAAACAGAATTCTTCGGCAAAGTGACAAGGGATCGGAAAGCAAATGTTTACAATGGGCGTTTCTTGCACAGGAAAAACTATTTCAGAGAAAAAAGGCGTTTTCTTTGATCCTTTTGAATAAACAGATATTTTCTCCATTCATGTGGTGCATTGTCCATACGTACAGTAGTTGGGAGTAGCATGTACATAGCTGGACGGCATCAAAGAGCTTTCTGTTTAAGCATTATTCCTTTAACTTCACCATCGGAAAAGACCCAGTTCGATATTCAGAGCCGGCTATTTTAAGTTGATGGAAACAGCCCTGCTTTTGTAAAGAATCCTTGCTGACAGGAAATGGGCTGGGCCTGGTGACATTGGACATGATTTTAAATGGGAAAAACGGGTGGGTTGGGGCAGTGAAAATTTTAAAAATCTAAAACCCGCCCCCAACCCCCCCCTCCAACCCGCCCACTTCCGGTTTTAACGGAGGCGGGACGAGGGGCGGGCGGCCAACCCTCTCTCAGGAGGCCGGAAAGCTTTCAAGGAGGCTTCCAGCCTCCATTTTGACAGTTTTTTCGTTTTTAACCCCGTGGGGACTGGGATGCCCGGGCCTTCTCCTTCACGCCACTTGAGAGGAGGCCCAGAACCGCAGGTAAGTGCCTTAATAGCACAGCTTGTGGGCCCACAGGAGCAGGAGTGCTTCCCCTAGGCCCAGCAAGCCTTCCTGCAGCGACCCTACAAACGCGATAGACCGACCTCCCCCAACGACCTCCGACCCCTCCCCACGTTCTCCCACCCTCGCGATGACCCCCGACCCCAATCCCAGCCGATGACTGACCCCCCCGCCCCCCCACGATGACCCCCGATGACTGAACCCCCCTCCCCCACACATCTCTTCACGTCCTCTCCCCGACTGCTCTCCCATCCGACCGAGACCAGCTTGTCAAACAGGCTGGCCTGTCGGGCGGGAAACGTCAAAATCGTAAGGACGTCCGGGAAACCCGTACTTCCAGGTTTCCCGTCAGGAATTCCATCCCCCCATTCCCTGCACGGGTCCCCGATAAAATCGTGCCCATTGACCCTTGTTCAGCACCAAGGTGACTTCCTGACCCCCTTAACCCTTGGTCCATCACAGAGAGCACATAGCTGGGTGACATCACCTGACCTCCGCCCCTACCTTAGTCCACTGAAATCTTCATTCATGTTTTTGTCACCTCCAGACTCGATTACTCCAATGCTCTCCTGGTTCCCATTCTCCAGCTTCCATCAACACAACAACGACAACTGCAACTTTAACGTAGTAAAACGTCCCAAGGCGCTTCACAGGAGCGTAAATCAGACAAAATTTGACACCGAGCCACATAAGAAGATATTCGGCCAGGTGAGCAAAAGCTTGGTCAAAGAGGTAGGTTTTAAGGAGCGTCTTAAAGGAGGAGAGAGAGAGGCGGAGAGGTTTAGGGAGGGAATTCCAGAGCTTAGGGCCCAGGCAGCTGAAGGCACGGCCGCCAATAGTGGGGCGATGGAAATGGGGGATGCGCAAGAGGCCAGAATTGGAGGAGCGCAGAGATCTCGGAGGGTTGTAGGGCTGGAGGAGGTTATAGAGATAGGGAGGGGGCCATGGAGGGATTTGAAAACAAGGATTTGAAAACAAACTTCAGCTCATCCAAAATTCTGCTGGGCGTATCCTGTCCCACACCGGCTTCTGCTCCCTCATACCCTCTTCCTCCTTAACCTTCATTGGTTCCCAGTTGTCCTATTGGCTCAAATTTTAATCTTTAAGTCCCTCTGTGGCCTCGTCCTTTCTATCTCAGTGATGTCTTCCAATCCTGCAACCTCCACTCCCAAATGGTCCCCTCTTCTGACCCTGGATTCATGAGCATCATTTCCATCCCCCACCCCGTCCCCACAATCTGCGCACCAACCACTGTCATCTGATCAGCCTAGGTCCCAATCTCTACAATTGCCTTGCTAAAACCCTTTGGTGCCCTGACCTCTTTGAAAATCCTCCTTAAACTTTACCTCTTTGACTGAGCTTTTGGTCACCAATCCTAGTCTTTCCTTCGCAGTCTCTGTGAAGCACCTTGAGATGTTTCTCTGCATCAGGGTGCCAACCGTGTCTCATTGGGTAGCACTCTCGACTCTGAGTTGTGGATTCAAGGCTTGAGCACAAGACTTGACGCGCCAGTGCAGCAGTGAGGGAGTGCTGCACTGCCGGAGGTGCCATCTTTCGGATGACATGTTAAACGGTGGCCCCGTCTACCCTCTCAGGTGGATGTAAAAGATCCCATGGCACTATTTCGATGAAGAGCAAGGGGGAGTTCTCCCTGGTGTCCTGGGCTAATATTTATCCCTCAACCAACATCGCTGAAGCCAATTTTCTGGTCATTCTCACACTGCTGTTTGCGGGAGCTTGCTGTGCGCAAATTGGCTGCCACATTTCCTGTGTTGCAACACTTCAAAAGTACTTCATTGGCTGTAAAGCGCTTTGGGATGCCCTGAGGTCGTGAAAGGCGCTATATAAATGCAAGGTGATGCTACTAAAGCTGTAAACAATTTTACAACACCAAGTTATAGGCCAGCAATTTTATTTTAAATTCACAAGCTTTCGGAGGCTTCCTCCTTCGTCAGGTGTCACATCGTTCACCTGACGAAGGAGGAAGCCTCCGAAAGCTTGTGAATTTAAAATAAAATTGCTGGACTATAACTTGGTGTTGTAAAATTGTTTGCAATTGTCAACCCCAGTCCATCACCGGCATCTCCACATCATGACTGTTGATTGGAAAGTTAGGATATTTTATGCTCAATACATTGCTTTATCAGCATTTTGATGGTGCGTTACTAATTTATTCCTGTTTGAGGCCTGACTTTTTTGGATTGTAAGATTTTTATTTACAAACTATTTTATTTGCAACACTCTTGTTTCAGTCTCTGTTTCACTATAACAGTGGACAGGATGTGAATTCCTCGGGACCAGTCCTGGATTTGGGGGAGGACGAGGAGTTCATGAGGTGACGAGGAAGGCGGGTGCATTTATCCCTCACATACAATGCACGCACACATCCTTACTCCAAGACCAGCAACTACTTGTCCAGTCAATTCTTCCAGGATTGGCCTGGAGTCTCCAGGGATTAAAGATTAATCTGCAGGACACAGATGCGAGCAAGCACCCGGGAGAGGAAACAAAAAAAAACGAGGCATTAAAAAAACGATTCTGTGTCTTTTTCATTTTCTTTGAGCATTTGTGTTTATTGGTTATAAAAGTATTGGTGATGGGGCAAAATGGCGTTTTGACTGAAGAATCGTCCAATTGGGTAACAAAGAGGCTGGTCACTTTCTAATTGGCCGTGGGATGGAGGTGTGACCACGATAGACATGTCGGGTGACCAATGGCGCCACGGTTGGAGGTCGTGTGATGGAACCTCCTGGAATACGTCCAACCAGAGTTGGCAACCCCCGTTCGGGCAGGTCTGTCTTCAGTGCCTCCGAGTGACAAAGAAGACTGTCAGGCTGCTGAACCATCTCCTGTCCCACAGGGATGGCTCTTCCTGTGGATGGAAAGGACACTAGTGCATTAAACATTTCCACCGCCACAACCTTCCAAGTCACCCCTGCATGAGGGCAGACTAAATGGACGATTGATCTTCCAGATGCTGCTGCTGTCGACCTGGGAAATAAGTACTTCTGTGTTCCAGTTCACGCCTCCCACATGCGTTAAGTAAGAAGAGTTTTTTAAAAGTTATACGACTAGAGAGTTTCAAGTGTCCTCTCGTGTAAGAATAAGAAAGTTTTTATTTGATTAAAGCAACAAACTTATATGTCCCCACACATCTCTGTTATAGCTGCTAAATACCACTGTGAAAGAATTTAGCGTACATTGTAAAAGAAACTTGGAAAAAGTGGGATTCGGCTGGATGGCTCTATTATGGCTGGCACAGACACGATGGGCCGAATAGCCTCCCTCTGTGCCGTAAATTTCTATGATTCTCTGCCAATCAGTCAGTTGTGTTCAAAGATGCATCAAGTACACGATTAGGCCTTGTTTGCAAGAGGCAAGAGGAGTGATATTCGACTCGGGGGGGGGCGGTCACGCAAAACGGGTGGTATTGCATCTACCGCCTGTTATACGTTCCGTCAGATATTCAGTTCCGCTGACTTCACTAGAACTAAATATTGGGTCGGATGTATAACGGGTGGTAGATGCGATGCTGCCCGTTTTGCATGCCTGCCCAAGTCGAATATCACCCCCCCCCCCCCCCACCGTGTTCACTACTTTCCCTGAGAAGAGGAGGCATCAGCGCGACCGGGCCTAGGATGGCCCCAGGGTGCTTAAGTGTCCAGAGCATCTTAAATGGCACCCATGTGCCACTTCACGTTTCCGTTCTCCCCACTACCCCAACAATTCCACCTCAGCAAAGGCTAACAAATATTTCAAATCCACACTGAGCTTTTATTAATGTCTTGTTGAAGTTGTACAAGACATTAGTAAGGCCACACTTGGAGTACTGTGTACAGTTCTGGTCACCCTATTATAGAAAGGATATTATTAAACGAGAAAGAGTGCAGAAAAGATTTACTAGGATGCTACCGGGACTTGATGGTTTGACTTATAGGGAGAGGTTGGATAGGCTGAGACTTTTTTCCCTGGAGAGTAGGAGGTTTCGGGGGGATCTTATAGAAGTCTATAAAATAATGAGGGGCATAGATAAGGTAGATAGTCAAAATCTTTTCCCAAAGGTAGGGGAGTCTATAACGAGGGGGCATAGATTTAAGGGGAGAGGGGAGAGATACAAGAGGGTCCAGAGGGGCAATTTTTTCACTCAAAGGGTGGTGAGTGCCTGGAACGAGCTGCCAGAGGCAGTAGTAGAGGCGGGTACAATTTTGTCTTTTAAAAAGCATTTGGACAGTTACATGGGTAAGAAGGGTATAGAGGGATATGGGCCAAGTGGAGGCAATTGGGACTAGCTTAGTGGTATAAACTGAGCGACATGGACATGTTGGGCCGAAGGGCCTGTTTCCATGTTGTAAACGTCTATGATTCTATGATTCTATTAAAGTCGAAACACCATTTGCCCCCTATATGTGACCCCGCTTGTCTGTAAGTGGGCGCGTCCCTATAAATTCGGCTAGCCAGACTTTCTGCGCTGGTAACTGTGGGACTAGCAGTACTAGTATTTCTCAATTTCACTTGGATCACAAAATCACGCCATTGGGCGTGTGTAAGAGTCCTGGGCTAGCTTTTGAAGGAGGACACACGATGGCAGGTGTGCGCACACAGTGGACATGAGAATGCCTACGTGGCAAGTTTCCAGTAGAATACCTACGTGGCAAGTAGCAGTGCGGTTAAGCAAGAATTAATTAGTAGCTGAATAGCTAGAAGTAGGACAATGGGCCCCTTTTCGGCCACATGTTTGCATGCTCAGCTCTTTATGTGTAAGGCCTGTGTTGTCTCATCAGTGGAGGAGACTTGATGAGATTAGGGGTCTGGTGTGGGGGTATCTATGCAGCTGGTTAAGCAATAACAGTACAAGGCTGTGCAAGGCCGAAGGAACATTCCTAGTTGGGAGATAAGGATGCATCCCTCTCTTGTTGTAACTGCGGCGTGATCATGCACGTGTACTACCTGTGATTGGCCTGCCATCATGTAACCTAAGCATGGCCTACCCATGCCCCGCTTATGATTGGTGTTGACCCTTTGTTAATCATGCTCATACTCCTGTTGTAACTGTATAAATGTGTGAACCTTTGTATGTAACTTTGCTTGCTCTGTTGGACTCGACAAGACTCTGTCAGGAGTCAATGTCGGTACTATAGACTAAGCCCCGCGGATAATAAATTCTGTTGAACTCTGAAGGTGTATTCGACTCAGTGATTGCTGAACCAGACTGAGGGTAAAAGAATCCAGTTCATCAGACACATGAGAGGAAATGTGACCAGGGAGGAAAGGTATTTTAATAATGTCTGAAACTATAATGGATCAAAGTCATTTCTTGGCAGCACAGTGGATACAGAGGCTGACTGACTGGGTCAGTGACTCTGCTCCCTGCATCCTTGTGAAACACACACACAGTGATTTGAGTGTTCCATAGATTTATTTATTAAATAATCATGCTATGATACCGATTGTTTGAGCTTATTTGGCATGAATCATTTTTCTGAGAAACAGGCTGACGCTGGTTGATATGCAAAACAAGGAAGCTCGAGCTGAGCTGTTAATCCAACCAGATCTTTTTATTCTGTACCAGTCGAATAATCAACAATGTCAAACATAGCTCATTTGCTTTCACTAAACCCCGCGCCCCCCCACATTGTGCCTGAGCTAGCTAAGGCTGGCTAGGACTATAGTACAGACGTTACAATGATATCTCAGCACCCTCTGCTAGGGAGTTGGCCGAAACAAAATCAGAGGTGGGGGGGGTGGGGTGGGGTTGTCTTGACTTAACCCTGCCGGCGAGAATGGGGCGAGTTTGGGCGGTGAGCCTGTTTTAAACCCCGCCCGATTTTACCCACCACTGAGGTGAGTGGAGTGTAAAATTGGACAGGGGTTTAAAATGGGGCTCTGACCTGAACTTTCCCCCTTCCCACCGGATGGGTTCGGTTAAAAGGAATGTTTTAGTGCGAGCATCGCTGGCAAGGCTGGCATTTATTGTCCTTCTCTGACTAAAGTTACCAGTCAACCACCTTGGTGTGGGGGCTGGAGTCACATACAGGCCCTGACCGGGTACGAGCGGCAGGTTCCCTTCCCTAAAGGACATTTAGTGAACCTGTTGGGTTTTTACGACAATCTGACACCCTCATGGTCACTTTCACTGAGACCAGCTTGTTATTGAACGGAATTCAAATTCTCAACCTGCTGTGTAACCTCTACTCTGCACTCCTCCCCTGAATCATGTCCTTGATCACAATCCAGTGACTGGGAAACAATGCAAACTGCACATGTTCAGAACGCACAGATTACACAAACTGGCAAACAATGCAAACTGCACATGTTTAGAATGTACAGATTACAAACTGGGAAACAATGCAAACTGCACATGTTCAGAATGTACAGATTACAAACTGGGAAACAATGCAAACTGCACATGTTCAGAATGTACAGATTACAAACTGGGAAACAATGCAAACTGCACATGTTCAGAACACACAGATTACAAACTGGGAAACAATGCAAACTGCACATGCCCAGAATGCACAGATTACAAACTGGGAAACAATGCAAACTGCACATGTCCAGAATGCACAGATTACAAACTGGGAAGACCCCCCATGTGATGAGAGGACCTGTACCCCTCGCACAAGCCGAAACCTTTGGCTTAGTCAGGCAGAAAATTAAAGGGGCATAAAAGTACACATTGTGTATTCAGTATACTGGGACCTACTGTTTTCTGTGGCTAACCTGTCTGAACACCAACGACACCTTTGATTGGTGTGATGATGTCCCAGCCTAATATAAGATATGCGATTTGAGAACCTCTCATTCACTCACTCACCTGACGAAGGAGATAATCTCCGAAAGCTTGTGGTTTTAAAATAAAATTGTTGGACTATAACCTGGTGTTGTAAGATTCCTTACATTTGTCCATCCCAGTCCATCACCGGCATCTCCACATCATAAAAGTAGCCAGCATACTGGAGGTTTATCCCAATGAGGTGAAGTGATAGACTAGAGAAAGTTTACAGTAAAGGAATTTCTGCTTAAGCTCCGTGTTTATAGAGTAAGCATAAGGTGTCTGTTCTTTTACATACTGGGGGTGTAAAGAAATATCTGACTCACTGTGATAGACTTTGTACTGTGCACTAATTTGCATTATATCAATAAAACCAGGTATTTATTCAAATGCCTTGATGGTAACGGTATTTATCCAGATGAAGGATTGATATGATACATACCAGCAGCGGGTGCACAAAGTAACTGATCTTTGTTACTATCCTTGAGTCTCGCTATCGTTTACCTAACTACTAGGCAGAAAAAATACATTCTGGGTCGGCTGAGGTCCACTTATGGGAGTGACAGGTGAAGCTATATCCAAGAAAATATCTAGAGTTATAACCTAAATAATATGACATGGATCGAGTTAGTTTTCTCCCTTGCTGCCAAAATGAGTTGACTGTCCACAGTTTTATGGAAAAAGGTTATTAAATTCTCAACGGTGGCAGAGTACAGATCTCTGAAGGGATCAAACACACGTGCAGGTTGGATAATTTCTCAATTTGTAATCTGTGCATTCCGAACATGTGCAGTTTGCATTGTTTCCCAGTTTGTGTAATCTGTGCATTCCGAACATGTGCAGTTTGCATTGTTTCCCAGTTTGTAATCTGTACATTCTGAACATGTGCAGTTTGCATTGTTTCCCAGTTTGTAATCTGTGCATTCTGAACATGTGCAGTTTGCATTGTTTCCCAGTTTGTAATCTGTGCATTCTGAACATGTGCAGTTTGCATTGTTTCCCAGTTTGTAATCTGTGCATTCTGAACATGTGCAGTTTGCATTGTTTCCCAGTTTGTGTAATCTGTGCAATCCGAACATGTGCAGTTTGCATTGTTTCCCAGTTTGTGTAATCTGTGCATTCTGAACATGTGCAGTTTGCATTGTTTCCCAGTTTGTGTAATCTGTGCATTCTGGCATGTGCAGTTTGCATTGTTTCCCAGTATGTGTAATGTGTGCATTCTGAACATGTGCAGTTTGCATTGTTTCCCAGTTTGTGTAATCCGTGTATTCTGAACATGTGCAGTTTGCATTGTTTCCCAGTTTGAATTATCTGTGAATTCTGGGCTTGTGCAGTTTGCATTGTTTCCCAGTTTGTGTAATCTGTACATTCTGAACATGTGCAGTTTGCATTGTTTCCCAGTTTGTGTAATCTGTACATTCTGAACATGTGCAGTTTGCATTGTTTCCCAGTTTGTGTAATCTGTACATTCTGAACATGTGCAGTTTGCATTGTTTCCCAGTTTGTGTAATCTGTACATTTTGAACATGTGCAGTTTGCATTGTTTCCCAGTTTGTGTAATCTGTGCATTCTGAACATGTGCAGTTTGCATTGTTCCCAGTTTGTGTAATCTGTGCATTCTGAACATGTGCAGTTTGCATTGTTTCCCAGTTTGTGTAATCTGTGTGTTCTGAACATGTGCAGTTAGCATTGTTTCCAAGTTTGTGTAATCTGTGCATTCTGGCATGTGCAGTTTGCATTGTTTCCCAGTGTGTAATCTGTACATTCTGAACATGTGCAGTTTGCATTGTTTCCCAGTTTGTGTAATCTGTGCATTCTGGGCATGTGCAGTTTGCATTGTTTCCCAGTTTGTGTAATCTCTGCATTCTGAACATGTGCAGTTTGCATTGTTTCCCAGTTTGTGTAATCTGTGTATTCTGAACATGTGCAGTTTGTGTTGTTTCCCAGTTTGTGTAATCTGTGTATTCTGAACATGTGCAGTTTGCATTGTTTCCCAGTTTGTGTAATCTGTGCATTCTGAACATGTGCAGTTTGCATTGTTTCCCAGTTTGTGTAATGTGTGCATTCTGAACATGTGCAGTTTGTATTGTTTCCCAGTTTGTGTAATCTGTGTATTCTGAACATGTGCAGTTTGTATTGTTTCCCAGTTTGTGTAATCTGTGTATTCTGAACATGTGCAGTTTGCATTGTTTCCCAGTTTGTGTAATGTGTGCATTCTGAACATGTGCAGTTTGTATTGTTTCCCAGTTTGTGTAATCTGTGTATTCTGAACATGTGCAGTTTGCATTGTTTCCCAGTTTGTGTAATGTGTGCATTCTGAACATGTGCAGTTTGTATTGTTTCCCAGTTTGTGTAATCTGTGCATTCTGAACATGTGCAGTTTGCATTGTTTCCCAGTTTCTGTAATCTGTGCATTCTGAACATGTGCAGTTTGCATTGTTTCCCAGTTTGTAATCTGTGCTTGATTTCGGGCAAGTCTCACATTGAAAATATTGAACATTGCTGCTTTACTTATTAAGAGCTGCTCACAGACAGACAATAAAGACAACACAGGTGCCACTAATCACAGCTGTTGCCATGGGGCCAGCAAAACAGAGATTGTTTACCCAGCTTTTATTTTTGCAGTGGAAAAGTCAGATCGTGTTTTAAGTTTCTTCAAATGGTTTTAACCTGGTTTGTAGATGAATTTGAATTATTGACTTCCTTCTGATTGGTTACTCTCCATGTCAATCATGGTGAGCCCCTCCCACCTTCATTTTGACCCCAAATTTAGCTGAGACAAATGCCCTTTGAAAATGACAGTGAACCACTTTGGGGGCTTAAAGGTAATTTTTGTAGAACAACTTTAAAACTGTATGAGCGATGAACTATTAAATGCTTCATGAGGCGCTTTTAGTTTGTTAATTGTAAATCACTTTATAAATCACTGGTTAGGCCTCAGTTGGAGTTTTGTGTCCAATTCTGGGCACCGCACTTTAGGAAGGATGTCCAGGCCTTGGAGAGGGTGCAGAGGAGATTTACCAGAATGGGACCAGGGATGAGGGACTTCAGTTATGTGGAGAGACTGGAGAAGCTGGGATTGTTCTCCTTAGAGCAGAGAAGGTTAAGGGGAGATTTGATAGAGGTGTTCAAAATCATGAAGGGTTTTGATAGAGTGAATAAGGAGAAACTGTTTCCAGTGGCAGATGTTTCGGTAACCAGAGGACACAGATTTAAGGTAATTGGCAAAAGAGCCAGAGGCGACATGAGGAGAAATTTTTTTTCGCAGCGAGTTGTTACGATTTGGAATTCGCTGCCTGAAAGGGCGGTGGAAGCAGATTCAGTAGTAACTTTCAAAAGGGAATTGGATAAATACTTGAAGGGGAAAAAATTTGCAGGGCTATGGGGAACGAGCAGGGGAATGGGGCTAATTGGATAACTCTTTCAAAGAGCCAGCACAGGCATGATGGGCCGAATGGCCTCCATCTGTACTGTATTATTTTATATTTCTATGATATTTGGAGTGTTCCTATTTGGAAGGCACAATGAGCATTGGATTATATATTAAAAAACATGCATGGGTAGCTGGCACTGATTGGGTTTTTGAATATATCATAACGATTTCAGTTGTCATATAAACTCTGGGTTGAAGTTATAGACTTGAGTCACTCCAAAGTATCTGTTATTTTTTACAGTATAAGTTGTGTTTCCAGCTCATTCAGAATGATACCAGGGCTGAAAGGGTTAAATTACGAGGCCAGGTTGCACAGACTCGGCTCATATTGCCTTGAGTATAGAAGATTGAGGGTTGATCTAATGGAGGTGTTGAGGATTTGATGGGGTAGATAGAGAGAAACTATTTCCTCTGGTGGGGGGAGTCCAGAACAAGGGGGCATAACCTTAAAATTAGAGCCAGGCCGTTCAGGGGTGATGTCGGGAAGCACTTCTTCACACAAAGGGGAGTGGGAATCTGGAACTCTCTCCCCCAAAAAGCTGTTGAGGCCGGGGGTCAATTGAAAATTGTCAAAACTGAGATTGATAGGTTTTTGTTGGGTAAGGGTTTTAAGGGTTACGGAACCAAGCCGGGTAGATGGGAGTTAAGATGCAGCTCAGCCATGGTGCGATTGAATGGCTGAACAGGCTCAAGGGGCTGAATGGCCTCCTCCTGTTCCTATGTTCCTCTGATTAGATTTTTTGTTGGGTAAGGGTATTAAGAGATATGGAACCATGGTGGTTAAATGGAGATGAGATACAGATCAGCCATGATCTAATGGCGGAACAGGCTCGAGGGGCTGAATGGCCTACTCCCATTCCTATGTTCTTGGGTTGACTGTGGGTGTCATGGTAGGTGTGGACGTCGTGGCCTACATCTGTCATGCTGTTGGTGCTTGTTCACGAACTGTAATAATCCTGTAAAGGTTTAACCCATGTGAGTTAACTCGGGTGTTTCCCTCCAGTCTGATCACGCCAGGGCAGGGGAATGGACGCAGTGACCCAGACTTTGCTTTTCCCAGCATCTAGGAAATGCTAATTTCCTCGGCACTATGGAGAGGAAAAGGAGATGGAGGCCGTTGCATCAGGATTCCTGGGACTTCCACTGAGGGGCAGACCTGGATTTGTGCCTGCAATAGTGGCCCAGTGTTGCTGTGGTTACGAGGCAGGAGAGTCTGAAAACAGCCCTCAAACCTCAATTTCCTCTGGTTACATCCAGGGGGAAGCTGGTGTTTCGCCCTCGAGCATGGGCCACTTCAGATGGAAGGGTCTGAGAGGGCCAGGCAGCAAGCCAAGGAGAGCAGACAGGGCGAGCGGCCTCCTTTCTCCCCAGGGCCCCCTGCACGTTTCTCCAACGGAAACCAGGAGGCCCTAAGAGCAGCGGGCAGACTGTGGCGTTGGTGGTGGGTGGGGCGTATTGGGGTTGGGGTGTTGCCTAGTTGCCACCCAGCTGAATGGGACAGACTCGATGGAACAGCTGGTCTTCATCTGTCCGTCTCTTTCATATGTTCGTATGTTCATAAGGAGCATGACACAGCCTGTGGTCAATGTTAGGATAACTGTGATTCTCTCCTGAGTAGGATCTGCGGTCAGGGATTCATATTTGCATGGAAAATCCCCACAACAAACTTTTGAAACCTGTTTGAAAGTCCAGCTTTTACATAGAAACAGGCCATTCGGCCCAACTGGTCTATGTTGGTGTTTATGTTCCACACGAGCCTCTTGCCACCCATCGTCATTTAACCCTTTCTGCATATCCTTCTATTCCTTTCTCCCTCAAGATGAGGGGTCGGCCATTTACGTCCGAGATGAGGAGGAATTTCTTCACTCAGAGGGTTGTGAATCTTTGGAATTCTCTACCCCAGAGGGCTGTGGATGCTCAGTCGTTGAGTCTATTCAAGGCTGAGATCGATGGATGTTTGGACTCTAGGGGAATCAAAGGATATGGGGATAGGGCGGGAAAGTGGAGTTGAGGTCGAAGATCAGCCATGATCTTATTGAATGGCGGAGCAGGCTCGAGGGGCCGAATGGCCTACTCCTGCTCCTATTTCTTATGTTCTTACGTTCCCCGATGTGTTTATCTAGTTTCCCCTTAAATACAGCAATGTTATTCAACTCAACCACTCCTTGCGGTAGCGAGTTCCAAATTCTCACCATTCTCTGGTTTATCCTGAATTCCCTATTGGATTTATTAGTGACCATCTTATATTGGTCCCTAGTTCTGGTCTCCCCCACAAGTGGAAACATCTTCTCTACGTCTACCCTATCGAACCCCCTTTATAATTTTAAAGACCTCTATCAGGTCACATCTCAGTCTTCTCTTTTCTAGAGAAAAGAGCCTCAGGCTGTTCAGTCTTTCCTGATAGTTGTACGATCGCAGTTCTGGTATCGTAAGACGCTATAACTGGCAACTTTGAAATTGACGTTAATGCAAATAGATAATGATGATTGTGTTTTGGACGATATCAGCAACTGCCCATTTTAAACGTGGACGTTATAAGTGGTGGGGACTGTGTTTTTAATCATCAAAAAGTGCGTATTTCCCATGTCCGTTCACAAGAACATAAGAAATACGAGCAGGAGTGGGCAGTGTCCCAGGCCCAACCATCTTCAGCTGCTTCATCAATGACCTTCCCTCCATCATAAGGTCAGAAATGGGGATGTTCGCTGATGATTGCACAGTGTTCAGTTCCATTCGCAGCCCCTCAGATAATGAAGCAGTCTGAGCCCGCATGCAGCAAGACCTGGACAACATCCAGGCTTGGGCTCATAAGTGACAAGTAACATTCGCGCCAGTCAAATGCCAAGCAATGACCATCTCCAACAAGAGAGAGTCTAACCACCTCCCCTTGACATTCAACGGCATTACCATCGCCAAATTCCCCACCATCAACATCCTGGTGGTCACCACTGACCAGAAACTTAACTGGACCAGCCATATAAATACTGTGGCTACAAGAGCAGGTCAGAGGCTGTGTATTCTGCGGCGAGTGACTCACCTCCTGACTCCCCAAAGCCTTTCCACCATCTACAAGGCATAAGTCAGGAGTGTGATGGAATACTCTCCACTTGCCTGGATGAGTGCAGCTCCAACAACACTCAAGAAGCTCGACACCATCCAGGACAAAGGCGCTTCACAGGAGCGATTATCAAACAAAATTTGACACCGAGCCACATAAGGAGATATTAGGACAGGTGACCAAAAGCTTGGTCAAAGGAGTAGGTTTTAAGGAGCGTCTTAAAGGAGGAGAGAGAGAGGCGGAGAGGTTTAGGGAGGGAATTCCAGAGCTTAGGGCCCAGGCAGCTGAAGGCACGGCCGCCAATGGTGGAGCGATGGAAATCGGGGGATGCGCAAGAGGCCAGAATTGGAGGAGCGCAGAGATCTCGGAGGGTTGTGGGGGCTGGAGGAGGTTACAGAGATAGGGAGAGAGGGGGGAATGGAGGAGGGTGCAGAGGTAGGGAGGGACGTAGTGTGTGATGTTCTTTGTGAATTTGTCTCTGCTTTTCGGAATTGTTGTGGAAGTGAGATTCTATATTTGGACAAATAGCTGAGATGCACAATATAAAACACAGAAACGATGAACCCAGACACAGGAACACTGGATAGAAAGGCTTTGGCGAAGAAAGTCAGCTGTCATTTAGTTACTAAAAGAAAGCCTTGAGCTTTAATCAGAAATATTTTGTTTCCAGTTTGATAAACCACGTTATTTTCCATTTGCAACTAATTAACAGAAAACTCCAATGACAGTGAATGCCAAACACGATACAGTTCCCTTTTTGCTGAGTTAATTGTGTTGTATCTGGATCACAGCCCAGCAGATATGTTCACTGATTATGAGAACAAATAGAAACTTTTTAGGGAGGGAATTTCCAGAGATTAGTGCCCCAGGCAGCTGAAGGCATGGTCGGCAAAGGTTGAACGATTAAAATCGGGGGATGCGCAAGAGGCCGGTGATTTATAAAGGTTTAGCACAACTTCCTTGCTTTTGTACTCTCTGCCTCTATTTATAAATGATGTGGAGATGCCAGTGATGGACTGGGGTTGACAATTGTAAACAATTTTACAACACCAAGTTATAGTCAGCAATTTTATTTTAAATTCACAAGCTTTCGGAGGCTTCCTCCTTCGTCAGGTGAACGATGTGAAAAATCTATTTATAAAGCCCACGGTCCTCTCAGCTTTCTTAACAGCCTTGTCAACTGGTCCTGCCACCTTCGCAGATGTGTGTAGGTACACCCCCAGGTCTCTCTGTTCCTGCACCCCCTTTTAAAATTGTATCAGTCATGTATCTCTCCTGAAGTTTATTGAACTTCATGAGGCTTCCTGTCTGCACAAGTGGGCGGTTGCTCTTTGGACACTGAACATCTCTGACCTCGAGCTATAACGCAGGAGTTCCTCAGGGCAGTGTCCTGGGCCCAACCATCTTCAGCTGCTTCATCAATGACCTTCCCTCCATCATAAGGTCAGAAATGGGGATGTTCGCTGATGATTGCACAGTGTTCAGTTCCATTCGCAACCCCTCAAATAATGAAGCAGTCCGAGCCCGCATGCAGCAAGACCTGGACAACATCCAGGCTTGGGCTGATAAGTGGCAAGTAACATTCGCGCCAGACAAGTGCCAGGCAATGACCATCTCCAACAAGAGACAGTCTAACCACCTCCCCTTGACATTCAACGGCATTACCATCGCCGAATCCCCCACCGTCAACATCCTGGGAGTCACCAGTGACCAGAAACTTAACTGGACCAGCCACATAAATGCTGTGGCTACGAGAGCAGGTCAGAGGCTGGGTATTCTGCGGGGAGTGACTCACCTCCTGACTCCCCAAAGCTTTTCCACCATCTACAAGGCACAAGTCAGGAGTGTGCTGGAATACTCTCCACTTGCCTGGATGAGTGCAGCTCCAACAACACTCAAGAAGCTCGACACCATCCAGGACAAAGCAGCCCGCTTGATTGGCACCCCATCCACCACCCTAAACATTCACTCCCTTCACCACCGGCGCACAGTGGCTGCAGTGTGTACCATCCACAGGATGCACTGCAGCAACTCGCCAAGGCTTCTTCGACAGCACCTCCCAAACCCGCGACCTCTACCACCTAGAAGGACAAGAGCAGCAGGCACATGGGAACAACACCACCTGCACGTTCCCCTCCAAGTCACACACCATCCCGACTTGGAAATATATCGGCCGTTCCTTCATCGTCGCTGGGTCAAATCCCTGGAACTCCCTCCCGAACAGCACTGTGGGAGAACCGTCACCACATGGACTGCAGCGGTTCAAGAAGGCGGCTCACCACCACCTTCTCGAGGGCAATTAGGGATGGGCAATAAATGCCGGCCTCGCCAGCGACGCCCACATCCCATGAACGAATAATAAAAAAAATATGAATAAATAGTCAGTGCTCCCAGCACCCAAAGCACGACACCGTGAGAGTGCCAGTGGGTCATGGGTGGATTATCCAGTGCAGCTGCTCTTAAAGGGGCCATGCTTAAAGCTGTCCTGTGATTGAAAAATGGCTGGAGGCAGACGAGGGGAGGGAAACAACTGCACTATTCATCGACGCTGCTGTGGGGTTGTGCTGCAGCAGAGAACATACTTCTTTGCTGAGTACTTTGAGAGGGGAGGGCCCACCATGCAATGAAGTTCAGCACCGCTGCGGAATGGACAGAGAAGGCAGCAAGGGTTAATGCCTCACACACGTGGCCCAAATCCGGGGCTAGGTGAGGGCGAAATTTGCTGGATTCCCAGAAGAGGGATGATGATGATGTCGGGCCTGATTTTGGAGCGCTGGCTTATAGTGCATCACACTGAGGCCTTTGGTATACCATCATGGAGGGAGAACGTGCTGCACTTTGTATGTAATTTCTAAACACACAGGCTCGCTCATTTTGCACCAAGGCACTGCCAATGAAGCACTTCTGAAATGTAGTCACTTTTGTAGTGTCGGAAACACAGCAGCTTAATTTGCACACAGCAAGCTCCCACAAACAGCATTGAGATAAATGACCAGATAATCTGTTTTTTTTTTAGTGATGTTGGTTGAGGGATAAATATTGGGGAAGGCTCTCACCCTGCTCTTCTTCCAACAGCGGTCGTGGGATCTTTTACGTCCACTTGTGGAGGGCGGACGGGGCCTTGGTTTGACGCCTCATCGGAGAGACGGCACCTCCGACAGTGCAGCACTAGTCCGCCTGGATTATGGGGCTCAAGTGTGTCTTATCTACACTTCTCCAGCTATTATTAACTTCCCCTTTCGTGATTGTGGTGTCTGTTATACGACCGTTTTTCTTCCTCCTCTTTTCTAACCTATTTGGACGTTTTCTCATCTCTCGGCCTTCCCGTTGTGTCCGAAATATCAACCTGTCTCTCTTTCTCTACAGATGCTGACTGAGCTGCTCTGTGTTTCCAGCATTTTCCACCTTTATTTCTGATTTCCAACAGAAGTGGTTTGTTTTGTGAGTCTCCCCTTTATATCCACCTGTTACGTTACAGGCAAGGAATTAATTCAGACAGGACGCGACCCATGAATCCTTATGTGAAGTGGTTTCTGGATTCTGCCAGGAATCTGGGCAGGGAGGCAATAGCAGGGGAGGTAGAAGTTGGAGGTCTCCAAAAGATCATAGTTAGTTTTGTTAATTTGCTTTTTGTTCCTTACCTCATTCATTCACTCCTTCACTTCCTCACACGTAGGCATACATGGCACGGCATAGAATTACGTAGAATGTACAGCACAGGAACAGGCCATTCGGCCCAACTGGTCCATGCCGGCGTTTATGCTCCACATGAGCCTCCTCCCTCCCTACTTCATCTCACTGTAACAGCATATTCTTCTGTTCCTTTCTCCCTCATGTCTTTATCTAGCTTCCCCTTAAATGCATCTATGCTATTCGTCTCAACTCCTCCTTGTGGTAGCGAGTTCCACATTCTCACCACTCTCTGGGTAAAGAAGTTTCTCCTGAATTCCTTATTGGATTTATCAGTGACTGTCCAGTGACCTCTAGTTCTGGTCTCCCTCACAAATGGAAATATCTTCTCTACGTCTACCCTATCAAACCCCTTCGTAATCTTAAAGACCTCTATCAGGTCGCCCCTCAGTCTTTTCTTGTCTAGAGAAAAGAGCCCCAGCCTGTTCAATCTTCCCTGCTAGTTATAACCTCTCAGTTCTGGTATCGTCCTTGTGAATCATTTTTGCACCTTCTCCAATGCCTCTATATCCTTTTTATAATATGGAGACCAGAACTATGCTCGGTGCTCCAAGTGTGGTCTAACCAAGATTCTTCATAAGTTTAACATAACTTCTTTGCTTTTCAATTCCATCCCTCTACAAATGGGGGTGGCCGCTTTTTGTGCGGACCTCAGGCGCGGGATGTCCTACCACGAAATTGGTAGGTGGAATGCCAATTTTGTGTCCGAAAACTTGGCGAAACACAAACGAATGACTACCCCACAGCCTCTGCAGGCAAGACCCTTTGGACATGCCCTGGTTCCGACAGGTGGCCTGTACAGACGGGTAGTGACGTGAGGGCAGGGGCTAAGCATCTCAGATGCAAAAGCACCTGTCTGGCGTGAATCTCCTGTACCACCTCCTCCTCGTCCAGATCCTGCAAATACAGAGACGAGCATGCAATATTCACGGGGGAGACAATTCTTTCTAGCAGCTGGAGTGCGCCTTTAAGAAGTCAGTCTGACACAGTTCCTTTGTCCTGATGCAGCTAAACGGTTGCATAATGAAAACCTTTACGACTTGGGTCCAAAACATACAGCAGGCACCAGCAAATTCGAGGCCCCTCCAAAAGTCAACTATCAACAACGGGTCTTTCTCTCGTGCCCATTTCATACGGCATCATGGAGCACGGCCTGAATATAAACCTTCTTGCTGGGTATAATGAACTTTGCACACAGTACACTCGCACATACATACCTAAACACACATACACAAACTCACTCACTCACACATACACTCATACACACGCATAAAGGCGGGTGGTTCTACAAGCACTTCCAGGGCACATTTTGAACTGCGAATCAGGCACACATCAGGCCTCAACCTCTGTCAATAAGAGACGTCAGCTCCAAAGCAAAGACCGCATTGTTGGCCCCAGGGGAGCCACAGCTATTTTGCTTTGATCCGATAGGTTGCAGGTGGCACAAGAACTCGGACGGTGCCTGCACAAACAATCATCACCGATCCCCTGAGGAAATCCCTTTGCGCTCAGCTCAGTGACTCATGAACTGGAGATAGAATGCTCTTTGCAGATAATGTTTCCCAAATAATTTCTTGCTGCATCATGTGCACATAATTGTACGGCGTATTTTTGCATCAACGCTGAGATTCGTGAAGTTACACAAGTACCAAGCTCAGGTGGGCGATCCAGGATTGTTCCAATGTACTGCATGCAGCACAGCCCAATGCCACACAATGAGCGTGAGCATTTGGCTCAGTGGGTACCTTTGGAGGTTGTGGGTTCGAGTCCTGCTCTGATAGTCCTGGTGAGTGGAGATTAGAATGTGGTCTCTAATTACTGGGTGGACATCCAGGGGGATACCGATCTCCAGATGGAGTAACCACTGACTCTGTGGTACTATTGCCCCCTCTGAGTCAGTAGCTGTTGGGTTTGGGCCCCACACCAAATGGCCCCAGTAGGTGGAGATCACGCTGGCTCTGAATTCTGGAGTGATATTCAGTGGGGCTACAGGTGCCCCCTCTCCCCTTCATTGTAAAGGGTACATGGGGCTCATTGGTCCTTTTTGCAGCCCAGTTGAGCCCCTAAGCTAGGCTGACACTCCCAGGGAGTGCTGCACTGTCGGAGGTGCCGCCTTTGGTATGAGACGTTAAACCGAGGCCCAGGCTGCCCACTCAGGTGAAGGTAAAAATTCCCGTGTCCAGACAAGTGCCAGGCAATGACCATCTCCAACAAGAGAGAGTCTAACCACCTCCCCTTGACATTCAACGGCATTACCATCGCTGAATCCCCCACCATCAACATCCTGGGGGTCACTATTGACCAGAAACTTAACTGGACAAGCCATATAAATACTGTGGCTACAAGAGCAGGTACTCCAAAGATAAAAGGCAATGGGAAATCACCTCCAACTCCTCATGTGTGAGACTTCAGTTAGGACCTGCCCTAGGCTAGAACGCAACAGACGGAGGGACGTCAAGTGATATCGAGGTTAATTTTGCGGAATTCAGTTCTGGCTTTAACAGTGACCAAGAGCAGTGTTGAATCTACACACCCAAACATACAGTCACAGTTATACATGCAGACGCACCAATACAAAGGAGGCCCAGAACAAATGTCCGGTGTTTCTCCTTTAGGTGTCAGCCGTGGCTCAGTGGGTCTCACTCTTGCCTCCGAGTCAGAAGATCGTGGGTTCAAGCCCCCCCTCCAGGGATTGAGCCCCTAAGCTAGGCTGACATTCCCAGGGAGTGCTGCACTGTCGGAGGTGCCGCCTTTCGTATGAGACGTTAAACCGAGGCCCAGGCTGCCCTCTCAGGTGAAGGTAAAAATTCCCGTGTCCAGACAAGTGCCAGGCAATGACTATCTAGAAGAAGGGAGAGTTCAACCACCTCCCCTTGACATTCAACGGCATTACCATCGCCGAATCCCCCACCATCAACATCCTGGGGGTCACCATTGACCAGAAACTTAACTGAACAAGCCATATAAATACTGTGACTACAAGAGCAGGTCAGAGGCTGGGTATTCTGCTGTGAGTGACTCACCTCCTGACTCCCAAAGCCCTTCCTCCATCTACAAGGCACAAGTCAGGAGTGTGATGGAATACTCTCCACTTAACTGGATGAATGCAGCTCCAACAACACTCAAGAAGCTCGACACCATCCAGGACGAAGCAGCCCGCTTGATTGGCACCCCATCCACCACCCTAAATATTCACTCCCTTCACCACCGGCGCACTGTGGCTGCAGTGTGTACCATCCACAGGATGCACTGCAGCAACTCGCCAAGGCTTTTTCGACAGCACCTCCCAAACCCGCGACCTCTACCACCGAGAAGGACAAGGGCAGCAGGCACATGGGAACAACACCACCTGCACGTTCCCCTCCAAGTCACACATCATCCCGACTTGGAAATATATCGGCCGTTCCTGCATCGTCGCTGGGTCAAAATCCTGGAACTCCCTTCCTAACAACACTGTGGGAGAACCTTCACCACACGGACTGCAGCGGTTCAAGAAGGCGGCTCACCACCACCTTCTCAAGGGCAATTAGGGATGGGGAATAAATGCCGGCCTTGCCAGTCATGCCCACATCCCATGAACGAATAAAAAAAAACTATCTTGAAGACGAGCAGGGGGAGTCCTCCCCGGTGTCCTGGGGCCAATATTTATCCCTCAACCAACATCACTAAAAACGGATCATTTGTCTCATTGCTGTTTGTGGGATCTTGCTGTGTGTAAATTGGCTGCCGTGTTTCCTACATTACAACAGTGACTGCAGTTCAAAAGTACTCCATTGGCTGAAAGGCGCTGTGTAAATGCAAGTTCTTTCTTTCCTTTAGGAGAGTGACTGATGCCTTGTGTACAACTGTACAGCGAGCAAAGGCTAGCACTGCTGGGGGACTGCCAGCCGACTGGTCGCCAACCCTTTCAGCCGGTACGCAGTGGGACTGAAAACAAGAGAACAAAATATAGTAATGCAGCCACATTAGATTTGTAACCAAGATAGAATCATAGAAAGGTTACAGCACGGAAGGAGGCCACTTGGCCCATCGAATCCGTGCCGGCTCTATGCAAGAGCAATCCAGGTAGTCCCACTCCCCTGCCCTATCCCCGTAGCCCTGCAAATTTTTTTCCTTCCAGAAAGGACCATTAGGAAAGGAAGTTCCAGGTTTGCTGTTTTTTTTTTATTCGTCGCTGGCGAGGCCGGCATTTATTGCCCATCCCTAATTGCCCCTTGAGAAGGTGGTGGTGAGCCGCCTTCTTGAACCGCTGCAGTCCGTGTGGTGAAGATTCTCCCACAGTGCTGTTAGGAAGGGAGTTCCAGGAGCGACGATGAAGGAACGGCCGATATATTTCCAAGTCGGGATGGTGTGTGACTTGGAGGGGAACGTGCGCCTGCTGCCCTTGTCCTAGTGGAAGAGGTCGCGGGTTTGGGAGGTACCTGTGATGCCGTGTCGTTAAGCACGAATTAACTCATTTACGGTGCACTTTCATCTGAGAGATAAGAGTCCCAGGAGTATCATTGGATCAGAGGCAGGGTCCACAACCAACAATCCAGGAAACCCTTCCAGACTAAACTGTGAACTTCCAGAATTCCCAGCATCGGTAATCAGACAGCCGCCGATTTGCTGCAGTCACCAAGCCGTTCCTGTCTACTGCTAACACAATCAACACTACCCTCACCGTAACATTCGGACTCCTTGAGCGGTCGGACTCACTGGGAGGGAAGACGAGCTACTTTTAAAGGGGATGCGGGAACAGAGAGACCTGCGGGTCACAAGTATCTGAAGCTGTTCAAAAAGCATTAGGGATCCTGGGCTTTATAAATAGAGGCGTAGAGTGCAAAAGCAAGGAAGTTATGCCAAACCTTTATAAAACACTGGTTAGGCCCCCCCAGCTGGAGTATTGTGTCCACAGTTTTAGGAAGGATGTCAAGGCCTTGGAGAGGGTGCAGAGGAGATTTACCAGAATGGTGCCAGGGGTGAGGGACTTCAGTTATGTGGAGAGACTGGAGAAGCTGGGGTTGTTCTCCTTAGAGCAGAGAAGGTTAAGGGGAGATTTGATAGAGGTGTTCAAAATTCTGGGGGGCTTTGATAGAGTAGATAGAGAGAAATGGGGGAAGAAAAAAATTGGATAGGGCCTGTTATTGGGCGGGGGTAGCGCGATCCGCTATTACCCCATGCCGAATGGTCCCTGCGTAAGCAGGATGAGACTTCCGTCAGGACTGAGGACTTACCTTCAAGCAGCGTTCCGAATCAACGTTGATGCGAGGATTCATTGCAATTGTCACTTTTCATCAGCAGTGGGAGCCCCAATCTCTTAAAGGCAGCCTGACTCTTAAAAATCTCTTAAAGGTAGCTGGTACCCGTTATTTGCTGAAAATAACAGTCTGCTGTCTGCACGGAGCCTGAACGGAGATCAGACATCGTACACGTAAAACACAGATGCAGCTCCCGTCCCTATGTTTACAAACTGATGTGTTACGTTAAAACATTGAATTAAGGTTGCGCACCACTAAATCCCACATCCTCCAATCTGCATGCCACCTCACCAATCTGCCGATCTGAGTTTGTACCAGGCCTGCGAGAGTCCGTGCACCAAGGTTCTCTGCTGATGCACCAGAGGCCTTGGTGCAAGAGGTGGACAGAAAGTGGGACATCCTATATCCGGAGGGGGGTGGGGGGGGGGGTGCAAGAGGCCCTCCAGACATATACCCAAAAGGCAGTGGGAGGCAGTCGGGGATGAAGTCAATGCCAGGGGCACAGCATCATGAACATGGATGCAGTGCAGGAAGAAGTTCAATGCTTTGACATGAGTGGTCAAGGTGAGTGAGGTCAACTGTCAAGGGGCATCTCCTAACAATTGCACCACTAGCCGCATCCACTGCTCCACACACTACACCCAACACCCACCTACCAACAAACTCATTCCATCAGTACTCAACTCTTCCAATCAGATGCTTCCTCTCACCCTCACACATTACCACTGTTGCAAGCCGCCCACCCACAACTCACAGGCCACACACACTAGCAGCTATTCAACCATGACAGGCACATCACTCAGGCACACGCCTCGCTTTCATGCAGGTGAAGGTGGTGCATATCAGGGGGCAGCAAGTGGCAGTGGCATTTAGCCCCTCGAGCCTGTTCCGCCATTCAATGAGATCATGGTGGACCTGTGACCTAACTCCATATACCCGCCTTAGCCCCATAACCCTTGGTTCACAGAAATCTATCAATCTCAGATTTAGAATTCACATTTGAGCTAGAATCAGCTGCCATTTTCAGAAGAGAGTTCCAAACTTCTCCCACTCTTTTCGTGTTGAAGTATTTCCTAACTTCACTCCTGCACATCCTGGCTCTAAATGTGAGTCTATGTCCCCTAGTCCTAGTATTCAAGTATAGGAGACCTCCAAAAACAGTTACAAATGTCTCAGCAGCCAGAAGCAATAATCCAGCCACTAACCTGTAAATCCTACATGGTCCCTTTAAATAGCGCTGGTGGGGGTCCTCCAGGCACTCAGATACGTTCAGATGGTCGGGATTAAAACTGTGCGTGGAGTTGAGTGTTAAGTCCCAAAATGGTGCCTATCACTTTAAATCAGCGTTGCACACTGATTGTATCCATTTTCTCCCTACTTTACACGATTCCAGCGTTCGTTATCTGCGCCTGCACTAACTCCTATACCAAGATGGCGTCCGGCGCACGTCACGCTGGAAGCTTGTGTGCAGCCAAGACGCCATCTTGGAGCGGCCGTGTAGCGCCAAAACAACGGGCGCTAAACGGCCCAATTTAGCGCCCAAACTGTTTCTATTGGCAGGAGGGTCGGTAACCAGAGGACACAGATTTAAGATAATAACCAGAGGGGGAGATGAGGAGAATTTTTTTTTTTTTCGCAGCGAGTTGTTCTGATCTGGAATGCGCTGCCTGAAAGGGGGGTGGAAGCAGATTCAATAATAACTTTCAAAAGGGAATTGGATAAATACTTGAAAAGGATAGACTTGCAGGGCTACGGAGAAAAAGCAGGGGGAGTGGGACTAATCGGATAGCTCTTTCAAAGAGCCAGCACAGGCACGATGGGCCGAATGGCCTCCTTCTGTGCTGTATGATTCTACGTCCATGCGGTTAACGCTAGGAAATCTGGCACTCACCGGGAGCAGCACCACGCGAGATCTGCTCTGTAATTTGTTCTAACCATGCTGGTGGATCCAAGTGGCCCCTTTTCATGGTGAACTCACTAGCGGGCTTGGCTCTACAAATATACTGGGTGCTTCCTGTAAACGGCAGTGACGAGCGGTAAATTGCTTTGTCCTGTGAAGCCGGGCAGTACCATTTTTTGCACTCAGCGAAGATAATAAGAGGGAGGATAACTTTTTGCAATTCACGGCGGGGAGCAGTACAAATTGTTGGGACGACGTCATCTGAGCTTGCACAGCTGAAATTCCAGGACATTGAACTCAAAGACAAACTATTTGGGAATTTTGGAAAGGCGGGTTTGCACTTGACTGAGCAGCTTACATGGCTAAATATAGCAGAGTGTTTTGGATTCAGTCTTATGTGCACATTTTATCTGATGTACTTCATCTGTCGTTTTTATTGAATTTTCCCTTCACGCAGCAGCGAGAGGCTCTTATCTCAACAGAACATTAATGGCCAGCATTCCGTGAACCCTAACTAGTTAGAGCTAAGTGGCCCCTGTCTCCACACAGCTTCACCAGCCAATGAACCTCACCCAAAAGAATTGAGAGCTGCTTTAGTAGCTGAGGCCGGGTAGAAAGAAATTGCATTTCACGACCTCAGGACGTCCCAAAGCATTTTACAGCCAGTTAAGTGCTTTTGAGGTCTAGTCGCTGTTGTTATGTAGAAAACGCAGCAGCCAATTTGCGCACAGCAAGCTCCCACAAGCAGCAATGTGATAATGACCAGGTAATGTGTTTTTAGCGATGTTGGTTGAGGGATAAACCTTGGCCCAGGGCACCGGGGAGAACTCCCCCTTCTTCAAAATAGTGCTGTGGGATCTTTTACACCCACCTAAGAGGGCAGACGGGGCCTCGGCTTTATGTTTTAGCACTGCACTGGGAGTGTCAGCCTAGATTTTGTGCCTCAAGTCTCTGGAGTGGGACTCGAACCCACAATCTTCTAGATTTAGAGGCAAGAGTGCTAACACTGAGCCACGACTGACATCCTAGTCTTGGTGAACTATCAGACACGAGAGCAGTGTGTGTCTGGTGTCCATGGAGCTGTCCCCTTGCAGGAGACGGAACCCTCGGGATTGGAGATGAGAAAATGGCACACCAAAGAAAATGTCAGACCGACCTTTAGGGGGGAAATTCCTCGAATCTGTGGTATGGCCTGACACTTCAGCTCATGTGGTACAAATCCCAGAGCTAGTTTTCACATGCTCAGCTAACAAAATAAACCTGCCAAAACAGCACATTCTCAGGAACAAATAAACTGACTTCTGATTCCCTCTCCGGGGGCCATGGGGTTTGCTGGTAACTTAGCAACCCAAGAAAGCTATCTCTCGGAGTCACTGGTTAATTCAGCGATCGATAACTGGTGAAAGATTACCTCATTCAGTCATTAAGGGATAAAATGCAATAAATGCAGAAATATAGATCTGTCTCAAACTGAGAACAATCTGTTATCCGTTCATTAGTAAAATTTATATCGTTTATATGGTCTGTGTATTTCTGTCATTGTGCTCACAGCCTGTGGGAATTTCCTGAGCAGACGTTGTATCATTAAACTGCCTCTTGGTCGATGAATAGTTTAACTCTTATCACCAGAGGTGCCTATGGTGAGTGACTCTGAGCTTTGACGCTCAGCCATGAGCACCTCCCAGACCTGCAGCCTCCACCACCTAGAGGGACAAGGGCAGCAGGTGCATGGGAACAACACCGCCTCCAAGTTTCCCTCCGATCCCGAATTGGACACATGCCGTCCTTCATCGTCGCTGGGTAAAAATCCTGGAACTCCCTACCCAACAGCGCTGTGGGAGAACCTTCACCACACGGACTGCAGCGGTTCAAGAAGGCGGCTCACCACCACCTTCTCAAGGGCGACTAGGGGATGGGCAATAAATGCCGGCCTCACCAGCGACGCCCACACCCCCAAGAATGTACTTTTTAAAAAGGTGTGTCGTTGTGCCAAAAGTGATAGCAGGGGCCTTGAGGGGATTTCCAAGGTGCGTCATAGCACATACCTGTGTAAAAGGAAAGGAATGCAGGACGTACTATGCAAATTATTGTGGGGTGGGGTTGGGTGGGGGAGGTGGGTGTGTGACGGGAGCGTACCCAGATGGATGACTTTACGCAGCCCACGCAGATAGGAGGCGGAGAGTTTGTGAGATTGAGCGAGGGAGGGCTTGTCCCCTTCATGCACCGCTCCATCGCGCCAGCTGGCTGCTCATTTCCCAAGGTGTCATTTTGCAATCGGTCACAGACCTGGACCACTTGGCCCTCTGTACAATCCCACAGTTTAAGAGGTTTTTATGTTTTCGACAATAATTTACCTATTTTAAATTTTTTTTAAATAGCACCACGTACCAGTGTGGTGAGTCAAACAGCTTGTGACCCATGTGCATGACAAAGCACAGGAGCTGACGAGACACACACACACACACACACACACAGGGGAACGATTGTTCCTACAGGTATGTAAATAAGCCATTCTGATTTAAAGGGAAGTTGTTTCTTTAGTGCCTAAAATGGACCAAACGTCAGAGAATGGAAACAAACTGCATATAGGCAGACTGTGACCAATGTACATCTGAAAAGATCAGTACTGACTCCGAGGCGCTGGAATCTGTCTCTTTCAGATAACAGTGAGCTGGCACACTATTTGTATTTGGACCCTGACTACACTTAGCAGCTTTTAGCGGACAAATTTAACTCCAGACTCAAGATACCTTTATTTGGGCTAATCTGACAGATTTGCTTCCTGTGGAAATCTGGAACTCTTCCTCCCCCCCCGACCCTGTCAACAAGCTGTTGAGACTGGGTGGGGGGGGGGGTCAATTGAAAATTCGAGAAATTAGATTGATAGATTTTTGTTAGGTGAGGGTATCAGGGATTACGGAACCAAGGCGGGTAGATGGATTTACGATACAGATCAGCCATGATCTAACAGGCTCGAGGGGCTGATTGGCCTCCTCCTGTTCCTATGTTCCTAATATTCGTATAGCTATAAAAAAAAATAGCCCCCGAAACTAACACTGGCTTCAGAATGAGAACAAAATGTTCATCAGCAGAGATGCTAAGGACAAAGAAACCAAAGGGAATTATGCAGAAGAAACATTACATAACAAAGAAATTACAGAGAAAGAATCTGAGACCAGAAGTTATTTTTTTCTCCCTAGACGAACATGTGTGAGGAATAGATTGCACTAAAAGTAGTCTTTTGATTTATAGCTTTAAAAAGGTGTTGGATGAAAATCTGCGTGGGAATCGGATTGGAAGTTGGAAGGATAAATGCAGGTTAGAATCGTTGAATAGACTCTTCACCATGGGAAATGTGATCAAAGAAATACATTCAGTCAGGCTGGAATAATGTAAACCACCACTCCAGAACACTTTGTTCCTCCAACTCTGGCCTCTTTTGCATCACCCCCTCCCTTCGCCCCACCATTGGCGGCCGTGCCTTCAGTCATCGAGGCCCTAAGCTCTGGAATTCCCTCCCTAAACCTCCACACCTCTCTCTCCTCCTTTAAGACGCTCCTTAAAACCCACCTCTTCGACCAAGTGTTTGGTTACCTCCCTTCCAGTTGTCTCCTTTGGCTCGGAGTTGACCTTTGTCTGATCTGTGAAGCGCCTTGGGACGTTTTTCTCCATTAAAGGCTCGTTACAAATGCAAGTTGATGTCGTGGGGTTAAATTGATATGCTGACCTTTCACTTGGTGACTTGGGGAAGCGTCTGAGGCTTTATTTTTGTGATGGCTTTACCCATAGCTAGTCACCTCCCTCAGGAGATTAAATAAATTGGGTAGCAACCATGACAATGGGAATTTAACATGGACAGTTGGGAAGAGTGAACTCAGTGAAGTGAATTTCTATCTTTATTTTTTTTAAAAAGATTGATTCATCTGAATGTCCTAGGTCAGTCCAGGTAGAGTCATGTACACAGTTCACAGGCCCACCTGTACACAGTTCACAGACCCACCTGTACACTGTTCACAGACCCATCTTTACTCTGTTCACAGACCCACCTGTACTCTGTTCACAGACCCACCTGTACACTGTTCACAGACCCACCTGTACTCTGTTCACAGACCCATCTTTACTCTGTTCACAGACCCATCTTTACTCTGTTCACAGACCCACCTGTACACAGTTCACAGACCCACCTGTACACTGTTCACAGACCCACCTGTACACAGTTCACAGACCCACCTGTACACAGTTCACAGACCCACCTGTGCTCTGTTCACAGACCCACCTGTACTCTGTTCACCGACCCACCTGTACACAGTTCACAGACCCACCTGTACTCTGTTCACAGACCCACCTGTACTCTATTCACAGACCCACCTGTACTCTGTTCACAGACCCACCTGTGCTCTGTTCACAGACCCACCTGTACTTTGTTCATAGACTCATCTGTGGTTTGACCTTTTGTTGGTGTTTTGAGAATTTACCACACATCTCCTGGTCAGGTTGCTTATTATTTAAAGTTATTCCTGGGTGTAATATGAGCAGCACATGTAGCAGCAGGTATCTGAGCTAATGAAGGCTTCTGCATTGTTGTCATTATCAAACGTTAGTGGACACTTTCATTTCAAAGCTTTGCATTGGAAATATATTAAAACCTTAATGCAACATCTGTCGGAAGTAATTATTTAATAATTCATTTCTCAGATATCAATGCCTTTAAATTCAGAGCAGATGCACTGGTGGTGTCTGATAGTCGCCCTAACTCTTAAATAGACACTCTTTACGTTGATTCCCTCATAAAATATTTACTGATGCTTGATCCCGTCGGTATGGAATTGAATGTATTCAGCAGTATGCATTCCGAGAGGGTCCAGAGGGGCAATTTTTTCACTCAAAGGGTGGTGTGTGTCTGGAACGAGCTGCCAGAGGCAGTAGTAAAGGCGGGTACAATTTTGTCTTTTAAAAAGCATTTGGACAGTTACATGGGTAAGATGGGTATAGAGGGATATGGGCCAAGTGCAGGCAATTGGGACTAGTTTAGTGGTATAAACTGGGCGACATGGACATGTTGGGCCGAAGGGCCTGTTTCTATGTTGTAAACTTCTATGATTCTATGATTCTAACTCTCCATGTTAAAATTAATGACTGACACTGTTAAGGGACCAGCGATCAGTGGTTCAATATGAACGATGAAATGGCTTTGCAAAATTTAATACCATTTAACAGGAAACGTTCCGGATAGCTACGATGTCCGACAGATAATTAATTTTTGGGTTAGCTAAGTAAATTGGCAAAACTCAGACAGAAGGCCACGTGTGGAGCATTAACACCGGCATTGACCAGTTGGGCCAAATAGCCTGTTTCTGTGCTGTAACTGCGATGTAATTCTATGTAAGACATCTTTGTTTAAGGGAAGTCGATGTTGGAGCAATAAATTCCCCCCATTGCCGGCTCACCAGCGCTGTTCTGGTTCAGTCTAAGCGGCAGCATCGATCAAAGCAGCGTCAATCCATCAAATTGGATACTGCCGCTGATTTTATAGCGGGTTTGGAGTGCCAATTTTAACCCAACCCCCCTTGATTATGGAATTCTCACAGTTTCACGAGGTTTACAGTGGAGCGACGCAGGGGGCCCCTGGAACTTTTGGCTTGGTTTAAGGAATGGCCTGAGTCACTCAGGCCATAATTTCCTGGAAATGGTAATGCTGGAGATGGCGCGAGTTTCCAGCAAATTCCGGCCTGAGATATTAAAGCAAGGTCCCATTTGCTTATTCCCGTGGACATAAAAAAAGCCATAATCAGAAGACAGTAACGTTGGTCAACTGAAAGGAGGAGGTCAAATGAGACACGGTCCTCGTCATCCAAAACCAACGAGATTTGGAAGAGTCAGCTCTACTGTCTTGCAGCTCCGAACAACTGGACGTAGAACGCGACTGCCAAAAACTTGGGGACAGTTTGCTAACTTGTCATTTCATTTGGAGGCACGAGCCCCAATTTTAACCCAACCCCAATGGTGCGGGTTCGGGTCAAACACTCATTTTACACCCCGCCTGACCTTACTCTCCAGTGAAGTCAATCGAGCATAAAATTGGGTTTAAAACGAGTATTCGCGAAGGGCATGTTAGGTTAAAATCAGGGCTATGGTGAAAGAAAGACGGGCTAAAGGATAAGAGAATAATATAAAAATTGTGATTATTTTTTGGAGAGGAGGGCAAAGGCCTTGTTCTTCATAGACTACATATCATTTGTGATTGAGATAGTGGGCAGGCAACTTGCTCCTAGGTGACCATCAAAGCTGTCTTCAAACTGGCTGCTTGCAGGTGCACGCGAACAAATATAAGATAGTCACTAATAAACCCAATCGGGAGTTCAGGAGAAATGTCTTTACCCAGAGAGTGGTGAGAATGTGGAACTCGCTACCACAAGGAGTAGTTGAGGCGAATAGCATAGATGCATTTAAGGGGAAGCTGGATAAACACATGAGGGAGAAAGGAATAGAAGGATATGCTGATAGGGTAAGATGAAGTAGGGAGGGAGGAGGCTCGTGTGGAGCATAAACACCGGCATGGACCAGTTGGGCCGAATGGCCTGTTTCTGTGCTGTACATTCTATGTAAAATTGGGATGGGTGCTGCTTAGTTCTTCCTCATAAACATGTGTTTAAGGAGGAGGGTGAGGAAATAATGACGAGCATAATCCCACCTACTCCAAGGTGCTGTGTGCTGAGGCAGTTTAGCGAATTTAAATCTCAACGGTCAGTCGGGATCGGTGAGATTAGCAAACGACCCAATGAAGTCGAGGAAGTTTGGTTCCGGCACCCGATCAGTTAGTTGCGTTCGACGTGATTCCCGGGAAGAATCACTGCCTGGCGGTATTGGCTATGTCGGCGGTGTTTGGGTAAGGAGAGATGAGGAAGTTGGACAGAGAGTGTTCCCGCCTGGTCCCCCTGGATTCACGCTTCTTGGCCTGTTAACCCATGCACTTCGCCCCATGCTCAGCCCAATTGTACATGCGCCCAGCATTATAATGAGCATAGACCTCCTCAGAAGACTAACACGGGATGCAACCAACAGAGTACCCTTCGTCGTCCAGTACTTCCCCGGAGCGGAGAAACTACGCCATGTTCTCCGCAGCCTTCAACATGTCATCAATGACGACGAACACCTCGCTATGGCCATCCCCACACCTCCACTACTCGCCTTTAAACAGCCACCCAACCTCAAACAGACCATCGTTCGCAGCAAATTACCCAGCTTTCAGGAGAACAGCGTCCACGACACCACACAACCCTGCCACGGTAACCTCTGCAAGACATGCCAGATCATCGACACAGACACCACCATCACACGAGAGGACACCACCCACCAGGTACATGGTTCATACTCCTGTGACTCGGCCAACGTTGTCTACCTCATACGTTGCAGGAAAGGATGCCCCGGAGCATGGTACATTGGCGAGACCATGCAGACACTGCGACAATGGATGAATGGACACCACGCAACAATCGCCAGACAGGAGGGTTCCCTCCCAGTCGGGGAACACTTCAGCAGTCAAGGACATTCAGCCACCGATCTTCGGGTAAGCGTACTCCAAGGCGGCCTTCGAGACACACAAGGCAAAATCGTCGAGCAGAAATTGATAGCCAAGTTCCGCACCCATGAGGACGGCCTCAACCGGGATCTTGGGTTCATGTCACGCTACACGTAACCCCACCAGCGAATAAAAGTTATCTGTTTTTAATACAACGGGTTATTTTCTGTCTTTCTCTTCCTTTCGGATGTTTCTCCCTCTCTCTCTCTGTTTTGTGTTCTGGCCGTTTGTATATTCGGTGGTCCTGTAGGTAACACCTCTCTGTCTGAACACTTTGATTGCCTTGACAACGGGCAGTTGGAATGATTATCTGTAATCACCAGGTATTGTTCTCTGAATATAAATGCGAAAGGCTCAAGGATTTCCTGACATTCACCTGACGAAGGAGGAAGCCTCCGAAAGCTTGTGATTTTCAAATAAAATTATTGGACTATAACTTGGTGTCGTAAGATTGTTTACATTATAATGAAGGGGCTGTAGCAGATCTGGTGGAATTTGTGACGTTAAGGTGGAAGTCAGGTCCACCAGAACTTCTCTTCATTATAATTAGACATTAAAGGGAAGTGTTTCAAAGCTCAAATTTAAAAGGGACAGAAGGAACAAGATTGTAATATATTTTTAGTCCAGCGTTTGTATTTTTCAGCTAATGTTTACTCCTTTTTTAATTTTTCACAATTAATGCTTTTTATTAATTTTTTTAAAATTCTAACTAATAGTGTTTTCCTGCATTCTCTGGATCAGACTATGCTACAAACATTTAGGTGGTGAGGGAAACAGCAGAATCATTGTTACCAGTATCACCAGGAAACTTACTGCAGAGCAACTTTTTTCAAGAGTTCTACAGAACTACAGCTATTTTTTTATTCGTTCATGGAAAGTGGGCGTCGCTGGCAAGGCCGGCATTTATTGCCCATCCCTAATTGCCCTTGAGAAGGTGGTGGTGAGCCGCCTTCTTGAACCGCTGCAGTCCGTGTGGTGAAGGTTCTCCCACAGTGCTGTTAGGAAGGGAGTTCCAGGATTTTGACCCAGCGACGATGAAGGAACAGCGATATATTTCCAAGTCGGGATGGTGTGTGTCTTGGAGGGGAACGTGCAGGTGGTGTTCCCATGTGCCTGCTGCCCTTGTCCTTCTAGGTGGTAGAGGTCGCGGGTTTGGGAGGTGCTGTCGAAGAAGCCTTGGTGAGTTGCTGCAGTGCATCCTGTGGATGGTACACACTGCAGCCATGGTGCGCCGATGGTGAAGGGAGTGAATGTTTAGGATGGTGGATGGGGTGCCAATCAAGCGGGCTGCTTTGTTCTGGATGGTGTCGAGCTTCTTGAGTGTTGTTGGAGCTGCACTCATCCAGGCAAGTGGAGAGTATTCCATCACACTCCTGACTTGTGCCTTGTAGATGGAGGAAGGGCTTTGGGAGTCAGGAGGTGAGTCACTCGCCACAGAATACCCAGCCTCTGACCTGCTCTTGTAGCCACAATATTTATATGGCTGGTCCAGTTAAGTTTCTGGTCAATGGTGACCCCCAGGATGTTGATGGCGGGGGATTCGGTGATGGTAATACCATTGATTGTCAAGGGGAGGTGGTTAGACTGTCTCTTGTTGGAGATGACAATTGTAAACAATTTTACAACACCAAGTTATAGTCCAGCAATTTTATTTTAAATTCACAAGCTTTCGGAGACTTCCTCCTTCCTCAGGTAAATGTTGGAGATGGTCATTGCCTGGCACTTGTCTGGCGTGCATGTTACTTGCCACTTATTAGCCCAAGCCTGGATATCGTCCAGGTTTTGCTGCATGCGGGCACGGACTGCTTCATTATCTGAGGGGTTGCGAATGGAACTGAACACTGTGCAATCATCAGCGAACATCCCCATTTCTGATCTTATGATGGAGGGAAGGTCATTGATGAAGCAGCTGAAGATGGTTGGGCCCAGGACACTGCCCTGAGGAACTCCTGCAGCAATGTCCTGGGGCTGAGATGATTGGTCTCCAACAACCACTACCATCTTCCTTTGTGCTCGGTATGACTCCAGCCAACTTGCATTTATACAGCGCCTTCAACAAAGTAAAGTGTCCACAGGCACTTCGCAGGAGAGGAACCAGACAAATATGGACACGGAGTCAGAAGTTCATGGGTTCAAGGCACACTGTATGACCTCAGCATGTAATCTAGGCTGACACTTCGGTGGAGCACCGAGGGAGTGCTGCATTGTCGGCGGGATCATCTTTCAGGTCAAATGTTAAACTGACCCTCTGTTTGCAGACCCTCACTATTTGAAAGTGAGCTCACGAGTTCTCCCGGAGTCATTGCCAATATTTATCACTCAGCCAACACCAAGATAAACGCAGATTTATTAGTCATTATCTCATTAAACATTGTGGGACCTTGTTATTCACAAATTGGCTGCCATGCTTACCTACATAACAACCATGACTGCACTTCATGAATAATTTATTGGTTATAAAATGCTTTGCGATTCCTGAGGATGTGAAAGGACGTTATATAAATGCGAATTCTTTCTTTGCTGTGAAAGTTTTCCAATCACAGTATTTCATACTTGGAATGGAATTAATTGAAAGAGGGAAAACTTGGAGTGTCACCAGTCAGAAGAGCAGGTTTGGCGGCATACAATACGATACCATCAACATAACCTGCAGGCATTCGCACACATACAACACCAACAACTTGTGTTTATTTTGTGCCTTTAATGTAGAAAAATGTGCAAAGATGCCAGCCTTGGCCTCCGAGTTAGAAGGTTGTGGGTGCAAGTCCCACTCCAGAGACTTGAGCACAAATTCTAGTGAGGGAGTGCTGCACTGTTGGAGGAGCCGTCTTTCGGCTGAGACATTAAATCGAGGGCCCGTCTGCTCTCACGGGTGATGTAAAAGATCCCACGGACACTATTTCGAAGAAGGGCAGGGGGGCGCTCTCTCCCGGGTGTCCTGGGGCCAATATTGATCCCTCATTGAACATCACTAAAAAAAACAGATTATCGGGTCATTATCACATTGCTGTTTGTGGGAGCTTGCTGTGCGCAAATTGGCTACCGCGTTTCCTACATTACAATAGTGACTACACTTAAAAAGTGCTTCATTGGCTGTAAAGCGCTTTGGGACGTCCTGAGGTCATGAAAGGCGCGATAGAAATGCAAGTCATTCTTTCCATGTTCGTGAACAAAAATGCATCAGTAGAGCTTTTGTAAAGCCGGCACAAATTTCTGTCCCCATACTTGCGGCCACTCGCCTTTAAGTGGCTGCATTCCTTTTAAATTCTCCACAATGCAATGGGAATCATATCCACTCACCGCTCAGCTACTGCATTGCAACACTTAGATATGGTCTCGTCCAATTCACTGTGCGCGGACATCAACAACACAGTAGTGATGCCAAACTGATATCAGTAATATTTTAGGTTACACAGTGGAAGAGGTCATTTCTTAATTTTAAAAAAAAATCCACCCTACTATTTAAAGAGCAAAAGATGAGAACTTCAGTCATTTGTAGGAAGAGAAAGGGGATGGAAATCTTCAACCTCAGGCCGTTAAGCAAGTTGAGAATTCGAGTGTTGAAAGTCACGTGAGAGCCAGGAACATTAGTGCAACAGACGCGGGCCCCGATTTTAACTGCGAGCGGATGGGTGGCAGGGTCGGTTACAAACACCCATTGCTGCCCCCCATCCCGGCCCCCCAAGGAAAGTTAAAAAATAAAACTTGCCTTTAACGGCCTCTTCTGCTCTCGGATCCTCTTCTCGCTGGACTTCACCTGGTGGGAAACCAAATAGCTTCCCCATGCAGTCCGGCGTTAAAGTAACAGTCGCAGTCCGATGCACATTTCAACGAGGATCTTTCCTGAGGCAAAATGGCGGATGGTAAGATCCGGGCGTCTCCAGGGCGGGTAACTAACCGGAGTTTCCGCTGGGCAGGTAGGATTAAAGTTGTCCCCTCTCCCCCCACCTGCCCGCAGTGGACTCCGATGACCAACACGAGCTAGCGAGTCTGTTGGCAAAGCTTTTTTTAAAATTTCAAAATATACTTTATTTCATAAAATTTAAAGATACCACAATTCCAAGGTTGTACAATTCAAAAAATACAACGTGGATCGTACACAATGCGATTACAATTTAAAGCACAGAACGCACCTTATAATACACGCTGCACAATACAAGGTAGGGTGGCCTTACACGGTGGCCTTTCCCCATAGAGCCTTTGCATAGGCCGCACCTGGCCACAGTGCGTCCCGCAGCACGTACTCCTGGACCTTGGTGTGTGCCAGTCGGCAACACTCGGTCGTGGACAGCTCCTTCAACTGGAAGACCAGCAGGTTGCGGGCAGGTTTCGATAAGGTGCCACATAAAAGGTTGTTACGCAAGATAAGGGCTCATGGGGTTGGGGGTAATATATTAGTGGATTGGTTAACGGACAGAAAACAGAGAGTAGGGATAAACGGGTCATTTTCAGGTTGGCAGGCTGTGACTGGTGGGGTACCGCAAGGATCAGTGCTTGGGCCTCAGCTATTTACAATCTATATTAATGACTTAGATGAAGGGACCGAGTGTAATGTATCCAAGTTTGCTGACGATACAAAGCTAGGTGGGAAAGTGAGCAGTGAGGAGGACGCAAATAGTCTGCAAAGGAATACAGACAGGTTAAGTGAGTGGGCAAGAAGGTGGCAGATGGAGTATAATGTGGGGAAATGTGAGATTATTCACTTTGGTAGGAAGAATAGAAAAACAGAATATTTTTTAAATGGTGAGAAACTATTAAATGTTGGTGTTCAGAGAGACTTGGGTGTCCTGGTACAAGAAACACAAAAAGTTAGCATGCAGGTACAGCAGGCAATTAGGAAAGCAAATGGCATGTTGGCCTTTATTGCAAGAGGGTTGGAGTACAAGAGTAGGGTTAGGGTTACAGGGCTTTGGTGAGACCTCACTTGGAATACTGCCTACAGTTTTGGTCTCCTTTTCTAAGGAAGGATATACTTGACTTAGAGGCGGTGCAATGAAGGTTCACTAGATTGATTCCTGGGATGAGAGGGTTGTCCCATGAGGAGAGATTGAGTAGAATGGGCCTATACTCTCTGGAGTTTCGAAGAATGAGAGATGAGCTCATTGAAACATATAAGATTCTGAGGGGGCTTGACAGGGTAGATGCTGAGAGTTGTTTTCCTGGCTGGAGAGTCTAGAACTAGGGGGCATAGTCTCAGGATAAGGGGTCGGCCATTTAAGACTGAGATGAGAAGGAATTTCTTCACTCAGAGGTTTGTGAATCTTTAAAATTCTCTGTCCCAGAGGGCTGTGGATGCTCAGTCATTGAGTATATTCAAGGCTGAGATAGATAGATTTTTGGACTCTAGGGGAATCAAGGGATATGGGGATCGGGCAGGAAAAGGGAGTTGAGGTCAAAGGTCAGCCATGATCTGATCCATGATCTGATTGAATGGCGGAGCAGGCTCGAGGGGCCATATGGCCTACTCCTGCTCCTATTTCTTATGTTCTTATGGACCAAAGGGCCTCCTTCACCGAGTTGATGGTCTTCCAGCAGCAGTTGATACCTGTTTCCACGTGCGTTCCGGGGAACAGGCCGTAGAGCACAGCTGGCAAGGCAGAATCGAAAATATCAATCCACTGACCTTTGAACACCTCGCCTCTAAGTCATGCGGAGAGCTGGCGGTAGAACTTCCGATTGGGAATGGGATGGCAGAACTGCGGTGGGATCCTGGCAAATGGGGGCCACAGTTTTGGGCAGAACCTGGAAAGGCCGAGTTCCGCCCCTGCAAATTCTCAAGCAAATTGCTCCCGGGGTGGTGGTGGGGGTTTGCCGGGGGGGGGGGGTGGGGGGGTGCGCAGTTGCTTCTTAGGCCCACCCCATTACGTTAACATCGATCTTTGGGGGCGTTCCTGGGCTAGCCTGTGAATTCATAGATTTAAAAAAATCTCACAGGACAGACGAGGCCATTCGGCCCAACGTGTCTGTGCCGGCTCTTTGACAGAGCTATCCAATTAGTCTCACTTCCCTGCTCTTGCCCCAGTTTTTTCTCTGTCAGTATTTATCCAATTCCCCTTTTGAAAGTTATTATTGAATCTGCTTCCTCCGCCCTTTCAGGCAGCGCGTTCCAGATCATAACAACTCGCTGCGTAAAAATGTTCTGTGCATGGCAATGTTCTGCTCTGGCGTGAAAGGGACAAAAGCTTTGCCAAACCAGAAAGACGGCAGCAACAAGATATGTTGTCCGAGTGTGTGCTGTGAGGATCAGATCACGTGAGCTGAAGGGACTTTTTCATGCTAATCTGTCTTGCGGCTGCATCGCCCTTTAAAATGGAATGAATGGGAAACTCAGGAAAATCTACGGTTAAGGGAATATCACACCCCAGTGTGAAAATCTGCAAATACCGTTCTGTCCAATATCAGTTCACACATAAACCAGCCATAGAATCATGGAATGATACAGCATTGGATGCACACACAAGAAACATTGCACGTACTTACAAGCAGCGATTGCTGGACACAGTAAATCTACTCCCACAGAAGAGCTGCCTTATCCCTAAGGTTGAATACTGGGTGTTTCAGTGGGTTCCGAGACAGATTGGGGCCAGATTGGGTCTGAGTTCAAATCGTAGCTGGGAAGAAAATAATGAGGTTGGAGGGATTGTTGCACTGCACTTGTTACACAATCTATAATGACTGCCCACCAACACTTCCAAGTGTTTTCATCGCTCCACCGCTGGCGGCTATGCCTTCAGCCACATAGGTCCCAAGCTCGGGAATTCCTTCCCTCAACCTCTCCGCCTCTCTCTCCCCTCCTTTAAGACGCTCCTTAAAACCGACCTCCTTGACCAAGTACCTAGTGCCTCCTTATGCGGCTCGGTGTTTTAAATCGCTCCTTGGGACGTTTTACTATGTTATATAAGTGCAAGTTTGCTGCTGTTGTTTGCAGTAGAACCAGAAAAAAACAGCACAAGGAAGTTGGCCTGGAACAAGAGGAGCAGGGGACAGGTATTTTTTGCTGAGTAGGTGGAGTGGAGGTGGTTAATTCCACAGATAACAATGTGACTGGGAGGCCTGTGTTGTGCATCACAGGTAAGTGGAAGATATTGACGTAAGCCTCACAGACAATGGATCTTCTGTGGCCCGTTTTTGCAATTCCTCGGGATGTGGGCGTCGCTGGCATTTATTGCCCGTCTCCCGTTGCCCCTTGAGAAGGCGGTGGTGGGCCTCCTTCTTGAACCGCTGCTGTCCCGTGCGCTGCAGGTTCTCCCACAGTGCCGCTGGGTCGGGAGTTCCAGGATTTCGACCCTTGAATCCAATGGTCAGGGATAGAGTGGACGGGAGGTTGGGGGGAGGTCCGGAACGGGGGTCGGTGGGGGCAAGAGGAAGAGGAGGTGGCGGCAGAGGCAGGTGAACCGATGATTTTAATCTTGGAGACTAAAAAAATCCAGAGTTCTCTGCATTTGGTGTTGGAGCTTGGTGTTGAGGGGGCTTCAACGATGCTGCTCGTAACACTTCGTCCTGGAGAAATAATTTCACAGTTAAAGACTTTTCAAGTTATCGGCCCCCAATGACACAGCACAAACAGAGAAAAATACACTAAGGTTTTTAGTTTTCTTTCAGTATCCTTAAAGGAGCCAGCTCATCACACACGAAGGGACACATCAGACGCGGTGTCAAAAATTAAGGCTTCAACTCCAGGGCCAGACTCTGCTCAGAGTCCACATAGCACTGAACTCGTCACTGATTCGATGCAGTCTGGCGTACAACAGCTGCACAATGACATGACAAAGCACAGTGCAAACTATCGCACAGCACAGCCGGGAATAACCAGTTATGTACCTAACTAATTGGATTAACTACCCCATGGTATAAGTGACTCTGATGATTTAACGAGGGCTAAAGTCTGATCATTTAAAAATGAGCTCCGCGTCTATCTAATCTGTACTCTGGTGAAAGTCTAGTGAGTGCTCAAAGAAATCAACCCAAAAATAGATAACAGCCATGCCATTGTTTTCAAAATAAGTAAGACCTTTGATATACTGGTTTGCTACTTTGCAGCAGTCATGAAATTCCTTCCTTGTTATGCCATGGTTTGCCTTTTATGCCACCGAAGGAGTTCAAAACGAAAAAAAGGAGGGGGAAACCACAATGATAAGATACTAAAAACAATTACAGTGGGATCCTCCTATACTGCTCATTAGGCGCTCCTAATGGTCGGCAACCACAGCCCATCTCATACTGGCCTGGACACCCCTCGTTGTTTTCCAGTCAACAATAACAACAATTTGCATTTATATAGCGCCTTTAACGTAGTAAAACGTCCCAAGGCACTTCACGCGAGTGTAATCAAACAAAATGTGACACCGAGCCGCATAAGGAGATATTAGGACAGGCGCCCAAAAGCTTGGTCAAAGAGGTAGGTATTAAGGAGCGTCTTAAAGGAGGAGAGAGAGAGGCGGAGAGGTTTAGGGAGGGAATTCCAGAGCTTAGGGCCCAGGCAGCTGAAGGCACGGCTGCCAATGGAGGGGGCAAAGGAAATCGGGGATGTGCGAGGGGCTGAATGGCCTCCTCCTGTTCCTACGTTCCCCTCCATTGTGTGTGCCCGTGATTATCTGCCGCCTGCCTGGTTGTTGCACGCAAATAAGTAGATGTAGCTTACTGCTCAATGAGACTCTCCCGCCCTGCCACTGGTCGCTTGTTTCTGGGAAACAATGTTTCAGACTTTTAAAGGACATTTTCTTAGTATTGTGAACTTGCAGAAACTCCGCTGTAGAAGAGTTGCATTAATTTCATTTTCTGCTGTTTTTTTTAATCTCTCCATCTTGCTGAAAGGGGCATTATTTCTGGCATAGTTGTAGCTTTTTTTATAGGGTGAGATGAAGAGGGGTGGGAAGAGGTTCATGTGGAGCGTAAACGTCAGCATAGACCAGTTGGGCCGAATGGCCTGTTTCTGTGCTGTAGGTTCTATGTAATTCCTCATTCACGCTTCATGAATGTGAACATTGCAAATTTCAAAACTGAAATTGATAGATTTTTCTGACGACAGGTCATCGACCTGAAACGTTAACTCTGTTTCTCTCTCTCCTCAGATGTTGCCTGACCTGCTGAGTGTTTCCTGCTTCTTCCGTTTTTATTTCAGATTTCCAGCACCTGCAGTATTTTGCTTGGTAGCAAAATATATTCGATAGATTTTTGTTGGGTAAGGGTATTAATGGATATGGAACCAAGGCGGGTAAATGGAGTTATGATACATATCTAATTGAACAGGCTCGAGGGGCTGAATGGCCTCCTCTATGAACAGAACCCATGGCTCATGACTCTGGTTCACTTCAAACAACATGATGTGAAACTGATTTCCTCACAATATTGCAGTAGGACCATAATGTTCTATACATTACTTCATAATTTATGTCCTTATCTTCATGTAAAATCTTCAATTCCAGCTCCATTTAGTAGCTGTTCCACATCCTCTCCGTCACCAAGACCGCCTACTTCTACCTCCGTAACATCGCCCGTCTCCGCCCCTGCCTCAGCTCATCTGCTGCTGAAACCCTCATCTGTGCCTTTGTTACCTCCAGACTTGACTATTCCAATGCTCACCTGGCTGGCCTCCCATCTTTCACCTTCCGTAAACTTGAGCTCATCCAAGACTCTGCTGCCCCGTATCCTAACTCACAGCAAGTCCCGTTCACCCATCACCCCAGTGCTTGCCGACCTGCATTGGCTCCCGGTCTGGTAACAAAATTGTCATCCTTGTGTTCAAATCCCTTCGTGTCCTCGCCCTCTCCCCATCTCTGTAACCTCCTCCAGCCCTACAAACCTTCCGAGATCTCTGTGCTCCTCCAATTCTGGCCTCTTGTGCATCCCTCATTTCCATCGCTCCACCATTGGTGGCCGTGCCTTCAGCCGTCTAGGCCCTAAGCTCCGGAATTCCCTCCCTAAACCCCTCTGCCTCTCTCTCCTCCTTTAAGACGCTCCTTAAAACCTATCTCTTTGACCAAGCATTTGATCACCTGTCCTAACATCTCCTTATTTGGCTCGGGGTTAATTTTTGTCTGATTGCGCTCCTGTGAAGCGCCTCGGGATGTTTTACTACGTTAAGGGCGCTATATAAATGCAAGTTGTTGCTGTTGTTGTTACGTAGAAATTACAACACTGAAACAGGCCATTCTGCCCAACATTGGTGTTTATCCTCCACACGAGGAGTCGTCTTAATCCCATGTGCTTTCCTTGTTCATCTCCCTTTCCTTCAACTTTCATCTAACCTATTCTTAATTATTGACATAGTCTCTGCTTCAGTCACTTACGTTGGTTGTGCGTTCCACAGGGTCACAACGCTCTGTGTGCAAAAAAATTCTCCTGCTCTCTGACCTAAACCTCTTACGTTTAATCTGTTATCTAAGCCCCCTCATTGTAATCCTCTCAGTCACTGGAAACAGTCTCCCCGTGAATTTCTCCAGGGCTTCTCCCGCTCCGCTGCTGTAACCTCGACGGAAGTACCATGGAGACCTCGTTTACATCGGTTTCCCGGGGGTTACGTGGCACTTACGCTAGAGTTGTAAACACCTATATCAAATCAGCCGATCGTCTCCTCTGATCTAACGAAAACTATTTTCCCAGTCTTTCTTTGTATTTTTATTTCTCGTGACAGGTATGTGTTTCACTTTGTATTCTGAGGCAGACTTTTTAGGGGGTAATTTTGATTTCAACCGATGGTGTAAAATGGGTGATATTGACTCAGCCGCCCGGTACACATCTCCCCCGATTTTCATGTTCGAGGCCTCCTTCTCCAAGATTGTTTTTTCCCAGAGGCCATCGCAGGCTGCACTCAGGGAAACCAGGCCTCTGGGTTGCCTGCAACACAAAAGGTAAGTAACTTACCTGAATGTGGAGCAGGAATGCTCCTCCCGTTCTCATATTTAACTACGTTCCCTACCACCACTGCCCCTGTACCCAGATCCTCCCCAACCCTGGCCTCTTCCTCCTCCCCCCATGGCCCACGCTTCTGGCCCTGAACCCTCCGCATCTCCCTCCCTCGGGCCCCCGCCATCCGATCATCCCCCCACCTCCCTCCCGGCCTCGACTCACCGACCCCCCTGCGCCCCCCACCGCCGCCAACCGCAATCTCCCACCCCCTGACCATCCGATCTTACCACTCAGGCACAGGGATTGAGATCTACAAACCTCTCCTGCCCAGTTCTAGGCAATTGAGTGTTGACCAGCAATTATGATGACAAAACAGGCAAACAGAGGGCAGTGGACGCTCAGTCGTTGAGTATATTCAAGGCTGAGATCGATAGATTTTTGGACTCCAAGGGAATCAAGGGATGGCCGAATGGCCTGTTTCTGTGCTGTACATTCTATGTAATTCTGTTTACAAACTGGTGGTGTTGTATATTTGTGGAGTTCAATGGCATTCTGTTGCCTATAAAACAACTGCCTGGGTGTGGATTTTCCTACGTTAATCTTTATTACCCAGTAAATCAGGGAGGCCTTGACTCATAAACCTGTAAAATAATTTGTAAAATTATAGTTGTGTCTGACCTGATCCTGTGTGTTTGTGTGTGTGTGTGTGTGTGTGTATGTGTGAGGTGGGGGGCGGTGTCGGGGGGAGTACGGGGGTGGGGACTGGACTGAGGATAATTTTATAAAGGTGAAGACTGAGCCAATTGCTGAAACCAGGGTGTAGCCAGATCGGCCGTGATTCAGTCACTGCTTTTATTTTCCCAGAAAATTTGCATCTACAATTTGATATTTATCTGGAATGTTGGGCTCCATGTCTGTATGTTCTCTTCTGCTTTAGAACTTTGTGTGTGCCATGACTCAGTGGGTAGCATAAGAGACATAAGAAATAGGAGCAGGAGTAGGCCATTCGGCCCCTTGAGCCTGCTCCGCCATTCAATTAGATCATGGCTGATCTTCAATCTCAACTTCACTTTCCCTCCTGATCCCCATATCCCTTGATTCCCTTAGAGTCCAAAAATCTATCTATCTCAGCCTTGAATATACTCAACGACTGAGCATCCACAGCCCTCTGAGGTAGAGAATTCCAAATATCCATGAGTGAAGAAATTGCTCCTCATCTCAGTCCTACGTGTAGCATTCTTGCCTGAGTTAGAAGCTCGTGGATTCAAGTCCCACTCCAGAGACTTGAGCACAAAATCTAAGCTGACACTCCCATTGCAGTACTGAGGAAATGCTGCACTGTCGGAGGTGCTCTCTTTTGGATGAGACGTTAAACCGAGGCCCCTTCTACCCTCTCAGGTGGACATAAAAGATCCTGTGGCACTATTTTGAAGAAGAGCAGGGGAGTTCTCCCCTGTGTCCTGGCCAATATTTACCCATCAACTAACACCAAAAAAACAAATTATCTGGTCGTTATCTCGCCGTTGTTTGTGGGATCTTGCTGTGCACAAATTGGCTGCTGCGTTTCCTACATTACAACAGTGACTACACTTCAAGTACTTCATTGGCTGTGGTCTTGAGGTCGTAAAAGGCGCTATATAAATGCAAGTCCTTTCTTTCTTTTAGGCCTGATTTTAACTCCGGGCATATTCTGGGCGGGCAGCTAGTGGAGTGAGTTAGGGACTCAGCCGCTGCGTCAGAAATGAGGCGTGGTGGATTTTGGCCCCCGGGCCTCATTTGAATCTCCTGTTCGCTCACCGGAGATCCTCGTTGGGTGGGAAGTGCGTGGACATTAAGTGCTCAGACACGGCTGTGAAATTCTCGATTAGCCTGTGCTCTATGTCTAGCCTCGAACAGGATGAATGGCTGCTTGGACGGAGCGCCAAATGGCAGCCAGTGCTCGCAGTGAATGTTACCCCAGCAAGATTCTGTTGTGCCTCTCCCAGAAGATTGCGTGACTGGCCGAATGGGGGTCCTGGTTGGACCATGAATGCGACAGGTTTGACGGACCAGCTGGTCTTTTCCTGTCTGTTATTTTCGTAAGTTGAAGTGTTGGTGGGTTAGATTTGGTGCCTTCAGGAAAGATGTGGTGGAAAGGAAGAAACTAGGGTGGATTTGGAGGGTCTGGTGACCTTCAAATACCTGCCAGATGGTGGCACCTACATTGCGGCTTTAATCGTTAGGCACACAGTGAGATATCACCTTATATTTTATTACGCATGGCATGAATTGCTGGGCAATGAACAATAAGGAAATAGATTAAAATTAAAATAGACCTGGTATCTAGGTAACGACTTAGCTCTAATCTCTATTGATATCTGATACTGCCCGAACAGCTTTGTTTTTTTAGGAAACTGCAATCTGCTTCTTGTTTCTCAAAACTTCACTTTAGTTCCTCCTTCCTTGGTAAATATCTCCAATTAGAATCTGATTCAGGAAATGTTGAGTCAATTTTCCCATCATTCTGACATCATTTGTTTTTTATGCAACGTCACTGCCGATAGATTGTTCTAAACGCGAAGTGGGGTGGGTGGGGTGAGCCTTGCGCACGTAATAAGGATGGGGGAGGGGGGTAAATTATCTTCTTCAGCGCCTGGGCATGGGGTGCGGGAAGGGAATTCCTTGTGGAAAAACTCGGCACAAGCTGCTCACGGTTTTCTGCCCATTCATTCTCATTTACAGAAAATCGGGTGCCCGATTTTGCGATGAGGGCCTCTGCCCCACCTTGCCCCCCGATGCTAAAGTGAAAGATCTCCTCCGTGCCGTCTCAGTTGACTGAGGACTTCCCACCGCACAGTTAAAAAAAAATCTGCTATTGTTTGTCTTTCACACAATGGGACCATGGTAAACAACCGGGTTTCATACAAAGAAATGTTCCCATTGTCTCAGATAACGTGAATAGTAATTTTCAAAAGGAAATTGGATGTACATTAATAAAAGAAAGACTTGCATTTCTGTGGCACCTTTCACGACCTCAGGACGTCCCAAAGCGCTTTACAGCCAATTAAGTGTTGTCACGGTTGTAATGTAGGCTGCCAATTTGTGCACAGCAAGATCCCACAATCAGCAATGTGATAGTGACCAGATAATCTGTTTTAGTGATGTTGGCTGTGGGATAAATATTCTCCAGGACACCGGGGAGAACTCCCCCTGCTCTTCTTCGAAATAGTGACCGTGGGATCTTTTACGTCCACCCTGCGAGGGCAGACGGGGGCCTTGGTTTTTTAAGGTCTGATCCAAAAGACAGCACCTCCGACAGTACAGCACTCCCTCAGTACTGGTACTAGGGAGCGTCAGCCTGGGATTATGCGAGATTTAAACTCACAATCTTCTGACTCAGAGGCGAGAGTGCTACCCGCTGAGTCACAGCTGACACCTTGAAAAGGAAAAAGAAATTGCACTGCAATGGGGAAAGAGCAGGGCGGGGGTAGCTCTTTCAAAGAGCCAGCACAGGCACGATGGGCCAAATGGCCTCCTTCTGTGCTGTATCATTCCATGATGTTGAGGATGTGTTAAAGTGCTATACAAATACAAGTTCTTCCAGGACGGGGACCCTTGTCATTTTGTAGCTATTCTTTTCTTCCCTTTTGTCCTGAAGAGAAAAGAAATCAGCTGGAGTTCCCAATCCCTGATCATTTCCCAGAGACTCCTACAAGAAAGTAAGTGTATGTGCGGAAAGAGAGGTCAGATGTTTTTTTTGTTCATGGGATGTGGGCGTCGCTGGCAAGGCCAGCATTTATTGCCCATCCCTAATTTATTGCCCATCCCTAACCGTAACCCTAACCGCTGCAGTCCGTGTGGTGAAGGTTCTCCCACAGTGCTGTTAGGAAGGGAGTTCCAGGATTTTGAACCAGCGACGATGAAGGAACGGTGATATATTTCCAAGTCGGGATGGTGTGTGACTTGAAGGGGAACGTGCAGGTGGTGTTGTTCCCATGTGTCTGCTGCCCTTGTCCTTCTAGGTGGTAGAGGTCGTGGGTTTGGGAGGTGCTGTCGAAGAAGCCTTGGCGAATTGCTGCAGTGGATTCTGTGGATGGTACACACTGCAACCACGGTGCGCCGGTGGTGAAGGGAGTGAATGTTTAGGGTGGTGGATGGGGTGCCAATCAAACGTGCTGCATTGTCCTGGATGGTGTCAAGCTTCTTGAGTGTTGTTGGAGCTGCACTCATCCAGGCAAGTGGAGAGTATTCCATCACACTCCTGACTTGTGCCTTGTAGATGGTGGAAAGGCTTTGGGGAGTCAGGAGGTGAGTCATTCGCGTCAGAATACCCAGCCTCTGACCTGCTCTTGTAGCCATAGTATTTATGTGGCTGGTCCAGTTAAGTTCCTGGTCAATGGTGACCCCCAGGATGTTGATGGTGGGGGATTCGGCGATGGTAATGCCGTTGAATTTCAAGGGGAGGTGATTAGACTCTCTCTATCCCACGGTTGACGGCCACGCTTTCAGCTGTCTAGACACCATGCTTTTGGATTCCCTCCATAAATCACTTCACCTCTCCAGCTCCCTCTCTCCCCCTTTAAGCCACTTTGATCAAGTATTGTTTACCCCTGCTAATATCTCCTTCTCTGGCTCGGTATCCATTATCTTCATTACACATCTGCGAAGCACCTTGGAACATTCTCCTACGTTAAAGGCGTTATATAAATGCAAGTTGTTGTTGGACGGGGTTCAGCTGTTATGTTGTGAACACTCACTGTCTAGGTTCACACATTGATGTTGACGAAAGTCCGTGGAAACCTATCCCAGCGTAATTCCCTGAACGGCTTTACCCACTGTTGCTAATTGGACACGGCCCATGTGTTGGAAGCTGGCAGCGCTAACACAACAGCACAGCAATATCAACGCAGATATACAAGGGATGGGCAATAAATGCCGGTCTTGCCAGCGACGGCCACATCCTGAGAATGAATAATAAAAAAAAGTCCAATGCCGAGAAGGGCGCTAAATTGGGCCGTGTAGCGCCCATTGTTTCGGTGCTACATGGCCTCTCTGACATCCAAGATGGCGTCTTGGATGCGCACGCACGTTTCCAGTGTGACGTGTGCCAGACGCCATCTTGGTATAGGAGTTCGTGCAGGCGCAGATACCGAACTCCCGAAGCGTACAGCAAGCTCCCACAAACAGCAATGAAATAAATGACTATATGATCTGTTTTAGTGATGTTGGCTGAGGGATAAATATTGGCCAGGACACCGCGGTGGGTGAACACTCCTGCGAAATAGTGGCCATGGGATATTTTACATCCACCTGAGAGGGCAGACGGGGTCTCGATTTAACATCTCATCAGAATGACAGTGCGGCACTTCCTCGGTACTGTACAGGAGTGTCAGCCTGGATTATGTGCTCAAGTCTCTGGATTGGGGCTTGAACCCTGAGTTTGAGCTGGCTTGCTAGTCAGATTCTAGGCCAGTGGAGAGCCTTTAGATTCTCAACTGGGTGGTACAAGTTTCAATTCAGTGCTGCCTGAAACTAATGGGTGCAACTCTTGTCACTACTTTGATGGTTAAGAGGAGGCCATCATGCCCAGGCATGAAATTCTGCCTTGGGCTCAGGGGATTGATACAATCCACATAGCACACTACAAGCATCCTGTGGGTAATTTTGACTTTGGGCACTGGTGTAAATTGGAATATATCGAATTGGCCCAATTTGCTTTCCATTGACTTGAGATTTAAGAAGAGAAAGGGGGTGATTTTAACCCATACGAACAGGTGGGTTGGGAGCGAGTGGGAGTTGAAAATAGTTGTTTTTTTAGGTCGCAACGGCAACATTTTCGGACTTTGCATTCCCAGTGGGAAGCCTGTACCCAAAAAAACAACTATTTTCAACTCCCACCCGCCCCCAACCCACCCGTTCTTGGGGGTTAAAATCACCTCCAAAGAGTCAATCGATTTGCCCACCTTGACATCAGAAGACACATCTCACACTGATAAAAACAAGCTGTCAGCACTCTGTAAATGTTAGGAATTTATATTATGAGGAGCACAGATGGCAAACCTGTTTAAGGCACTGAGTGTCCATGAGTGACATACACTTATGAATAAGTTGATTTTAAAATTAATATATACCAGTGGATGACTCTCCCAATTTCTTGGCCGATCTATCCCCACACTTGGTAACACAAGTGGTAACAGCTATTGTTTTGACGCTATAGAGTGAACAATTAACACCCAGCGAGCAAATGGAAATGGATTGTGCTTCACAATGTGTGGGGAGTTTCCACACATGCATAGTAACAGCTTAGGCCCTCACCCGTAGTCACAACAGGATCAGCAGACAAACTGACACTTTCTGGGATTTGCGGGAAATGAATTATTTTTAACCCTAAGCAGACTGTACACATTGTTGCCATGCTCCATGCACTGCATGCATTTTTCTGGCGACTTGGGCTCCTGGTTTAGTAACTTAGAGGCGTTCAGGAAGATGTCAACCTTGGCTCGGTGGGTAACGCTTCTCGCTACTGAGTCAGAAGGTTTGTGGGTTTGAGTCCCACTCCAGAGACTTGAGCCCATAATGTCGGCTGACACCTCAGTGCAGTACTGAGGGAGTGCTGCACTATTAGAGATGCCATCTTTTGGATGAGATAATAAACCGAGGCCCTGTCTGCCCTCTCAGGCGGACGTAAAAGATCCCATGGCCGCTATTTGAAGAAGAGCAGAGGTCCTGGCCAATATTTATCTCTCAACCAACATCACTAAAAACAAATCATCTGGCCATTATCACATTACTGTTTACGGGAGCTTGCTGTGCACAAATTGGCTGCCGCATTACAACAGTGACTACACTTCAAAAGTACCTAATTGGTTTTGGGACATCCTGAGGTTGTGAAAGGTGCTTTATAAATGCAAGAATTTTCTGTATCTATTAACAGTTGTTGGTCTGGTATGCATCTGTTAGTGAAATTCCAATATAAATACAATGGCGCTACTAGTGTATTTGCACCACTGCACTTTGCTAATTCATTGTCCCTCATTTACATCGTTCCAGTACACTCCCAGCATGATATGCATCATGTACTGGTAGCACGGAGGTGGGCAATGGGGGAGGGCAGGGGTTCCTGGGCAGGAGCATAACTGTGTAGCTGCATCTCCTTGAGCTGGCATCTGCGTTTCCTGTCGGCAGCAAAGTTTAAAAATGGGCATTTTGTGCTTTTGTGCTAATGTCCAGGGGGTAAATATAAAATAGTCACTAATAAATCCAATAGGGAATTCAGGAGTAACTTCTTTACCCAAAGAGTGGTATTTAAGGGGATGCTAGATAAGCACATGAGGGAGAAAGGAATAGAAGGATCCTTCATTAACATTTCCTCCTATTCCTTTCTCGCTCATGTGTTTATCTAACTTCCCCTTAAAGGCATCTGTGCTATTCGCCCCAGCTACTCCTTGTGGTGGCGAGTTCCACATTCTCACCACTCTCTGGGTAAAGAAATTTAAAGGCACACATGATGGGGCAGTGCATCAGATTTCCTGGCCTGCAAAGACATGTCCCCAAAAGAACGATGCTTGCAACACGGAACAGCACTAGCCTGGGGCATCACCACCGGAATATCTAGCACAAAAACGGACACAAAGACCCAGGGTGAGATGAAGTCGGGAGGGAGGAGGCTCGTGTGGAGCATAAATGCCGGCATGGATTAGTTGGGCCGAAGGCCTGTTTCTGTGCCGTCGACTCAGTGTAACTCTCTGTAAGTTGAAAGCAAACAAAAGAGGAAAAAAAATTGATCCAATCCAAAGAGGCAAACAATCGCACAATGCAAAGAAAACAGCCCAAATATGAGGACGAATCTCCCCACAAGTACAGGGTGGATAGTTTGAAAACCACCTTCAGTCCCTGTACCCCAACAGATGTGTGCTTTCCCCAGTTTTTGATGGCGTAAACAACTGGCGTCAGGAGTATTCATAGAACGACATAGAATTTTACAGCATGGAAACAGGCCATTCGGCCCAACTGGTCCATGACGGTGTTTATGCTCCACACGAGCCTCCGCCCTCCCTACTTCATTCCACCCCTATCAGCATAACCTTCTATAATATAAACAGAAAATGCTGGAAACCCGTCAGCAGGTCAGGCAGCATCTGCGGAGAGAGAACCAGAGTTAACGTTTTAGGTCGCGACCTTTCGTCAGAACTGGAAGATGTTAGAGATTTAATAGTTTATAAGCAAGTACAGAGCCAGGGAAAAGGGGCGGGGGGGGGTTGGGGGGAGAACAAAAGGGAACGGTCTGTGATAGGATGGGGGGCAGGAGTGATTAAATGACAAAAGGGATGATGGTGCAAGGCAAATGGGACAAGAAAACAAACAAAAGATGGGTCCAGAGGAGGTGTAAATGATGCATATTCTTCATCACCATATCTTCTATTCCTTTCTCCCTCACATGTTTATCTAGCTTCCCCTTAAAGGCATCAATGATATTCGCCTTAACTGCTCCATGTGGTAGCACGTTCCACAGTCAAATCATTATCTGAGTAAAGAATTTTAAAGGTGCACACGATGGGGCAGTGCACCAGAATTCCTGGGCCTGCAAAATGTCCCCAAAAGGATGCACTATTGGTGCTTACACAACGGAGGAGCACAAGCCTGGGGCATCACCGCTGGAACACCGAGCACAAAATGGACACAAAGACCCAGGATTTTTGCCCCCGTCTCCGCCCGGGATGTACCTTTGCCTCTGTGGCCACAAGAGCAGATGCTTTCGTCGTGCCTGTCATAGAATGAGGAACGAGCAAGCAGCAAAAAAATACTGAGCAAACAGATTGGTCAAATATCTTTTAAGGATACTAATCCTGAACTGGTCAGTCGCAGGAAGCAACCAAATCTCTCGGGCCTCTCACCGCCAAGGTCAGGATGGTTTTCCGCCCACCTTGGCCCCCACCCGATATTTTCGTACCCCGAGTTAAAATTGGGGCTATAGCACTGTCCCCTACTCTAACTTATTCTTCCCCATAAACTCGAAACTGTTCGTCTTATCTAGCATATAGAAGCACTAGAGAAAGTGCAAAAAAGACTTACAAGGATGACACCAGAAATGGGAGGTTATACCTTTCAGGACTGAGCAGGCTGGGGCTCTTTTCTCCAGAAAAGAGAAAGCTGAGGGGTGAACTGATAGAGGTCCTTAAGATTATGAAAGGGTTTGATAGGGTAGGTGTAGAGAAGATGTTTCCACTTGTGGGGAAGACCAGAACTAAGGGGTTCTAAATATGATAGTCACTAATAAATCCAATAAGGAATTCAGGAGAAACTCCTTTACCCAGAGAGTGGTTAGAATGTGGAACTCACTACCACAATGAGTAGTTGAGGCGACCGGCAAAGATGCATTTAAGGGGAAGCTAGATATACACATGAGGGAGAAAGAAATAGAAGGATATGATGATTGGGTAAGATGAAGTAGGGTGGGAGGAGCCTCGTGTGGAGCATAAACACTGGCATAGACCAGTTGGGCCGAATGGCCTGTTTCTGTGCTGTAAATTCTCTGTAATTCTATGTAAAACTGAACGCAGTACTCCAGATGGGGTCTGACCCAGGCTCTATAAAACTTAAGCATAACTTTCTCCCCATTGTAATCCAGCCTCTTTGAGATAAAGGCCAACGTTTCATTAGCCTTTTGATTGCTTTTTGTACCTATCTACGAGCTTGAAATGATTTGTGTACTTGGACTTCCAAATCTCTTTGCAGAGCTCTACAGTTCCTAGTTTCTCATCATTTAGAAAATACTCCGACTTATCTTTCTTCGGTCCAAAGTGGATGACCTCACACTTGCCCACATTAATCTCCATTTGCCATAGTTTTGCCCAGTCACCTAACCAACCAATATCCCTTTGCAACATGTTGCTCCCATCTACACTATTTACTGTGCCTCTTAATTTAGTGTCACCTGCAAACTTGGGTATACAACTCTATCCTTTCATCCAAACCATTAATAAATATGGTGAAAAGGTGAGGCCCTAGAACAGATCCCTTGTCACATCCGGCCAGTCTGAGTACGTAGCCTTTATCTGCACTCTCTGTCTCCTACCTCCCACATTGCCCTTCTCAAGGGCAATTAGGGATGGGCAATAAATGCTGGCCTCGCCAGCGCGCCCACATCCCATGAACGAATTAAAAAAAGACATTCCCACATTTTCCAGCCCAAGAGCAAAGGCTACCTCCACATGGAGTACCATGGAGGCGGGGGGGGGGGGGGGGGAAGGAGGGTGCTCATATTGCGTGGGAATTCCTATCAGGGTCACCTGTAGTATTCGAAGGGCTTAGGGAAAAGTCTGGGAACAGTTTATAAGGAGGAGTGGGTGAGTACTGAGGGTGGGGGGCGGGGTAGAGGGGGTGAGATATAAACTAATGAAATGGCTTGTGGAGGGAGGGAGCAGAGCATACACAGCAAGGCCAAACACATGGGAAATAAAGACTTGCATTTATGTAGCGCCTTTCACGACCTCAGGACATCCCAAAGCGCTTTACTTTGGGATGTCTTCTGAATGAAGTACTTCTGAAGTGTGGTCACTGTTGTAATGTAGGAAACGCGGCAGCCAATTCGGGCACAGCAACATCCCACAAACGGCAAGGTGATAATGACCAGGTCATCTGTGTTAGCGATGTTGATTGAGAGATAAATACTGGCCAGGACACCGGGGAGAACTCCCCCCTGCTCTTCTTCGAATAGTGGCCGTGGGATCTTTTACGTCCACCTGAGAGGGCGGACGGGGTTGAACGTCCCATCCGAGAGACGGCACCTCCGACAGCGCAGCGCTCCCTCAGTACCGGCACCGGGAGCGTCCGCCCTGGATTACGCGCTCGGGTCTCTGGAGTGGGGACTTGAGCCCACAACCTTGGCTAAGGAAAGAATTACAGGAAGAAAACGAATGACACATCTCAAAGTATACAAACCCTTATCCAAGAACAGGAGGACGAAAATGGCTGGGAGTGGGGAGTGGGGGGGAGGAGAGAAAGCGGACGTGAAAGGGGCAGAAGAGCGCGCGGAAAATTTAAAAGCCCAACGGTTCGGCGCGTGCCCAACAGCTCCAACGGTCGAAAGGTCCGCGCGCAGCCCATAATTGACGGCGCCCGGGGGCGGCTCGCGGTAAAACGGGGCTGCCCCGAGCGTGACTTACAAGCAGGGGCAAGGGGAGGTGTTAAAAAGGCCGGGGGGGGGGGGGGGGGGGGAGACCGGCTGCTCGAGAGCAGAAGCGGGAGTGAGGTGAGAGGAACGGCAGCCGAGAGGAACGGCAGCCAAACATGACGAGGAGCGGACAGGCAACTGGAGCCTGTTTCCATCGACCAGATAGATCAGTTCGGCCCTGCCATGGACTCCAATCGATTTTTTTTTTGCCCTGTAACAGCAAGATCCCACAAACGGCAAGGTGATAATGACCAGATCATCTGTTTTTTAGTGATGTTAACTGAGGGATAAATATTGGCCAGAACTCCCCCCTGCTCTTCTTCGAAATAGTGCCCGTGGGATCTTTTACGTCCACCTGAGAGGGGCAGAAGGGGCCCCCGGTTTAACGTCCCATCCGAAAGACGGCACCTCCGGCAGTGCAGCGCTCCCTCAGTACCGGCACTGCGAGCGTCCGCCTGTGCCGTTCCCTCAACTCCATTAATTTATGGTGAACGGCCGACTGTTTTTTTTTTAAAAAATGCACCGGCAGGATAAGGCTCTGGGAAACTTCTCCCTCAGCCCCAAAGGTAATGGAGCCAAAGATGTAGGATATCAGTGGAGGATTACAATCTACATTGTTCATCTGTGGCGGGTGCCACACGGCACGTAATCCCTGGGGGTGAAATTCTACCCGAGACAGACTTCACCCCCAACATCCCAACATTTCCACATTGCCAGCTAATGGGGGAGAAATTGGGTTTTTTTTTTTGGCCAACCAGGAGGCCCGACGCTCATCTGAAATTGGGCCCCGGGCCTCATTTACGTAATTTGGATGGGCGGCTTTACCCGACTGCTGCATCCAATCCAGGGCGACCTGTCTCACAAGGCAGCGGCATAAGATAAGCCCCGGGAGAAGGAGAACAGGAGGGGACCGATCCTGGGCTGGCACCGACCCTCAGGAGGGCTGCGGAGCCAGAAGGAGTGCCCCTTCTCCTCCCGGCTCCACAGGAAGGATTTTAAAAAAAACAAGAAGAAAACTTACCGGTTGGTGCTGGTTGCCGCTAAATAATCCTTAGCGGAACAGACCCGAAGACTGCCTTGCTCATTGCCGACTAATTTAGGGAAGGAGTCCTAAAACAGGCGATATGTAAACCAGGGGTCTATTTTTTTTTATTCGTTCATGGGATGTGGGTGTCGCTGGCGAGGCCGGCATTTATTGCCCATCCCTAATTGCCCTTGAGAAGGTGGTGGTGAGCCGCCGCCTTGAACCGCTGCAGTCCGTGTGGTGAAGGTTCCCAAACCGAGGAAATTTGATCTCTGTCTTTGGTCGTAAGATATTTAGCTTTTCTTCAAAAATAAAGGCATTAACTCCTTTGATGGAATATCCACCAGTTCGTTGGGCGATAATCTCTTGTAATCTTTTCCTTGAGATGCGTTTCTTTCTTCATTAGTTTTCCTCTCCTCTCGTCGCTGGGATACTGTAGCTATGGTACCTTGCCAAGAGGCCATTGTGAGATTTGAAACTCCATGGGGCCGATTTTTGGGTGACGGAGCGGGTGCGTTGGGGACGGGGGCAGCTCCGAAAATCACCGAAATGGCTGTGCGGGTTCGGAGCCCGGCTCCAACCCGCTGACTTCCGGGTTCCCCAGTGACGCGTCCAGGTGCGCGCACGCCTCCTGAATGCAGGAGTCCCAACGGCAATTAAAGCCAGTGGGATGATAATTTACATTGTTTGTCCGATAGTTGAGGTAATTGAACTACTTGATTGACGAGACATTTTGGAAGGTGTGCGATTTTGAAGGATCCTCAGCGTGTTTCCCGTGCTTTGGGAAACACTCTCTGTTGTAACAGACGTGTTTCAGCCAGCAACCAGTGGGAGATGCAAGGGCTAATTTGACAGGTGGGGAGAAAACGTCAAGTATTGCAGCAGGGCACTCTGTCACTTCAGACAAAGTTTTGGTTGCAAGACCTTTGTGTTTTCATTCAAATTTCTTACTTTCCACCCAAAACTTTGCTGTGCAAACATATTTAACTACTTTGCGAACCCTCTCAAACTCACACCGTCAGGATGGGGAGGGGTGGGGGGGGGCGCCATGGCTGCATTCACCACAACATCTGAGGACAAGCAACATCACCAGCCTCGCCAGGCATGGCGTCCACCTCCGCCACGTGGAGCTCCACAACACAGTGCTGCGCCACAGGCACCTGCACAAGAGCACGGAGGGCAACAATAGAGAAAGCGACATTGCATGAGGCACTACCCTCACCACAGGGTCTACAGACTGAGGCTCAGCTTGCTGGACCTCTCTGAGGAGCAGTGCATACGGAGGCTCAGAGTCAGTCGCCAGGTAGTCGCAGACATCTGGCAGCCTCCTTCATGCTGAGCTGCTCCCGGCTGGGACGAGCAGCATCTCCCAACCTGTCACTGTCAATGTCACCACTGTCCTCAACATCTTTATCCCCCGGATCATTCCAGGGTGCCACCGGGGTTCTCTCAGTCGTCTGCAAACAAGTGCATAAGGCAGGTCACCGACGGCTTCTTTCGCAGGGCCTCGCACTACGTCAACTTCCCCGTGGACGACCTCAGCCAGACGGAGAGGGCAGTGGGATTCCACCCTGTGGCTGGCTTCCCACGGGTGCAGGGTGTAATCGATTGCACCCATATAGCAATACGAGCACCTCCACACGAGCCAGGACTGTTCTTCAACAGGAAAGGCTATCACTCCATTAAGACTCAGCTTGTATGTGACCACCGCAAGAGATTCCTTCACGTGTGTGCCAGATACCCTGGCAGCTGCCACATTCCTTCGTCCTCCGGGAGTCCAACATCCCGCCCCTCTTCCACGTACTGAACACGTAAGGGCTGGCTCCTCGGGGACAAGGGATACCCCCTGCACACGTGGCTCATGACACATCTGAGGAATCCCACCACTGAGCAACAGTGTCGATGTAACGACAGCCACATCACTACCAGGTCTACAATTGAGCATTCCAAAGGGCTGCTCAAGATGCGCTTCAGGTGCCTTGATCGTTCTGGAGGAGCGCTTCAATACGCACCGGACAGAGTGGTACGCATTATAGTTGTGTGTTGTGCCCTGCACAATATGGCACAACTGAGAGGGGTGCTGCTTAAGGAGGCCCCATCCACATATACCATCCATATTGAGGAGGAGGAGAAGCAGGAGGAGCAGGAACAACCCATGGGCAGAACAACGGCTCACCTGGCTGCTCCTGAGGCCAGGGAGTCATTGATATGTGAACGGTTCTCCTAATATCAGACAGTGTGAAGAGTCCAGTCCTCACACCACCTGGATAGAGCAGCGCCCACACCTGCCCCCACAATCCCTGCACAAAACAGTCCTGCAACTACACATACACCCACGATAGAGTGACCCAATGAGTGGTATCAAGTGTCGGCGTTCATGGTGAACCTCATGGAAGGGCCCTATTGCAGAAGCCAGTCAAGAATGGCCAAGACGTGGCAGTAGTGGTGACAATAACAATATTTAATGTGAGTTTAACAAAAAGCAAATGTAAATTTAAAAAATGGCCAACCGTCAAACACCCTTGTGCATCCCCTTCGTGCTCACGAAACCTTCGCCTTTCGCTTCCAACTACTTCTACGTGGTGCATCCCCTGTGGCTGCAGCAGAGGTAGTGGCAGGTTGCTCTTGTTCATTCCCTGACCGATTAGATGCTTTGGGCCTACGCCCTCTGGGTTTTGGTGCCCGTGAGGGCCCCTCCAAAGACTGCTCCACCTGCACCTGTGCAGGGGCAGACTCGGCCACCTGGAGAGGAGGCAGCATTGCGGGTACTGGATGAGAGGGGGGCAATGGGTGAGACGTGAGGGCGCTTTGAGTGGCATTCCCACTTCCATGTCCCCTTTCGCCATCATCCCTCCCCTGGGCCAGGCGCACACCACTCCTACCTCTCTGCTGGAAGACAGTTTGGAGGACATGTGTGAAGCCTTGTACGGCCAGTGCTAGTGTATTTCCCTGCCTGTTTAAGGCGGCAGAATGTTGTTCACCCTGAGTCCAAACGGCTGTTGTCAGGGCCTGAATGGACTCATTGGTGAGCCGTGCTTGAAGCTCCATGGAGGCTAGCCTTCCCTCCATCACAGACATTCCCGCACTTACCCGCGACACTATCTCAGAGATGCCCTCACGTCCCTGTGACAGTATCTCAGAGATTCCCTCCTGTACCTGTGCCACCATTCCACTTATGCAGGAGTTGGACTCCTCCATCCTCTGCGCGATTGTGCAGAGTGCGTGTGGCACCTGTTCCAGCACCTCGCAAGTGTGCTGCTGCCCCTCGATCATTCTCCTTTTAAAGAATGGCCCCCAGGGTTCAGCATCTGTGTCCAGCTGAGCAGAGCCTGGAGAGGAATGCTCCCACCGACGCGGACTCTCCACAGCTGCCCCTGCCACCAGTGTCTGCTCGTGCTCACATGGGTGTGGTAACTCACCATGTGCGACCCCAACTAACTGCGGACTGGGACCCATCAAGGAGTGTGTATCTGCGCTGGTGGATGGCTTGCTCAGATGTGACGGTGCACCCTCAGAGGCCGGCATGATCACAGATGTGTCATGTTAGGATGAGCATACTGAGGTGCTGAAGATGGAAAGGCATGTTGACATCAATTCATATTGTGTGTGCTGAACATTAAAGTTCTGTCACCAGACATTTGTCCCCGACGGACAGGCACTCGAGGATGCGGCTCAGCTCCAGCGCCTCCTGCTCCATGTCTGTGAGGACGACGATCTATTGCAGCCCCCCTCCGGTCCTTGCCCTCTCTCGTGCATTCTGGGCTCTCTTCTCCTATAAGGGGAGCAAATACAGACGTGAGAATGAGTGATGGTGACGTGGCCAACCGCTGAATGCTTTGGTTTGGGTGTGGCTGACCGTGAAAGAGATGCTCAGAGGGTGAGTATGAGACAGAGCCATGACATTGTATGAGGATTGGGTTGAGTGTTAGTGGTGGGATGAGTAATGGGGAGGTGAGGAAGTGGTGAGGAAGTGCAGGTAAGTTGAGGATGAGATTTCAGTGGGTGTGAGGAGTGATGTGATAGAGTAGTGCAGAATGTGTTGGGTGGTGGGGGCGGTGATGTGGAAGGCGTATGTAGGACATTTAAGTGTACTCACTTTGGCTGACCTAGTTAGGTCATTGAAGTGCTTCCTGCACTGGATCCAAGTGCGGGAGATGTTGCTGCCGCTGGTGACCTCCTCTGCTACCTCGAGCCAGGCCTTCTTGGTGGCAGAGGCAGGCCTCTTCCTCCCATCCGCTGGAGTGAAGCCATCCCTCCTCCTCCTCACCCCTTCCAGTAGCATCTGGAGTGAGGCATTGTTGAACCGAGGAGCAGCCTTTCCCCTGGGCTGCTCCATTGTGCTGTGTGTTTGCTCCAAGAGCAGCCATTGGAGGACTGCCGCTTTACGTAGAGCTCCTCCAGCTGACAGCCTGTGATGCGGGTGCGCAGTCTGCCCGCTGCGCAGCTTTCGGATGGCAAACCCGGAAGCCACGTTAAGTGGCTCCAATTGAACCATGATCGCGTGGGGAATGGACAGATTTTATTGGGCAGGTTAACCAGGTGCCCAATCGCGCCCCCGCTGCCATCCCACCTCCCCGCTAATATCGGGGCCCATGTCTATGTATCTCGGTTACTCAATAAGCTGACTGAGCCATTGCATGAGCCTTGTTAATTTTATTCCTTTGTTGTTAAATTATGTTAAATTAATCAGCTTTATTTCACATTATTCATATCTTTCAGCATTTTATCTTGAAATGGAAGGAAAGTAGGTTAACCAGCAAGCAACACAAAAGCCCACATAGCCAAGACACAAGGAAATGCTCAGGGTAAGACTGTGTAGAATAGCAAGTGAATTAACTGCAATAAAGTACACGAGAGTAGGTACCACAGAGAATTGACAGACAAATGGTAGTTTAATGCACCAAGTAAAATAAGGTATAATTTATTGAGCATTCATTTATGAGGGGTTGATTTCCATAGATTGGCAACTTTATTTTGCTACATGGTTAATGAACGAGAATGCAATGGTCAGAGCTGAATCATATGGTTTGTAAGATTGGATTGACGTTTTGGGAGTTGTAAGATTGGATCGATATTCAGGAGTTTTGCTTGATCATCTCTATGGTACAGGGGTAAATTTCACAAAATTATGTTTAGCTGCCAACTGCCCTTTTTTGGCTTGGACATGAGTTTCCCGTTTGCGCTGTTCATGTGGGGCCCGGGAAACCAACGGTTAAGTAAAGTGGCTCCAGAGCGCACTAAGGCTGTAGTGGATTATGGGGTGAATTCAGCAATTGGCTGCTTTCCAGGGCCCTGATCAAACATCGCAAACAGGGGCTGGAAACGTTGCCAAGTATGGTTCACAAAGCCTTCGTTGTAGACATTGTATGGACTTTCCTATTGTTTCTAGATAACACTTGCTTACATTCTACTCTTAAACAGCCAGAATAACTCTTCTGAATTTATTGAAAAGGGAAATTGTCCTCTATGCTTACATGGATTAACTAGCTTTTGGATAATCTGACTCTTCAAAAGGTGATCTGGTTGCTTAAAATGTCAAGTTTAGAAGCATTTCCTTATTTGATCTTTTTAAAAAAATTAATGATTTAGAATTTTGATTCATTTGAAAGCTTGAATGGGTTGATTCTGTCCTTTTATCTTTGCATGTGTTTCATCATAACTGCTTGGTACTTAGCTCTAAGAGGTATTATAAATGATAAATTTCAAAAATGGCTTTGTTACCTAATTGACCTCTATATGGGTTTCTTATGCTACATTGGTATGTGATCTCTACTTTGCCACATACACTGGGTAACTGATGGTAAACAGAATAGTAAACAAAAATGAATGTTAGAGATTATTGTCTTCAGATTTAAATTAAATACAATTTTATATAATTTTGATGTGGTCTGCAAATACTTGCAATGAAGCATCATTCCATTAGCAGGGAGTTCAGTCAAAAATGACCTTTTTTATTCTCCACTTTTAACAGTAATGTGAGGTTTTCTTTGTTTCAGAACAATTTTTATTCTACATTTTAAAAGATGTACTTCGAGACTATTAAAAAGAAAAAGATAATTCACACAATTACACCCTTCAGTCCACCCCTCATCTAGCCCTACAATCCTCCGAGATCTCTGCGCTCCTCCAGTTCTGGCCTCTTGCGCATCCCCGATTTTCATCGTTCCACCATTGGCGGCCGTAACTTCAGCTGCCTAGGCCCTAAGCTCTGGAATTCCCTCCCAAAACCTCTCTGCCTCTCTCTCCTCCTTTAAGACGCTCCTTAAAACCTACCTCTTTGATCAATCTTTAAGGTCACCTGACCTAATATCTCCTTATGTGTCTCGGTGTCAAATTTTGTTTGAAAACGCTCCTGTGAAGCGCCTTGGGATATTTTACTACGTTAAAGGCACAAGTAGTTTCCATTCAAATTTGAGGTATGCATTCTGTGTGTGTCTGCAGTACACTGAAGAAGGGTAATGGTCAGTCATTTTATCTATTTGCTAAATTGAAGTACCAGACTCTCCCATTTTTTTAAAAAGCAGATATCAAAACTCTGTCCCCCTAATTTAAGTAAAGCACTGAAGTGCACAGATGAACTAATTTCATAGTTGCCAACCATCTGTGTTTTTTTTTGCGTGGACAGCTTGCTTTTTCCAGCCATTGTTTGCAGGAAGCCAGCTGCTTCCTCACAATCCACTGCATTGCAGAATGGGAGAATCATTTAAACAGAGCAGGAGGTGAGAGGGGAAAAAAAAGAAGCGTCCTGTGGAATAAGAGACAATGGGGTAGAACTCGACCTAGGCGGCAGTGCAAAACGGCCGGTGTCACAAGACGGGCGGTGTCACGAGACGGGCGGTATGACGAGACGGGCGGTATCACAAAACAGGTGGTATCTCAAGACGGGCAGTATCACGAGACGGGCGGTACTGCAAAACGTTCATGGGATGTGGGCGTCGCTGGCGAGGCCGGCATTTATTGCCCATCCCTAATTGCCCTTGAGAAGGTGGTGGTGAGCCGCCTTCTTGAACCGCTGCAGTCCGTGTGGTGAAAGTTCTCCCACAATGCTGTTAGTTAAGGAGTCCCAGGATTTTGACCCAGCGACGATGAAGGAACGGCGATATATTTCCAAGTCGGGATGGTGTGTGACTTGGAGGGGAACGTGCAGGTGGTGTTGTTCCCATGTGCCTGCTGCCCTTGTCCTTCTAGGTGGTAGAGGTCGCGGGTTTGGGAGGTGCTGTCGAAGAAGCCTTGGTGAGTTGCTGCAGTGCATCCTGTGGATGGTACACTAATTGAATGGCAGAGCAGGCTTGAAACTGAATGGCCAGTTATGTTCCTATGTTTCCAATACCTATTTATAGGTTTGACCCAACCGATATTTAATCCAGACTTTTTTATGTTACTGTTTATTGAATTATTTCTATTTACCCACTCTAATTTATTATCTTTACTTATGCTTTGAAAGTCTCTTTGCCTTACCCCCTCAAGCTATTATATGGTAAAAACTGTAAATTTGAGTTCAGATGAGTAATTTCTTTAAAAAAAACTTAGTTCTTTGCTTGCTTGTCGATTTTTTTTGATGGGTGGGAAAAAGTCCAGCAATGGTTCTTACTATAAAAGAAAGATGGCCAACTCATCTGCTAACACTCCTAATTGGCAGTGACACCGTATGCAAATACCGGGTTTGCGATTTGCTGTATCCTAATTAACAAATTGCGGTGTTAGGGAAGACTCCTAGCATACATCCACTCTTAAACCAAAATTTAAGCACTAGATCCTCACTTAGCTGTGTTATTTATGCAACTTAATTGAAATTATTGAATAATTGCATTTCATTAGGGCAAAAATATCACACCATTTTCTGGAGTAGACTATGGAATGTGCTATGCAGTGTATCCTAATAAATTAATTGCATCAAATCTACAGCTTTCTGTGTGTATCTTTTATGTTATCTATTATATCTAGTCTGTGGAACTCCCTTCCCCAGAAAGCGGTGGAGACAGGGTCATTGACTATTTTTAAGGCTGAGTTAGATAGATTCCTGATTAACAAGGGAGTCAAAGGTTATAGGAGGTAGATGGGAAAGTAGGGTTGAGGTCACAATCAGATCAGCCATGATCTTATCAAATGGCAGTGCAGGCTCGAGGGTCCGAATGGCCTACTCCTGCTCTTAATTCGTAGGTTCGTACGTATGTTCGTATGTTGCCCACCTAACATTTAGTAGCCTGGTACTACTTCCTCTATTTCCTGCCAATAATGTGTCTTAACTCTTATTTTGCACTGTAGTATCTCCATAACAAGCATCCTTATGACTTCCCTGAATGTGTGAAATGATTGATTACTTTTTTTGCTGTAGAATCGCACCCACTAAAAACATGGATGGCTCAAACTCAAACCTTTTAGTTCTTGTATCGTTAACAAGGACAGCAAACTTTCATCGTGTGTGCCAGTGTGTGAATTTCTATTAGCTGAGTTTGAAAGTAAACGCCAGAGGTGAAGTGAAAGCAGTGCACAAACTGTACAATGATCGATATCTAATAAAATATATACTTCAAAATCTTTTCAGTAAAGTTTCTTTATTCCGTTAGGTATCAGAAATGAACAAAATAATATACTAAGAAGGATGAGGAGATTGCACAATATAGTTTGTTAGTTTTGGAGCTGTCAGCTAGGAAATAACATTTTTAAGATTCGCTGACAAGCTGGCAAAATTAATTAACGTTCCCGGTCTTGACATCTTACTTTCCAACACAATTGTAAACTAACAGAAGCTTCACAGATAGGTTAATACAAATCCTGACTGGCTGCAAATTGCGAGATTTTTAAATGCCATTTGCCTTTAAAAACATTGCTTGTTTTAAATCAGGAAGGCATTATTACTGTTTTGCTGCTGCTATACAGGACTCCTGAAACAAGTTTTGCAATCTAAAAAACTTTTCCCGATCACTTCATTTGTAAAGCAGGCCCGATCGCAGTGAGTCATTTCTCATTGACTTCTGCTCAACAGCTAACTGAGCCCAGATTTACCGTGGCCTGGATTTTTCTCCTCTTGTCCAAATTGCAGAGGCACAGGACTTCTGCCTGCCCACCTGATATCATTTGTGGAAACGGGCCTAACTTTCCATGCAGGGTGGATTTGGAGCATTATCCCTGCTCCTGTGCAGCTGCTGTGGATGAAATACTGTAGCTGCTGAAAGGGATAGGTGCATTAAAAAATTCAATGTCACAGAGATTTCTGTCTGTCCGCAGATGCTGCCTGATCTGCTGAGTGTTTCCAGCATTTTCTGTTTTTGTTTCAGATTTCTAACAATCTATATGCTTAGGAAACTAGGAACAGGAGGAGGCCATTCAGCCCCTCGAACCTATTCCGCCATACAATGAGATCATGGCTGATCTGAATCCTAACTCCATCCACCTGCCTTGGCTCCACATCCCTTAATACCCATGGCTAGCAAAAATCTTATTGATCTCAGATTTAAAATTATTAATTGAGCTAGCATCAATTGCTTTTTGTGGGAGAGAGTTCCACATTTCTACTACCCTTCTGTTGACTTCTGTTGCAAAAGAAAAAGAACTGATACAGCTTCACAGTGCTAGGACAAGCTTTTTTATCACCTCACATTCGTATGTTGGAGAAAAAAAACATATTTTAACAATATAGTGCTTGAAAGCTGCATTGTAGAATAATTTCCCGGAAAGCTGGTAAATAGCATTATAATTGAAGTCCATATGTACAAACAAGTATTCATATTAATGATGCAGTGTTGGGGCTCCAATTCACAAAGAGGTAGAATGTGGCTTTGTGTCTGCAATTCCCCACAACAGTTTGCAATCTCAGCTCAGAAGGCATTTCCCATAGAAAGAAGTATTAGATGAGAGTTACTCCTGTGGATCACACTTTTGCATCTGCTGTTGGCTGTTTTCCATTGTAAGTAGTATCAGGGTAAGTCTGGTTGCATCATCTTACCCGGGGAAAGGATGTGCCACAGGGAGAATATAGGATCGCCACAAAAATGTAAAAAAATTACAAGAAAAGTACATATATATGTAGGCACATGGCCTTGACTGCGAAGTTATAAATTAAAATTGACAAAGTAGCTCACACAAAGCTCTTCTATAGTACATGGATTACTGAGCAAATTTGAACACTTGGGGGGTGATTTTAAATCCCAAGAATGGGTGGGTTAGGGGTGGGTGGGAATTGAAAACAGCTGTTTTTTTGGGTCGCAACCGCAAAATTTTCGGATCGGCATTTCCAGTGGGAAACCTGTACTTTTACACGCCGACGTTAAACCCGGAAATAAAGCCGGGTTGCGGTCTCCACCTGCCCCCAGTCCACCTGTTCTTGGGGTTTAAAATCACCTCCTTGGAGTGTATCTTTCAATTAATGGTGGTTTTAACTAGGACCTATTCATTTGCACTATGTTGATCAAAAATTGAGAGGCCCATAATTCAAAGTGTCATTTGGAATAAAGTTAATCCAAATAACAATTTGATTCTTAGAAAATGTAGTTTTCAGTTTGGGGTTATGAAGTCTGCTTGCATATTCATATTCATAATACAGAATAGAAAGCTGAGGTAAATCACTCTATAGAAGTGGAGTCTTCCCCCTGTATACAGTTTTATGTGCACATGTTCATATTCGTATACCATGTGTACTCAAAGCGTTAAAAGTAAGCAGAATTTTGAATGTGCAGACTGTTTTGCGGATATATTTTAATCCACAGTTTTATATTTTTCACCAACCCTTGGCAAACTATGATTGGAACAATTTGGCGTGTGAGCAATTTACAGTGATTTAATTGTGAAAAACACAGCACCAGTTTGAACTATTCTTTTGACTAATGCAGTTTATAAACAAGTGCAGGTGTTATTCCGGTCTTGTAAAGAGACTTGTTGAGGACCTCTCCAGTTTCTAATTAATGAGATGTAAATCAGTGCAGTCCTGTCATTGCATGTCCATGGATTTGAAGTTGTGCCTCAATTCCACTGTACCAGGAAACGCATTATTGAAGTCATCCTGGTCCACGTTAAGCATATTCCCTTGAGGCCAGCCACAGTGTGGCATTGGGCACAATCACTGGACGAGATCATCCTTGGACTGAGTATCAGTGCGTGCCATCGAATGAGTGGGGTAAAAATAAATTGGTTGAAGAGTGGCAGGAAGAATCTATGGGACTTACTAGCAAAATATAAAAGATATGCCGATTGTCAGAAAACATGGAACAGGTTATTAAAACTTTTTCCATGTATAAATGATTGTATGTCTGGAACGAAAGGGCTAGCCACTGCTTCGAGCTAACATTTTGTTTATATATGTTACATCTGTAGCACACATTAATAGTACAGATTATATTTCACTCCACCTTAAATAAATTTATATAAATGCATTTTATTAAACTATTGTAGACAGTTAAATATCATAGTTATTTAATACTTATTTAAATCCTGTATTTTCTTTCAGATATTGAAGCCTACTGTAATTAATCCTAGTGAGATTTTTGTTCCTCATAACATTGACTTTGGAATATCTGGGGCTGAATTTATGTTGCCTGTTGCAAACACTGTTATATTTATAGTGGAGATTAAAAAGTTCCCCCTTTCAGAGACTAGCTGCTTTATTAGGTATAGGATGACGCTTCTTTGCTGTTTTGGTCACAAGAATCATCTCCAGCCTGGAAGGATAAAAGACACACCCTCAGATTGTACAGGCAATACTGGAGGGTAGATAGCAATAGTGCTGCAGCACTGAGCGTAACAATGCAATAGGAACAGAAATGTAAAATCTCAGCAAACATCATTCACAACACAGTATCGGAACTCTTGCTCATGAGCACTGCATTTCATTCCCTGAAAAATAGGAGCATATCAGCCCACGGAAAATTGGAAAAGAAAGAGATTGTGTTTAAGAAAGCTCACTCACACATCTCCACCGTTGGGATGGGAAAAAAGAGAAGTGATCCAGGAAAATGTCAATTATATTTATGCAAAATGAGTGCAGTGGCTTTCTATAGCTAAAAAATGTTGGGCACCTTTGACTCCTCTCCCCCTCTTCAAAAGCAACATAGTAACAAACTAGCCCACCTTCTCAACGCATCTGATGTATTAAAAAAACAGCTACAGAAATAGGTCCCTTGCTTTTGGCTCACCTCACAATATCCTGCATAAAGCAAGTTTGGGACAAGCTGGGGGAAGAGCCAGCTGCTAGGCAATGAAGGTACATCCATCAGAAATGCCAGGTTTGATTATTTGCTCTACGTCATAGCTACCGTTTACAATGGTAACTCTTCTGGGTAGAGCCTGATGTAACTTTGGCTGCATATTATTAGTCGGAGACTAAGAGCATACTATATCAAGGTTTAATCTAACAGACCTAGCATTTTCACAAGGAAGAATTGATTCATTGGTTAGGAGTGAATGAACTATCAGTGTCTGTCCCTTTTGTCTCTATTATTTCAACCTGATCTATTTCGCCTCATTATCTGACTCAATGTTGCACTGGAGTGATTATATTTGATGTGATTCTGTCCCTATAAGAATCATTTTTTTTTTAATTACAAAATTATATTGATGTTATATGTCTTCCTATTCTCTTTCAGAAGTTTTTGTCCCCCTTGTTTTGTTTTTGAGAAGTAAAGATACAACATTCATTCATGTGACATTTTGGATTGGTAGTAATTTTTTTCAATTAAAATGATGTCCAGTCCTTTTTTTAATAAAATCATCTGAACTTCAATTCAGCATAATCAGTCTTATTGTCGACGGTTGTTGCATTTGGGCTCTTTGCACCTTGTTGCAAAATGCTAGGTTGGGCATAAACAACATCTGGGTCTCTTGGCTGAAATAAAACAAAGTAATGAATATAACACAACTGGAATAAAGTATTCATTGTACATTTTACACAGTAATAAAATGATCTTGAGACTAGCAAGTGGTGTGGTGTTAGAATTATAGACTTGTTACAGTACAGAAAGAGGCCATTCAGCCCATCGAGCCCATGCCAGCTCTTTGTAAGAACAATTCACTTAGTCCCATTCCCCCGCTCTTTCCCCATAGCCCTGCAAATCTTTTCCCTTCAAATATTTATCCAGTTCTTTTTTGAAAGCCACGATGGAATCTGCTTCTACCACCCTTTCAGGCAACGCACTCCAGATCATCACTACTCCATGCGTAAAAAAAGTCTTTCTTCATGTCGCCTTTGTTCTTTTGCCAGTCACCTTAAATCTGCGTCCTCTGTTTCTCAACCCTTCCGCCACTGGGAACAGTTTCTCTTTATTTACTTTATCTAAACCAGTCATGATTTTGAATACTTCTACCAGATCTCCGCTCAACCTTCTCTGCTCTAAGGAGTACAACCCCAGCTTCTCCACGTATCCGAAGTCTTGTTGTTATTCAAATATTGCCAAGACCAGATAGCTGCAAGACTGCAGCATTGGGCTTCTAACTAAAAGACCTGAAACTAATCTACTTCTGAATTGATAATTGAAGTAGAAAGTTCTTAATGGATAAGATTCATAGATGCTCAGCCCTGCTACTGGGTTGACTCAGGACTGCCCATTGGTGATACACATGAACATGCTTCTGGTTAGTCTACTTTTCTCAGAAAAAAACGGAAGAAAGTACAAGCAAATACGTTTATTCCATCTTTTACACAAACTAACACAACTTTTAGAAATTCACCGGTGCCCAGTTCTAGATGTGAAGGTTGAAGGAACCAGGAATTAAAATCTAGATCAGCAGAGAAATTAATAAGGATTTGTTAAGTAGAAAGGCTAACAGGTCCTGCCGGCCTCTCCTCAGGTGGTCGTAAAAGACCTTGCTGAGACTGCAGAAACAGAATGCACACGATAGCTGTAAACAAAAGCATTGTCTAAAAGGGGTCTCATCAGTATACAGCTGCAGACACTGCTGATTAGTCAGACAGCTTCAAAGCTGTGATGAGACAGGGGTCTGCAGTCAGCTCCATGAGTGCAGATTGGAGAAGATAGTTGCCTAGGTAGAGGTGAAAGGGCAATCGGTCTAAAGCTAAAGATTTTGTGATAGGAAGAGCATAGGTATGAGACTGTGTGTTGCCTGGAGAAAAGCACAATCCAGGATCCCGAAGAGACATCAGGGACACCAGGGAACACCGGTGAAGAAAGTTTTTTGGACTGATCACCGTCCACGGTCATTCTCTGCTTAAAGGTCGTATTTGTTTATATCTGGGTTTGGGTTATAATAACCTTGAGTAAAATGGAACCGTCCTGTGTTGATGCTTCTCATTTCTCATTATATACCTGTGGGGAGAAGCTTCTAAAAGATCCTTTCTCTTACAAGGTGAAGCTGCAGTTGCAATGCACGCCCGAACTGGGAGGCCCGAGGCCGGCCTGAAATCAGGCCTCGGGCCTCATCTAAATAATATGGGTGAGCTGCCGGTGCCTATAGTGCCTCCACAAGTAGTTTGCACGACTGGGGATTAGAAGTTCAGGCCACCTGCCTCATTGGCAGAGGACCTCATGCAAGTGCTGGGGTTGAGGAGGAGGTGGGGGGGGAAACGGCATGACAGCGGGAGGGGGAACTAATTGTGGCCATCAGGGGTCCTACATGCATTTAAAAAATAAATCAAACCATACCTTTCTGGTGGTGGCCGATTCCTAGACCACATCCACACCAGGAAACCTGAACAGAGCAGAGCCAGAGCCTGCTCTGCTCAAGGCAGCCCATTTTCACAGAGGGGCCACAAAACAGGCATTAGGCCCTTCATTCAAAATGCAAGGGTCCGATCTCCTGTTTTGGATGGACACCTGAAAATCGGCCGAGGCCAATATGGCGTCAGACGTTTGTCAGGCATCCTTGGGACAATTTTGCAGAGCATAGCCCTGCAAAATTGTACCCATTGTACCCAGAAAACAGGTACAACAATAACCAATTTCTATTCCATATGCAGTTTTCCACATACCCTGTGCTTTATTTCAACAGTACCATTGATGAACAGGTACAGGGAAGAAGCAAGGTGCTTCACCAGGTGCAGGGATAATGTCATTTTAGCCATGTGTTTAATTCCGCAACTCCTCTGAGCCACCTCAATTGATAATGTAAATAATAGCTCATGTTTAAACAAAAATATTGATTGATATGGACAGATTGGTGAAATGGGCAGACACATGGCAGATGAATTTAACGCAGAGAAGTGTGAGGTGACACATTTTGGTAGGAAGAATGAACAGAGGCAATATAAACTACATGGTACAATCTTAAAGGGGTTGCAGGAACAGAGAGACCTGGGGGTGCGTGTACACAAATCTTTGAAGGTGGCAGGACAAGTTGAGAAGGCTGTAAAAAAAAAGCATACGTAGAGGCAGAGAGTACAAAAGCAAAGAAGTTATGCTGAACCTTTAGAAAACACTGGTTAGGCTTCAGCTGGAGTATTGGTTCCAATTCTGGGCACCACACTTTAGGAAGGAAGTCAAAGCCTTGGAGAGGTTGCAGAAAAGAGAACTGAAACTTAAGAGAGGCAAAGAGAGTGTATGAGAATAGATTAGCGGGTAACATAAAAGGGAGCACTAAAGTCTTTTATAAACATGTAAATAGTATAAGGGTAGTCAAAGGAAGGGTGGGGCTGATTTGGGACCAAAAAGGAGATCTTCTTGTGGAGGCAGAGGGCATTGCTGAGGTACTGAATGAGTATTTTGCATCTGTCTTCACAAAAAAAGAGGATGCTGCCAATGTCACAGTAAAGGGGGAGGTGGTAGAGAAATTGGATCAGATAAAAATAGATAAAGAGGAGGGACTTAAAAGGTTGGTAGCACTCAAAGTAGAAAAGTCACCCGGTCTGGGTGGGATGCATCCTAGATTGCTGAGGAAAGTAAGGGTGGAAATAGCAGAGGCTCTGGCCACAATCTTTCAATCTACCTCAAATAATGGTGCAGTGCCAGAGGGCTGGAGGGTTGCAAAGGTTACACCCCTGTTCAAAAAATTGAAGAGGGATAAACCAGGTAACTATAGGCCAATTAGCCTAACGTCAGTGGTGGGGAACCTTTTAAAGACAATAATCCGGGACAAAATTAATCATCACTTTGAAAAATATGGGTTAATCAACGAAAGCCAGCTTGGATTAGTTAAAGGCAAATCGTGTTTGACTAACTGGATTGAGTTCTTTGATGAAGTAACGGAGAGGGTTGATGAGGGTAGTGCGGTTGATGTTGTGTATTTGGACTTTCAAGAGGCAATTGATAAAGTACCACATACTAGACTTGTTAGCAAAATTGAAGCCCATACTAAAGGGGCAGTGGCAGCATGGATACAAAATTGGCTATGGGACAGAAAGCAGAGCATAGTGGTGAACGGTTGTTTATCAGACTGGAGGGAAGTATACAGTGGTGTTCCCCAGGGGTCGGTATTAGGACCACTGCTCTTTTAAATATATATAAAATGACCTGGACTTGGGTATACAGGGCATAAATTCAAAATTTACAGTTGACACGAAACTCGGAACCCTGAGGAGGATGGTAGCAGACTTCAGGAGGGCATAGACAGGCTGGTGAAATGGGCAGACAGATGGCAGATGAAATTTAATGCAGAGAAGTGTGAAGTGATGCATTTTGCGAGGAAGAATGAGGAGAGGCAATATAAACTAATTGGTACAATTTTAAAGGGGTGCAGGAACAGAGCGACCTGGGGATTTACGTACAGAAATGTTTGAAGGTGGCTGGACTAGTTGAGTAAAAGAGCATAAGGGATCCTAGGCTTTATAAAAGAGGCATAGAGTACAAAAGCAAAGAAGTTATGTTAAACCTTTATAAATCACTGGTTAGGCTTCAACTGGACATAAGAACATAAGAACATAAGAAATAGGAGCAGGCCCCTCGAGCCTGCTCCGCCATTCAATAAGATCATGGTTGATCTGATCCTAACCTCAAATCTAAAGAACACAAGAAGTAGGAGCAGGACCCGGCCACTCAGCCCCTGGGCCCGCTCCGCCACCCACAGGGCCTTGACCGATCACAACTCAGCTTCATGTCCAATTTCCTGCCCGCTCCCCGTAACCCCTAATTCCCTTTACTTCTAGGAAACTGTCTATTTCTGTTTTAAATTTATTTAATGATGTAGCTAAATTGGAGAATTGTCTCCAATTCTGGGCACCACAGTTTAGGAAGGATGTCCAGACCTTAGAGAGGGTGCAGAGGAGATTTCCTAGAATGGTCCCAGGGATGAGGGACTTCAGTTATGTGGCGAGACTGGAGAAACTGGGATTGTTCTCCTTAGAACAGAGAAGGTTAAGGGGAGATTTAATAGAGATGTTCATAATCATGAAGGGTATTGATAGACCAAATAAGGAGAAACTGTTTTGACTGGCAGAAGGGTCGGTAACCAGAGGACACAGATTTAAGGTGATCGGCCAAAGAGATGAGATGAGGAGAATTTTTTTTACGCAGCGAGTTGTTGTGATCTGGAATACACTGCCTGAAAGGGCGGTGGAAGCAGATTCAATAGTAACTTTCAAAAGGGAATTGGATAAACACTTGAAGGGGGGAAAACTGCAGGGCTACCCTGTAGCATGCGCGAATGCCTGAGGGTCTTTTGTTAATTGTGTGTATGATGCTACAGCACCCTGGCTTCCATTCTTTACTTCTCCGTGTCGTCACCATGCTCCTCCTCAAAGCACAGGCACAGTGGAGTCCCCAGAGGGAAATCTATTATTTAACCACACAGAGCTCCCTTTAAATTCTCAGCAACTTTCATAGAGTACCTTTAAATATTCACAAACTACAGCTCCAAAACAGCGAAGCAGATATGACCAAGAATAAATTTAATAGGAATTTTTAAAATTAGTCAGAGATTAGCTAGCATGCTTAGGGAAAGGGAGGGGGATGGTAATGTAATGGTTATGTTACTTGACTAGCAATCCAGACACCTGGACTAACGACCGAGAGAATGTGAGTTCAAATTCAATCATGACAGTTTGAGAATTTGAGTTGTGTTTTTTAAAAAGGACCCCCACCACTTAAAACGTCCACTTTTAAAAATTGCGGTCGCTTATATCAGCCAAAAAGCCATAACTGTTTTCAATTTCCATAAATGTCAATTTCAAAGTTGCTGGTAATAGCGTTTTAACGTTAGATCAAGGCTGATCTGTATCTCAATTCCATTTACCCGCCTTGGTTCCGTAACCCTTAAAACCCTTACCCAACAAAAATCTATCAATCTCAGTTTTGACATTTTGAATTGACCCCCAGCCTCAACAGCTTTTTGGGGGAGAGAGTTCCAGATTTGCACTCCCCTTTGTGTGAAGAAGTGCTTCCCGACATCACCCCTGAACGGCCTGGCTCTAATTTTAAGGTTATGCCCCTTGTTCTGGACTCCCCCCACCAGAGGAAATAATTTCTCTCTATCTACCCCATCAATTCCTCAACACCTCCATTAGATCACCCCTTAATCTTCTATACTCAAGGGAATATGAGCCGAGTCTATTCAACCTGTCCTCGTAATTAAACCCTTTTAGCCCTGTTAACCTTGCTAAGGTGCACTGAATGCAAGACAAACATTAGTTAAATACATCTCGTTATGTTCAGTACTTAAGCCCTTCTAATCTCGTGGAAATGGTGTGGGGTTACAGTTAGTACTAAGCACTGCTTGCTGTTTAAATAAAGCTGCAGGTCAGAGTGGAGCAGGAAACAACCGGGCAAAAGGACGCTACACAGAATGAACATTCAGTAGAGTACTGCAATAACGCTACCACGTTATACTGGCCATTGCGTATAGTGGGCAAATCGCGTTTACACGAACGCAGTGGGTACTGTTATCAGTAAAAGTAACCATGAAGCTGCTGGATTGCCATAAACACCCAAACTAGTTAACTAATGACCTTCAGGGAAGGAAACTTGCTGTCCTTACCCTGTCTGGCCTGTAGGTGATACTTACCTGGCAGGAGAGAATCTATGATCCCGAAGGCAGATCTCCCAGGACGAGTAGAAACAGCTGTAACCTGTTTGTAGCTTTTCGGACGTAGAGGTGGATCTCAATGCTGACGCCTTTTTCCAGTAAGGTGAAGACGGTTTCTTTTTCACAGCAACCAGGGGTTCCAGAGCACGGGGTGCGCAACGCCCTCAGGCTGACTGCAAAGACGGGTGAAGGACCCATGCCATGGCAACGGGACGTCTTTGTGAGGAAGGTTCTGTTGGGAACCTGTGGATTTGTGCCAGTGGATACCTTCTGCCTGCAGGACTTCCTGAGGAGCGGCTATTTCAATGTGACCTTCAAGAATGTCAAAGGATGCCCGAGGATGTTCCAGGCTTTCGAGGAGAAGGGGAAGGAAATGCCGTTTACGCTCCTCACCGCGGAACTGCTCTTCGCGCTTCCGCAGGAGAAGTAACGGACGCTAACGGTCCACATGTTCAACCCACATGTGCCCGTCGTGGGCGTGCTGATGTTCCTCAAGTGATACGCAGATGGAGCGGAGCATCGACGTCGCAGACATGCACGGGATCTGGACCAACAAGAGGAACATCCAGGCAAAACTGAGGGCGGATGCTGATGGAAACATCATCCACCTACCATCAGGCTTTGCGATTGGGACAAGTCGAGGGTACGTGGTGCACCCAGGGCAGCCCCAGAGTGTGCCGATCCTGCGGCAAACCCAGGCACGAAGCGGCCTCCTGCAAAGCAGTGATCTGCAAGAAGGCCACCAGACACTGGACTGTCAGGAGGCCAAGTGCTGCAACCTGTGCGGAGAGGCTGGTCACCTGTACAAGACCTGTCCAAACCGCAGACTAAGCTATATACGGCAGCGAGAGGCGAGGTGATGCAGGAGAAGAGAGCAGCAGTTGTAGCTGCCCCAGAGGAGGCCAGACCCCTGCCCCCCGTTGTGGTCCCACGTGAAAGGGCCAACGACCAGGAGGAGGACAAAGGGCAGGAAGGGAGTGTCCAGGAAACCAACCAAACCCTGACACCCAGCCCCGAAACTACCCCTGAGAATGCAGAGCCAATGGAAGGCAAATCAGGGACGGATGAAGGATGGATGATACAAGCAAAGAGAAAGAGGAAGTCCCGAAGGACCAGAGGCACGAACGCCAAAGGTGCAGCCAACAGCAAGAGGAGCTTACAGTCCCCAACAGACAACAGTGACCACTCCTCGGACAATGACCAAGGAAAGGGGGGGAACCCCACCTTCATCAAAGGAAAAGGCAAAACGCGACGGTGACCAGCGACACCGACAACGCGCTCCAAATCCAGGAACCTGAGAGCAGCAACACTCAGCTCCAGGACACCGGGAGCAGTGAGGTGCCCAGCGCACCCCAACTCCGGGACGCCGGGAGCAGCAACGCAGAGAGCGAGGTCCTCCAACTCTGGCCGAGCGGGAGTAGCAACACGGAAAGCGAGGTCCCCCAACTCCAGGTAACCTGGAGCAGCACAACGGACGTGGAGAGCGAACCCCTGGCATCGGACGAGGAGCCAGACTTGGTTGTGGATCTCGCGGACATACCACTCCACAAGACCCCGTTGTCAACCCCCGAGCGAGGACCCTCCCCCAACAGAGGACAGGCCTCCTTCCTCAGCCCAAGGACTGTCCAGAAGTTCCTAACACACCACACAAATGCAGAATCTGAACCCAGGGTCAAAGTCACCACTGCCCTCAACAACTTCTCCTTCGCATCCTTCCAGGGTGCCACCGGGGACATCGCTGACGTCTCTCAGTCGTCTGCACAAAAGAGCCCTGCAAATACACCTACACCCACTCTGCAGTGACCACAATGGGTGGCATCAGTTGTGGGTCTTCATAGTGATCCTCAGGAAAGGGCATTATTGCACAAACCAGACAAGATTCGCAAAGACGTGGCAGTAGTGGTGACAATATAATATGTAATGTGAGTTGATCAGAAATTAAATATAAGTAAAAACCATGACAAACCCTCAAACACCCTTGTGCATCCCCTTCATGCTCATGACATGTTTGCCTTACGCTTCCTACTGCACATATGTGATGCATGCCCTGTGGCTGAAGCACAGGTAGTGGCAGGTTGGGTGAGGCTGACCGTGAAGGAGATGCATCAGAGGGTGAGTATGAGATAGAGCCATGAGATTGTATGAGGATTGGGTTGAGTGGTAGTGGTGGGATGAGTACTGGCGAGGTGAGTAAGTGCAGTTAAGATGAGGATGAGCTTTGAGTGGGTGTGAGGAGTGATGTGACAGAGTAGTGTTGGCAGTGCAGAAGGAGATGTGGGGTGGGGGCAGTGATGAGGCAGACGGAGTGTAGGGGAATGAGTAAGTGTACTCATTGCGGCTGACCTACTTAGGTCATTGAAGCGCCTCCTGCAATGTATGCAGGTGCGTGATATGTTGGTGGTGCAGGTGACCTCCTCTGCCACCTCGAGCCAGGCCTTCTTGGTGGCAGAGGCAGGCCACTTCCTCCCGCCCGCCAGGGGGAAGATCTCTGTCCTCCCCCTCCTCCTCACCCCATCCAATAAGACTTGGAGTGAGGCATCATTAAACCTGGGAGCAGCCTCCCCCCGGGCTGCTCCATGCTGTAATTTTTCCTATTTTCTGCAGCATCAGTCAGTGGAGGACTGCCCCTTTAAATAGGGCTCCTCCAGCTGACAGCCTATGCTGCGCATGTGCAGTCCGCCCGCTGCGCAGCTTTCCAGCGCGAAACCCGGAAGCAAAGGTAAGTACCTTCAATCAAGCTGCAATCGCGTGCGGAGCACCCCGATTTCACTGGGTTACCCACACGCCCAGTCGACCGCCCGCTGCCAACCAACTGCCCTCCTAATATCGGGCCCCAAGTGTCACTACGTGCTTAGTTTCTACCTGTCCAACACATTGAGAAGGCTGGGTCTGGCCACGCTGGCCAAGCAGGTGCAGGACGTCCATCCAGCTGGACCGTTTCCCCCCCCCACCTGTCTCATGTGGAGAAGTTCCTGAGGAGGAACCCCTTCGACCACAAGGCCTTCAGACAGTGGTCGACACAAAATGTTCTAAGAGTCCTGCAAGGAACGGAGAGTGTGGACTCGATAGTTTCTTCCCTAACCAGACGGTCAATGACATTTGGCAGAATGTCTTGTCGCCGGAACTGACCAACAGGCACCAGGATGTAACCTGGATGGTGGTGAGAAAGGCCCTCCCAGTGTGGTCCTTCCAACATGTATGGAAACTCAGCGCCACCGGGAGGTGCCCTCGAGGCTGCGGCGGGGAGGAGACCGTCATCCTGATGGACTGCCCCTTTGCGCAGAGGGTGCGGAGAGAGATGTGTTGGTATCTGTCCCGGTTCATCCCAAACAGTTCGGTAACACAGGACGCTGTGCATGATATTTACACTGGGCTGCGTGTAACTTTAAATTCTATGAAATAAATTATATTTTGAATTTAAAAAAAGCAGGTGACTCCAGTTCCACACCAACCTGGTTGACTCTTAACTGTCTTCTGAAGCGGCCTAGCATGCCACTCAGTTGTATTAAACCACTGCAAAGAACAATGCAGCAGTTCAAGAAAAAGCCCGCCAGCACCTTCTCAGGGCACCTTGGGATAGAAACATAGAAAATAGGAGCCATTTGGCCCTTCAAGCTGCTCCGCCATTCAATATGATCATGGCTGATCTTCTATCTCAATACCATATTCCCGCTCTCTCCCCATACCCCTTGATGCCTTTTGTGTCTAGAAATCTATCTAGCTCCTTCTTAAATATATTCAATGACTTGGCCTCCACAGCCTTCTGTGGTAGAGAATTCCACAGGTTCACCACCCTCTGAGTGAAGAAATTTCTCCTCATCTCAGTCCTAAATGTCCTACCCCGTATTCTGAGACTGTGACCCCTCGTTCTGGACCCCCCAGCCAGGGGAAACATCCTCCCTGCATCCAGTCTGTCCAGCCCTGTCAGAATTTTATATGTTTCAATGAGATCCCCTCTCATTCTTCTAAACTCGAGTGAATACAGGCCGAGTCAACCCAATCTCTCCTCATATGACGGTCCTGCCATCCCAGGAATCAGTCTGGTGAACCTTCACTGCAGTCCCTCAATGGCAAGTATATCCTTTTTTAGGTAAAGAGACCAAAACTGCACACAATACTCCAGGTGTGGTCTCACCAAGGCCCTGTATAGCTGCAGTAAGACATCCTTGCTCCTGTACTCAAATCCTGTGGGGATTAGCAATAAATGCTGGCCTTACCAGCAAAGCCCACTTCCCAGGAATCAAATAAAATCGCACTCAACTTCCTGATCTCTTGCTGCCCGTGGGACAATGCCACTTTTACACTGGCGGTGATTTTCAGAGCAGTACATGTGTGGAAATACAGGGAAACCTCAGGGGTCTCTTGACCATATGCCCCCAGTGTTATTTAAATGCAGTCGAGTTCACTTCTGATTGCTGGATCAGGATCACAGCGGGGTCAAGGGAGGGAAACCGCAGTGGCCATTTTTAGGAGTGGAGTTTCAGAGGAATGCCTCTCCTCCTTGGTTTTCCTTGCCAGGCCACTTCTTTTTAAGAAAATTCCAGGTCATAATGTTAAATCTAAAATTAAGTTTAAACTGCACTCACCTCAATGGAAAAATCAAGCAAAAAATTATGACATGAGGTTAGAGCTGGCACAAATACCTCAGAAACTCATTCCATAAATCAGCCAGTGGCCAGATTGTATAATTACAGCACAAGAAGTTACATGCAAAACTCATAAACATAGACATAGAATTTACAGTATAGAAACAGGCCATTCGGCCCAACTGGTCTGTGCCTGTGTTTATGCTCCACACAAGCCTCCTCCCACCCTACTTCATCTCACCCTATCTATTCCTTCTATCCTTCTATTCCTTTCTCCCTCATCTGTTTATCTTGCTTCCCCTTAAATGCATCTATGCTATTGACCTCAACCACATCATGGTGGTAGCTAGTTCCACATTCCCATCATTCTCTGGGGCAAAGAAGTTTCTCCTGAATTCTTTATTGTATTTATTAGTGACCATCTTATATTTATGGCCCCTAGTTATGGACTCTCCCACAAGTGGAAACATCTCCCTATCAAACCCCTTCATAATTTTAAAGACCTCTATCAGATCACCCCTCAGTCTTCCGCTTTCTAGATGGCAAAACGCTGATATATCTGAGGAAAACATGAGACTAGGAAGTCAAATGGGGCAGACAGGAAGTGCATGCAGAAGTGAGATTATAAAAGTATAATACTCCTGTCCTTATAAATCAGCATATCATCCAACTCACCATGAGCAATGCCTTGGGCAATCTACTCATGTATATAGATGCAGTACACTCCTGATAACTGAAAGGGTTTTTGTGTGCTTAAAAATTGATTTATTCTGTATTCCAAATTCAGCAATTTAAATAAAATAATACACGAATCCTTTTGTGCACAAAAAATCTAATTAATTCAAATTAAACAACTCTGAACAAACAGAATTAGACTTTATCTGAAAAACAGTACATCTTTAAAAAACAGAGACAACAGTGCAAACTTCACACTTTTGATACACAGCCAAAGCAAATTTAAAGAACTGCTGACCGCAGCCTGAAATTCATAAGCATTTTCCACCCTGCAAAGTTTTCAGAATTAAATACTGATTGATTTGAGCCTGTGTTTACTTAACAACAATGAGACTTTGTGACCTTAAAGAAATATAGATCCATTTTAGCTGAATCATACATTGTGTATTACATGATGTAACGCTATATTGAACTAATATTTGTCATACGGGGAAATATGGATACAAACCCATATCCTAATACTTATTGTCACTTGTGTTTATTGTATTAATAAAGCCACTCAACATTTTAATAGCATTTTATATATATATATATGCAAGCTTCAGAAAAATCCAAAATAAAATGGTAGAAAACCATTTAGCTAAGCTTGTTTTCTCATTTCTTTACTTTATCTCTATTTCCTTGCTTATATTATTAATATAATATATGTTATGTTACTCTTAAATTTCTGAAAACTAGTTCCAGGTTCAATGTCACTTAGATAATGGATTAAAGAAGTTAGGCTCCTCAGCCTCTTCTGGCATGTCTCCTGCTCATCCTCTGAAAATTTTTGGTGGTGTTCCATATTGTGGGTTCCTCTCTGTTAGACCATGAGAGATAGGAGCAGGAGTAGGCCATTTGGCCCCTCGAGCCTACTCCACCATTTAATGAGATCATGGCTGATCTGATTATTACCTCAAATCCACTTTCCCGCCCTTTCCCCATATCCTTTGACTCCCTTGCTGATCAAAAATTTGTCTAACTCAGCCTTGAATGTATTCAATGACTCAGCCTCCACAGCTTTTTGGGGTAAAGGATTCCAAAGATTCACAACCCTCTGGGAGAAGAAATTCCTCCTCATTTCCATCTTAAACGGGTGACCCCTTATTCTGAGACTATGCCCCCTAGTTTTAGATTCCCCCATGAGGGGTAACATCCTCTCAGCATCTATCCTATCGAGTCCCCTCAGAATCTTGTATGTTTCAATAAGATCTCCTCTCATTCTTCTAAACTCCAATGAGTATAGACCCAACCTGTTCAATCTTTCCTCATAAGACAACCCTTCCATACCTGGAATCAACCTAGTGGACCTTCTCTGAATTGCCTCCAATGCAAGTATGTCCTTCCTTAAATAAGGGCACCAGAACTGTATGCAGTACTCCAGGTGTGGTCTCACCAGCACCCTGCACAGTTGTAGCATGACTTCCTTGCTTTTATACTCCATCTCCCTGAAAATAAAGGCCAATATTCCATTTGCCGTCCCGATTACCTGCTGCACCTGTATGTTGACTTTTTGTGTTTCATGTACGAGGATACCCAGATCCCTCTGTACCGCAGCATTTTGTAGTATTTCTCCATTCAAATAATATTTTGCTTTTTTATTTTTCCTCTCAAAGTTGATGACTTCACATTTTCCCACATTATATTCCATCTGCCAAATTTTTGCCCATTCGCTTAACCTGTCAATATCCCTGTGCAAACACTTTAGGGTCAATTTTCGGATGGCTGAGCAGGTGCGTTTATGGCGGGGGGGCTCCTAAAATTGGGGATTCCCGGAGTGGGTCCGGAGCCCTGCTCCAACCCGCCCACTTCCTGGTTCCCCAATGACGCGAATCGGTGCGCGTGCAGCCCCCACATGCGGGACTCCCACTGGCAATCAAAGCCGGCGGGATCCTACTTGAGATCATTATCTGGGTACTTGAGGTCATTTACAGACCTCATTAGTTGGAGATTTTAGGAGGATTTGGATTTTGGACTACCCGGAGCGTGTTTCCCATGCTGGGGGAAACACTCTCTGTTTAAACAGACGTGTTGCAGTCAGCAGCCAGTGGCAGCTGCAAAAGTCCATTTAACAGGTGGGATTTGTACCAGCGGGACGGGTTACACGTGAGCAGGACCGGGACCAATGTCCTCGCAGGGGTGTTTGCTAGTGCTGTTGGGGAAAGTTTAAACTAGAGTAGCGGAGGGATGGGAACCTGAGCCCACTTACAAGCCCACTTCTCCCACACCAGTCTGTTGTGCACAATGCAGCAAACTACAGTAATCCTTGAGACTTTTTTAAGACTCTACTAAATCGATCTAGGCAGCAGAAGCTATGCGTCGTAATGCTTGTGGATGGGTGATATCGAATTATCCGCCCATTATACACAACGCCCAATTTGCCTTTCCACTTGGAAGGAAAAATCAGGCAGGGGGTATAAAGGGTGGCCAATTCAATATTGTCCATTTCACACTATCGCCCAAAGTTAAAATGACCATCTTCGTATCCACCGACACATGGGGGTATTTTTACTTGGTCGCCCATTAAATACACTGGCCATTTTTCCTCTCCACTGACTTCAAAGTAAAATTGGGCAGGGTGTATAATGGGCAGCCAATCTGCAACCATCAGTTTTCCGCCCACACTGAAAGTTAAAATCACCCCTCTACTGTCCAGCAAGATAGTTAGCAAGAATTGGAACATTGGCTAATTTTTCTCTACCTAACCCAGAAGCACATTGTAGCTAATTGTAGTGACCCTAACACTACTTCAGCTGGCATCTGTTAATTCAGCACAGACCAGGGGTCAGACCTGGAACTTTCATGGTCTGTACAATCCAGTTAATTGCTGCTTTAACTTGGTGAGCAATCAGTGTTAAAATATTACAGCATTGTCCTTCATTAAATCACCAAAGCCCTAAACAAATTAACAATACAGCTTCAAAAACGAACAGTAATCTTTTTTTACCTTTGTGGCGTCTGAACTGGTCCCATTGCTAGATGGCACTGGTGCTGTAAAGACAAAATTTATACATATTATTAGTCATATCACCTGAAGAACTTTGCAGTTTCAGTGATGCTGCTCTCTCGACGGCTGAGATCCCTATTTCTCAAGAAAAAAAATGTTTACACATTAGGGATTCATCTGCTCAATATGTCGGTTAATAGGAAAATAATAGGATTTTAATGCAAAAGTGCTAAGAGTTCTCAATGACTGCTGCCAACACCACTCTGCTCAGCTGGCAGGAGGTATAATTAAACCAGTCCAAACTACTCTTTAGCAGATCTCCCATTACCGCTTTCAAATTTGGTGTAAATCTCTCTCTAGTTCGTTTTTGGAAACCAAGGGGAAATCACCTTTGAACTGGAGACACCTCTATGGCTCAAGCTGGAGCTGCTGGTAAGGCATCAATAGGTCAGTTACTGAGCCTAGCATTGTTAATACAGTATTAATAAATAGAGCATTATATATATGTAGAATGACCAATCAAATCATCTCAAACGGTTAAAAGAGAATATACTTAACAATCCTCCGAACACCATTATCCTTCTTAAGTTATATTGCTTTGATCATTTCTTATAAGTGTGCAACTAAAGCTGGGGCTTTTCACCCTTTTCCATTTTGCTGAAGGCATGTACTTCAATTAGTTTCAGCAAATTGTAGGGCATTTGTAAGCGGGCTGCTGTAGATGGTACACAAAATCCTTTTGTTGTTGGTTGGCAATTTTCTGTGAAGAAAAATCTGGAGAAAAGGTTCTAAAAACGTGACAATCAAGTTCATGTTGTGTGGTAGCAAGTCTTGTTCCATTTTCGTTGGTTGTATATATCTGACTCTACAGACAGAATGACGTTATATGGAAAAAAAACAATGAAATCAATTATCTGCATATTATTTTACATCATATCTGGGAAATGTAATATTTCATATATAAAATAACATAATATTACCAAACTAGTGGGATAGGCAACATTATCCTTGTTAACTAGTGTATTTCTCCCAGGGGTGCAGTTTTGTTGAGAGGAACTGCCTTGAACCAGTGTGCTCCCAGTTTACTGCTGGTTGTTAGGGATCCAGTGTCTGGGACTAAGTCAATAGAGGCATACCTCTGAATCAGTCTTTTTTTTATATTCGTTCATGGGATGTGGGCGTCACTGGCGAGGCCGGCATTTATTGCCCATCCACTAATTGTCCTTGAGAAGGTGGTGGTGAGCTGCCTTCTTGAACCGCTGCAGTCTGTGTGGTGAAGGTAGTGAGATTGTACAACTGAGTGGCTTGCTAGGCCATTTCAGAGGGCAATTAAGAATCAACCACTTTGCTGTGGGTCTGGAGTCACATATAGGCCAGAATGGGTAAGAACGGCAGGTTTCCTTCCCTAAAGGACATTAGTGAACCAGATGGGTTTTTACGACAATCCGGTAGTTTCATGGCTACCATTACTGACACTAGTTTTTTAATTCCAGATTTTATTTAATTAATTGAATTTAAATTCCCCAGCTGCCATGGCGGGATTTGAACTCATGACTCCAGATTACTAGTCTAGTGACATAACCACTATGCTACTGTACCTGGTATATAGTCTACAGCCTAGACAAAATCTCTAGTATCCCTATGGCCCAGTTGACTGCAGCCTGTGTGTGCTAGGAGTCCACCTCTGTCACAGTTGCAAGCTGCATGATATGCAACTTTGAAAGCCTCATAAAGGTGAATCAAAGCAGTTTAAATGTTTTTTTTCCCAGCAACACCAAAAAGCTGCCAAATAATCTTGGTGATATTAGTGGATCAGGCCATCCTAGAATGTATACCAGAATTGTTAGAGGTCCGTGATGTAATCAAAGAGGAACAGGTTGGATTTCTTCTTGTGAAGAATGCATATGGCAGGTCATAGCTTGTACAAGATTGTAGAATTTTGTAAGGCTCATGGAAAACCCACTCATATTGCTTTAATTTATCCTCTTGACTATGTCTGACTGTGCTACTTTTGCCAATGGCTGCAGAAGGTCCTTAAAAACTAGTAAGTGCATCGCTATTCCAAAAACATGGCTGACCCCAATGGCACGTTGGTACAGGAGCAGAGTGATCCATGGAAATTGTAACATCTGAAGGAAGCAACACCACTTTATTTATTTTCCTATATGATCAAGCTACAGTTGTAACACTGGTGTGCTTCTCCAGTTTGTAAGGTGCTGTGATAAGCTTCCATAGTCAATCTGTTCCAGAAGCATTACACATTGAATAGGGAATGAACATACTTTCACTGATCCTTCTGAAATGCAAGTCAATGGAAAAGAAAATATGGCAAGGTGTAAAACGGGCTGCTGATTCTCTATGAGTCTGTTTCACACTACTGGCGTAGACCAATTTACCCCCATCATCTTCTGACCCATCTCTATTCAAACACAAATTTATTAGTAAAAGGGACTAGGGTAGAAATCAAACAATAATAATGAATCCTACTAAACAATGAATCATAATACAGATGCAACCTTATTAGAGATGACCAATGTTGCAACTGTGAATGTCATAATGACACAACCACAAATTATAGCTGATTAATAAAATTGCTTCAGTAAGAATTCCACAGCCTTGTCTGCTGAATGCCTACAGTAACATCCATTAGTTCTTCAACTGAGCAATTATGACATCTTTTCACTACTGAGTTCACACTCTGAAGATCGTATAAGGAATTCAAGGCCTCTGCATGATGGGAGCCATCAAATTGACCTTTTCTAAAGAAGCAGGGAGTGTAAATTAGGAAAGTACACACACTTTGATTCAAATGTACTTACTTTGAATGTTGGGCTGTTTTCTTTCAACCGTTGCATATTCTGTTTGTGGTGAAGGGGCTGTGTTGAAAGATATAATAGAGCTTTGAGCTAAACATGTGCCATTGTCAAATTTTGCCAAGATGGCATCAACCTTCGTAGTCTACTGATAGTGGTATGCGAGTAGCTTATTTGCAAAGCATGATATCATTAATGCATTAGTTTCTGTTATTTGAGTGCAGAAATAAGGGTTAAAAAAGCTACAGCGAATACTACTTTATTAAAGTGATTTTAAACACTTCAATCAATAAGAATTGCTGAAATTTGCACTGGCAGAGCGATGTGGCTGAACTATTTTACTTACTGTTTCCTGGTGAAGCCATTTTGATATCATTTTGTTGTGATCCACCTTTCGCCCTAAATGAATATTACACAACAGATCGGCTTGTAGGTTTCTCAGCAGAATATTTTATCTTGTAATTTACATTCACTAAACATGATTCACAACCAAGGTAAATGTTATATTTATTAATAGCCTCATAATATTAATGAGAACTATTAGATTTTGCTGACTGGCACTAAAAGTTCATGAATACAGAGGCAGGTGTTTCTAAAAAAAAAACAATATATATATGAATTGAGTCCAGCAAAAATATTGTTACATAAAATTAGATAGAATTTACAGCACAGAAACAGGCCGTTTGGCCCAACTGGTCTGTGCCGGTGTTTATGCTCCACACAAGCCTCCTCCCTCCCTACTTCATCTAACCCTATCTGCATATCCTTCTATTCCTTTCACCCTTGTGTATTTGTTTAGCTTCCCTTAAAATGCATCTATGCTATTCGCCTCAACTACTCCATGTGGTAGCGAGTTCCACATTCTAACCACTCTCTGGGTCAAGAAGTTTCTCCTGAATTCTTTATTGGATTTATTGGTAACTATTTAATATTTATTGGAGCTAAATACATCAAGTGATGATGACAAGTAACTGAGGACTGTACAATCATTATCCACAATTCAGTGCTAGCACTGCAGATGTTTCTGGTCATCTTTGATGACAAACTTGCTCACTGTCACTTTAGGGTGTTGCAACGTTGAATCAAGGTCAAGCAACTACAGTTTTCAGAGCCAATGTTGAATAATATACATCTTCCATTTCTTACCATCTCATCATTTCTTGAACCCAATAAGGTTGTTCAGAAACAATGACAATGGCATTTGTTAAATATCCAATTCAACACTGGCTGCATGCAAGATAATGTTCATTTAATAAATAATTCTGTAAAAACTGACAGCCATTATTACACCCATTTTATTCCAATCACTTTTGTGCAATTTGGAATACCATTAATACATTTTATTTGAAAGAAATTAATATGAAATGTTCCCACAGAATGAAAGATAGGCCTTTACATATTAGTAAGTGGGTAACAAAAAAAAAATTAAATAACCAGAACGAGAAAGCACCTCTGCAAGTGACATACAAATAATGATAAGCCTAATTCAGAGAAATAGAAGGGCAGTGGAATATGGAAACAAATGGAGAGGGAGTATCTGAATTCTAGCACTCTGCCTGTTTTCAGTTTGTGCTATTTTCAAATGCTTCACTTTACATAATGTTTGTGAGCTTTAAGGCTGTACATTAGGAAAGTGATACAGTATTGTATTTACCTGCAGAAGTAAGTATAAAAGCTGAGGAACTGATGTAATTTTAAAATACTGAATTAAATTTTTGCTGATATCCCCAAGTAACTTTAGTGACCATATTTGTTTTAAGAAATAACTCAAATAGTTCATGGGTGATTTTCGAAGTGTTGGCCATGAGGGAATGAATTGAGGCAATTTATCATGCAAAGAAGAATGTACAAACACATGGGAATGCTGTACTTTCCTGTGTTGTTCACTGTTTGTAAAACTAGTCAACCTATCAGAGCTGACCAATGATTATCAATTTACCATCTTAACAAGCAGGAAATGAATTTATAAAAGGAGAGTTGAAAAGGTGGCTTTTTCCCACTGGAACTGAGAAAGTGAAAGGGTGACTTGATTGATGTCGTTATGATTATCCCTTCAAGTATTTATCCAGTTCCCTTTTGAAAGTTACTATTGAATCTGCTTCCACCATCCTTTTTAGCAGCGCATTCCAGACCCTTACAACCTGCTGTGTAAAAAAAAGTTTGGCTCTTTTGCCGATCACCTTAAATCTGTGTCCTCTGGTTATCAACCCTTCTGCCACTGGAAACAATTTCTCCTTATTTACTCTATCAAAACCGTTCATGATTTTGTACACCTCTATCAAATCTCTCCTTAACCTTCTTTGTTCTAATAAGAACAACCTCAGCTTCTCCAGTCTCTGGGACCATTCTAGTAAATCTCTTCTGCACCCTCTCTAAGGCCCTAACATCCTTCTTAAAGTGTGGTGCCCAGAATTGAACACAATACTGCAGCTGAGGCCTAACCAGTGTTTTACAAAGGTTTAGCATAACTTTCTTGCTTTTGTACTCTATGGTGATGATTTTAAACCCTGGGGGCGGGTGAGAGTTGAAAATAATTGTTTTTTTGGATCACAACCGCAAAATTTTCAGACTTTGCATTCCCAGTGCAAAGCCTGTACTTTTCCATGCCGATGTTAAACCCAGAAATAAAGCCAGGTTGCAGTCGTGACCCAAAACGCAACTATTCTCAACTCTCACACGCTCCCAACCCACCCATTCTTGGGGCTTAAAATCATCCCCTATGTCTCTATTAATAAAGCCCAAGATCTCATATGCTTTTTAAACAGCCTTCTCAATTTGTCCTGCCACCTTCAAAGATTTATGTATGTGCACCCCTATGTCCCTCTGTTATTACAACCCCTTTAAAATTGTACCATTTAGTTTATATTGCCTCTCCTCATTCTTCCTACCAAAATACATCACCTCACATTTCTCTGCATTAAATTTCATCTGCCATGTGTCTTCCCATTTCACCAGTCTGCCCATGTCCTCCTGAAGTTGTTTACTACAATTCCAAGTTTCATGTCATCTGCAAACTTTGAAATTATACCCACTATATCCAAGTCCAAGTCATTAATATATATCAAAAAGAGCAGTGGTCCTAATACTGACCCTGGGGAACACCACTATATACTTCCCTCCAGTTTGAAAAACAACCGTTCACCACTACTCTCTGCTTTCTTAGCCAATTTTGTATCCACGCTGCCACTGTCCCTTTAATCCCATGGGCTTCAATTTTGCAAACAGGTCTATTATGTGGTACTTTATCAAATGTCTTTTGTAAGTCCATATACACATTATCAACCAAGCTACCCTTATCAACCCTCTCTATTACTTCATCAAAGAACTCAATCAAGTTAGTCAAACACAATTTTCCTTTAACAAATCCGTGCTGATTTTCATTTATTAGCCCATACTTTTCCAAGTGCCAATTAATTTTATGCAGGACTATTGTCTCTAAAAGTCTCCCACCACTGACGTTAGGCTGACTGGCCTGTAATTGCCTGGTTTATCCCTCTCCCCTTTTTTGAACAGGGGTGTAACATTTGCAATCCTTCAGTCCTCCAGCACCGTCCCCATATGTAAGGAGGATTGGAAGATTGTGGCCAGAGCCTCTGCAATTTCCATCCTTACTTCCCTCAGTAATCTAGGACGCATCCCATCTGGATTGGGTGACTTTTCTACTTTGAGTACTGCTAATCTTTTAAGTACCTCCTTTTTATCTATTTTTAATCCTATCCAATATCACTACTACCTCCTCTTTTACTGCTACATTGGCAGCATCCTCTTCTCACTGCCACTCAACCCAATCCTCATACAATCTCATGGCTCTGTCTCATACTCACCCTCTCATGCATTTCTTTCACGGTCAGCCTCACCCCACCTGCCACTACCTGTGCTGCAGCCACAGGGCATGCATCACATATGTGTAGTAGGAAGCGTAAGGCAAACGTGTCGTGAGCATGAAGGGAATGCACAAGGGTGTTTGAGAGTTTGTCATGGTTTTTACTTATATTTGATATCTGATCAACTCACATTACATATTATATTGTCACCACTACTGCCACGTCTTGGCCATTCTTGACTGGCTTGTGCAATAATGCCCTTTCATGAGGTTCTCCATAAACACCCTTGATGCCACCCATTGGGTCACCCTACAGTGGGTGTATGTGTAGTTGCACGACTACTTTGTGCAGGTGCCTGTTGTGCAGCACTGTCTTGTGTAGCTCCATGTGGCGGAGGTGGACGGCGTGCCTGGCAAGGCTGGTGATGTTGCTCGTCCTCTAATGGAGTGATGAATGCAGCTATGGAACCGCCCCCCCACCAATCCTGATGGTTTGAGTGTGAGGGGGTCCGCAAAGTAGGTAAATATGTTTGGACAGCAGAGTTTAGGGTATGATTTAATAATTTTGAGTGTGGAGACAACGGTGTGGCAGGCAAAACTTTGTCTGAGGTGACAGAGTGCCCTGCTGCAATGAGTGAGGTATTCCCCCCAACTGTCAAGGAATCCTCTGCATCTCCCAATGGCAGCTGACTGAAACACGTCTGCAACAAAAGGGAGTGTTTCCCACAGCATGGGAAACACGCTAAGAAGAGTCCAAAATCACATCCCTGCTAAAATCTCTTCCCAATGAGGTCTGTCAACGACCTCAAGTACCTCCCTAACTATCTAAACTGTCATCCCGCCGGCTTTAATTGCTGGTGGGAGTCCCGCATGCGGGGGCTGCGCACGCACCGATTCGCATCATTGGGGAACCCGGAGGTGGGCGGGTTGGAGCCGGGCTCCGGACCTGCTCCGGGATTCCCCAATTTTAGGAACCCCTCCGCCACGAATGCACCCGCTCGGCCTAAAATTGACCCTTATATCTTTAGTCATCCAGGGAGTTCTAGCTTTGGATGACCTTCCTTTCCCCCTCGTAGGGATGTGTCTACTCTGTGCCCGAACCAACTCCTCCCTGAAGGCCTCTCATTGTTGGATTACTGTTTTGCCTACCAATTTTTGATTCCAATCCACCTGGGCCAGATCCCTTTTTAACTCACTGAAATTTACCCTCCTCCAGTTAAGTATTTTCACATTATGATAAGATAAATCATGACACTTTCCAATTGTCTGTGAAATACTAACAAAATGGGAAGTTTAATTTTTGCTTAATATAGAACGTAACTGCCTAGAATGTAGAATTCTCTGCCCCAAATTGTTGTTGACGCAGAGCTCATCAGTTGTTTTAAGATAATTTGATGGTTTCTCGGAAAAGAGCAATATTTAAGGGAGCAGTAGAGGGGGATTCGACTAGGTTGTTCCTGAGGAAAAAATGACAGATTTGATGGGCCAAATGGAATGTTTCTGTGTTTTAGCTTTGTGATTCCATGAGAACAGCAATCACAATAACTTTCCAGGAGGTCACAGATGGGATAGACAACTTCCTCAACTCAACTACCAGGCAGGAGTCCTGGTAAGAAATTGCAGTGAGGGTCAATGACCTGATAAGAGATCTGTAAAAGGTTCGATGATGCCAGCAAAAGATGGCTTTTCTTAACCATGCATGAAAAGTACAGGTGCTGGACACAGGAGATCAAAGAAGAGATTAGAGAATTGTTTGGGAATGCTGGAAAGAACACCATAGGGCTTATTCCCCAGAATGAGCACTCCTGGCAAGGAGTGGTACTTGCAAGGAATAAATACCATCACAGACTGGTTGGGCCAAATGGCCTGTGTCAGTGAACTGAAGACTCAGTATTTTGTAGATAAAGATAACACAGTGCACAATTTAATATTAATTATATTATGTTCAAATAACCTTTATTGCCATTCCATTAAATGTATATTCCCATTCCTCATAGGAACAGGAGTAGGCCATTCAGCCACTCAAGCTATTCTACCATTCAGTTAGATCATGTACCTCAACTTCATTTACCCTTCTTTGTTCCATTTCCCTTGATACCCTTACCTAATAAAAATCTATTAATCTCAGTTTTGAAAGCTCCATTGACCCCCAGCATCCACAGCCTTTTGGGGGAACGAGTTCCAGATTTCCAGCACCCTTTGTGTGAAGAAGTGCTTCCCGATTTCACTCCGAAATGGTCTAGCTCTAATTTTAAGATTACGGGACTCTGTACAACTGAAGTATAACTTCCTCCACTTCATGTGAGAATAGACACACTGGGTGAATAGTTATATTTGTATTCCAACCCCCTTGAGAAAAAGGCCAACATTGCATTAGCCTTTTTAATTACTTGTATCTGTGCAATATTTTAGTGATTTGTGTTCATGGACACCCAAATCCCTTTGCTCCTTCACAGCTCCTAGGGGAAGAAATCCATCTGACCCTTGTTATACAACACCCCACCCCCCCTCCCTCCTCCGCCGCCCTCCACTATATTCAGTCCCGTTGACTTCAATGGAGTTGAATATCTGACAGGACGTAGAGCAGGTGGCTGATGCGATACTGCCCATTTTGCACTACTGTCCAAGATGTATTTCTACCCCTTAGTCTCTCACCATTAAGAAAATACTCTGATCAAAGTGTATGACCTCTCACTTCCCCACATTGAACTCCATCTGCCATCATTTTGTCCACTTACTTTAGTCTCATTTCTTTTCTCCCAAAACTTATTACATACACAGAAATTACAACACAGAAACAGGCCATTTGGCCCAACCAGTCTGTGATGGTATTTATCCTCCATACGACTTGTAGTCCGAATTCTATATGTCTGCCCTGTTCCCAGATCCTTTTATTCCCCCCATTTCCTTCAACCACTTGTCTAAGATGTTCTTAAATATTGATATGGGGGGATAGATTTTCAACTTTGCCACCCCAATGTAAAACTTACGTTGCGGCTTGGCTGCCTGATTGTCATTTCCATTGATTTTTACACCCGGGCAGCAAGTTGAAATCTGTTTGAATCACCAACTCTGGTAATGCTTTTCACAGCATCAAAACCCTCTTTATTTTTAAATCTCACTCTCTATCCTAAATTTCTTGCATTTAATCTTATATGCATGTTCCCTAGTTCTAGAGCGCTCAACCACTGGAAAAAGTCTGTATCTATCTACCCTGTTCCATCCCTTCATAATTTTAAACACCTGTATCAAATCATTGTTAAGACAATGCCCTGTTAAGAACCACCCAAATTTGTCTTCATAAATGTGTATCATGCCAGGCAACACCCTGGAAATTTCAGGTTTCTTCTCCATTGCTTCAATATCCTTCCAATTGTGTGGAGCCACAAATTGTATGCAATTCTCCAACTGTGGTCTTACTAAGATTTTGTATAGATTCACCATTACATTTGTATATTGTACCTCTTGCATTGGCTTTTTTTTTACGGCCATAACCATTTGAGCAGCTGCCTTTGATGTCTTGTGAATCTTGACACCCATACCCATCTGCTCATCCACATCGCCCAGCCTTCCCCCATTCAAAGTATAATTATTACTTTTTTTTTTACAAAACTGTATCATCTCACATTTACTGACGTTGAATTCCATCTGCCACTGTCTCCCCCATTCTGCCATCTTATGGGTATCTCCTTGTAGCTTCCTTTGCTCCTCAGAATTATTTACTGTGTCTACTTTTTTAGTATTGCGTACAAAATTGGACACTACTCTCCAGCACAATATCGAAATCATTGATATACACCGTGAAAAGAAGCAATCCCAGAACACCACCACTATCCACCTCCAAACACTTTCAGAAACCGCCCTTAACTCCAACTCTCTTTCTCCCTTCTAATCTGTTTTAATCCAATTTTCTACCCTCTCCCCTAATGTCATACCCCTTAATCCTCAATAGTCTGCTGTGCAGTACAGTGTCAGAGGCTTTCTGAAAGTCCATGTAAACCACATCCACCGCATTTCCTTTGCACTGTTTTTACTTTTACTTGTGTCATCATCACATTTAGAGATTGTGTTCTTTATACTCAAATGCAAATTTATATATATATATATATATATATATACACACAGAGAACAAAAGTGAACCCAGCACTGAGCCCTAGGGTGCACACTATTTCCAACCTTTCTCCAGTTTGGTTAAATACATTTAGCCGTGGCTTGGTGGGTAACACTCTTGCTTCTGAGTCAGAAGGTTGTGGGTTCAAGTCCCACTCCAGAGACTTGAGCACAAAATGCAGGCTGACACTCCAGTGCAGTACTGAGGGAGCACTGCACTATCAGAGGTGCTGTCTTTTGGATGAGATGTTAAACCGAGGCCTCGTCTGCCCTCTTAGGTGGACGTAAAAGATCCCATGGCACTACTTCGAAGAAGAGCAAGGGAGTTATCCCTGGTGTCCTGGCCAACATTTATCCATCAAACACCACTAAAGCAGATTATCTGGTCGTTACCATATTACTGTTTGTGGGAGCTTGAGGTGGGCAAATTGGCTGCTGCATTTCCTACATTACAATAGTGACCACACTTCAAAAGTACTTCACTGGCTGTAAAGCGCTTTGGGATGTCGTGAGGTTGTGAAAGGTGCTATATAAATGCAAGTTCATTCCTTCTTTAGCTTTGTTTCATGCTGCCAAATTTCCTCTTATACTATACGTCTATATTTTTCTAAAGCCTCTTAGGGAACCTTATTGAACTGCTTCTGAAAATTCATATACACTACAACTACTGCATTCCTTTTATGTATACTATCAATCAAAGTGTATTAAATTTGTCAAACACGACTTGCCTTTAACAAATCTTTGCTGGTTGTCCATGATTAACCCATGCGTTTCTAAATTTTTATTAATTTCATCTTGAATAATGGATTCTAAGAGTTTGCCCGCAACTGGTGATCGACTAACTGGTCTATAGTTATTCTTCCTTCTTTTCTTGAATAAGGGTCCAATGGCTATCATAGAATCATAGAATTATACAGCACAGGAGATTGCTATTCGGGCCCATCGAGCCTGTGCCAGCTCTTTGAAACAGCTATCCAATTAGTCCCATTTGCCCACTCTTTCCCCATAGCCCTTCAAATTTTTCTCCTTCAAGCTATATTCCAGGCCTATGGCACAATTTGCAAATTCAAAAATTGTGGTTGGAGCTTCTATATCTTCTCTGACTACTTTCATTTGTGATTGACTGGGGCAGAGAATTCCACATTCTCGCTATTTACATAATGTAAACATATGCAGATGACAGAATTACATCATCTGATGTATTTTCTGACATTTGTGCCATAGCAACAATGGAAACAAGGGATGTGTTATCGTCCCTGGTGTCCAACATATGCAATGGTCATGGAACAGGAATTTGATTTGTAATTTTACTAAAGCCAGGGTGGAAGAAGCAAAAAAAAAATCGTGAAATGTTTCTCCATTTTGCTGGGCACTCATACTGCCAATACCGTTACTTGCTGCAGCAAAACTTCACCTCAACTCCAGGCAGACTCCCTGGTGGAGGCTTGGAGTTGGCCAAAAATATGGTAATAACTCCAGGTCTGGAAGATTTGCTGAGGTTTGGAGTGAATCTTGGTGGCAGACTGAAGTCCCACTATGCTGGAGGTGCACCCCAGTTCCATGGAAGCAGAAAATCTGGACCCAAATGTATAGAATAATAGAAAGTTACGGCACAGAAGGAGGCCATTTGGCCCATCATGACCGCGCCAGCTGAAAAGCAGCAATCCAGTTTAATTCCACTTTCCAGTACTTGGTCTGCAGCCCTATAGGCTACGGCACTTCAAGTGCATATCCAAATGAGTTGAGGGTTTCTGCCTCTACCACCCTTTCAGGCAGTGAGTTCCAGACCCCCACTACCCTCTGGGTGAAAAAAAATCTCCTCAGCTCCCCTCTAATCCTTCTACCAATTACTTTAAATCTATGCCTCCCGGTCACTGACCCCTCTGCTAAGAGTAATAGGTCCTCCCTATCCACTCTATCTAGTCCCGTCATTATTTTATATACCTGAATTAAATCTCCCCTCAGCCTCTTTTCTTCCAAAGAAAACAACCCCAGCCTATCCAATCTTTCCTCATAGCTAAAATTCTCCAGCCCTGGCAACAACCTCGTAAATCTCCTCTGTACCCTCTCTAGTGCAATCATATCTTTCCTGTAATGTGGTGACCAGAACTGTACGCAATACTCAAGCTGTGGCCTAACCAATGTTTTATATATCTATGTGCTAGACAGGTGCATGATTTATTTTGCCATAGCAGTACTGATTCCTTTAGCTGAAGTAGATTTTAATCAGATTGTTCCTAATCTTCAGAGGAAATAATAACTTAATCATGCAGTTACAGCGCCTCATGCATTGCCATGGTGAGGATGTTTTCCTGATTTAGTTTTAAATGGAGCCTTTTCTCAGCAATGAGGTTATGCAGCATGCAACAAACTATAATTATTGCAAACACTTTTGAGCTCGAACAATAAAGCCTCCCTACCTGGTAAGTGATCAGGGCATCTGAATTGTTGCTCAAGGTTTGCTAAATGACTATGCATCATCTGTGCCTGATTGTATGGCAAACGAGTCTTCAGTTTTGTTTTTAGGCCTCAGCCCACATCAGTCAATCAACTTTTCATTGAGCCAATGCAGCTAGGGATGACTGGCTGAAGATAGAGGCATTAGATTGCAAGATAATTACGGAGTGGAAAGGCCATTTGACCTATCTTAATTCATCCATCCAGAAAGACACCATTGTGCTCCCATTGCAGCATCTAATTTGGTTATTGCCTCTGCTATATTACATCTGGAAGTCCATTCCAAGTTTTGAATACTCTGAAGATCTTCCTGATATTGGTTCAAATTGACTTTTTACTTGTTTAAACCTGTGTCCCCTTGTCCTAATCTCAAACTTAATTTATGGCGATGTTCCAGATTTACCTTTTTCATTGCCTTAATTGTCTTGTATAAGATCACCTCTCACTGATATCTCCTTTCAAGGCTGAACAACGTCTCTCCATCCTTTCCCCATTACAAAGACCTTTGATACTAGCAATCAGCCTCCAATGCTTGAAATATTTCTGGTTTCTTTGTGACCACTGTGTTTCTCACTGCGTGTGATGCTGGCAAGGCTGCACTTATTGCCCATCCCTAGTTGCCCTGCAAAGGCGGTGGGCCTTCTCCTTGAACTGCTGCAGTCCTTGTATGGGGTGTTACACCACAATGACGTTAGGTAGGGAATTGCGGGATCGCGACCCAGTGATAGTGGTACGACCAAGCCGGGATGATGTGTAACTTGTAGGCGATGATATTCCCACGACATTGCTGTTGTGCTTCTGTACAGTGGTCTAGTCAGACTGCACATTGAACACTGGAGAGAATGGAATAAACCTGAAAAATGGGCCAATCAAAATTACCTTTATGGCTGCATATATGTGGATAAAATCTTTTGAGCCAATTTCAAGGCTTGAAATGGCACATCAGTTTTCAACCTTTGAAATGGCTGTGTGAGGAGATGGGAGTGAGAATTAGTGCGCAAGATTGACATGACAGAAAACATGGAGGTAGGAAACAGAATCTGTGGCAAAATGGCAGAGTGCATAGTGGTTTACTAAGAGTTTGCTCTGTTTGGCACTCCAGGGTACTCTCCACTGAGAGTTGCAGTACATGCTTTCTACAGCACTAGTAGGACCTAGAAACAGATGTGGGATAAGGCAGACTCTTGTGGAATTTGGCATGGTGAGGAGCACCAACAGTACAATCTACCAGGTAGATGGCACGTCAGAAATGTCAACCTCCTCCACTTTTATTGCTTCCCCCTGCTAACCCTTCACATGCTTGATTTTTATGCATAGCTATACTTTAACTTTTGTTGGTCAGCCTTCTAATTGTTATTGGCTCTAGGCTTGATGTGAGTTTCCCCTTGCTAGGCCGGGCTTCATTCTCAATGACTGCCTATGTATCCCTTTGTCCTCCCCCCCACACCATATTGCCAGCAAGTCCCTTTGGCTTTTTACCCACTCAATGATTCCCCAGAAAATTTGTCAATAAAACCAGCTACCTCCTTTCCACTTTGGGATGGGTTTAAGGAAACCATCTCCTGCTACTCAAAATAAATTGGGAGCATCCTGGCTTAATGAGCCTGCATCCTCAGTCCTACCAGTTAGGTAAGGTCATTATTTATTTTGCAACGATCTACATGTGTGCAGTCAGTGGTATCTCAGATCTTGCGAAATGCCTGTAATGGTGCAAAGTTGTCCCAATCGCTGCAATTGCTGATGAGCTCCTTTGATGAAATAGTCCGGTGGCAAAAAAGTCAGGACAGTTGTGACCTTCAGAGGCAGCGCACTTCTGATTAGAGAGGAGATGTTAAAAGACCTCTGCTAGCATTTGACACAATTCAGTATTTGTCTCCCTGGAAATCTTGAACCTCTTGCCTCAGTCCAAGTTAAGACACTCTGGCCTTGTAGACATTCTCTTTGGGATATGGCCATTGCTGGAGAGTTCTACAATAACCAAAACTTGTAATCTCAGTCTCCAGCACACAGGTTAGCATTTTTGTTTTGACTGTTGCTCAATGAGGTTAAGATACACATCAGCCACGATCTAATTGAACGGTGGAACAAAGAGCCTGTTCGTCTGTTCCTATTTACATCTAGAAGCCTTAGTTTCTGTGGATTTGGAAAAGGGGTACAGCAAAACTCTCAGCTACACTTTTAATATGTGACCTTTAAGTATATTTTTACAGGGTTTTGAACATTCTAATTCCTGACCAGCCTAACAGTGAGATAACCTAATACTATTTACAAGGAACTATTTGGCACAAATTAGTGGCCACTTATGGTATGTTAGATGAGAAATACATTTCCAATTCAGAAGACTTACCCACAATTCTAAAATGATCAATACAGCTAACTGAGCAAAAGCACTCTATTAAGAAGGGGTGCAATGCCGTTGTATAGAGCCTTGGTCAGATCCTATCTGGAGTACTACATTCAGTTTTGGCACCGCACTTCATCAAGGATATATTGGCTTTGGAGGGGGTGCAGTGCAGATTCACCAGAATTATACTACGGCTTAAAGCGCTAAGTTATAAGGACAGGTTGCATCACCTTGGCTTGTATTCCCTTGAGTACAGAATATTAAGGGGTGATCTGATTGAGGCGTTTAAAATGATAAAAGGATTCGATAGGGTAGATGCAGAGAAACTATTTCCTCTCATGGGGAATCAAGAATGGGGGGACATAATCTTAAAAATAGAGCTAGGATATTTAGAAGGGAAATCAGGAAGTACTTTTTCACAGGATCGTAGAAATGTGTAATTGTCACCCCCAAAAGGCTGTGGATGCTGGGACAATAGGAGCTATCAAGACTGAGATTGATAGATTTTGTTGGGTGAGGGTATTAAGCAATATGGAGCAAAGGTAGGCAGATGGAGTTGAGCTACAGATCAGCCATGATCCAATAGAATGGTGGAGCAGGCTCGAGGGGCTAAATGGCCTCATCCTTCCCGTGTTCTATGGGGTTAAATTCATCTTGAATAAATATTTTAATATATGTTTTAAGAGCCTTGGCTTAGAAATCCTGAAGCATTGGTTAACGACATTGATTTATGGTGCTGTAATTTTTCCTTTATAACAACTCCATTTGTGCAAGAAAGGCACCTTTTTTAAAACAAAATATTTTGCCTTGTATCAGTAATGGCCACAGCCTACACATGGAGTTACTAGGGATTTAGTATATTGAGTGATGGGGTAAAAGAAAGATTGAAATAAAACAATAATTAAAATGAATCGTACGTGGGAAATTGAATATAAACTTATAGCTGCAAAGTACTGAAGTGAAATCATTTAGATTCTATTGAACAAGAATCATGTAAACTCAGTAAAGGAAGATATAGTTGAGATACTGGATGGGCTAAAAATTGATAAAGAAGAGGTACTTGAAAGACTAGCTGTACTTAAAGTAGATAAGTCACCCGGTCCGGATGGGATTCATCCTAGGTTGCTGAGGGAAATAAGGGTGGAAATTGCGGAGGTACTGGCCATAATCTTCCAAACATCTTTAGATATGGGAGTGGTGCCAGAGGACTGGAGAATTGCAAATGTTACACCCTTGTTCAAAAAAGGGTGTAAGGATAAACCCAGCAAATATATGCCAGTCAGTTTAACCTCAGTGGTGGGGAAACTTTTAGAAACGGTAATCCGGGACAGAATTAACAGTCACTTAGACGAGCGTGGATTGATTAGGGAAAGCCAGCACGGATTTGTTAAAGGTAAATCATGTTTAACTAACTTGATAGAGTTTTTTGATGAGGTAACAGAGAGGGTAGATGAGGGCAATGCAGTTGATGTGGTGTATATGGACTTTCAAAAGGCATTTGATAAAGTGACGCATCGTAGGCTTATCATCAAGATTGCAGCCCATGGAATAAAGGGGGCAGAAGCAACAAGGATACAGAATTGGCTAAAGGACAGGAAACAGAGTAGTTGTGAACGGTTTTTTTTTCGGACTGGAGGGAGGTGTACAGTGGTGTTCCCCAGGGGTCTGTGCTGGGACCACTGCTTTTCTTGATATATATTAAAAACTTGGACTTGGGTGAACAGGTCACAATTTCAAAATTTGCAGAAGACACAAAACTTGGAAGGGTAGTGAACAGTGAGGAGGATAGTGATAGACTTCAAGAGGATACAGACAGGCTGGTGGCATGGGCGGACATGTGACAGATGAAATTTAATGCAGAAAAATGCAAAGTGATACATTTCGGTAGGAAGAACGAGGAGAGGCAATATAAACTAGAGGGCACAATTCTAAAAGGAACAGAGAGACCTGGGGTATTTGTGCACAAATTGTTGAAGGTGGCAGGGCAAGTTGAGAAAGTGGTTAAAAAAGCATACGGCATCCTGGGCTTTATAAACAGAAGCATAGGGCTCGATATTAGGAGGGCCGCGGGTTCACGGCGGGGGGGGCGACTGGACGTGTGGGTAACGCGCCCGGTGAAATCAGTCTGCCCCGCGTGCGATCGCAGCCTAATTGGATCCACTTACCTGGTCTTCCGGGTTTCCCGCTGCTGAGCTGCGCGTCGGGCGGACTGCGCATGCGCAGTAAGGTCTGTCAGCTGGAGGAGCTCTATTTAAAGGGGCAGTCCTCCACTGACTGATGCTGCAACAAATAGGAAAAATTACAGCATGGAGCAGCCCAGGGGGAAGGCTGCTCCCAGGTTAATGATGCCTCACTCCAGGTATCATTGGATGGGGTGAGGAGGAGGAGGGGGAGGACAAAGATCTTCCCCCCGGCGGGCGGGAGGAAGCGGCCTGCCTCTGCCACCAAGAAGGCCTGGCTCGAGGTGGCAGAGGTCACCTGCACCACCATTATATCACGCACCTGCATACAGTGCAGGAGGCGCTGCAATGATCTAAGTAGGTCAGCCAAAGTGAGTACACTTACTCATTCCCCTACACTCCATCTGCCACATCACCGCCCCCACCCCACATCTCCTTCTGCACTGCCAACACTACTCTGTCACATCACCCCTCACACCCACTGAAACCTCATCCTCATCTTAACTGCACTTACTCACCTCGCCAGTACTCATCCCGCCACCATCACTCAACCCAATCCTCATACAATCTCATGGCTCTATCTCATACTCACCCTCTCATGCATCTTTTTCATGGTCAGCCTCACTCAACCTGCCACTACCTGTGCAGCAGCCACAGGGCATGCATCACATATGTGCAGTAGGAAGCTTAAGGCAAACGTGTCGTGAGCATGAAGGGGGTGCACAAGGGTGTTTGAGGGTTTGTCATGGTTTTTACTTATATTTAATTTCTGACCAACTCACATCGCATATTATATTGGCACCACTACTGCCACATCTTTGCGAATCTTGTCTGGTTTGTGCAATAATGCCCTTTCCTGAGGATCACAATGAAGACCCACACCTGATGCCACCCATTGTGTCACTGCAGAGTGGGTGTAGGTGTATTTGCAGGGCTCTTTTGTGCAGACGACTGAGAGACGTCGGCGATGTCCCCGGTGGCACCCTGGAAGGATGCGGAGGAGAAGTTGTTGAGGGCAGTGGTGACTTTGACAGCGACAGTAAAGAAGATGGTGCTCGGGCCAGCCGGGAGCAGCTCGGCATGAAGGAGGCTGCAGATGTCCACGACTACATGTCGAGTGACTCTGAGCCTCCGTGTGCACTACTGCTCAGAGAGGTCCAGGAAGCTGAGCCTCGGTCTGTGGACCCTGTGGCGAGGGTAGTGCCCTCTGCGAAGCATCTCTCTCTGCGGTTGCCTTCCCTCCTGCTGTGCAGGCGGATGTGTCACAGCACTGTGTTGTGGAGCTCCACGTGTCAGAGGTGGATGGTGTGGCCGGCGAGGCTGGTGATGCTGTTCGCCCTCCGAGGAGGTCATGACTGCAGCTACGGCAGCCCCCATCTCCGGAAGATGTACATCTGAGGGAGTCCGCAAGGTAGGTACATGTGTCTGGACCCCGGGATAAGTATGCAAGTTTGTGAATTTGATTGTTAGGAGGAGGGTGGTGGAGGCCAAACTTTGTCCAAAGTGACAGAGTGGCCTCCTGCAATGAGTGAGGGTCTCCCCCCACCACCTGTCAAATGGACCTTTGCAGCTGCCACAGGCTGATGGCTGCATCACGTCCATTTCAACTGGGAGTGTTTCCCCCAGTACAGGAAACAGTCCCAGTTGTTTCTAAAATCCCACCCCTCCTGAAATATTCCCTTAATCAGGTCTGTTAACGACCTGAAATAGCAGAATAAATACTGTCAAGTGGCACCCCGCCGGCTTTAATTGCCTGCGGGAGTCCCACATGCGGGGGCTGCGCGCGCACGTCAGCGAGTCTGTGGGGAACACGGAAGTGGGCGGGTTGGAGCCGGCCTCCCGACCCGCTCCGGGATTCCCCGATTTTCGGAGCCCCCCCGCCAGGAATGCACCCGATAGCGGGTGCTAATATCGGGCCCATAGAGTACAAAAGTATGGGAGTCATGATGAACCTTTATAAAACACTGGTTCGGCCACAACTGGAGTATTGTGTCCAGTTCTGGGCACTGCACTTTAGGAAAGATGTGAAGGCCTTGGAGAGGGTGCAGAAGAGATTTACTCGAATGATTCCAGGGATGAGGGACTTCAGTTACGTGGATAGACTGGAGAAGCTGGGATTGTTCTCCTTGGAACAGAGGCGGTTGCAAGGAGATTTGATAGAGGTACTCAAAATCATGAAGGGTCTGGACAGAGTAGATAGAGAGCAACTGTTCCCATTGGCGGAAGGGTCAAGAACCAGAGGACATAGATTTAAGGTGATTGGCAAAAGAACCAAAGGTGACATGAGGAAAATCTTTTTTACACAGCGCGTGGTTAGGATCTGGAATGCACTGCCCGAGGGGGTGGTGGAGGCAGATTCAATCAAAAAGGAACTGGATAAATACTTGAAAGGAAAAAATTTGCAAGGCTACAGGGATAGGGCGGGGGAGTGGGACCAGCTGGATTGCTCTTGCATAGAGCCGGCGCCGACTCGATGGGCCGAATGGCCTCCTTCTATGCTGTAACCTTTCTATGATTCTACGATTCTATAAACGCTCTACAGTGAGACTTATTGAGATCAAAGTAGAAGCATGCTTTTAATGGAACTACATTAACTCTAATGGAGCCTTAGTGGCACAAAATCCTCCGCCCCCAATGAAAAGCTTTGGTTTGAAAATATGGCCGGTGGTGTTGGGGGCAGGGTGGGGCGGAAGTCTACGGGGAGCAATTGATAATGAATAAAGACAGACAGCGGTGCTTAAAACATGTGCCATAAATCAAGCAATGAATAAATAACTGTGGAAACATACTCTACAAATACTGACATCTGGAATGTGAAATAGAAATTTATTGCATAATAAATCTAGTTAATTTCAGGTTACCATGTCTTTAGGGAAAAATAATAAAGATGTACGTAAAATTTGAATATAATATATTTACCTGTTCACTTTCTTCATGATCATCCATACACCTATCACGATGGCCGTAATAAGAACAGCAACTGCAATCACTATGCCTGCTATGCCTCCCCCGGACAAGTTACTTTTGTTACCATTATTGTTATCAGATATTTCTGGGGGAAAAAAGGAAATAATAAACATAATGACCATTAGAAAAGTTTGCAATTAAATAGTAATGTCAAAAGGCAAAAGAACAATATATTGATTTTGTTCTATTATTTTATTGCCTCAGTTTCAAGTGACATAAAGAGCAGAAGTAGCATGATTTAATCCAACATAGAATCACAGAATGATACAGCACAGGAGGCCATTTGGCCTATCGTTCCTGTGCCAGCTCTTTGGAGAAGCTATCCAAATAGCCCCACAGCCCTGCTCTTTCCCCCATAGCCCTGCAAATTTTTCCCTTTCAAGTATTTATCCAATTCTCTTTTGAAAGTTGCTATTGAATCTTCTTCACCACTCTTTTAGGCAGCGCATTCCAGATCGTAATAACTCACTGTGTAAATTTTTTTTTCCTCATGCCGCCTCTGGTTCTTTTGCCAATTACCTTAAATCTGAGGCCTCTGGTTACCGACCCTCCTGCCATTGGAAACAGTTTCTCCTTATTTAGTCCATCAAAATCCTTCATGATTTTGAACATCTCTATAGCTAAATTATGTGAGCAACTCATTATTAAATAACTCTGCTAAACAAAATGAACAACGAGGCTCTTCAGTTTTTCCTTGTACAGAATAATAGCACCATCAAGGTAGACACAGATGACCCAACAGCAGAATGCACATATAACTGATATTGGGATTCACATAAGGTGTCACAACTTATGGCTCCTAAAGGGAACATGGCAGGAAATATTGTACAGTGAAAATCACCACCAAGAAAGAAAATGAAGAATGAGGGAGGGGAACACAGATCAATTAACCTACTGCTCTTCTTAAAACAAAAGTGTGGCTAACCACTGCTTTGCATCTTGATTGTTGGAAATTCATGAATGTAGAGCATCTAGGGGAGTGTTTGCTGTTCAATATATTACCATGTTCACACAAGGAGGAATTTTGATGAAGACTTCCCTTGCTGAGGCTGTGATATGGATATCACTGACTATTTCAAATGGAAATAGTGGAAAGCAGTGTTTCAAAGCTGCCCGGGAATCCATGATGTATGGTAACAAATTGGCATTCTGGGCTGGTAGCGTTGAGTTCCTGCTTCCCTTGTTTTCTGTAGCAGCACTCAGGTTGGTTTGGTGTTGTGCCCTGCTGTTTTTGAATTGAGTTGTTCCAGTGCGAGGACAGTTCCTATTAGTGACCACCAGAATACTCTTCAGTAGAAATGAAAATCGTGTGGTTTCTTTAACAGGCGGCCCATCCACTGTGCCACTTTTGGCTTGAGCGGCAAGTTGAAAATCTACCCCCATCTCTTGGTTAATCATATAGTTCAGGGAATTGAGCCATGATTTACAGCTGTTACCTATCTATGTGGTGCAGTGTATTACATATTATGCCACTATTATAGTAACATAAATGTGATGCTGTAGTCAGAAACACATATGTATTGGACTGTTTATACTGGTAGTTACAGAATGGATTTACAACTGGCTTTACTTGAGTTATGCTACCTGATTGTGAATGGTAATGGCGAGTTCTGCATCTGTGCTTATAACCACAAATAGAGTTCACCTTCCTACTAAATTTTCAATGCATCGTAGGGGTGGGGAGATGTATTTATGTTGTGAAAACATTACTAAAAACTGAGCGTAAAATTATGAAGTGTTCACGAGCTTCCAGGAGTACCCTTGACACTTTTAAAATCCAGTTTGACACCACACTGGAATCATACTTCATGCAATGTGTCAAGCCAAAGTAATATTAAGTGGTCTCTGAGGTCAGCCTTGTCTTATGCGCTCATGCCAGCTCTTTTGATGAGCTTTTGCACTGCTTGTGAATAACCAATAATCAAATTTGCAATATATTTCCTATCTTCTCAGGTAAAAAAATACATAGAAACAATTGTCAAATAAAAAAGGAACTGAAAGGGTAGACTACAATGGGGCCTACACTTGGCTCAACAACATGTAATGTCCCAGCTTCTGCACTTTTTCTATGTAAACCATTTTTGGGGCAGGGATATTTCAAACTGCAGAATCTGGATTAAAACCGATCTTTTTCCATAACTTTGCTTCAAATCAGTTATTTTGTCAGTTATTTAAAGAGAATCTTGTGGCACATTTATATTCCATCCATGGAATTTGATGCAAATCGCACCCGAGTTTGCTAGGTGTTTGGGGGGCCCTTCACACAGGCACCTCCAAAACCCCATCTCATACAAGAATTCCTTTGGTGGTGACATGACATCATGATGCATCTGCACCAAACAGATATATTTTAGAGGCATTAAAATTATTTTTAACTTTAACCCAGGCGGAACAAACAATGGAGCAACCATTCTTGTGATCAGTTTTTTAAATTCTCCTTGGCCTTGATGAATCTTGCCCTTTGGGACCTGATTAGCAAAAGGATATCTTTACATTACAACCTGAGATCTGCATTTGCGTCTGAAACCATTGGGTGCTGTGGTCAGACAGGCGAGTTTGGAAGATTCAATGACCTTGTACACATGTAGTGTCCCTGGGAAGTGGGAACTATTTGGCAGCAATTGCTAAGAATGGTGGGCTAGAAATTGGATTTCCCTATGCCCATTTTACAGCTGTAAAACAAGTGCCTAAGGATCCAATATGGCGAGGGACTTATGCCTGCACATTCCACACCAGAAGTGTGCCACTCGCCATATTGCTGCACGCTAGAAACAGGCATTAGTCCCTTTGCATATGCAAATAGGGGGCTTAATGCTGGTTTGAAATTTCCTTTGCAAAATTCAATTGCAACTGCTGCGGTCAATTTCTTCAGGTGCTTGGCAGCCAAACCAACAGCCCTTAAAGGGTGGCTGCCACCTGAAGGTAAGTTTGAGCTTTTTTAATTACCTTATTGTGCAGCCTGGAGGAGCAAGAGTGTTCTTCCTTGCCCCACATTAAAGCAACTCCCCCCTCCCTCCACAATCTCCTAAGGACCTCAGCTAGGGTCCAAGCTGGTCGACTTAGCTTCTGCCGCCACCCACAACTGCCTATGAGGCTGCATCTGCTGCTCACAGCTGGCCGATATTAAGCAATTGATGGATCAATTTGCAGCGGTCCTGCCACTAGCCTCATTAGGCACATGTTGTGTGCACTGCACTAGGATTGCACCCCGATTTGGGCGTGATCCAATTTCTAGGCTCATGTATAAATGCACCCATAGTTATCAGTTTCTTTGTCCTTAATGTTGGATGATGAGGTTCTTTACTTCAAAGTGATGTATTCCCTTGCTGGTTCTCTCGAGCATTTGATTAAAGGCAAGCATCAGTGCCCACTTATACAGGTTAATTTAGCATTTTTCCCTTTACAATGCACAAAAATATTTCAAGCGGGCAATAGTAGAATTTAGACAGGAAAGTTAAATCAGATGTTTTGTGAAAAATTCATTTTGCTGGGCTGCCTCAGGATTGCACAAAAATCATGAAATTGACGTTTCCCCTTTAGGCATATGTATAGGAGGAAATGTAGACTAAGGCACTGAGGTCAACTTGTTACACATGAATGATCGATTTCCTTTTTAAAAAAAATTATTTCCAGAAATGTGTTTTTTTTTTAAATGGTGAGACTATCCCTCAATAAATGTGATATTGTGAAACTTAGCAAGCCAGAAGTTAGTTTTAGTCGTGGAATAAGTATCACTGTTGCAATATAAGGTCAGAAAAATACCTCAAAATGTGACTAGCTCAGCAACTGTTTACCTGCTCATGTGCGCATTCTTTCCGTTACAAGCTGGTGATTTTCCGCATATTGTAAACTATTAATTTTTTGTATTAAAATACAAAATTCACACAACTATTTCAATTTTAAGAGTTATGTTTGCAAACAAAATAGCAATGCAGAAGATGTCTATTTAAGATCTTGGGACTAAGGTCAGGCGCAATTAATTGCAGCTATTTAAATAAATACATGGCGAATGCAGGACATTTGAAATAACAACTCAGCATGCTGAAAATGCACAGCAAGTTCATCAGCATTTGCAAAGAACAGTTATTTTCTCTGCTTTTTCTCTTTACAGATGCTATTTTTATTTCAGGTTACCAGCATTTTCTGTTTTTACTTAAATTGTTGTAATTAACTGCAACATTGATGTATTTGGTGTGTATTTCCAACATCTGGATTTTAATTGCAACAATTTATCTGGACTTCCTGAAATAATTAGGTTGGTGTTTTCCAAGGATGAGGATCAAGTTAAAGCTTCCCCCCCACCCCCAAACCCCCCACTCGCAAAAGTCCAGAAGATAGTCTACAAGCATGAACTAAGGTGCAACTTAGAATAAATTACTGAGTTTCTGAGGCAGTAGAACAGAAACTCTGGTATAGTCGGTGGCCAGAATAACCTGTTCTTGAGATTAGGCTACCAAAGTTTTACTCAAAACTGAAATGAAACTTTATCTATTCCTATTGATGTAATTGGAGAAAATAAATTAACAGGTACATGTCTAAGAAGTAAACTCCTTTGTGTTATATATAATGTCTTTAAGACTCATCCAAATTCAATGGACTAACACCTTTTGATTAATATTTCATTATGAAAATCTCAATTCTTTTATTACTAAGTTAAAAAGAACAGTATAGAGGCACATTCATGAAATAAAACACAATGCAGAGTTACAATTTTGTTAAAAACATTGTAGTGAAATATATAGTGAAACATTTACTTACCTTGTACAGTTACCTGTATGGTAGCAGTACTGCCTTTTTTGGTTATGATGTTATTAACCTGACAAGTGTAATTTCCATCATGATACGAGCTTATTGAGTCAGTGGTGTAAGTTTGTCCTGTCTTTAACAGACTGGTCCCATTGTACCATTCATATGCACCGGCTGGGACCGATAGGGCAGAACAATGCAATGCAAGAGTGTGCCCCAATTTTACCGAAACTGGCCCTGGGGGTGTAATACTGACGTTCTCTGGTCCATCTACAAGAAATTCAAGAAAATATGTGGTTTCTATAGAACTAAAGTAATCACTAATATTAAATGTAAATCAATGCTTTGAACCCCCTGCATACTTACAATTAATTTGCAGGATAGTATCTCCAGAATTGAAGCTAAAATCATTGCTTGCATTACATTTATATGTTCCAGAATCATTTCTGTTAACACTGATTATAGTCAGTGTTCTATTGTCCGGAGATGTTGTTATTATTCTGTCATTATCCTGGATAGCTCGGTTATTCTTAAACCATATCCGTGTCTGTACACTGCCCGAGGCGGAACAAGACAGTGAAACAGTATCGATGTTTTCTACTGGTTTTGAATTGTTGGCCGATACATTGACGCTAGAAACTGGTTCTGTAAATACAATTAAAAGGGAAACGCGGTTACATTATTTTCTACAGTGGTCGTTCGGGTAGTAAACTCGCTATCTTAAAATTCTTCATCTTTTTATGACTTTTAATTCTAATTCAATCTGATATCCGATTAGAAACCAGACAAACTCGATCTGATTTAACGACAAGGTGAAATCTGACATATGGATAACTATAAAATCTGCAGTTATGGGTGCTATCAATGCTTTTAAATTGTCTTTTTGGTTTACAGACATAAGTAGCACTTGTGAAATGGCGATAAATTAGTGAGGTTGAAGAATACATCAAAAACATAGTTTATTGAAGAACAGGAAGAGTTCTGTAGAAGGCGAAAAAAAAACCACAGCCACACTTCAAGAGGAACTTGCTTTTTGGAGAGGCACCTTTGTTTGATCTTTGTTTTGAGTTTAATGATTCTGGTGTGTTTCCAGCATTTATAATTAGCGGCGGTCAATGCTTCCTCCCCCTCACCGACCTTCGCCCCCCCCCCCCATTCAATCTCATTATGTTGTTGGTTTCTACAATATCTGTGGTGATATATTCGTAGATCCTTGACTTTTTATTTTTGTGTCTTCTTATTGATCATATATACCCTTATCATCGGAAGTACAGACTACACAATAGTGAGAAATATACCATCCATTCTATAGAATGGCAAAATGAGCTAAGAATTTACAGTTAGTAAACATTTATGGGCAAAGGTACAACATTTTGTCTCTGCTTTTTTAAAGGAGACATCAACCTCTTAAAAATAAATAAGTTAAGGTCTATTTTAACCATAAACAGAACTACCACATAACTGCATTAAGCATTGGTCCCCTAATATCACAAATAATAATTTCTAGATTATAATGTCTCTCCAAATCTGATTTGAAGACTACAGTTAAGGCAGCAATTGCTTTTGGTGATATTAGAAGTTGAAAGCTTAATGTGTTGCCGATTATTCCAGCAGCAGTGTTAACCATTAAAAATAAACAGATCAACAGTTGCCTTAAAATATCATGAGGCTCGTTAAACTAATATTTCCAACCTTAAACCTAAATTTAAAGTTGGCATACATCTTTAACCTGGAAGCATTTTATTACAATTAATTTTATTGTTGGGATTCATTTGGCAGGAATTCGCATTAAGGTAACTGGCAGAAGAACCAAAGGGCCGATGAGGAGAATTTTTTTAATGCAGAGATTTGTTACGATCTGGAATGCCTGGAAGGGAGGTGGAAGCAGATTCAGTAATAACTTTCAAAAAGGAATTGGATAAATACTTGAAGGGGAAACAATTTCAGGATATGGGGAAAGGACAGGGGAGTGGGACTAATTGGATAGCTCTTTCAAAGAGCCGGCGCAGGCACGATTGGCCGAATGGCCTCCTTCTGTGCTGTATATCTATGATACTTTGCCCATATCCTTGTGTGCTGTGTTTGTCTGGGCCACTGACCAAATCCAAGTGACCCCCTCTCCCAGAATGAGGGCACCACTAATACAGAATAACCTGCCCACGAACTAAAAATGTGTCAGTAAGTTGGGGTCACTGTTGCCAGAATTGAGTTCCAACAACTAAAAATTACACTATTGTGATGATTGATTCTTTCTATTTAATGAGTTGGAGATGGATAGGCCATAGGCATGGGCAGGAATTTTATCTCTTATCTATCTACATTTTAGATCCTGTAATCTTGCAACTCGCATGTCAAGCAAAGTGACTGCCTTTTTCAAATCTATACTGATAAAGAAAGCCGAGGAAAAAACATTCTAGTAGTAATTTAAAAATAAAATCAGTTTTAATACTTGAGCAGTCAAACGTCAGTTAAACACCTAAAATTATTTTTAACTAATTGCAATTTCAGGGGAAATAATTGTCTTAAGCATATAAGTAATATTAAAATAATTGCACTGCTCCATAAAATTGGGAATCAAAAAGTAGAAGCATTATTTATTTGGATTTACGCATTTGGAATTTCTAAACTGAGCCAGTTACTGGGTGAATATTAACAAATTATGCATTTTGGTAAGTGCAGTAACAAATTGATAATTGCAAAACATCTGCATGAACTTGTAACCTGATTACTGAGTCCTTGCTCATTCTAACAAGGTTTGCAGGCTTATCTATTGGAAAAATGAATATCCAAGATAATAATGCTGCCATATGATTTTGAGAACACATTTCAGTTAGGAGAAGTTTCATAGTTCTATCGGTGGGGCTGTACCAAAATGGCAATTACATCATTTCACGTGTAAACATCAAGGGGGTGAAATTCGACTTGGGCTGGGATGCAAAACGGGCGGTATCACATCTATCGCCACTTATACGCCCTGTCCAAAATTTAGTTCCATTGATGTCAAGATGCGATACCGCCTGTTTTGAGTCCCTGTCCAAATCGAATTTTACTCCCTAAATGTTTGCAAACTAACATTTCATTCATAATTTTATGTCTAAATGATAAATTTCTGAAATCTGAATGGATGTGAAGTATTTTTGTTGTATTTTATCAATGTCTATACCTGTTCTGCTTAAGTTTTACCTGAAGAAACACAGCATAAATTTTAACTATCTGTGCTCAACTTGGTGGCTGTCAGAAGCAGCTCACAGTTGGTCAATGGTCTCCCCTTCAGCACCATGTAAAAAATGGAATTATCAGGAATAATCTTGATTATTTGTAAATAATAACCTCGCAGACAACAGTCAACATGAATTCAGAAGGGGGAAAATCCTGCCTGACCAAACTCCTTAACCTTATGAGGAAGCTGCATGTGAAGTCGGCAGGCAGTGTACATACTGCATTTGTCAAAGTTCCACATGGGAGACTATTAGCTAAGCTCAGGGATGTGAAAATTCAGGACATGTTTTAGGAAATACTAAGGGGGTAATTTTAACCTCCAAGAATGGGAGGGTCGGCAGTAAAAATAGTGGATTTTTGGAGCAGGACCACATCCTGACTCCAACGCATCCACTTCCGGGTTTGACCCATACGCGTTTGGATGCGTGCACGCAACAGACACCCGGAAGTCCCGCCCCCACTTAAAGCTGGCGGGTCGATACTTAAAGGGGCAATGTACCTCATGGCGATAGTTGAGGTACTTAATTTTTTATGTATTACAAAAGTAAAACAAATTTAACCTTACCTGTCCAGGTTTCCCATCGCTTCCGATTCACGTCAGGCGAAAGCAGGCGGGAAAGGTTGGATCCATGAGGTGAGGGCCTTTATTGCACAGCTTGTGGGCCTGGAGGAGCAGGAGTGCTTCATCCAGGCCCAACAAGCTCACCTGGCATGACATGACCCTACGGTCAGCCTATTTCCCTCTCCCTGGTGCTGAACCCCACCCCCACCTTGATGCTGGACCCTCCCCCAATGCTGGACCCACTCGATGTCGTCCACGGCCCTCCACCTCCCCCAACCCCTCCAATTTCTTCCAGAGCCCACAATCTCTCTCTCCATACTTCTCCCCTCTCAATGGACGGCTCCTTTCCCTCCTGACAGGCAGCCAGCCTGTCAATCTGGTCGCCTGGCGCGTGGGAAACCCAGAAGCACAAATACTTACCTTCACTTGAGTTGCGATCGCAGCTTGCGACGCACTCATTTGGCTTCTGGGTTCCCCATGCGAATATCTAAAGACGGGCTTGATTCCTGGCTCCCAGCTAAAATCATGCTCTAAGATACTGACTGAAACACAGAACAATAGCAGATGAAATTTATAGAATCATACAGCACAGAAGATGGCCATCTGGCCCATCGTGCCTGTGCCGGCTCTTTGAAAGAGCTTTCCATTAGTCCCACTCCCCTGCTCTTTCCTCATGGCCCTGCAATTCTTTCCTTTTCATGTATATCCAATTCCCTTTTTAAAATTACTATTGAACCTGCTTCCACCACCCTTTCAGGCAGCGCATTCCAGATCATAACAACGCGCTGCATAAAAAAAAATTCTCATCTCCCCCTCTGGTTCTTTTGCTAATTATCTTAAATGTCTGTCCTCTGGTCACCGACCCTCCTGCCAGTGGAAACAGCTTTTCCCTATCTACTCAATCAAAGCCCCTCTTAATTTTGAACACCTCTATTAAATCTCCCCTTAACCTTCTCTGCCCTATGGAGAACAATCCCAGCGTCTCCAGTCTCTCCACATAACTGAAGTCCCTCATCCCTGGTACCATTCTGGTAAATCTCCTCTGCACCCTCTCCAAGGCCTTGACATCCTTCCTAATATGTAATGCTTTTAATGGGGATATAAAAGTAACATGTAAAGTACTGAATGTAGGAAGGAAAGAAATGGGTGACACATGTACTGCATGAATGCTGGTGAAAAGAGCTAAGGGTAAAGTTAAAACAAATATAGGAGTCCTAGTAGACTTGATGCTGCAACTGTTGAAGATCAGCAATCACAATGCTAAGAGAATGCTGAACTGTATAGTCAAAACAATAGAGTTCAAGTCAGAGAAATACATGCCCAAATGGTATCGTGCTCTGGTCTGATCACACCTTGAGTACTGTGTGCAGTTCTAGTGACTTGAGACACAGGGGACACATTCAAGGGGTGGAAGCAGACCGGAGATAACCCATGAATGTTGTCAGGGTGGGAGGGTGGTGTTGAGTTAAGAGAGAAACAGTGAAGTAACTTGCGCTGGCAAGCCTTAAAAGAAGAATTTGAAGAGATGATCTCGTTGGGTACAGGAAAAAGTAAATTCTACGGAAAAGGTAAATCCAGAAAAGTACTTCAAATTAAATTGCGAGAGTAGGACCAAGAGGACACAGGTTCAAATTGGTGAAAGGCAGATTGAGAGTTGGTATTAGAAATTTATTCACATTGGCATGGAATAGGGTCCCAGATAGAGTAGCAAAATATAAAAATCTGAACCCATTTAAGAACCAATTAAATGCTGCAGTGGGGGACTTTAGGGTCTTTCTGGATGGATGACTAAAGGCCTTTCACATCCTAAATATCTTGCGATATTATGAAATTATATACCTCATATGACTGGTTGTGGTGGTGAGTTATGAGATTGCTTAGTTGGTAGATAAAGTATAATTCTACTCATAATTTATCTATCTATAAATAAAAGTTTTGAATTTGTTTCACTCAGAATATCCAAAGTATAGAAAAAGACAGACATTTATTTAACGCTGGTTTCTTGTGACCAGGAGCGGGAGATTCACAACCACTCACCCATCTGCAAAATTTCTTTCCTCACCCACAGCAATTAATATTTCATTAAAATTAGGATCACCTATCAATAGTAATTACATTTTGGAGCCTTAAAGTCACAGGCCTGGTTCAATACAGCTTCACCTTGAAAGGAGTACATTGTGGTGTAATGCTTCTCTTGTTTAAAACAAAAAGGTGCCACGGGAGAATCTGTTGGCGTTGGTAAGTCGGAGAGTGTTCCATAATAACAGCAGTATTATACCATTCAACACATAATGCATTATACAATAAAATGATGAATGTTTACATCTTGATAGCCTTCATCCAGTGGGTATTAAGGGATTGCCTTGAGGAATGATATATACTGCTAATGTGTAGTGGTTGGCTTGGTCTGTCCCTTTAAGACCACGAGGTATACTGTGGAAAAATGCTCTCAGTATCTCAGTATGTGTCTGTTCAGACAGTCAGCTAGTTGGTATTGCTGGGTTGAGATTTTCGATTTGTTCTTGTTTTCTAAACAGGACATTTCAGTCAATCAAGTGCATGTGTGATACAGACTTTGCATGTTTAATGGTATACATTCCAGCCAGGCAGCATTCTGTTTATATTGACTGGCTTTCGTCTGCGTTCTCGTGACCAGCACAGTACATGTGCATCTGTGCTTAAAAGCATGCATGCAGCACTCCTGGACATTATAATTTATGTTTTGAAAGGATGTGCAGGAATGTCTGAACTTGTAATACATTTTAAATAATCTCTGAAAGTTTCAAAAAGCGGCCAAGAGGTCTAGAGACGCTTTGAGCACTTTTTAATACCAGATTTGGGTAATACTATTTCCAGCATTGAATCCGGCCTGTGTGAAACTACCTCCCACTGCAGTCTGACACTGCTCTCCTTCTGATTCACACACCATTTTCCAAATAAGCACCCACAGCAAAGTTTGGGATCCAGCTCTGGACTTTAACTACAAAGGTGATACTACTGCAAAGCAGAAAATACTTTTCAACAGTGCAAAAATAAAAATTTAAATGTACACTTAAATGGTGTTTGCGGGGATATTAGGCGGAGAACCAGTGAGTTGAATGCATCCTTTGGCTTAGAGATGAGAACACAGTAAGCTAATTTACATTTCCAAAATAAAATTTTCGGTGCAGTAATATAATTAGAATGAAAGTTTAAGGCTGTTTAAGGTGCTTTAAGATGCTATACGAATCAAAATATCAAATGGTTTTCACCCTTGATATGTCGTCCTCTCTAGGATATTCAATGTTGAAGTTTTTCATTTGGAAATGTATATGTAAAAAAAGAGGGAGACAGATCAAGGGTTAAAACTATTTGATATTTTGATTCTTAAAGCATCAATATGAAGATTATTTGGAAATGTTAGTTAGTGCAACTAATACAATGCTATCCACAAGCTTAGCAACAAAACAAACAGGTCCAAGGAACTGCATTCTCTTAATCAATCCCCTGTTCAAGTTCAGCCTATTAATAGAATTAACTACTAGACAGCTTCACCTTCCCACTACTAGATAACAAACTAAAAAAAATAAAGTTGTGAAATGTGTTACCTACCTATTACAAGTATTTGTTTAGTTGAAGCATTGTACTTTTTTGTTAAATTGTTAAAGGCATGACAGGTATATTTTCCAGTGCCATTCAAAGTAATGCTATCAATGGTAAGCTGATGCCCTTTGGGTTGAAGCAAGGTATCGTTGAGATACCATTCAAATTCAGAAGGTGGGTTTGAATCCGCGGAACATGAAAAAGCAACGGCTCTTCCAGAAATGTAAACGGGTAAATCAGGGTTAATGGATATATTAGGGAGATCCGGTCCATCTAAAATAAATGCACAAATGTATCGTAATAAAATAATGCTAAAATGAAAAGCAGTAGTGGACTATACAATTATGGAGGAAACCACCACCATAGAAACTACACACCATCAATCCCACTGGTATATAAACGCAAGTCAATAAGTTGACGATCCAACATTTACTGCTAGATCTTTCACGTATGTGTGTTCTGCCTTTTGGTTTCCCTGTATTTTGTAAGAAGAGTTAACCCCTCTGCCCCCAGACTTGATGAGTAAATACATGGTGAGCTGGACAGACTAAGGATGTCCCAAATTGGTTCGTGGGCTTCGAAATTCCTAGGTTGGGAGCCTGGTATCAGTATAATTTGGGGCGGAACCTGGTCTCCTTTAATTTGTTAAACAAATTCTGTCTTGACAGCATTCAGAGGCAGGACTGGTGGGAATCTGCCAGAAATCCTGCCAGTTCTGCCTTTACTGATGCCAATTTAAAGTACACCCTGCATGAAGCAGATGTAATTACTTCTCTAATGTAGTGGTGGGGGCCCAATGCCTGTTTCCCAGTATATAATGGTGGGAGTTCAATGCCCATTTCCAAATATATAGTGGAGGGGGCCCAATGCCCGTTTCCCAATATGCAGTGGTGGGGACCCAGTGCCCGTTTCCCAGTATGTAGTGGTGGGGATCCAGTGCCCGTTTCCCAGTATGTAGTGGTGGGGGCCCAATGCCCGTTTCCCAATAGTAATCGACTACAGACCAATTAATCGGCATTCCAAAAGTGACAATGAAGCATTTCAAAGAGAATTTTGGAAAATAAACTACTTTGGCCACAGCTGCTGTGCCCCTGCCCCTGATAGAGCTGCTGGGTGCCACAGTGATTTGGGCTGGAGTCAATACAAGATGACAGTGGCAGCTGGAAATTCTGCCTCTCCGCACTTCCACCAGTGCAACGTGGCTCCAGCAATTTCAGGCCTCTGGTCTTTACCAAGCCAGCTGAGCTCAGCCAAGGTATGAATGGTAGCATTAGAGTTGAAAGTGGCAAAATCGCCAAAGTTTCCTGCTTCTGATGCTATCCAGTGACTCTTGCTGAAAGTGTGTATTTCTGGAGTTCAGAGATGGACAGGAGCAGCTTCCTGTGGTGAGTTGGAATTAGGGTAACTGCTAAAATGCGTGATCTGTAAAAACCGGCTGTGCTCACATTGCAGCAATGTTGGATCACAATTTATTGTGTTGAAATAAAATTTCTACAAAACTATATTTTGGTTTGCTCAATTATGATTTTCTTTCCCCAAACGAATGTGAATTTCAAATTTTTGGGATCTAAAAATTAACTAGTTATGGTTGTTAACTTCATGGCAAATATAAAACTGCAATTTATTCCCAAACTGAAGTAATGAAAAACTATTCTGATGCTACTTACTTTAAGTTGCTATAGATTACATAACCTGATACCACCGCTAACTGTATTATGACAGAATAGTGATGGGCAATGTCATCTAGGAATCATAATTCAATAGTGTGCACAGCCTGGAGAGTTCTTGCATTTTAGATTCGTTTGTAAATGAACAGATGTACATTCAGCCTCTCGAGCCTGTTCCACTATTCAATGAGATCATGACTGATCTTTATTCTAACTCCATTTACCCCGCTTTGGTTCCATATCCCTTGGCTAGCAAATATCTATCGATCTTAGATTTAAAGTTATTAATTTAGCTATCATCTACTGCTTTTTGATGGAGAGCTTCCACAATTCTACCACCCTTTATGTGAAGAAGTGTTTCCTAACTTCTCTCCTCAATGGCCTGACTCTGATTTTAAGGTTATATCCCCTAGTCCTAGACTCCACCACCAGCGGAAAAAGTTTCTCTCTAGCTACTTTATCAATTCATTTCAAAATCCTAAAAACCTCAATCAAATCACCTCTTAACCTTCTATATTCCAGGGCATACAAGCCTACTTTGTGTAATGTCTCCTCATAATTTAATCCTTGGAGCCCTGGTAACATTCTGGTGAATCTACGCTGCACTCCTTCCAAGGCCAATATATTGTTTCTAAGGTGCGGTGCCCAGAAATGAACAGTATTCCAAATGTGGTCTAACCAGGGCTTTCTATAGCTGTAGCAAAACTTCCTCCCCTTTATATTCTGGCCTTTTTGATTATTTATTGTACCTGACCACTACATTTTAGTGATCTGTGTACATGGACCCCTAAATCTCTTTGGATCTCCACTGTTCCGAGCTTTTCACCATTTAAAAAATAGTCGGATTGATCCCTTTTTGGTCCAAAATTGATGACCTCACACTTACCTGCATTGAAATTTATCTGCTACAGTTTTGCCCACTCACTTAATCTATCAATGTCCCTTTGTAATTTTATGCTCCCGTCTACACTACTTACTATGCCACCTATAAAAAAACCTTACTGCACCCAAAAGATCAAACTCTTACAATCACAAATTCAGGATTTGTAATAAATTATTAAAATCTGTTGGGACACTTACAGCTAACATCTAGATGATATAGGTCACTCGTCATTCCATTAACAGCGTTGTATGCATAGCACATAAATCCTCCATCGGATCTTAACACTCCAGATACAGTGAGAGTTCTATTATCACCACTTAGACCAAACCTTTTGTCAGGAATAATAGTGCTATTGTCCTCAAGCCACTGATATGAAACTGCTGTGCCTGATGCGAAGCATGTCAAAGCCACGGTGTCATTGTGTTCTATTGGGTTGGTGGCATTGGCTGTAACATTAGGCTTGGAAACAGGTTCTGTCAAAACACAGGAGATTAGTTAGCGCACTTGAAAAGTAAACTTGGAGGATGATGGATTTAGCGCCAGATTCTAAAGACAGCATTTGTGCACTGAATCTTTACCTTGTGGGTTCTTATAGAAAATAATGCTGATGATACTTTAAAATGTGCATATGTTCCATATGTTGATATCTGAGATCCAGTAGAGAAAGTAGAATATGAAGCCATTTTACTCCATCAACTTGGCACTCTTGTTATTCCTATCGCTCTCATAATAAAAAGGTTTACATGTGACCCTCCACTTTTACCTGCAGTGTGGATGTATGCCTGATTAGTACCACAGATATTTCTTAGTTCTCATATGTGAATCAGCTAACAAAAAGTGTAACTGCAAATGAAGAGGATGAAAAGTAAAATGCTGAAATCTGATCAGCCAATGGTCCGTACTTTGTGGAGCACTGATGTCATGTGTTAATGTGGAGGGAACACAACAATGGATATTCAAACAAATTGTCATTGATGCATAAGGGCCGAGATTTTTCATTGTGTAAAGGCAAATGGACAAATTATTATTAATTAACAGCTGAAGACAAAAAAATGTCAGTGAAACGTGTTGATTTTCTTTGCAAAATCCCTCCATGGTATTAAAGGGTAAAAAACAAAATAGGGGAAATTTAAAAAAACTTTTTAAAGGAGTTGTTAACGCTTCCAATTGGCTGTTAAATGAGAAATTCTGTGGAAAGAGTGCTGATTCCCTCAGGGGGCAATATGTGAAACTTTCCTTTCAGAAATGTTAGTTTAACCAGATGTTGTTGGAGGGACGATGTGCTTCTCATGGCAGTTTCAGCAAATATTATTTACATTGTCACAGCTACCGTTGATGCCACCAGCCAGATTCTGCTCTAGCCCTCAGCTCACCTCATCCTACAACAGCCCTCAGTGTAACCCTCCATCATCGCTTTCGATGTAACCCATCATGACAATCGTCAGCTGAATCCTAGATGCCAGCCGTCTGTCAACCTCTAATGGCAGCCCATATACCGCAATGAATGAAGTCAGGGTTGATTTGCAAGTTGTTTCATTTCTCTGTATTTGTTCTTTCCTTTCATTCATATGTTCCTGAGATTTGCCATCCTTTTCATTTAAAAGTAGAAGGAAAGTACTTGCATTTTATGTAACACATTTCTCAACTTCGGGACGTCACAGTGCTTCACAGCTAATTAAGTACATTGAAGTGTAGTTACTGTTGCAATGTAGGAAGATATGGCAGCCAATTTGTGCAAAGTCCCATACATAGCAATTAGATAAACTAATTTATGATATTGGTTGAGGGGAAAATGTTGGCCAGTACACTGGGAGAACTCCCCTGCTCTTTCTCGGACTGGAGGGAGGTGTACAGTGGTGTTTCCCCAGGGGTCGGTCCTGGGACCACTGCTTTTCTTGATTTATATTAATGACTTGGACTTGGGTATACAGGGCACAATTTCAAAATTTGCAGATGACACAAATTGGAAGGGTATGTTAAACAGTGAGGAGGGTGGTGATAGACTTCAAGAGGATATAGACAGGCAGGTGCATAGGCAGTCACATGGCAGATGAAATTTAATACAGAAAAATGCAAAGTTACACATTTCAGTAGGAAGAATGAGGAGAGGCAATATAAACTAGAGGGCTCAACTCTAAAAGGGGTACAGGAACAGAGAGATCTGGGGCTATATGTGCACAAATTGTTGAAGGTGGCAGGGCAGGTTGAGAAAGTGGTTAAAAATCATATGGGATCGTGGGCTTTATAAGTAGAGGCATAGAGTACAAAAGTATGGAACTCATGATGAACCTTTATAAAACATTGGTTCGGCCACAACTGGAGTATTGCGCCCAGTTCTGGGCACCGCATTTTAGGAAAGATGTAAAGGCCTTAGAGAGGGTGCAGAAGAGATTTACTAGAATGATTCCAGGGATGAGAGACTTTAGTTACATTGGTAGACTGGAGAAGCTGGGGTTGTTCTCCTTGGAACAGAGACGGTTGTGAGGAGATTTGATAGAGGTATTCAAAATCATGAAGGGTCTAGACAGAGTAGATAGAGTGAAACTGTTCCCATTGGCGGAAGCTGAGAGGAGCCGAGCCGAGCGGAGGGAGCGTCCGATAAAAGGCGGGATTTCAGAGCGCTGAGAACAGCTGAGAGGAGCCGAGCCGAGCGGAGGGAGCGTCCGATAAAAGGCGGGATTTCAGAGCGCTGAAAACAGCTGAGAGGAGCCGAGCCGAGCGGAGGGAGCGTCCGATAAAAGGCGGGATTTCAGAGCGCTGAGAACAGCTGAGAGGAGCCGAGCCGAGCGGAGGGAGCGTCCGATAAAAGGCGGGATTTCAGAGCGCTGAGAACAGCTGAGAGGAGCCGAGCCGAGCGGAGGGAGCGTCCGATAAAAGGCGGGATTTCAGAGCGCTGAGAACAGCTGAGAGGAGCCGAGCCGAGTGGAGGGAGCGTCCGATAAAAGGCGGGATTTCAGAGCGCTGAGAGGAGCCGAGCCGAGCGGAGGGAGCGTCCGATAAAAGGCGGGATTTCAGAGCGCTGAGAACAGCTGAGAGGAGCCGAGCCGAGCGGAGGGAGCGTCCGATAAAAGGCGGGATTTCAGAGCGCTGAGAACAGCTGAGAGGAGCCGAGCCGAGCGGAGGGAGCGTCCGATAAAAGGCGGGATTTCAGAGCGCTGAGAACAGCTGAGAGGAGCCGAGCCGAGCGGAGGGAGCGTCCGATAAAAGGCGGGATTTCAGAGCGCTGAGAACAGCTGAGAGGAGCCGAGCCGAGCGGAGGGAGCGTCCGATAAAAGGCGGGATTTCAGAGCGCTGAGAGGAGCCGAGCCGAGCGGAGGGAGCGTCCGATAAAAGGCGGGATTTCAGAGCGCTGAGAACAGCTGAGAGGAGCCGAGCCGAGCGGAGGGAGCGTCCGATAAAAGGCGGGATTTCAGAGCGCTGAGAACAGCTGAGAGGAGCCGACCGGAGCTGCGACCGAGTTCGAAGTGACGTCAGAAATCAGATCGGGACGCGACACAGGGGAGGCACCTGATTGGTGAGTAGGTTCAGGTGAGTATTTCTACTGATCGACAGTAACTGAAGTAAAAAGAAAGGGAAGGTCTGCAGGTCTTATAGGAAGTAGCGTTTATTTTTTAGTGAATCAAGGTCCCGAGTGTAGTTAACATTCTCTAAATTGAGAACAATTTAAAGGAGTAAACTCCTTAAAGGGAGTGGTAAGTAGTTTTTCTTTCCTTTTTTTTTCTCTTGACATTGTAGTTGTTCTTAAGCTAATTTAAGGGTTAAGTCATGGCAGGAGATCCCAGCGCCGTGTCATGTTCCTCTTGTGGGATGTGGGAATTCAGGGCTCCTTCCTGTATCCCTGATTCCTTCACCTGTGGGAAGTGTGTCCAGCTGCAGCTATTGTTTGACCGCTTGACGGCTCTGGAGCTGCGGATGGACTCACTTTGGAGCATCCGCGATGCTGAGAAAGTCGTGGATAGCACGTTCAGTGAGTTGGTCACACCGCAGATAAAAATTACTGAGGGAGATAGTGAATGGGTGACCAACAGACAGAGGAAGAGTAGGAAGGCAGTGCAGGGGTCCCCTGCGGTCATCTCCCTCCAAAACAGGTATACCGTTTTGGATACTGTTGGCGGAGATGGCTCACCAGGGGAAGGTGGCAGTGGCCAGGTTCATGGCACCGTGGCTGGCTCTGCTGCACAGGAGGGCAGGAAAAAGAGTGGCAGAGCTATAGTGATAGGGGACTCGATTGTAAGGGGAATAGACAGGCGTTTCTGCGGACGCAACCGAGACTCCAGGATGGTATGTTGCCTCCCTGGTGCAAGGGTCAAGGATGTCTCGGAGCGGCTGCAGGACATTCTGGAGGGGGAGGGTGAACAGCCAGTTGTCGTGGTGCATATAGGCACCAACGATATAGGTAAAAAACGGGATGAGGTCCTACAAGCTGAATTTAGGGAGTTAGGAGTTAAACTAAAGAGTAGGACCTCAAAGGTAGTAATCTCAGGATTGCTAGCAGTGCCACGGGTTAGTCAGAGTAGGAATGACAGGATAGCTAAGATGAATACGTGGCTTGAGAGATGGTGCAAGCTGGAGGGATTCAAATTCCTGGGCCATTGGAACCGGTTCTGGGGGAGGTGGGACCAGTACAAATTGGACGGTCTGCATCTGGGCAGGACTGGAACCAATGTCCTCGGGGGAGTGTTTGCCAGTGCTGTTGGGGAGGGTTTAAACTAATGTGGCAGGGGGATGGGAACCGATGCAGGAAGTCAGTGGGAAATAAAGTGGTGACAGAAACAAAAGGCAGTAAGGGAGAGTGTACAGAACATGACCGGACAGATGGTCTGAGAAAGCAGGGCAAAGACCAAGGGAAGTCTAGATTAAACTGCATTTATTTCAATGCAAGAAGTCTGATGGGCAAGGCAGATGAACTCAGGGCATGGATGGGTACATGGGACTGGGATGTTATAGCTATTACTGAAACATGGCTAAGGGAGGGGCAGGACTGGCAGCTCAATGTTCCAGGGTACAGATGCTATAGGAAAGATAGAGCAGGAGGTAAGAGAGGAGGGGGAGTTGCGTTCTTGATTAGGGAGAACATCACGGCAGTAGTGAGAGGGGATATATCCGAGGGTTCGCCCACTGAGTCCATATGGGTAGAACTGAAAAATAAGAAGGGAGAGATCACTTTGATAGGATTGTACTACAGACCCCCAAATAGTCAACGGGAAATTGAGGAGCAAATATGTAAGGAGATTACAGACAGCTGCAAGAAAAATAGGGTGGTAATAGTAGGGGACTTTAACTTTCCCAACATTGACTGGGACAGCCATAGCATTAGGGGCTTGGATGGAGAGAAATTTGTTGAGTGTATTCAGGAGGAATTTCTCATTCAGTATGTGGATGGCCCGACTAGAGAGGGGGCAAAACTTGACCTCCTCTTGGGAAATAAGGAAGGGCAGGTGACAGAAGTGTTAGTGAGGGATCACTTTGGGACCAGTGATCATAATTCCATTAGTTTTAAGATAGCTATGGAGAAGGATAGGTCTGGCCCAAAAGTTAAAATTCTAAATTGGGGAAAGGCCAATTTTGATGGTATTAGACAGGAACTTTCAGAAGTTGATTGGGAGAGTCTGTTGGCAGGCAAAGGGACGTCTGGTAAGTGGGAGGCTTTCAAAAGTGTGTTAACCAGGGTTCAGGGTAAGCACATTCCTTATAAAGTGAAGGGCAAGGCTGGTAGAAGTAGGGAACCTTGGATGACTCGGGAGATTGAGGCACTAGTCAAAAATAAGAAGGAGGCATATGACATGCATAGGCAGCTGGGATCAAGTGGACCCCTTGAAGAGTATAGAGATTGCCGGAGTAGAGTTAAGAGAGAAATCAGGAGGGCAAAAAGGGGATATGAGATTGCTTTGGCAGATCAGGCAAAGGTGAATCCAAAGAGCTTCTACAAATACATAAAGGGCAAAAGGGTAACTAGGGAGAGAGTAGGGCCTCTTAAGGATTAACAAGGTCATCTATGTGCGGAACCACAAGAGATGGGTGAGATCCTGAATGAATATTTCACATCGGTATTTATGGTTGAGAAAGGCATGGATGTTAGGGAACTTGGGGAAATAAATAGTGATGTCTTGAGGAGTGTACATATTACAGAGAGGGAGGTGCTGGAAGTCTTAACGCGCATCAAGGTAGATAAATCTCCGGGACCTGATGAAATGTATCCCAGGACGTTATGGGAGGTTAGGGAGGAAATTGCGGGTCCCCTAGCAGAGATATTTGAATCATCCACCGCTACAGGTGAGGTGCCTGAAGATTGGAGGGTAGCAAATGTTGTGCCTTTGTTTAAGAAGGGCGGCAGGGAAAAGCCTGGGAACTACAGACCAGTGAGCCTGACATCTGTAGTGGGTAAGTTGTTAGAGGGTATTCTGAGGGACAGAATCTACAGGCATTTGGAGAGGCAGGGACTAATTAGGAACAGTCAGCATGGTTTTGTGAGAGGAAAATCATGTCTCACGAATTTGATTGAGTTTTTTGAAGGGGTAACCAAGAAGATAGATGAGGGCTGTGCAGTAGACGTGGTCTACATGGACTTCAGCAAAGCATTTGACAAGGTACCGCATGGTAGGTTGTTACATAAGGTTAAATCTCATGGGATCCAAGGTGAGGTAGCCAATTGGATACAAAATTGGCTTGACGACAGAAGACAGAGGGTGGTTGTCGAGGGTTGTTTTTCAAACTGGATGCCTGTGTCCAGCGGTGTGCCTCAGGGATCGGTGCTGGGTCCGCTGTTATTTGTTATTTATATTAATGATTTGGATGAGAATTTAGGAGGCATGGTTAGTAAGTTTGCAGATGACACCAAGATTGGTGGCATTGTGGACAGTGAAGAAGGTTATCTAGGATTGCAACGGGATCTTGATAAATTGGGCCAGTGGGCCGATGAATGGCAGATGGAGTTTAATTTAGATAAATGTGAGGTGATGCATTTTGGTAGATCGAATCGGGCCAGGACCTACTCCGTTAATGGTAGGGCGTTGGGGAGAGTTATAGAACAAAGAGATCTAGGAGTACAGATTCATAGCTCCTTGAAAGTGGAGTCACAGGTGGATAGGGTGGTGAAGAAGGCATTCAGCATGCTTGGTTTCATTGGTCAGAACATTGAATGCAGGAGTTGGGATGTCTTGTTGAAGTTGTACAGGGCATTGGTGAGGCCACACTTGGAGTACTGTGTACAGTTCTGGTCACCCTATTATAGAAAGGATATTATTAAACTAGAAAGAGTGCAGAAAAGATTTACTAGGATGCTACCGGGACTTGATGGTTTGACTTACAGGGAGAGGTTAGACAGACTGGGACTTTATTCCCTGGAGAGTAGGAGGTTAAGGGGTGATCTTATAGAAGTCTATAAAATAATGAGGGGCATAGATAAGGTCGATAGTCAAAATCTTTTCCCAAAGGTAGGGGAGTCTATAACGAGGGGGCACAGATTTAAGGTGAGAGGGGAGAGATACAAAAGGATCCAGAGGGGCAATTTTTTCACTCAAAGGGTGGTGAGTGTCTGGAACGAGCTGCCAGAGGCAGTAGTAGAGGCGGGTACAATTTTGTCTTTTAAAAAGCATTTGGACAGTTACATGGGGAAGATGGGTATCGAGGGATATGGGCCAAGTGCAGGCAATTGGGACTAGCGTAGTGGTATAAACTGGGCGACATGGACATGTTGGGCCGAAGGGCCTGTTTCCATGTTGTAACTTCTATGATTCTATGATTCTATAAGAACCAGAGGACATAGATTTAAGGTGATTGGCAAAAGAACCAAAGGTGACATGAGGAAAAACTTTATTACACAGCGAGTGGTTAGGATCTGGAATGTACTGCCCGAGGGGGTGATGGAGGCAGACTCAATCATGGCCTTCAAAAGGGAACTGGATAAGTACTTGAAAGGAAAAAATTTGCATGGCTACGGGGATCAGGCGGGGAAGTGGGACCAGCTGGATTGCTCTTGCATAGAGCCGGCATGGACTCAATGGGATGAATGGCCTCCCTCTGAGCTGTAACCTTTCTACGATTCTATGATTCTCTAATAGTGCCATGGGATCTTTTATGTCCGCCTGAGAGGAAAGACAGGACCTCGGTTTAACGCCTCACCCAAAAGACTGCCCCACCGGCAGTGCAGCACTCCCTCAGTACTGCACTGGAGTGTCAGCTCAGATCGTGCTCAAGACCTGAAGTGGGGCTTGAACCCACATCTTTCTACCTCAGAAGCGATAGTGCTACCACTGAGTCACGGCTGAAACCGTGTAAAATAACTGACTCCTCAGCTGTGAACTCATCAATTTTAATATGGAAATGGGGCGATTTCAAGTTTTAGTTTTAGAAGCACAGGAATGAAAAGAATCAGTATACAGAAATGAATCAGGTGACAATCGAGACATCAGTTCATTTGTTTAATTATGTTGGCTGTCATTGGGGGTTCTATTGAGGGTTACCATTGCCTGTGGGAGCTGTGTTGGTTGAGGGCTTCATACAAAGGAGATCTACATGGCTTGAGAACTGACTTTTCCTTCTCTTGCTGACTTATGGATTGTCTCACATCTTTTCTAATTAAACAGCTCCTTCAGTTGCTTGAGAATTGTACAAACCAGCGTAATAGCCTGATTGCATTTACACCCGAACCAGGAACCTAACAGGAAAAAAAGCAAACAAAAAATCTTACAGACTTGCACGTTATTCACGGTTAAATTTTCTTGCGAAAAATAGGGGCCTTAGTATTGGTAGGAATGAGGAAAAAATTCTGGATTAGAATATTAATGCAGCAAATGTTGCTGTATTCAGTAGTACAATACCAGCACAGGGAGAAGTAAAAGCTAACCAAATGAATATTCTGGCGATAGTGACGTTTGCAAGAATTTTATTGAAGCAACAGATGGGGAGAGTCAACTCGGAGGAAAAAATTAAACCATTTCTTTCTGTTTTAGGTATTACGAAATGCTAATAGACCCATGATTTTTAAAGAATCTGAATTTCTCATCAACATAACTATTCTTTTAATTAAATTAAAATAAAATAACAATTTATTTTGTTAGTATTAAAGTGTTGAGCCAATTAATGTTGCTATCTCGCCCTGTCATGCTGTTCATGACTTCAGCAGACTTTTAAATTAAACAATGATTCTTGCATGCACAAATAGTATGTAAATTTGTATTACTTTTGCCTATTCTACATTACTCAATTCCATAAAATAAGTTACTGAAATAAAAGAATCAGCGAATACAATTACTGTATTACGACACATCGAACAATGAAACAAAAATAAAGTTTACCACAAGAAAAAGTGAGACATCCAACTTTTCTAGATATATTACATACCTATTACAACCATGTCCCTTGTTGTCAGGCTGTATCTTTTTGTTGCATTGTTAAAGGCCTCACAAGTGTAATTACCAGTGTTATTCAAGGTAATGTCAGCAATGATTAGCTGCTGTCCATTTTGCTCAAGAGATGTACTATTAAGATACCACTGAAATTCAGAAGGGGGGTTTGAAACAGCAGAACAGGAAAAATTCACGTTTGACCCCAAAACGTATAAAGCAAGTTGTGGGTTGATAGATATATTAAGGGATTCCGGTCCATCTAAAATAAACGCACATGTTGTTTGCAACATTTTATTTAGAAAATGTAGATTGTAAAACTAGCATGCAGCCCAGCACCACAGAACTAAATCCTAGTGAAGCCAATCCACTGCTAATTCCGCCTGCTACTAGCTAACTAATCTACAATCAAAATGAAGGAAACAGGTATGAAAACAAACTATTGTCAGCAAACGTAGGCCATGGCTCACACTCGGCAGCAGTTTAAATATTTTATTTTAAATTGTTCACAATCATTACAGAGTGATGATTACTGTTTGGCAACATGTTCTCAAAGTCACCACATATGTAGTTATTTTACATTAGTTTCTTTACTCTTTAAATAAGAGTCCGTTCCTTGTTCAGAATAGGATTATTCCACCTGTTAGCAACATTTTTAAAATTTGTCAAATTTAAGCAAAATGCCATTATTAATATCTTTAAGTGATTGAGATTTAAAGAAAAGTACACATCTTTTCTTTCACTTTCAATTTACTCTGCATCCTGAAAATAATAACTCATTTCAGTTTTAGGCTTCGATCTGTGAATTTCCCTTTGGGATCCCAATAAAATTAGTGTTTTCAATTGTGGAGAGTATTGTCGCCCAACATAAACTTATCATAGCAAGTCCATGCACGAGAACTTCAGTGATCTGGGACCGCAATCGTACCCAATTTTCCCCTCCTGAATTCAAGATGTTGAAGCCAGTTACTTCAATCCCAGCTCACTATCCACATTGCCCCTGAATTAGTACCTTGGTTGAGGTCAGCTAATTCAGGAGGATTATAGGAACTGGACTGGTAAAATTTCTGGCCTTTAAGGATCAGCTGTCCTTTGATACGTATCCAAGGTGTTGGTAAACAAGGCATGGTGTTTGTATCAATTGCACTTTAATTTAGAGATCAATGATAGATGTGATCTCAGCCATTTAAAAAATGTTTACACCAATTCCACTTAAATAAGAATACTATGGTGAAATGATTAAGTCGATTTTAATCAGTTTAATGATTTATACTGTGAAGTCAATATTCTGGTGACTTCAATCAGATAATTTGACAATGGCAATTAATCTGATGACCGATTCCTTACAGGTGACTTTGAATTGTGACTAGTTAGTGTCGCGATGAACTGCTGAGAGATGTGAGCACTGAAACAAAGCTTGTTTTCATACTTATTTTAATTATAACTTGATTATACCATTAAAAAGTGACTGACAGATGTTCAGCAAAATGATGGAAAACAATTGTGTTCATACTGTGCGATCCATACGTAATACATATTCTGGAAGGATTATTCATTTTTGGTTGATTCACAACTATATTGGTCAATAAAAAACGTTAACTGTGGTTTTGAAAAGGGGACAGCAGAACCTGTTATCACTTCCCATCAGTTAACTTTGTCATGTCTAGTCAAACCTAATGAAAGAGAAATTCAGTACAATTTAAGAGACATAAGATTGCTTAGAACTTGCAGTTTCAAAATCAATTAATTCAAATTACGTGATTTATTGTAACACTTACAGCTAACATTTAGTCGAAGTGGATCACTTGTGTTTCCATTAATCATGTTGTACGCACGGCATGTGAATTCTTCATCAGATCTCAACACTCCAGATATAGTCAAGGTGGTGTTATCGCGACTGAGACCAATCCTATCACCAGGGTCAATAGTTTTATTGTCCTTAAGCCACTGATATGAAACTGCTGTCCCTGATGCACGACATGTCAGAGCCACTGTGTCATTGTATTCTACTGGGTTGGTGTTATTGGACAAGATTGTGGGCTTAGAAACAGGTTCTGTTAAAACACAGCAGATTATTAATTGTTTGTAATATAATGTAAAAGAAGCAGGATTCAGTCAGTAGTTTCCAAAGAATATAGCTGTATGTTATGTTTTCATGCCTGAATTGCTTTGCATATCTTATTAATGTACATGGATGTAACTCAATATAACGGAATGTGGAATCATTTGTATTTAATACACATTAAATTCATCATTAATTTACAATGATTCAAATGCTTCTCCAATGGGATGTCATTGTCCACATAGTAAAGATGCAGCATGTATGGCTTTACAGCTCCATACAAAATTGTTTGAGAATAGTGGAAATGGCAATGAATATATTTTAATGCTAGAATTCAGAATTTTGCTCATATCTACATTTTAATTAAGAGAAACGTATACAGCCATCATGGGCACTGAACTTAGTTAACTGAACACATACAAAACAGTAAAATGTGAATCAACAGAAAGGAATAGATAGGGGGGTATGTTTTCCATTTTTCATTATGTTTTTTAGAGGTGGGCAGTGCTTAGAACGCCCCATTTATTGTCCATTGTTAGTTACCCTGAGAAGGTGCTTGTGAGCCCTCTTATACCACTGTAGTCATGGTGATAGTGGTGAGATGGAGAATTCCAGGATTTTGATCGTGTCAATGAAGGATCAACGATATTTGCCCAAGTCAGGATGGTGTGCGACTTGGCAGAGGACTTGGAGTTGCTGTTAACATGATATTCGTGCTCTTGTCCTTCTCAGTGATAGAGGTCACTAGGGCTCGCTGGAGATTGCTATTGTGCTGGTGAATTGTTGCAGTGTACCCAGTAGATGGCCACAATACATTGGTGATGGTGTTTAATGCACAGCTATTGAGTCCAGTGGCAAGAAAGCTGATAAAGCAGACTGATCTATCCTGGCCTGGTACTAAGCATCTTGAGCATTGCACCTGCACCCATCCATGTGAATGATGAGTATCATATTCACTTGAGCCTTGTAGATGGTGGAATGGCTTTGAATGGTCAGGAGGTGTGCTCACCCAGACCTTGCCATGCTCCTGTAATCACATTGTTGATATGGCTGATCCAGTTAAGTTTCTGGGATAATGTTGATTCCTAAGATTTTGACAGATGGGGACTCTGTGATGGTGGTGCCATTGAATGTCATGTGGAGATGGTTAGGCTTTTTCTTGTTGTAAATGGTCACTGCATGGCACTTATGCAGTGTGATTGTTACCTGCCACTTGTCAGCTCAAGCCTGATGCTGTCCAGATTCTGCTGTAAGTTGGCATGGGCAGCTGCATTATCAGAGGAGTAATGAAGGGAGCTGAACATTGTGGAATCAGTGGACAGCTCCATCCCTGACCTTAAGGCAGTGGGAAGATGCTTGATAAAGCAGCTGGAGATGGTTGGGTTGAGGATGCTGTCCTGAGGAACTCCTGTGGTGAGATCCTTGGGCTGTGATCATTGGCCTCTGACAACCACTACCTTTTTCTGTGTGTCTGGTATAACTCCATACACTGGAGTTTTTCCCCTTTGATCCCCATTGACCTCAGTGTCACTAGGGCTCCTTGACATCATACTTGCTCAAGTGCTGCCTTAGTATTGATCAGTTACTCTCATCCAATTGATTATTCCTTGAACCTTGAGGAATGCTGCCAGTTGATAGAAGCCTACCTTTGGGATTGGATGTGCTGCTCCGTGCCAAAGTGGATGCACTGGTGAGCTTAGCAAACAACACGTCATCAACAATTTGCATTTATATAACGCCTTTAACATAGTAAAACGTCCCAAGGTACTTCACAGGAGCGATTATTGAACAAATTTTGACACCGAGCCACATAAGGAGATATTAGGACAGGTGAGCAGAAGCTTGGTCAAAGCAGTAGGTTTTAAGGAGCATCTTGAAGTAGGAGAGAGAGGCAGGGAGGAGGAGAGGTTTTGGGGGAAATTCCAGAGTTTGGGGCCTAGAGAGCTGAAGGCATGGCCGCCAATGGTGGGGCAAAGGAAATTGGGGATGCACAAGTATTGAAGAAATGCAGAGTTCTCAAAGGGCTGTAGGGCTGGAGGAGGTTACTGAGATGGGGAGGATGAGGCCATGGAGGGATTTAAACACAAGGATGTTACATCTTCATGTATTGTATGGCTGTTTGAACCAATAAGCACCTCACTCCTGTGATGTCCTGTGCTGTTTCCTGGAAGCTATGAATGGCATAAAAAATTGAATGCAGTTGTATGCAAATATATTGATGTCCTGATACAAACCAGTCTAAAAGCTTCATTAGCCAAGTACACTTCGACTGCAGTTATACTATAGCTAAATGTCCTTAACTGCTATCTGTAGAGTATGAACATTGTTGGCAGATTGGAGTTATACTTCTAACTGCAACTTTCTGCAGCTGGCACTAGAGCTCAGCCACAAAAAGGCTCGTTAACATGTGCATAACTCCACTCCCCAAGCTGTCAACTGGGGAAAAAGAGGAGGGAAAAAACAACATTAATAACAATCCCTTTACAGAGGGGTGGAAAATCAAAAAAAAAATGATGAGAAAAATGGATACTGAGCCATGGTGGGAGAGTTTGAATAGATGACTGTGAGCTTGGTCAGTAACATGGATAGCATTACAAGAATTCCATCAAAAGCACTACAATTTCCATCGCCACCTTTCAAATGTGGCATGCCATGGACTGGAATTATACTACAGCCAATGTAAACTCAAAAATATGTGCAACTGCCTTTTGGAGGGGATTTCCCAGGAAACCTTAGCTTTAGTGGCTCAGAGGTCAGATCTGGACCTTGTTCCTAAGTTATACTGCCACTTTCACACCAATCTACACCTACAACTGGTCTGCATTGACGGAAAAGTGTCAGTATAATCCTAGAATCATAGAGTCTTGCAGCACAGAAGGAGGCCATTTGGCCCATCGTGCCTGTGCCGGCTCTTTGAAAGAGCTATCCAATTAGTCCCACTCCCTCTGCTTTTTCCACATGGCCCTGCAACTTTTTCCTTTTCAAGTACTTATCCAATTCCCTTTTGAAAGTTATTATTGAATCTGCTTCCACTGCCCTTTCAGGCAACGCATTCCAGATCAGAACAAGTCGCTGCATAAAAAAATTTCTTATTTCACCCTGGTTCTTTTGCCAATTATCTTAAATCTGTGTCCTCTGGTTACCAACCCTCCAGCCAGTTTCTCCCTATCTACTCTACTAAAACCCTTCATAATACTGAACACCTCTATTAAATCTCCTCTTCACCTTCTCTGCTCTAAGAACGACAATCCCAGCTTTTCTCGTCTCTTAATATAACTGAAGTCCCTCATCCTTGTTCCTGTTCTAATAAATCTCCTCTGCACCCTCTCTAAGGCCTTGATAGCCTTCCTAAAGTGTGGTGCCCAGAATTGGACATACTATTCCAGCTGAGGACTAACCAGTGATTTATAAAGGTTTATCATAACTTCCTTGCTTCTGTACTCTGTGCCTCTATTTATAAAGCCCAGGATTCCCTATGCTTTTTTAACAGCCTTATCGACTTGTCCTGCCACCTTCAATGATTTGTGTATGGGAAGTCACAGGTGTCTCTGCTCCTGCACCCCCTTTAAAATTGTACCATTTACTTTACATTGCCTTTCCTCATTTTTCCTTCCAAATGCATCATTTCACACATCTCTGAATTAGATTTCATCTGCCACGTTTCTGCCCATTTCACCAGTCTGTCTACGTCCTCCTGAAGTCTGCTATTATCATCCTCACTTTTTACTATATTTCCAAGTTTTGTGTCATCTGCACACTTTGAAATTGTGCCCCCTATTCCCAAGTCCAGGTCATTAATATATAGAAAAAAGAACAGTGGTCCTAATATCGACCTCTGGGGGACACCACTGTGTACTTCCCTCCAGTCTGAAAAAACAACTGTTCACCACTACTCTCTGCTTCCGGTATCTCAGCCAATTTTGTGTCCATGCTGCTACTGCCTCTTTAATCCCATGGGCTTCGAATTTGCTAACATGTCCATTATGATGTACTTTATAGAATGCCTTCTGAAAGTCCATATACACATCAACCCCCTCCTTAATTCCATCGAAAACCTCAAGCAAGTTTGTCAGACTCGATTTGCCTTTAACAAATGAGTTCCCTAAAACAAGCAGTTTTAACACTGAACACTGAACTTTATTGTCCGGTCAGTACACATTTGCCAGTGAGTGAGGTTATGAAATAAAACACACAGGGGTAGATATTCAGTTTGCCGCCTGGGCATTAAACTGGCATTGCAGATTGGCTGCCTATTGTAGAAACCACTATACCCATTTTCATTTCCATTTCCACAAACTCTACGTAAAAAAAGCGCAGTCACATCAACAGAATAAAGATGCTTTTTCCTTCCTTTTTTGTAATTTCAAAACTTATGCAGACTAACCATATGATTATATGAGGGACAAAATAAACAAACGTGCAAGTAGACAAAGGTATACTAGTGATATACAATTCCTGCTACTGCTACTACTACAAACAAATACAAAGTTCACAAGTTACAGCAACACTTTTACCTTCTCCAGGTATCATCATTACGTACCTACCACAACCATGTCCCTTGTTGTCAGGCTGTATCTTTTTGTTGCGTTGTTAAAGGCCTCACAAGTGTAATTACCAGTGTTATTCAAGGAAATGTCAGTAATGATTAGCTGCTGCCCATTTTGCTCAAGAGATGTACTACTGAGATACCACTGAAATTCAGAAGGGGGGTTTGAAATGGCAGAACAGGAAAAATTCACGTTTGACCCCGAAACGTAGAAAGTAAGTTGTGGGTTGATGGATATATTAAGGGATTCCGGTCCATCTAAAATAAACACACATGTTGTTTGCCACATTTTATTTAGAAAATGTAGACTGTAAAATTAGCATGCAGTCCAGCACCACAGAACTAAATCCTACTAAATCCCATTGAAGCTACTCCAATGCTAATTCTGCTTGCTACGAGCTAGTCATATCTATAACCGAAATGAAGGAAACAGGTATGAAAACAAGCTATTGTCAGCAAGCTCACACTTGACAGCATTTTAAATATTTTATTTTAAACAAACATTGCAGAGCTATGATTACTGTTTGGCCACATGTATTCCATGTATTTTATTTTAAACATTGCAGAGCTATGATTACTGTTTGGCCACATGTATTCCAAGTCACCACATAAATAATTATTTTACATTAGTTTCTTCACTCTTTTTAAATAGAGTCTATTCCTTGTTCAGATATGGATTTTTCCACCTGTTAACAACATTTTTTAAATTTGTCAAATTTAATGCAAAAACATCATTATTGATTTCTTTAAATCTTACCTACTAAAAGATAAGTACATGTGTTTTTTTTCACTTGGATAATTTGCTTTCCATCCTGAAAATAATAAATAATATAGGGCTTTGGTGAAACCACACCTTGAGTACTGTGTACAGTTTTGGTCTCTTTACCTAAGGAAGGATATACTTGCCTTAGAGGCAACAAAGGTTCACTAGATTGATTCCTGGGATGAGAAGGTTGTCCTGTGAGGAGAGATTGTGAAGAATGGGCCTATATTCTCTGGAGTTTAGAAGACTGATAGGTGATCTCATTGAAACTTATAAAATTCTTTGAGGGCTTGACAGGGTTGATACTGAGAGGCTGTTTCCGTTGGCCGGAGAGTCTAGAACTAGGGGGCATAGTCTCAGGATAAGGGGCCGGGCATTTAGGACTAAGTAGAGGAGGAATTTCTTCACTCAGAGGGTGGTGAATCTTTGGAATTCTCTACTCCGGAGGGCTATAGATGCTCAGTCATTGAGTATATTCAAGGCTGAGATCGATGAATTTTTGGACTCTGAGGGAATCAAGGTGTATGGGGATCAGGCGGGAAAGTAGAGTTGAGGTCGAAGATCAGCCATGATCTTATTGAATGGTGGAGCAGGCTCGAGGTGTCCTACAGCCTATTCCTGCTCCTATTTCTTATGTTCTTATGTCAATGTTATGGTGACTTCAATCAGATAATTTGATAATTATAATTAATTTTACAGTTCTTGACCGATTCCTCACAGGTGACTTTGAATTGTGACTAGTTAGTGTCGCGATGAACTGCTGAGAGATGTGAGTACTGAAACAAAGCTTGTTTTCATACTTATTTTAATTATAACTTGATTATATCAGCAAAAGGAACTGACAGATATTCAGCAAAATGATGGAAAACAAAATTGTCGATCCATGCATAATAGATAATCAGCAAGGATTATGATTTATAACAATATTAGTCAATACAAAACGTGTAAACTGTGGTTTGAAAAGGGGACATCAGAACCTGTTGTCACTTCCCATGAGTTAACTTTGCCATGTCTAATCAAACCTAACGGGCCAGAAATCGCGCAACGCAGCAAGGCAACACTCACCGCATCACCAGTGAATTAAATTAATGAAAATACTTACTGCGAACTCTGTGGTGTCGAACTGCTTGAATTTGAACTTTAAAAAAATGTGCGCTATCAGCTCAGCCTCTGAGCAGCGTGAGTTGCTGTGCAGCTGGAAAAAGTGTGCGAGGAGAAGACACGCCCACAAAACCTGTCGGCAAGAGAAGTCCCGCCCACAGATTCAGGCTGCATTGCTCAAGCAGGCAAGCAGACTTCCTTCATTCAAAGTTAGTATTCTGTATATCATTGTAAATAAAAATTTTAATTTTTTTATATACAAAAAGCCAAAGAAATAATTGAACTAAATTAAAGAGACAGAAGGGAAAAGTAAAAAAAAATCTTTCAATTAAAAAAAAAATTTTCATCACCAAAAAACTATTAAAATAAGGAGTAATATGAGACTCCACATTTTTAAAAGTTAACTTTTAGTTGTTCGGCTGTCATTAAGACGGTTAAATCTCAGTTTAGACCTGATATTTTTATATGCACCTGTTTGGTGGCGTAATTAGTCACTTCCCAGCTGGGCAGATGAGCAAGTTGGCGCTATTTCAATGGTTTCTCTGATTGCAGCTTGCGATGACCCTTTAATTGGAAGCTGTCATATTGCCTGCGCACCACTTGGAGCAAGTTCTGGATTTCCGTGTTTTACTGCGCATGAGCAAACGCAGGAACTTGCTCCTTCAATTCACCACTAAAAACTGAGAGCGCTGTTGAGCTTCTCCGTTATTTAGGGAGCGATTTCTGGCCCAATGAAAATGAAATTCAGTACAATTTAAGAGACACGATACATTGCTTAGATCTTGCAGTGTCAAAATCAGCAGGTTTCAAAATCAATTAATTCAAATTACGTGATTTATTGTAACACTTACAGCTAACATTTAGTAGAAGTGGATCACTTGTGTTTCCATTAATCATGTTGTACGCATGGCATGTGAATTCTTCATCAGATCTCAATACTCCAGATATAGTCAAGGTGGTGTTATCACTACTGAGACCAATCCTATCACCAGGGTCAATAGTTTTATTGTCCTTAAGCCACTGATATGAAACTGCTGTCCCTGATGCATGACATGTCAGAGCCACTGTGTCATTGTGTTCTACTGGGTTGGTGTTATTGGACAAGATAGTGGGCTGAGAAACAGGTTCTGTTGAAACACAGCAGATTATTAATTGTTTGTAATATAATGTAGAGGAAGCAGGATTCAGTCAGTAGTTTCCAAAGAATGTAGCTGTACATTACGTTTTCATGCCTGAATATTTTATCATTGTACATGGACATAATGTAATATAACAGAATGTGGAATCATTTGTATTTAATACACATTATATTCATCATTAATTTACAATGAATCAGATGCTTCTCCAATGGGATGTCATTGTCCACATAGTAAAGATGCAGCATGTATGGCTTTACAGATCCATACAAAATTGTTTGAGAATAGTGGAAATGGCAATGAATATATTTTATGCTAGAATTCAGAATTTTGCTCATATCTACATTTTAATTAAGAGAAACGTATACAGATATCATGGGCACTGAATTAGTTAACTGAACAATACAAAACAGTAAAATGTGAATCAACAGAAAGGTATCGATAGTGGGGTTTGTCTTCAATTTTTCTTTATTTCTTCTTGGGAGCTGGGCAATGCTCAGAACGCCCCAATTATTGTCCATTATTAGTTACCATGAGAAGGTGCTGGTGAGCCCTCTTAAACCATTGTAGTAATGCTGGTGTGAGATGGAAAATTGCTGGATTTTGATCGTGTCAATAAAGGAACAGCGATATTTTCCTCAGTCAGGATGGTGTGCAACTTGGCAGAGAACTTGGACGTGCTGTTAACATGATATTCGTGCTCTTGTCCTTCTCAGTGATAGAGGACACGGGACTGGGAATTGCTATTGTGCCTGGTGAATTGTTGCAATGTGCCCTATAGATAGCCGCATCGTTTGGGATTGGATGAGCTGCTCCATGCCAAAGATGATGCATTGGTGAGCTTAGCAAACAGTACATCATCAACAACAACTACAACTTGCATTTAGAAAATGCCTTTAACGTAGTAAAATGCCTCAGGCGCTTCACAGGAGCAATTATCAAATAAAATTTGACACCGAGCCATATAAGGACATGTTCGGACAGGTGATCAAAAGCTTGGTCAAAGAGGTAGGTTTTACGGAGCATAATGAAGGTGGGTAGAGTGGTAGGGAGGTGGAGAGCTGGATTTCCAGAGCTTAGGGCTGAAAGCATGGCCGCCAATAGTGAGGTGAAGGAAATTGGGGATGCACAAGTAGCCAGAATTGAAGGAACGCAGAGTTCTCAGTGGGTGGTTGGGCTACAGGAGATTACAGAGATGGAGACAGGCGAGGCCATGGAGGAATTTGAACGAGGGTGTTACATCCTCAGGTATTGCATGGCTGTTTGAACCAATTAGCACCTCACTCCTGTGATGTGTCCTGGAAGCTGTGAGTGGCATAAAAATTGAGTGCAGCTGTATGCTGGTATATTGATTTCCTGAAACGAATCAGTCTAAAAGATTCATTGGTCAAGTATACTTCAACTGCAGTTATGCTGTAGCTAAGTGTCTCTAACTGCTATATGTAGATTCTGAGCATTGTTGGCAGATTGGAGATAAACTGGAGAATTCAGGAGGAGAGGGAGTGGATGACCACCAGGCAGGCAGTGCAGGAATCCAAGCTTTTGATCACCTGTCCTAATATGTCCTTATATGGCTCGGTGTCAAATTTTGTCTGATAATTGCTCCCGTGAAGCACCTGAGGATGACCACCAGGCAGGCAGTGCAGGAATCCCCTGTGAGTGTGGCACTCACAAATGGGTATTCAGTGTTTAACACCAGTGAGAGTGATAGCACCTCAGGAGAAAATCCACAGCACCATGAGAGACGCTGCTGCACAGGAGGGCACGAGGAAGTGTAGAAATGCAGTTGTTATAGGGGATTCGATCGTCAGGGGAATAGACAGGCGTTTCTGCAACCATCGACATGAGTCCCGCATGGTGTGTTGCCAGGGTAAAGGATATCACTGAGAGGGTGTAGACGGTTTGAGGGGGGAAGGGGAACAGCCAGGAATCATGGTCAACGTGTGAACCAATGACACAGGAAGGAAAAGTGTCGAGGTCCTGCAGTCAGAGTTTCAGGAGCAAGGGAGGAAGTTAAAAAGCAGGGCCTCATAGGCAGTGATCTCTGGATTACTGCCGGTGCCACGTGCTAGTGATTATAGGAATAGTAGGATAAGACAGGTTAATGCGTGGCTGGAGAATGGTGCAGGAGGGAGGGCTTCAGATTCCTGGGGCACTGTGACCAGTTCTGGGGCAGGAGGGACTGTACAAGCCGGATGGGTTGCACCTAAACAGAATTGGGAAACAATGTCCATGCAGGCAGGTTAACTAATGCTATGGGGGAGTGTTTAAACTAATTTGATAGGGGACAGGGCACCAGAATGAAAGATGAGAGAAGAGAGACACTAGAGTCAAGAATAGTTTAGAAATAAGTGGGATCAAACAAGAAGCAAACGCGAGGCACTCTAAGATGGGTTTGGAGTGCATGTGTATAAATGCAGGTAGCATAGTAAATAAGGTCGGTGAGCTGCAGGTACAAGTCGCCACATGGGACTATGATATAGCGGCAATAACAGAGCCCTGGCTCAAAGAAGGGGAGGATTGGCTGGTTAATATTCCTGACTACAAGGCATTCAAGAAAGATGGGGAAGGAAAGAAAGGAGGGGGGTGGTGGCAGTATTGATCAAAGAAATTATTATAGCACTGGAAAGGGATGATGTAGTTGAAGGGTCAAAGTCAGAATCTATTTGGTTAGAATTAAGGAACAATAGAGGAGCTATTATACTACTGGGTGTATACTATAGGCCACCAAATAGTGGGAAGGAAATAGAGGAGCAAATTTGCAGGCAAGTTACAAAAAGATGCAAGAACTATAGAGTAGTGATAATGGGGGACTTCAATTATCCCGATATAGACTGGGACAGTAACAGTGTAAAGGGCAAAGAGGGGGAAGAATTTCTGAAATGTACACAAGAGAACGTTCTTGATCAGTGTATTTCCAGCCAACGAGGAAGGAAGCAGTGCTGGATCTAGTTCTGGGGAATGAAATGGGGCAGATGGAGCATGTTTCAGTGGGGGAGCATTTGGGGAACAGTGATCATAATATCATTAGGTTTAGAATAGTTATGGAAAAGCACAAGGCACAGTAAAGCGTAAAAATACTTAACTGGAGGAGGGCTAACTTCAGTGAGTTAAAAAGGGATCTTGTCCTGATGGATTGGAATCAAAAATTGATAGGCAAAACAGTAAGTGAACAACGGGAGACCTTCAAGGAGGAGATGGTTCGGGTACAGAGTAGATACATTCCCACAAGGGGGAAAAGAAGGGCATCCAAAGCTAGAGCTCCCTGGATGTCTAAAGATATAGAGATTAAAATTAAACAGTGTAAGGTTCATAAAACAGTAGAGAACCAAGCTAAGTACAGATAGTACAGAGGAGCTCTAAAAAAGGAATAGGGGACAAAGAGAGAGTATGAGAATAGATTAGTGGCTAACATAAAAGGGAACCCAAAAATCTTTAATAAACATATAAAAAGTAAAAGGGTAGTCAAAGGAAGGGTGGGGCTGATTAGGGACAAAAAAGGAGATCTTGTGGAGGCAGAGGGCATGGCTGAGGTATTAAATGAATACTTTGCATCAGTCTTCATGAGAGAAGAGGATGCTGCCATTGTAGCAGTAAAGAAGGAGGTAGTAGTGATATTGGATAGGATAAAAATAGATAAAGAGGAGGTACTTAAAAGGTTGGCAGTACTCAAAGTAGAAAAGTCCCCTGGTCCAGATGAGATGCGTCGTAGGTTACGTAGGAATGCGTAGGAATTGCGTAGGCTCTGGCCACAGTCTTCCAATCTTCCTGAGACATGGGATCAGTATCAGAAGACTGGAGGATTGCAAATGTTACACCCCTGTTCAAAAAAGGCGAGAGGGATAACCCAGCAATTACAGGCCAATCAACCTAACGTCAGTGGTGGGGAAACTGTTAGGCAATAATCCGGGACGAAGTTAATTGGCACTTGGAAAAATATGGGCTAATAAATAAAAGTCAGCATGTATTTGTTAAAGGAAATCGTGTTTGACTAACTTGATTGAGTTCTGTGATGAAGTAATGGAGGGGGTTGATGAGGGTAGTGTGGTCGATGATGTGTATATGGACTTTCAAAAGGCATTTGATAAAGTAACACATAATAGACTTGTAAGCAAAATTAAAGCCCATGGGCTTAAAGGGACAGTGGCTAAGGGATAGAAAGCAGAGAGTAGTGGTGAACGGTTGTTTTTCATACTGATGGGAAGTATACAGTGGTGTTCCCCAGGGGTCAGCATTAGGACCACTGCTCTTTTTGATATATATTAACAACCTGGACTTGGATATACAGGGTGTAATTTCAAAATTTACAGATGACACGAAACTCGGGAAAGTAGTAAACAATTTGGAGGATAGTAACAGATGTCAGGAGGACATAGACAGACTGGTTAAAAGGGCTGACACATGGCAGATGAAATTTAACACAGAGAAGTGTGAAGTGATGCAATTTGGTCAGAAGAATGAGGAGAGGCAATAAAAACTAAATGGTACAATTTTAAAGGGGGTATAGGAACAGAGAGACCTGGGGGTGAATTAACACAAATCTTTGAAGGTGGCAGGTGAGAAGGCTGTTAAAAAACAATATGCAATCCTGGGTTTTATTAATAGAGGCATAGAGTACAAAAGTAGGGAAGTTATGCTAAACCTTTATAAAACACGGGTTTGGCCACAGCTGAAGTACTGTGTTGAATTCTGGGCACCACACTTTAGGAAGGATGTCAAGGCCTTGGAGAGGGTGCAGAAAAGATTAACCAGAATGGTACCAGGGATGAGGGACTTCAGTTATGTGGAGAGACTGGAGAAGCTGGGGTTGATTTCCTGCGAGCAGAGGCTAAATGGAGATTTGATAGAGGTGTTCAAAATCATGAAGGGTTTTGATAGAGTAAATAAGGAGAAATTTTTCGCAGTGACAGAAGGGTCGGTAACCAGAAGACACAGATTTAAGGTTTTTGGCAAAAGAACCAGAGGTGACATAAGGAAACATTTTTTTACCCAGAGAGTTATGACCTGGAATGCGCTGCCTGAAGGGGCGGTGGAAGCAGATTCAATAATAACTTTCAAAAGGGAATTGGATAAATACTTGAAGGGAAAAATTTACAGGGCTGCAGGGACAGAGCAAAAGAGTGGGACAAATTGGATAGCCTTTTCAAAGAGCCGGCACAGGCATGTTGAGCCAAATGGCTCCTTCTGTGCTGTAATATACTATGATACTTCTGACTGCAACTTTCTGCAGCTGGTACTTGAACTCAGCTGCTTGTTAATATGTGCATAGCCCAACTCCCCAAGCTGTCAATTTTTAGTGTCATATAAGCGAGCACTGAGGAGAAAGAGGAGAGAAAGAACCACATCAATAACAATCCCTTTACAGAGAGGTGGAGAAACAAAAAAAAAATGAAAAGAATGGATACTGAACCACGGTGGGAGAGTTTGGGTAGATGACCGTAAGCTTGGTCAAAAACATGAATAGCTTTAAAAGAATTCCATCAAAAGCATTACAATTTCCATTGCCACTTTTAAAATGTGGAATGCCATGGACAGGAATTATACTGAAGCCTATGTAAACTCAAAAATGTGTGCTACTGCCTTTTGGAGGAGGTTTCCCAGTGAGGCTTAGCTTTAGTGGCTCAGGAGTCGGATCTGGACCTTGTTCCTAAGTTATACTGCCACTTTCACAACAATCTACACCCACAATTGGTCTGCATTGATGAAAAAGTGTCAGTATAATCATGGAATCATGCAGCACAGAAGGAGGCCATTTGGCCAATCGTGCTTGTGACCAAAGAGCTACCCAATTAGTCCCACTCCCCCTGCTCTTTCCCCGTAGCCCTGCGAACTTTCCCTTTCCAAGTACTTATCCAATTCCCTTTTGAAAGTTACTATTGAATCTGCTTCCACCACCCTCTCAGGTACTGCATTCCAGATCATAATTCGCTCGTTTCTTTTGCCAATTATCTTAAATCTGTGTCTTCTGCTTACCGACCCTCCTGCCAATGGAAACAGTTTCTCCCTATCTACTCTACCAAATCCCTTCATGATTTGGAACAGCTCTATTAAATCTCCCCTTAACCTTCTCTGTTCTAAGGAGCAAAATCCCAGCTTCTCCAGTCTCTCCACATAACTGAAGTCCTTCATCCCTGGTACCATTCTAGTAAATCTCCTCTGCATCTTCTCCAAGGCCTTCCTAAAGTGTGGTGCCCAGAATTGGACACAATATTCCACCTGAGGCCTAACCAGTGATTTATAGAGATTTCCTTGCTTTTGTACTCTATGCCTCTTTTGTAAAGCCCAGAATCTCGTATGCTTTTTTGTAAAACAGCCTTATCGACTTATCCCGCCACCTTTATTGATGTGTGTGTGTGTGAACCCCCACAGGTCTCTCTGTTCCTGCACCCCCTTTAAAATTGTACCATTTACTTTATATTGACTCTCCTCATTCTTCCTTCCAAATGCATCATTTCACACATCTGAGCATTAAATTTCATCGGCCATGTGTCTGCCCATTTCACCAGTCTGTCTATGTGCTCCTGAAGTCTGCTACTATCCTCATCATTGTTTACTACATTTCCAAGTTTTGTCATCTGCAAACTTTGAAATTATGCCTCCTACATGCAAGTCCAGGTCATTAATATAAAGAATAAAGGGCAGTGGTCCTAACACTGACCCCTGGGGGACACCACAGTATACTTCCCTCCAGTCTGAAAAAACTGTTCACCACTACTCTCTGCTTTCTTTCTCTTAGCCAATTTTGTATCCACACTGCCACTGTCCCTTTAATCTCATGGGCCTCGATTTTGCTGACAAATCTATTATGAGGCACTTTATAGAACGCCTTCTGAAAGTCCATATACACAACATCAACTGCACTACCTTCATCAACCCTCTGTTATTTCATCAAAGAACTCAAGCAAGTTTGTCAGACACGATTTGCCTTGAGCAAATAAGTGTTCCCTAAAACTGTCAGTCCTAATACTGAACATCCTGTGTTGCCCAGTCAGTACACATTTGCGAATGAGTGAGGTACAAAATAAGTGAGGTACAGGGGTATATTCAACTTGCTGCTTGGGCGTTAAACTGGCATTGCAGATTGGCTGCCTGTTATAGAAACCACTATAAGCATTTTCATTTCAATTTCCACAAAGTCTATGTAGAAAAAGCACAGTCACAAAAAAGAATAAAGATGCTTTGTTCTTTTTTGTTGTAATTTCACAACTTACGCAAACGAACCATATGATTGTGAGGGACAAAATAAACAATTGCACAAGTAGACGCAGGTATACTAGTGATAGACAATTACTGCTACTACTACTACAACAAACAAAAATGAAATTCACAAGTTCCAGCAACATCTTCTCCAGGTATCATCATGACGTACCTACCACAACCATGTTCCTTGTTGTCAGGCTGTATCTTTTTGTTGCATTGTTAAAGGCCTCACAAGTGTAATTACCAGTGTTATTCAAGGAAATGTCAGCAATGATTAGCTGCTGTCCATTTTGCTCAAGAGATGTACTATTGAGATACCACTGAAATTCAGAAGGGGGGTTTGAAACGGCAGAACAGAAAAAATTCACTTTTGACCCCAAAATGTATAAAGTAAGTTGTGGGTTGATGGATATATTAAGGGATTCCGGTCCATCTAAAATAAACGCACATGTTGGATGCAACATTTTATTTAGAAAATTAGACTGTAAAACTAGCATGCATCTTTCACCACAGAACTAAATCCCACTAAATCCCAATGGAACCACTCCACTACTAATTCTATCCATCACCCATATAATTCAGATCTATATTGAAATGAACTAAACAGCTATGAAAACAAACCTATGAGTTAAAGTACACGTATAAAACAAAGCTTTGTTCCAAAATAACTACCACCTTTCAGGTTCATACTTTGCAGTTTTTTCATTGTTCTTTTTAACATGTTCATTAGTATTGAAGTAAAGAGCGAAAAGGTTTATATCCTGGACATCCTTTGCTGTCTTATCAAGGATCACATGTGGGAGGAGACAACTCTGGATTATGGTTTTGTGTAAAGACCAAAGATGATTGAGGAAGTTAAGGTTTGGAATACATCTTGGAAACAGCGACCATAATATGTTTACGGTCAGAGTTTAGTGTCAGACTCATCCTGGATATGTTTATTCTTAATTTTTTGAAGGCGGACTTTGGAGTATTTGGCTGGACTGGAACAGATTGTGAGAGACAAAGCTTGGGGGAGAAGTTGTAACTTTTTAATATGCAATGCATGAATTACAAAGTGAATTTACACCATAGTAAGAAACAAGAGGTAACAATAGGTGCAAGGAATAAGGGCAAAAAATTGCAAGGGGGTTCTTCCAATGTACTGGCCAACATTTATCCCTCAAATGACACCACCAAAACAGGTTAATTGGTCATTTTTTCTCATCGCTGTTTGTGGGATCTTGCTGTGGGCAAATTGGCTGCTGAGTTTCCCTACATTAAAACAGTGACTACACTTCAAAAGTATTTCATTGGCTGTGAAGCACTTTGGGACATTCTGAGGTTGTTAAAGGTGCTATATAAATGCAAGTTCTTTCTATCTGTTCCTTCCTAAAATATTTATCTTCAACTTCAGTGATGGACAAAAAGGAATGTAAGGACAGGGTGAAGACTGTTTCAAAATAGACAAGGTGATTAGGATTGCAAGGAATGTAAAAACAATATAAAGGATTTATATTAATACAGCAGATTAAACAAAGAGTCAAGGAAGTAGTAATACCTTTGAAAGGCACCAGTGGGTCTGTGGTATTGGGCAATTAGGAAATGGTGGCTATCCTGGACAGTTTATATTGGTGTTCACATAAGAAGCCTCTGATTCTCTCTTTGTAGTGACGATTGATTTTGTAAGAAATTAGGAGGGAATTTTAAGGACAATAGTAATTACTGATAAGGAAGTGTTGGCAATGTTGAAGGCACTGAAAGATAAGGCCCTGGACTGGATGTCCTGCATACAAAGAAACTGGGAAACAAAATTGGTCATGTTGTAGTGGGGATCTTAGGGAATCATTAGAATTGGGAGTTTTACTGAAGGATTGGAAAGGAGGAAACTTAACAGCTATCTTTAAAAAAAGAGCAAAACAACTGTCCTAGAAAGGACAAAGCCAGTGAACCTATGTATCAAACATTAGAGGTCATCCTGAAGAAGGGTATTTTGAAACAGCCAGAGAAACATGAAACCATGAGGGTAAGTAAGTGTGGCTCTATGTGGAAGATCATACTTGATAAACATGTCAGAATCCTTAGAGGAGATATAAGAGCTTGTGGATAAAAAGAACACAGCAGACATTATTTATTTGGACTTCAGTAAGCCTTCTGATATACTACAATGTGGCAGGTTGGTCCATTTGGTTAAAAGGCATGGACTAGGTGGGTAATTATTGAAGAGGATTGGGCAACTGGTTGCATCAAAAGAGACAGAAGGTGGTCGTGCATGGGGCGGCCTCGGAGCATGGTACGTGATCAGTGCCGAGACCTTTGCTATTCACGTGGTGTATCAACGACTTGGAAGTAGAGATTCAGACCAAAATTGCCAACATTTCCCATTAACAGCAAATCGGAGGAAGCTGCAAATAATCATGGGTAGGCTGATCAGATGCGGAAGTTGAGCTGAGAAATGCCGAATGAAATTGTTAAGAGCGTAAAATGATGAGACTAGGAAAGGAGAATAAACACTGGAATTATAAACTAAGTTGTGTTAGTCTGCAAGATACAGCACCAGAAAAGAATTTGGTGATATTGGTGGACAGATCAATGAAACCATTTGCATAGTGCGTGGCAACAGTAAATTAGACAAATGGGATGCTGGGTTGAATATTGCATTGAATATAATACAAATCACAGGATGAGATTTTAAGCCTATACAGGACATTTATTCATCCCTATCTCAATTACTGTGTCCAATTCTAGTCACCAGATTACAAGAAGAACATCATGGTACTGATATCTGGTATCAGACGCCAAAACTATAAGGAGAGTACAGAAACTGAGTTTGTTTAAACTAGAAAGCAGTAGACTGAGAGGGGATCTTATTGAACTATTCAAGATCCTAGTATGGACAAGTTGAACCCTGAGTAACTGTTTGCCATGGCCATCAAGGACAACAAGGGAGCATAGGATGAAACTCAGAAGAGGAAAGGTGAAAGTCCATATCAGATATAACTACTTCACACAGAGGTTGATGAATCTTTGGAATGGTCTGCCCAGGGAGGTGATGGAGTCTGAGAACATCAGTAAATTAAGGAAAGTTGGACAGACAATGGTGAAAAAAGCAGACAAGGAATATAGCTAGTGAACAGTGTATTATGTTTTTGAACTTTGGGGCTACCCAGGTGGACTAAAATGGGCTTTTCACCGTCCTGTAAATTCATAATTTGTAATTTTTCAAAAAATAATAAACCTATCAATTGACATCAAATTCTTATTTACCTTTTTAATAAAACAGAGCCTGAATCTGATTTAGATTTAGAATTTGCCACTTGCTGAAAACATTGCTCAAATTTCCTCAAAGTTTATCCACAAAATAAATGTACATGAAAATATTTTCTCTGTACACCAGGTTTACAACTTTGATAGTTAGTGCCCGTAGAGAATCTCTCCCCCCCACCCCGCCATTGTACTTTTAAATCAGTTGCACTTTAATTTTAGAGAATGACAAGTCATGATGTGTTATGTCATTTTAAATTTTACACCAATTCTAATTACATTAAATGCCAATCGTAAAATTAGGATGTGTTTGATCTTAACAAGCACAGCTTGTTATGATGCCATTGGTGGGGATAAAAGTAATTAGTCTTACAGTTTTTGGCAACACGGTAATTATCAGTGACTTTGTATTACAATTACAACAATTAATGTAATAATTAATTTGCTGAGAGGTGATGATGATGAAATCTAAAGCTTTATTTCATACATCTTACGTCAATTCTAAGATGATTCTATCACTGGCAAGATGATAGTTTTTCAGCAAAATCAAGAAAAAACAATCCTGGATCATGCCATTTGTAATAAGTAATATAACATCTTCATTTTAAGTTGAATATATTTATCATTACATAATGTAAATTAGCATTTTGAATAGACACCATGATACCAAATGCCCCATCAATCAACTTTCTTATATATTACCAAACCTACTGAAGATAAATTGACTAGAATTGTATAAATTTTAAACCCAAAAATGTAACATAGAAGCCATACATTGTTTGCAAAGTACATATTAGATATCTCAATCAGAAAAGGAAATCCGATTTCTTCCCTTCAATCCTCCCCATGCTAAACTCACTAGGTTTGGTAATAATTAACAAAGCAAATAAAATATTTCAATAATTTACTGTGACACTTACAGCTAATGTTTAGATAATATGGCTTGCTTCTGCTTCCGTCAATAGAATTATATGCATGGCACACAAATCCTCCATCAGACCTCAACACTCCAGATATAGTGAGGGTTTTATTATCAGCACTGAGACCAATCCTACCACCAGGGTTCAAAGTTTTATTTCCTTTAAGCCATTTATATGAATCTGCTTGCCCTTGAGCACTACATGTCAAAGTCACTGTGTCATTGTGTTCTACAGGATATGTGTTATTGGATGAGACGATAGGCTTAGAAATAGATTCTGTCAAAATACAGGAGATAGTTGTTCATGTGCACAATATGATGTAGAGGAGATTGATACAGTTGTTACAGTTAATCAGCATATTAATATCTGAGCTTCTTGAAATCTTATTCTAATACTGTTGCATCCTTGTGACTGGAAGACTAAAATTACAAAATACAGTATTATCAAATAGTAGTACTTTGGACATAGATATACAGCTATTTAAATATGCTGCTGCATATTGTGCAAATACAAAATGGAAGAACAGTGTAAGAAAACCATAGATTCCTACCATGGAAACTGAACTCAAAAAACGTGAAAAATATCAGTAAAAGACTATTTTTGACAAAGAAGTTTATATCATGGGTTCCAAATAACATCCTATGTTAGGTTTAGAATGTTGCAACACAAACAAGCCTAAAAGTAAGTTCACAAAATTAGTACATTTATAATGAATGCAATCAAACAAATAGGAAAACACAGACTGAGATGTCTTAACTAGAGGAAACCTTCAAAATGACATTTACCATCTCGCTACATGTAACCACCAGAGCAAATATTCCCCAAATGTGACAAATTACAAAATCACTTCTTCCAAAAGGCAGATGTGTCACATACTGCTGGAATAACCTGTGACCAGACCAGTCTCTGGAAGAACTATTTACTTAGGGGCCAGTTGATCGCTGAAAATGTTTGTGGTGTGAGTCCATTAATGGGAGGATGGTGCCCCAGTGATTCTGGGCATGCCGACCGCTCAACTAAATAGAAGCTTGAACATTTTTTTAAATCACTTAGGGGTACAGACAGCCTTCAAGACTTTTAGTGGAATTGTAACATCCCTAAGGCTGAAGTGATTGCTTTGTGACTTTACTGCTCTGCTCCAGAAATTACAGTTGTGTTTTCCAAGTACTTTTCTCCTGATTTATTAGTTATATTTTTTAAAGTACCAATGGCTTCTTTAGGCTTTAAACACTAACAGTGCGCACAGACTTTCTCCCTTAAGGATAGCTATGCCCTGTATCTCCACCATCACTATTATCCATGAGTTCAATGCATTATCTGTCTGGGGGATTTTACGCTTTCACATAGGAGATGCATAAATCAATTGGTACCGAAGAGGATCCCACAGCAGCTGGTTGATTTATGTCTGAACGTCAGAGGAGATCCAGGAAAAAAAATTAAAACACTGCAGGTATTCTCTCGGTAGGTTTTCTATCTTCCAAGGGAAGCCACCATTGAAAAGTCGACTCGCACAAGCATCCACATGATACCTGCCTATAACCATGTGCTAACTCCGTCAGTGGTGCTGCCCCATCATCTAACCTCAACTGCCTCTGCTCCAATGGGCCCTCTTCAAACTGTAACTCATCTCTCTCCGGTTTATCTGGCACTCTTCTCCCTCCCATAGCTCAGTTTACTCTCCCATCTGGAGTCATTTTTGGGTGCTTCTCCCCCTCTCCTCAGTTTATACTGGCGCTCTTCTTCCCTACCCCCCCCCCCCCCCCCCCCCCACCACCACTCCTACTAAATTTACGCTGACACTTCATCACCACCACCCCCAAGTCATTCTGGCAACTGTCACAACTTTCCCTTCAGTACATGCTGGCCTGTTCCCTCCTCATGTCCCCCTTGCATTTGTCTGCCCACCCTCTACCAGCTGCTGCACTGGGGCTGGAGCACTTATGTAACCTGGAATTCTTGAAATAGCTTTGCGAAATTGGAAATCATTCCCTTAGCCTTCCATCCACCAGAGCAGCAGCAGATGATCGGATCAGGGGGCCCTCCACCTTAGGAGAATAAAAATGTACTGAGTTCCATACACGTGCTTTGGCCAAGTCAAAGAACAATTTCTGCGCTGTCTAGTACCAATATTCAGGCAGAAACAGCTAAATGAGATGAAATCCATTAAAGTTGAGAAGCAGAAAAATCTTGGCCCAAAGGCTCTGGAGAATATCTTTCCTTTATTGGTACTTGCTAAAGATTCCACTATTCAATTCCCAACTTCTCAATGTTGTCCCTCAAGACCAGAAGATAAAGATGGCTGCACCAAAATATCTCTCAAAAAGCCCTCTTTGCTTTCTTTTTGGTGGATTTGTTATTCCCATTTCCATGTCAATCTGTATCGAGGGATTATCGTGAGATTTGCACTGACTGACTCCAGCTGTACTCCAGAATACACCTAACCACCACCACAGGATTGTATTTATTGTTGGTCATAAATTCTTCTGTGGTTACTTGAGTGCTTTACAGATTATCTAGTCATTAATCTCATTGCTGTTTATGGGACCTTGCTGTGTGCAAATTGGCTGCCACGTTTCCTGCATTACAACAGTGATTACGCTTCGAAAATACTTCACTAGCTCTAAAGAGCTTTGGGATGTCCTGAGGTTGTGAAAAGCGCTATATAAATGCAAGTTATTTCTCTGTTTACAAATGTGGCAAAATGTCCATACAGGAAATAGTTCCTATGCTGCACAAATGTAAATCCAAGTATTTGACTTACTGGGGATTTTTGCACAGGCAATGGTGCAAATCAGATTTGCTCGTTACGGAACCCACCTCTCATTAAATGGCCTTGCAGCTTCAAGTTGTTATCGGATCCTCTTTTAATTGAGTGGCCAATAAACATGTTTAGTAAAGGGCCTGTTGCTGACTGCCTTGATGCAGCCGCAAGTAACTATTGATTCCTTGGACACTGTGACAAGGCCTGTTACTGAAGGGGCTCTCCTTTGTCGTTTAATCCGATTGTTGGTTTCTTTTTTTTTCATACGATCTTCCCCTTCAACTACTGGATCTGCCATTTGGTGGGAAAGGACTATTTGGCGGACAAGTTAAAAACAGCTTGAGAGCCACAAGTATCAATAACATTGAGCTCTTTCCAGTTTGGAACATAAGGACAATCACCTCTATGAAGGAAATGGGGGCCCTATATGTATAACACTTGTCGGGATCAACATCAGCAGCATAATTTTCATGTTATTGGCTGAAACTCAAAGCAAACATACCAACAATGGAATTTCCAAAGAAGAAACCCTATACCTCCAGCTCCTGTCCCAATGACCCAGAAATGGCTCCTCTCCATTAAATGCTGGGCACCTAGGTTGGGGGTGGGGAAGGTACTTGGTTCACCCTGCAAATGGGTCCTAAAGACTATGGCTTTGGAGGTCTCTGGGTCCAGCCCTCTTTGCTCTCTTGGTATAATACAGTTAGATCATCTACAGGTTCCTCAACTATACAAAGTTCCCGGCTGCTGAGATAGTTTTCTGTCATCTGCAGCAATCAAGTAGATTCACACAAGTCAGGAAAAGGATGGATTCTATTCATGCTATTTCACAGTCCCCCCAAAAATTGTGGAAGATTTAATCAGATTCGAGCTCACAGAGCACTGAACAAATTTCTCTGCAAGGAGAAGTTCATGATGGTCATGCTGCTTCTAATTATTCAGTGAGGCCGGTTACTTACTGGCATTACAGATCTGAAAGTTGCCTATTTTTACAGTGTAATCCATCTGTGTTTTAGGTATTTCAGGTTTCATTTCCAGCACCACACTTTTCAATATAAAGCCTTCCCTTTCAACCTCTCTTTAGCTTCCAGTTGGATTTATCCCATTTTTTCGGACAGCAGGTGCTGATAATAGTTCTGCTGTTGCCATTTACAGCTCCTGTAGACCCATCTTTTGTTTCTTTATTTGCCCCATTACTACCCCCTTTGCCTTGTACCATCACCCCTTTTTTATTATTTAATCATTCCTGCCCTCCACCCTATCACAGACCTTCCCTTTTGTTGCTTCCTCCCTTCCATCCTCCCTTTCCATGACTGTGTACTTTTTGAAAACTGTTAAATCTTTACTAATTCCAGTTCTGCCGAAAGGTCACCAACCTGAAACATTCGGCCTGATTTTAGCAGGCCTGCGGGTTTCCAGCGGGTTGGGTTTCGGGTGTGTGGCCTCCGCGCCCGGTGAAATTAGTGGGTTTCCCGCGCGATCGTAGCAGGCAATCCACTAATTGGAAACACTTACCTGCTCCTCCGGGTTCCCCGCTGCTGGTCTGCGCGTCGGGCGGGCTGCGCATGCGCAGTAAGATCTGTCAGCTGGAGGCGCTCTAGTTAAAGGGGCAGTCCTCCACTGACAGATGCTGCAACCAATGGAACAAATTACAGCATGGAGCAGCCCAGGGGGAAGGCTGCTCCCAGTTTAATGATGCCTCACCCCAGGTATCATCAGATGGGGTGAGGAGGAGGGGGAGGACAGAGATCTTCCACCCGGCGGGTGGGAGGAAGCGGCCTGCCTCTGCCACCAAGAAGGCCTGGCTCGAGGTGGCAGAGGGGGTCACCTGCACCACCAACATATCGCCCACCTGCATACAGTGCAGGAGGCGCTCCAATGACCGCAGTAGGTCAGCCACAGTGAGAACACGTAGTCTTTCCCCTACACTCCGTCTGCCACAACACTGCCCCCACCCCACATCTCCTTCGGCACCGCCAACACTACTCTGTCACATCACCCCTCATACCCACTCAAACCCCATCCTCATCTTACCTGCACCTACTCACCTCGCCAGTACTCATCCCGCCACTAACACGCAACCCAATCCTCATACAATCTCATGGCTCTATCCCATACTCACCCTCTCGTGCATCGCCCTCATGGCCAGCCTCACTCAACCTGCCACCACCTGTGCTGCAGCCACAGGGCATGCATCACATATGTGCAGTAGGCAGCGTACGGCAAACGTGTCGTGAGCATGAAGTGGATGCACAAGGGTGTCCGAGGGTTTGCCATGGGTGTTACCTATATTGAATTTCAGAGCAACAAACATCACACATTATATTGGCACCACCACTGCCATGTCTCCGCGAATCCTGTCTGTTGTGTCCAATAATGCCCGCTCCTGGGTATCACTATGAGGACCCACCACTGATGCCACCCATTGTGTTACTGCAGAGTAGGTGCAGGTGTATTTGCAGGGCTCTTCCGCGCAGACGACTGAGAGACATCGGCGGTGTACCCGGCTGCACCCTGGAAGGATGCGGAGGAGAAGTTGTGGAGGGCAGTGGTGACTTTGGCAGCGACAGGTAAGCAGATGGTGCTGGGGCCAGCCAGGAGCAGCTCGGCATGAAAGAGCCTGCAGATCTCCACGACTACATGTCGAGTGAATCTGCGCCTCCGTGTGCACTGCTGCTCGGAGAGGTCCGGGGATCTGCGCCTCGGTCTGTGGACCCTGTGGCGAGGGTAGTGCCCTCTGCGACGCGTCTCTCTCTGCGGTAGCCCTCCCTCCTGCTGTACAGGTGGATGTGTCACAGCACTCTGTTGTGGAGCTCCACGTGTCAGAGGTGGACAGCGTGGATGGCGAGGCTGGTGATGCTGTTCGCCCTCCGAGGGGGTCATGACTGCAGCTACGGCGGCCCCCATCCGCAATATGTACATCTGAGGGGATCCGCAAGGTAGGCACATGCCTCCGGACCCCGGGGTGAGTGTGCAGGTTGGTGACTTTGACCGTCAGGAGGGGGGTGGTGGAGGCCACACTTTGTCCCAAGTGACAGAGCGGCCTCCTGCAATGGGTGAGGGTCTCCCCCCCCCCACCTGTCAAATGGACCTTTGCAGCTGCCACAGGCTGACGGCTGCAACACGTCCAATTCAACTAGGACTGTTTCCCCCAGTGTGTGAAACAGTCCCATGTTTCCCCAAAATCACACACAGTCCCTTAATCAGGTCAGTTAATGACCTGAACAAGCGAAATAAATAACCTCAAGTGGCATCCCGCTGGCTTTAATTGCCTGCAGGATTCCCACCAGCGGGGGCCACGCACGCACCCCCGCACGTCATCGGGGAACCCGGAAGTGGGCGGGATCGTGGCGCGATCTGGTCACGTGACTGGATATCGGGATTTTCGGGGCCCCCCCGCTGGAAACCCACAGGAAACCCGACGGTAAAATCGAGCCCATTAACTCTGTTTCTCTTTCCACAGGTGCTGCCTGGCCTGCTGAGTGTTTTCCAGCATTTTCTGTTTCTCTTATTGTAAATTTATACTGTTTGTACTGAGTTCTTTTCATTTACTTGTTTAATGTTCAGTAAATATGTATTTTTATGCAAGTTATATTTCTTGGGTTCAGCATCATTGGCCACTCCTGTGAGTGGACTCCTTGTTCCCTATGAAGCAGGGTGTGCCTGTCCAATATTGGGGAAATGTGGTGAGACTGACGAGTTGAACAGAGAACCCTTATCACTGTACTCCTGCTTACTGGATATATCATGTGTCACCATGACATTTCCTCCACTTTAGTAGGCAGAAAAATAACAAATATAAATTCACAATTGTTTGAGCTGTTTGTCAAAAGGATAAAAGAATTATGGCCCTGTTTCCCCTCACAAACCTGACTCAAGTCTTAAACATCAATATAGCAGTCAGTCAAACCATCTTTCAGTTGAACGGAATAGATCATGTTATTGATCCTGGTCAAACTGATCCCTATCCAAATACAATCAGAGGGATCAAACCACACATACCAAGACCCTTCTAAACCAAGCTTGTCTCATTGTCCAGTCTTAGATTAGTATCTGTAGAATGTGATGTGTGCGTAGCAGATTTGAGTTGTGCTGGGGGCTGTGCCTCATTGTAGCTCACATTGAGCTCAGTGACAGAGAAGTGCTGTACACACATGATATTTTTTAATGTTATGAGAGTGAATATATTATCATTTTTTCTACCTTTATCAGGAACACTTGTAAGATAACCACAACATCATTTTCAGACTTTGATTGGATAAGCTACTTTACCATTATAAGAATTTTTGCAAACACTGTTAAGCACCTTGGATCTGATTTGTTTCCTTTTACACACATTACGGGGGAGGAAATAATGTCTAGTGAAATATCAATTGGACAGGATCAATATAACTATAAAATATTGCGGCCAACAGTCTTGTTCCTCAAACTTGAACTTTCAGTGGTTATCAGAACCATAGGACAGGCCCATGCTAATAATAAATGAGTTATATCAGATTCTGCAGTACAGTAAAAATAAACTTTATGGTTCTTAAAATTTCATAAAATGTCTGTAATATAGATGAATCTCATTTAATTTGGAATTGAAAACATAAGTCCTGATGGCCTTGCAATATTTTACTATTGCACTCTGGGATAGTGTACCCAAGATCACCTCTTCTGTGTTAGCTCAAGGGTCTCAATTCCATTAATTGTTTAATAGGAAACTCATGATATTTACCACTGTGGATTAGGTTATTATGGTTTTGCTACTTTCTGCTTTGCCTGAGGAACAGCATCTTCTTGATCCAGAATATGCTCTTTTAGAAATAGAACTTTTCAGGAAGAGTCAACATTGTCAAAACATAATTTCCTACATTTTCATGGAGCTATTACACATTTTTTACTCTCTACAGCTGGCCATTTAACCAGTTACGCCTGTTCAGTGGCTATTTAACTGCTTGGGAAGTGTGAATGGAACATTATTTCAGCTGCATTGTGATTGACCGATTACAATTCAGATTACTTCCCAGTTCCCTTTACTCCTGCTTAGTGCAAAAATCAGGTAAACGTACACTTACTACAAAAGAAAGAAAGACTTGCATTTATATAGCGCCTTTCACGACCTCTGGATGTCCCAAAGTGCTTTACAGCCAATGAAGTGATTTTGAAGTGTAGTCACTGTTGTAATTTAACAAACTATGAACAAAAACTCAACCTTTCTGCATTAAATAACTGAGATAATTTTTCCACAAGGCAAACAATGAACTTTTCCATGTTGGGTTATGTATAGCCTACACAAGTGCTCCATCTGAAAACCTATAGAAAACACCATGCTTCCAGACCAAATACCTCTGGGGAAAATTTTTTTTTTTAAGAAGGAAAATTAGAAGCAAAAATAAATCAGTATATTAGATAGAGTAGAGAACATCACTTAACCTCCAATCACTGGTTCTAAAACAATAAACGTTGAAATGCATTAGCAATTTTCGACATAATTTTTGATCATGAGTCTGTAATGGGAAGCTTTTACGAGAGAAATGAACCCCAGAATTCCTCATTATGCCTCCCGACCTATCTCCTGGAATAGCAAACTAGGAACCTGAAACAATTACCAGTGGCAGCCATATTCATTTTTAGGTTCAGGCAGTTTCGCCATACAGAATTATTAATCAAAATCAGCCTAAAAGAACTACGTAATGGCATCAGCTGAATTGAATGCTGATCCACATCTCATTCAAGCCTCACATATATCATTAATAAATTGATAAGGCATAAAGATACACATAGGAGATAGCTGGCTGATCTGCAAAACAAAATACCAGGCCTATCTAATATAGTCAGTTCAAAGTCATAAGACATTTTCTCTGAAAATTAGAACTATCAGATAAAGAAAATTATTGTCCTTTCATAAATTATACCATTTGAACGTGCATGAGTCAAAGATTACTGGCGTACCAACCTAGACAAAGCCTGGGATTTTATGCTTTGGCACTCCAGGCTATGTCAGCCGTGGCTCAGTGGGTAGCATTCTCACCTTGGAATCAGAAGGTTATGGGTTCAAGTCCCAATCCAGAAACTTGAGCACAAAATCTAGGTTGACACTTCATTGCAGTACTGAGGGAGTGCTGCACTGTTGGAGGTGCCTTCTTTCAGACGAGAAGTTAAACTAAGGCCCTATTTGCCCTCTCAGTTGGATGTAAAAGATCCCATGGAACTATTTCAAAGAAGAGCAGGGGAGTTCTCCCTGGCTAACATTTATCCTTCAACCAACACCTAAAACAGATTATCACATTGCTGTTTGTGGGAGGTTGCTGTGTTTCCTACATTACAACAGTGACTACACTTCAAAAGTACTTCATTGGCTGTAAACCACTTTGGGATGTCCTGAGGACATGGAAGATGTTATATAAATGTCTTTTTTAACTGTCAGAAAATCACAGGCTGGGGGTGAGGAATTTCCCAATATGCAGTACGGCTACATGTTATCTAGCCAGTCGGCATATTTCAACTACACGACAAAGGCAAGCAGTAACAGAAACAATTTTAAAATTAACTGAACCTAACTATTATTCATTTTAAAATGTATCATGTTGAGGTTTTTTTCATCTGAAACTGTACGGATTCTGATTTCAATTAAATAATTTTACTTTCATTCTGCTACTGAATTAATTTTATACATAATTATCTGTAGCAAAACCTTGTGCATCTGTCCATTTTATTTCCATCTGTTAAATTTTCTGAAACATTTAAGATTTTTTTAATCTGCACATAAAGAGGAAAATATATGGGGGGAAAAGGCTCATACCAGAAATATTAACCTAAAGTTTCTTTCATATAGCATCAGCCTGATGGGGAAAGCAATGATCTTATTTTACTTGTTATGTGATACTGCAAGAAAGAGTCTGTCAAAGGATCATTAATTTGTTCCAAGAAACCTAAAGATAGTAAGGCATGGAGTTTCGACTAGGGGTGCAATTGGCAAAACGCGCCCAGAATGCACTGGACACTGCACTAGTATTGCTGAGGTGAAGTTATGCTCAAGTTTCTGTGCAAATTCATTAGCATAAGCCCGAATGTAAAATCTCCCATGAATAAGTGCGATCAAGCAGCCTAAGCGATTGTAATCGATGAGCAACCAGAACTTGGCAGAATGCCTGAGAATCTGGGTGCAACATGATGAACACCCCAGACCAGACGCAATTGGCAGAAACTTGCCATTGCAACCTGGGGGCGTAGCCGGTTTTGTGGGCAGGCACTTTTTAAAGGTGAATGGGCTTTTGAACCAGCGTAAAAGATCACGGATACTCCAGCGCAAAGTGTTTATGGGCATAGCTCACTTGCGGAGCTCACAGGTTTGTGTTTAAAATTCCGCGATCCTTAACGCTATTTCATTCGATTCCGCCCATATTACGCGGATATCTGGGCGTAAATCACAAGTGTGGTATTAGAATGAGGTTGTTTAATTTTGCAACACTGGTGCAGTTACAGTGCAAATCCACCGTGACCAGAGATGAGAGGCCCTAGAAGAGAGACTCCCTGGAGTCTCCATGCACTTGGCTCTGTGGTCAGGTGGGGCCCTAACTCTAAATTTACACTACACAACTTTAGTGTTCTGACTAAACTTGCTGCTTCCATGAACCATCTCGCAGATAAAGGGATATATTTTCACCGCAGCCCAGCACTATCTGATGTGGTAATACTCTGACTGATTTTATGCAGGCACCTAATACTAACACAGATTAATGTAATTCCAACCTGTTAATTATTTGTAATACCTGAATTTCCCCGATCGGAAAATACACCCTAACAAGTCAGTGGACTTACTGGGTATGTTTCGAACTCTATGTGACTTATGCTGTAAAGTTTAGGTGTTTTAATTTTCCAGGTGACTCATACATACATAAATACATATTAAATTATCACTCGAATGGAATTACAATAATAATTCTTTAACAAATAATCCTCCAATATAAACTTGTCACTTACCAAGTACATTCAGAGTGATGGTTGCTGTTGCTTGAGGGCCGGTCTTGGGAAACATGGTAACAGTGTACTCTCCTCTGTCCAAAACTGTCACGGAGTTCAGCTGGAGCGACCCGTTAGGGAGGAATAACTCAGCCCGTGTTGTGTATTCATTATCTATAGACACACCTGTACCGACCCACTGAGCGAGAGTTTTATCCTTGAAGACCCAATTACCACTCTTCGTCTCAGCTGACGGCCGCACTGAAAAAAACGCGCTGCTTCCGACTGTCACATTTATCGAACTGTTTTCTATCTGGATAGTAAAATCCTGGAGCTCAACTGTGGAAAGAAAATCACATTAAGGAAGAAGTAAATCGAAACAGTCAAACGGGACAGAATATATACCTTTCTAACGTGATAGTAACGTCATCTGTTGTATCCTAATCAGGTTTTCTATGACAATCCTTTGCTGCCGTGTTTCTCTAATCGCTAAAAGAAATGATACGAAAGAGTGATCCTCACCCGCTGGTAGAAATAAGCAAACAGCTACGGCGGTAAGTGACAGTCTCACCATCCTGAGAGAACAGCGCCAGGGCAAGGACTGATCCGCCCTTCCTGGTGTACAGAACAGATCAGTCGAGTCATTTACGAAAGCGCCAATGCTGATTGGAACGGGTGCTGTTCACCTGACTGGAAATACTTCCCACAAGAGCCCAAGGGAAATCCTATCCATCTTTTCAGATGCAGACGGACGTTCTGTGTGTTTGGAACATGCTCTGTTTTTCTGTCAGATTCTTGCAATGTTTAATGCTTGTGCAACGCCTATCCGAACTAACAACGCAGCTCAACCGTTTATAGTCCGTGCCAACAAAAATGCATTCCCCCGCGATCAAGCTTTTGAGCAAATTTAAAGAGAACGGATAACTCCTGTGAAACGGAGACGAGTCAAGACCAAGGGTGTTAGTAAAGCAAGCTAGAATATTTGATCTATTTTTTCACTGATGTAAAATTGGTGATCTTACGATATTGTGACTGTAACCGAGGGATTACTGGTTTGAATTATGTCGCATCAAAAAAAAGCATACAGAACTGCTAAATAAATATTGCTGCACAGTTGTGTGAAAATCCTCCTCTACGGCCAGCAGCTGAGGAAAGTGTTACAGGCATCTACTTTTCATTTAATTTTGACCGTGAACAACTTTGAATGAGGCTTTTTCCACTTGAAATATAATCGCAGCTTTTCCGACCTATGTTTGATATTTGTGGTTACTTTATAGATATCGCCATGTCTAAGATCATGTAAAAAATGCAGACTGTGGAAATATGAAACAAAAACAGCAAATGCTGGAAACAATTAGCAGCATCTGTGAAGCGAACAGACACGTTAGCTCAGAATTTGCTGTGGAAATAATGGTAAGGCTGACAGCGCTCACCTATTTCTGCGCAAATTTGACAGCAACGTCAAGAGCACATACGCAGTTAAATGCAAATATCCAGAATTTGCTATCCGGAATACACTGCTCCTCCATCAGCTTTGCCAAAGCGACATCTACCTGCCTGACTCATCATTCAAATAGATTGAATGGTGTGAATCTTGTATTTAGGTGGTAGGTGGGGATTAAACTCGCCACAGAAAGTTAGGACTTTTTCAGTCTAAGTATCCTTTTTAATGGTGTGGTAAGTCTTAATTTCTGCCAAACAACCTCTCTGGCACTGAAAATTAATTTTTACAAGTGCAGAGTCTCATTGCTTCAGCTTTTAATTGCTGTTGAAAATTCAAAAAAAAAATTGAACACATTTTGAAAAACTTTTTCTTTCTGTCTCTTTCATCTCTCTCTTAATCCAATCTTTCTTTCCCTCTCTTTATTTCGCTTTCTGTACCTGATTTGAGGTTGACCTCACTATTCTAACTTATACTTCCTGGTTCTGACTCTGAGTTCATTACCCATTCTTTGCTCTGATCGGTTAAGGAGATACACAGTTGCTTGCCCTCTTCACACAGGTCCCAGATGCCCTGTAGAGAGATCCCCGCCGTCCGTATCTCTCACTTACAGTAACTTCCAGCGCAAAGGCTCATTGAAAGTATATGGGCAAGTACAAGTCTAATGAACGCCAGTTCGTTAGCCGCTCACTGTATATTCTGGCCCCTTAAATTTGATGTAAGGACACTTGCTCAGAACAATTGGGGATGGGCAATAAATGCTGGCCTTGCTAGCAACGCCCGCATCCAGAAAATGAATTAAAACAAACTGGAAGATATAACAGTGAACGGGATTTAAAAGGGAACAGAACAAAGGGAAGGGAGAGGAACAATACACACACGCACACACATATTTACTTGCGCATGCACACACACATACATACACACTTACACACACATGCATACAGACATACACCCACACCAGAAGACATAGAATGACCTATGAAGTATTTAAGTGGAAAGCAGGAGATGGTTAAATGGCAGAAATGATTTTAACATGAGACAATAGGGGACATAATTGGAGAAATTCAAGACACGTATGAGACATATGACCGAATATGTAAATAGCGGATGAACTGGGCAGGAGATGGCAGGTCGGAATGGAAGCCCGAAAAAAACATGGCAAAGTGGAGCAGGCTCCAGCAGCCCCAGGGGTCGAGGAGAAGAAAAAAAGCAGGTTGACACCAAGGATGCAGCCCACCCTGTCTGCACAGTGAAAATAACAGTTCAACACCAAGGATGCAGCCTATCCCAACTCCCCTCCACTTTCCTAAAGAATCATTCCTTCTGTGATACCCAGCTTTATTATTCCACTGCACCTGCAGAGGGGGATTATTATAAATGTATGCTCATTTACAAGTTCTGAAAGAATTTTTTTCTTGATTTGTACAGGTGCTCCAGCTTACAGAGTCCACTTTTGTGAATTCTTGCCTATTTGTTGTCTCCATTTTTTATTTGGGTGATGGGGTCTATCTTATCCCATCACCTTCCTGTACAAACACCTTCTACACCACTGTTCAGGGCCTCAAAACACTGCTTTTGGGTGACACAGCAATGTATATGTACTTCCTCCAATCTAGTATATTGTATCTGTTGGTCACGGTGTGGTCTCCTCCACACTGGGGAGACCAAACACAGATTGGCTATGCAGAGCAGCTCCGTTCTGCTCGCAGTTGTGAATTCAACCTTATCATTTGCCCTTTAGTTCCCCATCCCACTCCCGTATTGATCTCTCTGTGTTTGACATTCCACGCTGATTCAATGAAACTCAATGCAAGCCTTTTGAATAGCATTTTATCTCATCTTTACAGGGAACTATAGACTGGTTAGCCTAATATCAGTAGTAAGGAAAATGCTAGTGTCTATTATAAAGGAAGTGATAAAAGGACGCTTAGAAAATATCAACGGGATTAGACAAAGTCAACATGGATTTATAACAGGGAAATTGTGTTTGACTGGAGTTTTTTGAGGATGTAACTGGTAGAATAGATAAGGGAGAACCAGTGGATGTGGTATATTTGGATTTTCAGGAGGCCTTTGATAAAGTCCCACATAAGAGTTAGTGTGCAAAATCCAAGCACATGGGATTGGTGGTAATATACTGGCATGGATTGAAAATTGGTTAACAGACAGGAAACAGTGAATGGGAATAAATGGGTCTTTTTCGGGGTGGCAAGCTGTGGCTAGTGGGGTACCGCAGGGATCAGTGCTTGGGCCCCAGCTAGTCACAATATATATCAATGATTTGGATGAGGGAACCAAATGTAATATTTCCAAGTTTGCTGACGACACAAAACTAGGTGGGATCGTGAGTTGTGAGGAGGATGTAAAGAGGCTTCAAGGTGATTTAGACAAGTTGAGTGAGTGGGCAAATACATGGGAGATGCAATATAATGTGAATAAATGTGAAGTTATCCACTTTGGAAGGAAAAACAGAAAGGCAGGGTATTATTTAAATGGTGATAGATTGGGAAATGTTTATGTACAAAGAGACCTTGGTGTCCTTGTACACCAGTCACTGAAAGCTAACATGCAGGTGCAGCAAGCAGTTAGGAAGGCAAAAGGAATGTTGGCCTTCATTGCAAGAGGATTTGAGTACAGGAGCAAGGATGTCTTACTGCAGTTATACAGGGCCTTGGTGAGACCACACCTGGAGTATTGTGTGCAGCTTTGGTCTCCTTACCTGAGAAAGGATATACTTGCCATAGAGGGAGTACAGCGAAAGTTCACCAGACTGATTCCTGGAATGGCAGGACTGTCGTATGAGGAGAGATTGGGTCGACTAGGCCTGTATTCACTAGAGTTTAGAAGAATGAGAGGGGATCTCAATGAAACGTATAAAATTCTGACAGGGCTAGACAGACTGGATGCAGGGAGGATGTTTCCCCTGGCTGGGGGGTCCAGAACGGGGGGTCACAGTCTCAGGATACGAGGTAGGACATTTAGGACCGAGATGAGAAGAAATTTCTTCACTCAGAGGGTGGTGAACCTGTGGAATTCTCCACTACAGAAGGCTGTGGAGGCCAAGTCACTGAATATATTTAAGAAGGAGATAGATAGATTTCTAGACAAAAAAGGCATCAAGGGGAGAGAGCGGGAATATGTATTGAGATAGAGGATCAGCCATGATCATATTGAATGGCGGAGCAGGCTCGAAGGGCCGAATGGCCTACCCCTGTTCCTATTTTCTATGTTTCTATGTTTATATTAGGCACTTTGCAGCCCTCTGATCATTATAATAACTTCAGACCTCAACTATAGCTCCTATTTTTTCTTTGTTGGTAAGTGCTCACAGTTTGGGATGGCTGTGTCAGTGGGTTTTTCTGGAGGGAGGGGGGCGGGAGGGTTGGGTTGTGACGGGATGGGGATTCACCATCGGAACACCATGCTGGAGGGGTGGTTTGCAACCTTGACCTGTTTTTTTCTTCTCCCAGATTCCTGGGTTGGTGGTGTCTGCTTTGCTTTGCCAGTTGTTCTGTGCTACCATATCTATCTGCCTTACCCACCACCTCAGCTATTCATACATTCTCTGTGTCTTGTAAATGTCTTTGATCTTTCACATCATGTCTCCAATTGTCTCATGTTAATACCATTTATGCCATTTAACCGTTTCCTTTTCAGCAATTAAGTGTTTTACTGGTCATTCTATTTCTTCAGATGTGTGTGTGTTTTCCTCTCCCATTCTGATTCTTGCAAGTGTGATTGATCCTAATACTTTCCAGTTTTGAATGAAGGGTCCACATCTGAAACATTAACTTGCCTTAGTTCTCTCCACAGATTTATGTCTAATGTGTAGAATCATAGAATCATAGAAAATTATGGCACAGAAGGAAGCCATTTGGCCCATCATGTCCGTGCCGGCCGAAAAAGAGCTATCCAGCTTAATCCCACTTTCTAGCACTTGGTCCATAGCCCTGTAGGATATAGCACTTCAAGTGCACATCCACGTAGTTTTTAAATGAGTTGAGGGATTAAAAAGTACTTAGATATTGCATTTATAGTAGTACTCGGAAATTCAATATGATAATTTTCTAAACATATTCAAAGTAAATTAATTCAAATTTAAAATTAAATTGATTGTAAATGTAATAGATCAGTTACTCTCATTTCAAATCTGGGATTTAATAAACTTCATGTGCAGAATGGCATTTTAGCCTCTGTAGTACGAAATCAAGGTACGCTCACTGTTCAGACTATCAGTGATATTTGGAAACAGAGACTAGCGAAAGAATGGAGGTAAATATACATTTTGTTAACCACTATTAATAATCTATAATGGTGCTACGATAATATAAAGCAGTTCTGTGGGCAGGTTAGAAGTGCAACAGCGCAGAACACAGGCAGAAGAGTGTTACTGCAGGAAGCAAAGTTGGAAACTGCTTGATTGCTTCTGGACGATTGTAAGGTTTATGCTTGTAAACAAAGTGCTAAAAATTCATAAATTTAAGCATGACAAACTACAGCCTCTTTCAGCTACTACTTGTCTCTCTCTACTCTTCCTCCACACTAAAAGCTAACCCTTGTTCCTCTCTATTTCCGAAGAAGTCTGATGGTTACACACCAGGCAATGCACTGGGCAGCCTGCCAGCAAGCTTGTGCACAATGGCTCAGAGCATGGAGGAGTCCAGCTGTAACTTGTGCCGGGGCTTTATGCAGAGCATGGAGACCATTCTGTCCAACATGGGGCGTGCGGTAAGCTCCATGAACACATCACTGGCGCCCATCATGATGGAGCCTCTGGTGACAACTCTGACACCGCCCATGGCAACTCACCCTGCTGCCATGGAAGCTCAAATGGCTGCCATCTCGGCTCGGGGGGCAGTGTTGACGGAGCGTTCACAGCAGCACATCATTCGTGTATTCTGTTCTCGTGCAGAACTGGAGAAGTGTTGAGGCACAGTCCTGGGAGAGTGACTTTGGCTCCATGGGAGAAGCACCAGTTAACCTCTCTCAGGATGGCAGCATGCCTGAAACCCTGCCACCCACTTCACCAGTGCCCTTGTTAGTGCCACACAGCCAGCTGGACCTCACTGGCCCAGCCAAAGCCGAGATGCTGCAGTCTACAGTCAGGCCCTCAAGGCCCAGAGCTGCTTGAGTTTGCCCATCACGGCCATGTGAAGTGTCCTCAATGGAAGCTCAGCAGCATTTCCACCTCCAAAGCTGTAGCCACTGAGGATACATTGCATAGGAGCACTATGATAAGGGTAAAAGAGCACACAAGATAGGCACTAAGGGAGTGGACATGTTTGAATCTTAATTGTTCCTGTTAACTACTCAAACATCTGGGATAGAGTTGTTGGAGTAATTTTATTTTACTGGATTTGGTGTTGGTGTTAATATTTTGTACTGAAATGAGAGCAAGACCCATAAGGTTGGACTGAAGGAAGGCAATCGGATGGTGGTAGTAAGATATGGTGGTGATAAAGATTACAGAGTTATTGGTGTATTGGGGGTGGGAGGGATGGTTCACGTAAAAGTGCTGTTGGATGAGATCCTCTCTAATGGGTTTGGCAGTTTGGGGAGCGCTGGTCGATGCTGCTCATGCTCTTCCTCCTCATCCTCCTGCAATTCTTGCTGCCCAGGTGGTGCTAAGGGCTGGTACCTCATTATCGCAAAGTCATGCAGCATCCAGCATATGACCGCAAATCTGGATACACGATCAGGACTGTAATGCAGAGCTCATCCCAAACGGTTGATGCAGCAGAAGGGTTGCTTGAGCACTTGGTATATGGGGATCCCTAGCAAGGCCAGCATTTATTGCCCATCTCTAGTCGCTCTTGAGAAAGTGGTGGTGAGCCGCCTTCTTGATTCGCTGCAGTCCGTGTGGTGAAGGTACTCCCATAGTGCTGTTAGCTCGGGAATGGTGATATATGTCCAAGTCAGGATGGTGTGTGACTTGGAGGGGAACTTGGGAGGTGGTGATTTTCCCATGCGCCCACTGCCCTCGTCCTTCTAGGTGGTAGAGGTCGCAGATTTTGGAGGTGCTGTTGAAGAAGCCTTGGCGAGTTGCTGCAGTACATCCTGTAGATAGCATACACTACAGCCATGGTGCACCAGTGGTGGAGGGAGTGGATGTTTAAGGTGTGGATGAGCTGCTGATAAAGTGGACTGCTTTGTCCTGGATGATGTCTAGCTTCTTAAGCATTGTTGCAGCTGCCCCCATCTAGGCAAGAGGGGACCATTCCATCAGACGCCTGATTTGTGCCTTGTAGATGGTGGAGAGGCTTTGGGGTGTCTGGAGGTGAGCCACCTCACTGCAGAATACCCAGCCTCTGACCTGCTATAGTAGCCACAGCATTTATATTGCTTGTCCAGTTGAGTTTCTGGTCAGTGGTGACTGCTGGGATGTTGATGTCAGTGATGGTAATGCCTTAGAATGTTAAGGGGAGGTGGTTAGACTCTGTCCTGTTGGAGATGGTCATTGCCTGGCATTTGTGCAGCATGAATGTTACTTGACATTTACCAGCACAAGCCTGGATGTTGTCCAGGACTTTCTGCATGCGGGCACGGACTGCTTCATTATCTGTGAAATAGTGAATGGAACTGAACACTGCGCAATGATTAGCGAACAGCCCTACTTCTGGCCTGATTGATGATGGAGGGAAGGTCTTTGATGAAACACCTGAAGATAGTTTGGCCTAGGATGTTGCCCTGAGGAATTCCTGACAGCAGTCAAAAGCAATGTCTAGACGGGATACTGCTCGTTGCTCAGCAGCCAGCCTGTGACCTGATGGTGTGCTTGTAATAAAGGCAGCACAGAGGATTGGCGCAGAATGAATGAATCATGACTGCTACCAGAAACCGGGCAGAGCCTGCATGATGCACTGTCTTTGGTTATAAGCACGTTCAGGGAGTGGAATCCCTTTCTATTGAGAAAGATGCCAGGATGGTAATGGAGAGCTCCAAGGCAATGTGGGTGCAGTGTATGGCATCTTGGACCCTAGGGAAGCCTGCAGTGCAACTCGATTTGACGGCTTCCCAAATGCTTTATGTTTTCAATTTAATTTTAAATAAAAATGTAGTCTTATCTCCCGTGAAGTTGCACAAGGTAAGTCTCAGAATTTGGGGTAGATTTTCAACTTGGCACCCAGGTGTAAAACTGGCATAACAAATCAGCCGCCCATTATAGGAACCACCAGATTTTCATTTGCATTGATTTAAATGAATATTGGGTGGTTTCCATAACTGGTTGCGATCACAGTGCCAGTTTTACAGCTGGGCGACAAGTTGAAAATCTACCCCATGGTTTCTTTCTTAACTGTCCTCCATTGTCTTCATCTTCCTGTTTCTCCTTCTGTCTCTCCTCTTTCGCTTCACTGCCAGCATCTCACTTTCTCTTCTTTTCTGCTTGTCTCTCATTAACTTTTCTATTTGTTTCTTTCTCTGTTCTCTTCTGCTTCTCTGTTTTTTCTTCTTTTCTGTAGGGTAGAGAAGTGGTGTCTTGGTGTGGCATGGGAAGGGGCCAATAATGGCTGTAGGCTGCATTTGGGATGCAGTTGCTGGGAAAATGTGGCCCTTAGTGGCAAATTTCCCATTCCCTTCCCAATCATTTATGCTTCACTCACCTCTTCACTGCCCTTGCATCACTAATCTCTTAACCTTCTCATTATCCTTCCCTTCCTGCCACCCTCTCACCTCCATCACTATCTCTACTACTTCCCTTTTGAATACAGTATCTTCCCCCCTCTTGTTCCACTTTCATTCACCTTACTTTTAAATCTCCATTCACTCCCACTTCCTCTCCCAAAGGTGGATGATGTGATGCCAGAGCCCCTCACTCTCAAACTGTTTCCCTCTTCAACTCGCCCTACCGTCCCTTCCTATCTGTTTTCCTCACAAAGGTTTTTATTTGCTTTTCAAACTGAAATTAAAAAAATATCGAATTAGAATCATGAGAGAAACTCTTTCTGTCTGCCTTTCTCTCTATCTAACTCTCTTGCCTTTATCACAGGTGTAAATAATTAGCTTGTACCTTTTCAGTCAACAAAACATAGATGATATTACTTGCTGACTTCAGAATGAAATATTTTTTGAAATTTGAATGTTAACATAAGGAAAGATTCTCTCTCTCTCACACACACACAAACAGTAACTCTCCATGTAATACATTTTCTGAAGTTATTAGAATACAATGCAGAAGCTGTAACCGTTATGGAATCAGTCCTCATTTTTTTCACTGTCACACACAGAGAACTTCTCTGTTTCTTTTTAACACCCTAAATATAAAAATTATCTTAATGCACCTTTGCAAATTTGTCCTCCAGCTTTTCTTCCAATAAGTTGACCGCTAGCTGCTAGAAGCTGAATAAAAATATTCCATCCGTACAGCTGACTGAGCAATGCTGACGCATCCTTGGAAATTAGATACTGGAGAATGCACAATCCAAATTCAACTCACAAGGTCACATTGTTGGTCACAAATCTAAGCTCAAGCCCAGGCTTTGAGGAGATGCTGAGGAATTTTGAGTAAAATCTTGAATGAAGGCACAAAAAAACTCAATGGATAAACTCAAACAGGTTATTTCAAAATATGTGATTTAAAAAAAAAAATGTTTAATCCTTTATCATGGATATTCAAAATTTCACTTGCTGAGAAGGAATGGCTGATTAAAATGTTCAGACGAACTTTTTGCAGAAGGCATTTTGAACGATTTATGGGCAAAAGCCACCCAGTGATCAGATTATTCAGTAACAGGATGCCAAATTTACATAGGCAATTTCCATTATGAAGGTGGCTGTAGGAATTCCTAATGGTAAAAAATCTGACACACAAATGTGACACTGAGAGTGACAATAGAACATTAGGATTTGTACATAGGGAGTGCATGGGAAAGTAAGATTTTTTCTAATTGGATACCGATATCAAAATTATTATATAAAATGTAGGACAAAATGTATAACATTAAAACATTAACTGAATTATGTGTGTGTGCCCTTTCCAATTCTACGCCACCCTCTAACTCTGCTTCACCTGAACACTGCACTTGGTTTTGATGCGTGGGTGATGCCAATGGGAGAATTGCTAGTTACATGTTAAATAGTGAAAATTTAGAGCAAAGATTCCATTGTATTTTACTATCTTACTTCAGATATTGCCAATCTACCAGGAGTTACACACTCTCCTAAACAATGGGGGAATTATTTTATCCTCTCTCTGTTCACTGTTGGTACGAACTTGAAAATATTGAGCTGTGCTAGTTACCAGTGAGAGGACAGGAAACCAGGAAATCTGAAGGAAAAACAACAAATGCTGAAAGACACAGCGGGCTTGTCAGTTAATGTCTGAAAATAATCATAGAATCATACAGCGCAGAAGGAGGCTATACGGCCCAGCTCTTTGAAAGAGCTATCCAATTGGTCCCACTCCCTTGCTTTTTCACCATTGCCCTGCAATTTTTTCCTTTTCAAGTATTGATCCAATTCCCTTTTGAAAGTTGCTATCGAATCAATCTGTTTGAACACTGGGCAGCCTTTAAAGTGGCGATGGTTCGGCTACAGTCTAAGTACATTCCCACGAGGGGGAAAGGTAGGCCAATCAAAGCCAGAGCTTCCTGGATGACGAAAGAGATAGAGAGTAAGATGAAGCAGAAAAAGGAGATGTATGACAGATGTCGTACAAGTGAGAACCAGGCTGAATATAGAAAGTACAGAGGAGAAGTGAAAAAGAAAATAAGAGGGGTAAAGAGAATATGAGAATAGACTGACGGCTAATATAAAAGAGAATCCAAAAGTCTTCTATAGGTACATAAATAGTAAACGGGTAGTAAGAGGAGGGGTGAAGCTGATTAGGGACCAAAAAGGAGATCCATGCAGGAAGGCAGAAGACATGGCCGAGGTACTGAATGAGTACTTTGCATCTGATGTTACCAAGGAAGAAGATGCTGCCAAAGTCACAGTAAAAGGGGAGGTAGTTGAAAAAGTGACAAAGAAGAGGGACTAGAAAGGCTGGCTATGCTTAAAGTAGTTATGTTACCCGGTCCTGATGGGATGCATCTGAGGTTGCTGAGGGAAATAAGGGTGGAAGTTACAGAGGTGCTGGCCATAATTTTCCAATTCTCCTTAGACACGGGGGTAGAGGACTGGAGAATTGCAAATGTTACACCCTTGTTCAAAAAAGGGTGTAAGGATAAACCTGGCAACTACAGGCCAGTCAGTTTAACCTCAGTGGTGGGGAAGATTTTAGAAACGATAATCTGGGACAAAATTAATAGTTACTTGAGCAAGTGTGGATTAATAAAGGAAAGCCAGCATGGATTTGTTAAAGGCTAATCGTGTTTAACTAACTTGATTGAGTTTTTTTGATGAGGTAACAGAGAGGGTTGTTGAGGGCAATGCGGTTGATATTGTGTATATAGACTTTCAAAATGCATTTGATAAAGTGCGACATTATAGGCTTGTCAGCAAAATTGAAGCCCATAGAATAAAAGGGGCAGTGGCAGCATGGATACAAAATTGACTAAGTAACGATTGTTTTTCGGACTGGAGGGAGGTGTACAGTGGTGTTCCCCGGGGTCGGTATTGGGACCACTGCTTTTTTTGATCTATGTTAATGATTTGGACTTGGGTGCACAGGGCAAAATTTAAAAATTTGCAGATGACACAAAACTTGGAAGTGTAGTAAACAGTGAGGAGGATAGTGATAGACTTCAAGAGGACATAGACAGGCTGGTGGAATGGGCGGACTCATGGCAGATGAAATTTAATGCAGAGAAATGCAAAGTGATACATTTTGGCAGGAAGAATGAGGAGAGGCAATATGAACTAAATTCTAAAGCGGGTGCCATTGTGGCTTTCAAAAAGGAATTGGATAAATATTTGAAGGGAAAAAATTTGCAGGGCTACGGGGAAAGAGCGAGGGAATAGGACTAATTGGATGCTCTTACAAAGAGCTGGCACAGGCTCGATGGGCCGAATGGCCTCCTTCTGTGCTGTAATGATTCTATGAATTTGCTTCCACCACCCTTTCAGGCAGTGCATTCCAGATCATAAAAGAAGGGATAACATTTTAAGTTCTGTGTAAAGATCTGCTCACTTAATGTTAACTTGACTCTTGCACCAACCTAAGAAGATAAGAAATAGGAACAGGAATAGGCAATCGGGCCCCTCCAGTCTGCTCCGCCATTCCATAAGATCATGGCTGATCTTCGACCTCAACTCCACTTTCCCGCTGGATCCCCATATCCCTTGATTCCCCGACAGTCCAAAAAAAACCTCCTATATAATGCTAACAATTTCTATTCACATTTAACATTTCGATTGGACTTATATGGACAGTGTTGCCAGTCAGGTGAACAGCACTCGCTCCAATCAGCATTGACGCTTTAGTAAATGACTCAACCGATCTGTTCTGTGCACCAGGAGGAGCAGGTCAGTCACCGAGTGTAACAGGGACTGGTGCTGCTCTCTCAGGATGGTGAGACTGTCACTTACCGCCCTAGCTGTTTGCTTATTTCTACCAGCGGGTGAGGATCACTCTTTCGTATCATTTCTTTTAGCGATTAGAGAAACACAACAGCAAGGGATTGTCATAGAAAACCCGATTAGGATACAAGAGATGACGTTACTACCACTTTAGAAAGGTATATATTCTGTCCCGTTTGACTGTTTCGATTTACTTTGTCCTTAATGTGATTTTCTTTCCTCAGCTGAGCTCCAGGGTTTTACGATCCAGATAGAACACAGTTCGATAAATGTGACAGTCGGAAGGAACGCGTTTTTTTCAGTGCGGCCGTCAGCTGAGACGAAGAGTGGGAATTGGGTCTTCAAGGATAAAACTCTCGCTCAGTGGGTCGGTACAGGTGTGTCTATAGATAATGAATACACAACACGGGTTGAGTTATTCCTCCCTAACGGGTCGCTCCAGCTGAACTCCGTGACAGTTTCGGACAGTGGAGAGTACACTGTTACCATGTTTCCCAAGACCGGCGCTCCAACAACAGCAACCATCACTCTGCATGTACTTGGTAAGTGAAAGGTTTTTGTGGGAGAGGGTTGTTTATGAACTATTTTAATTGTAATCATGTCACAATTCATTCGTCACCAGGTGTACAAGCAGTTTCGGAGCAAAACGAAAATACAATAAACTCTATCACCGCACTGCACCGAATCCAGTTAACAAACTTTTTAAAAATTCGTTCATGGGATGTGGGTGTCGCTGGCAAGGCCGGCATTTATTGCCCATCCCTGATTGCCCCTTGAGAAAGTGGTGGTGAGCCGCCTTCTTGAACCACTGCAGTCCGTGTGGTGAAGGGTCTCCCACAGTGCTGTTAGGTGGGGAGTTCCAGGATTTTGATCCAGCGACGATGAAGGAATGGCCGATATATTTCCAAGTCGAGATGGTGTGTGACTCGGAGGTGTTTGCTATTGATTGCTTTGTTATATATCTAAATGCTGATTAAAATAGATTAAGCCTAGGCATTCTTATGCTGCAAGATTACTTTACCAGGTCTGAAATTAGTTCGCTGTCACCCCACAGCACTGCCCACCAAAATCCATTCTTGCACACAACAGAAAGTGGTGGATATTCACAGTGGATCTATCAGCACCTTGTAGAAAACCAGACCATAACATTTCACGTGGCATTTTTTTGCAAAGCTGAGGACATATTTTGAGAATAAAGGGTTAATTCCCCTGTTTCTCTGGATTTAAACAGAAGGAAATGCAAAAAAGGATTGTGGAACATATTGCTGCAGGCGATTCAGTGCCGAATGAAATTAAAAGGGGAACGGAGAATCACATTGGAGGTGTCACAAAGCAACTTAGCTGAAAAGCCACTTTGCCTGTATAACTGATGAAAAGATATGTAATAGATATGAAAAGCTATGCATTTGAAACAGTGGCTTACTTGTACTTCTTTCAGTTTAGTATACTGTCGTGGCTGCTCACAACGTGGTCTCCTCTACGTTGGGGAGACCAAACACAGACTGGGTGATAGCTTTGCTGAACACCTCCGCTCTGTCAACAAGTGTGCCCCTGACCTGCAGGTCACTTGCCATTTTAATTCCTCTTCCCACTCCTACTCTGACCTCTCTGTCCTTGTCCTCCTACATTGTGCCAATGAAACTCAACGTAAATTTGAGGAACAGCACCTCATCCCTCGTTTAGGCACTTTACAACCTTCTGGACTCAACATTGATTTCAAAACCTGCAGACCATAACCGCTGCGCTCATTTTTTTCTGGACAGCCAGTGCTGCTGGTGTTGCCATTTACAGCACCTCTCGACCCATCTTTAGTTTCTTTACTTCTCCCATTACCACCCTCCTTGCCTTGCACCATCATCCCTTTGTCGTTTAATCACTCCTGCCCTCCATCCTATCATAGACCTTCCCTTGCGGAGGTGTTCAGCAAAGTGATCACCCAGTCTGCGTTTCATCTCCCCAGTGTAGAGGAGACCGCATTGTGAGCAGCGGATACAGTATACTAAATTGAAAGAAGTACAAGTAAACCGCTGTTTCACCTGGAAGGAATGTTTGGGGCCCTGGAAGTTGGGAAGGGAGGAGGTGAAGGGGCAGGTGTTGTATCTCCTGCGTTCACAAGGGAAGGTGCCGTGGGGTGCAGAGCGGGTATTGGGGGTGAAGGAAGAGTGGACCAGGGTGCTGTGGAGGGAGCGGTCCCTTCGGAATGCTGAAAGGGGAGGGGGAGATATATTTGGTGGTGGGATCGCGCTGGAGGTGGCATAAATGGCGGAGGATGATATGTTGAATGTGGAGGCTGGTGGGGTGGAAGGTGAGGACAAGTGGGACACTATCATGGTTCTGGGAGGGAAGGGAATCAGTGAGGGCAGAAGTGCAAGAAATAGGACGGACACGTCGAGGGCCCTGTCAACGACGGTGGAGGGGAATCCTCGGTTGAGGGAAAAGGAAGACACATCGGAAGCACTGGTGTGGAAGGTGATATCGTCAGAGCAGATGCGACGGAGACGGAGAAACTGGAGAAGGGAATAGAGTCCTTACAGGAAGTGGGGTGGGAGGAAGTGTAATCAAGGTAGCTGTGGGAGTCAGTGGGCTTATGATAGATATTGGTTGACAGCCTATCCCCAGAAATGGAGTTAGAGAAGTCGAGGAAGGGAAGGGAAGAGTTGGAGATGGACCATGTGAAAGTGAGGGAGGGATGGAAATTGGAAACAAAGTTGATGAAATTGTGCTTTGAGCATTTCGACACCTTGTCCTGCACAGACTATACTTAGCTCTTGAAATATCGTCTATTGCTATTTTATTTTGAGCACCTGTTATATTGTAACGAATGCCCGATAAATACTCAGAACAAAGTTGCGTGACATTTATTTTTCCTATGATACAGTGTTTGAATATTGTTATCTTGAGTTGGCATGGCGCTGCATCTTCATGTTTCTGCTTTGTTTCAAATATATAATACCTTTCCTATCACACCTACGTGATTTCCTTGGGGAAGGAATGTGTTTTAGCTGGCCGCAAAATTCCAGTGGGATTCTGGTAATGCTGGACACCTCTGGGCTGTAAATTCAATTTGGTTCTGCTTGTGAATCAGCCACATCAGAGATTGTGGTGCCTTACTCTGATTGCCAACTTTAAGGTAACATTTCCCATGTCTGGTAAACAGGACCTTCAGGAGGGGGAAGGCATTGTAAGAACAATAGGATCAGTATCCCGACGAATATTTGTCAAGGAACCAGGCGAATCCTTAACCCCCTAGCAAGGAATGTTCTGACTTTATTGCCCAGCCTAAGCCCCAGGAGTGAATGATGCCCAAGTTTTGTGTGGTGTGCTGTGTTGAATCACCCAGTTCAGATTACCAACCTTCAGTTAGGATACCCACAAACTGCTGAGTGAATGAATTAACTCTTTCTTGCCAAATCATCAAAGAAGAAATCAGATAACAAGTAAATGCATTAAAAATTATTCAATTTCAAAATCATGATTAGCACTACTTAAACATTGAGTATGAAAATATTTGGTCAATAGGATTAAATAATGCAATAAATTTCAGAGGTTATAGAAGCAGTTGAATTATACCACAATAAGTCCATATTAACTGGTTCTATGATGATCAAATTATAGTTGGGGTCAGTTTCCGAGATTGATATAAAGTAGCGAGATTAATTTAGGATTAGACTCTTTAAATAGCTGAGAAGTTAGCAGCATTAGATAGCCAGTCCAATGGATATATTAGATTCCATGTGCAGGTGGTCAACAGTACTCTTACATTTAACTGACTAATTAGCTGCATGGTCGAGTGGGTTTCTTGCAATCCTCTGGAAGGTAGGTGTTTGTTTCTGCAATGTCAAGGTGATGAGCCGCCTTCTAGAGGTGTTATCTGTTGCTCCTGAGTCCTCTGTTCCTCTGTAAATGCACCTCATGACAAAGAAATGGTATGTGGACTAACTGGCTTAAATCTTGCCTTCCCCAGTCTCAGGAAAACTAAGTGACATTGTTATGGACAGTTACATGGGGAAGATGGGTATCGAGGGATATGGGCCAAGTGCAGGCAATTGGGACTAGCTTAGTGGTATAAACTGGGCGACATGGACATGTTGGGCCGAAGGGCCTGTTTCCATGTTGTAACTTCTATGATTCTATGATTCTATGTCTGCCTGCCATCGACTGGTATCGCTGTGCCATCTGACCTATAATGTCTTTCAGCTTGCATTAGATTCACTTTTTCATTTTAGAGACACCCTTCTACATACACTAGGTAAAGATTACTAAAAACAAAGAAGGAAAGCGAAGAAGCAAAGAAAACCAAGGAGAATATAAAAAACCTGAAGCTGTATTAAAACACCCTCTTATATGCCCTTGATTTTTCAAAGAAACCCCCTCCACTATGTTGACCAACCTTCGTGGAATATGTGTCAGAAGAGTTCACCTCTTTTTGGCTTGCTATCTCGAACAGTCGTTTTAGTGCCCCATGTAATGTCAGGTTGCAGGTAACTGCAAAACTCAGACACGTTAGATGGCAATTCACACCCTTAACTCCTCAGTCACTCAGTACAAAGAACTGGCGATGTGTTTTAAGTTAAGTAGTCACGAGCTTATCGCTCCTACTGAGCTATCTGGGCCTGTGGCTGTGATGACTTATGCTTGTTTAAATTCTGTTGTCACAGTATTCACAGAGCTTAGCTGCTAAAATCCTACAGTTTTGTCTGGCTAGTGACCCCATTTTGAGGACATCCTGAAGGCATTTGCAGGGCATTGTGCCTACTGCATCGGTCCCATTAAGAAATTGTCTTCTTCACCTGGTCTCTTGTGGATGAGATTGCAACTCGTGGCTTACCACACCAGCATTTGTTATTCAGTAATGTTTTATTCTACAGCTATATTATTGAGCTGACTGTGTTTCTCCAGTGTTATTTAGTTAGTGCAGTTGTTCTTAATTGACATTTACAGATGTTTTAGTAGTTTACTGCTGCTCTCTTTTACGTTGGATGGGAAATTGAGCGGGAGATAAAGTCCAGATTTTTGCCTCCAGACTGTAAAGAATATGATGGGTTGGCCAGGAGGAAGTTCTCCCAAAAACCTTTGGCAAACTACAGTTAACTCATATATCGCACAGGAATGAACGTTTTGGGGCTTATTTCTGGAGTTTTAAGGTTTAATGAAGAATTCCCATATCATTTGCATAATTTCCTTAATAGAAACACAAGTAATCTGCAACATGTAAACATCAGCTGTGAGTGTGACAGTAAATTATTTGTTATTAATTAAATGTTTCCAAACCTAGTGAGTTTGGAGGGGATTTATTTTTATTATTGGCATACACAATATTTGCTCTTTGTACAACTGAAGTAATATATTGATTCTCTACTAGAATACAGGTTAATGATTTATACATTTCTGTGGCGTTGTACGTTAATTAGGTTTAATAATACACAGGAAAGTTATCTAGTGGAATGTGAAAGATCCTGGTATAAAAAGAAAGTAAGAACTTGCATTTATTTAATGCTTTTCATTAACTGCAGCAAGACCTGGACAACATCCAGGCTTGGGCTGATAAGTGGTAAGTAACATTCATGCCAGACTAGTGCCAGGCAATGACCATTTCCAACAAGAGAGAGCCTAACCACCTCCCCTGATATTCAACGGCATTACCATCGCCAAATAGAGAGTCATAGAGTCATAGAGTTATACAGCACGGATAGAGGCCCATCGTGTCCGCGCCGGCCATCAAGCCCAGTCTAATCTAATCCCATATTCCAGCATTTGGTCCGTAGCCTTGTATGCTATGGCATTTCAAGTGCTCATCCAAATGCTTCTTGAATGTTGTGAGGGTTCCTGCCTCCACAACCCTCTCAGGCAGTGAGTTCCAGACTCCAACCACCCTCTGGGTGAAAAAGTTCTTTCTCAAATCCCCTCTAAACCTCCCGCCTTTTACCTTGAATCTATGCCCCCTTGTTATAGAACCCTCAACGAAGGGAAAAAGCTCCTTAGTATCCATCCTATCTATGCCCCTCATAATTTTGTACACCTCAATCATGTCCCCCCTCAGCCTCCTCTGCTCCAAGGAAAACAAACCCAATCTTCCCAGTCTCTCTTCATAGCTGAAGCACTCCAGCCCTGGTAACATCCTGGTGAATCTCCTCTGCACCCTCTCCAAAGCGATCACATCCTTCCTGTAGTGCGGCGACCAGAACTGCACACAGTACTCCAGCTGTGGCCTAACCAGTGTTTTATACAGCTCCATCATAACCTCCTTGCTCTTATATTCTATGCCTCGGCTAATAAAGGCAAGTATCCCATATGCCTTCTTTACCACCTTATCTACCTGTTCCGCCGCCTTCAGGGATCTGTGAACTTGCACACCAAGATCCCTCTGACCCTCTGTCTTGCCTAGGGTCCTCCCATTCATTGTGTATTCCCTTGCCTTGTTAGTCCCTCCAAAGTGCATCACCTCGCACTTTTCCGGGTTAAATTCCATTTGCCACTGTTCCGCCCATCTGACCAACCCATCTATATCGTCCTGCAGACTGAGGCTATCCTCCTCGCTATTTACCACCCTACCAATTTTTGTATCATCAGCGAACTTACTGATCATACCTTTTACATTCATATCCAAGTCGTTAATGTAGACCACAAACAGCAAGGGCCCCAGCACAGATCCCTGTGGTACCCCACTGGCCACAGGCTTCCAGTCACAAAAACAACCTTCGACCATCACCCTCTGCCTTCTGCCACTAAGCCAGTTTTGTATCCAAAGTGCCAAGGCACCATGGACTCCATGTGCTCGTACCTTCTTGACCAGTCTCCTGTGCGGGACTTTATCGAAGGCCTTACTGAAATCCATGTATACCACATCCACTGCGTTACCCTCATCCACACGCCTAGTCACCCCCTCAAAAAATTCAATCAAATTAGTCAGACATGATCTTCCCTTGACAAAGCCATGTTGACTATCCCTGATTAATCCTTGCTTCTCCAAGTGGAGACTAATTTTGTCCTTCAGAATTTTTTCCAATAATTTTCCTACCACTGATGTTAGGCTCACTGGTCTGTAGTTCCCCCGTTTTTCCCTACTCCCCTTCTTGAATAATGGTACTACATTAGCGGTTCTCCAGTCCTCTGGCACATCCCCTGTGGTCAGAGAGGTTCTGAATATATGTGTTAGAGCCCCCGCAATCTCCTCCTTTGCCTCACACAGTAGCCTGGGATACATTTCGTCCGGGCCTGGGGATTTATCCATTTTTAGGCCTGCTAAAACCGCCAATACCTCCTCCCGCTCGATGTTAATATGTTCGAGAATATCACAGTCCCCCTGTCGTATTTCTATGTCTACGTCGTCCTTCTCCATAGTGAAAACAGATGCAAAAAATTCATTTGGAACCCCTCCTACATCTTCCGGCTCCACACACAGATTGCCATTTTTGTCCCTAATGGGCCCTATTTTTTCCCTAGTTATCCTCTTACCCTTAATATACTTATGAAACATCTTAGGATTTTCCTTTATTTTGCTCGCCAGTGTTTTTTCATGGCCCCTCCTTGATCTCCTAATTTCCTTTTTAAGTATCCCCCTGCACTTTTTGTACTCCTCTAGGGCTTCCTCCGTCCTTAGCCTTTTGTATCTGCCAAAAGCCCTCATTTTTTTCCTAATCCATTCTCGTATATCCCCTGACATCCAAGGTTCCCTGGAGTTCTTGGAACCACCCTTGATCTTTACGGGAACATGTTGCCATTGTATGGTCTCAATCTCCCTTTTGAAAGACTCCCATTGCTCCGATGCGGATTTTCCTACAAGCAGCTGATCCCAGTCCATTTTGGCCAGATCCTGCCTTATCCTATTAAAATCCCCCACCATCAACATCCTGGGGGTCACCATTGACCAGAAACTTAACTGGACCAGCCACATAAATACTGTGGCCACAAGAGAAGGTCAGAGGCTGTGTATTCTGCGGCGAGTGACTCACTTCCTGACTCCCCAAAGCCTTTCCACCATCTACAAGGCACAAGTCAGGAGTGTGATGGAATACTCTCCACTTGCCTGGATGAGTGCAGTTCCAACAACACTCAAGAAGCTCGACACCATCCAGGACAAAGCAGCTGCTTGATTGGCACCCCATCCACCACCCTAAACATTCACTCCCTTCACCACCGGCGCACCGTGGCTGCAGTGTGTACCATCTGCAGGATGCACTGCAGCAACTCGCCAAGGCTTCTTCCCAATCCCGCGACCTCTAGAAGGACAAAGGAAGCAGGCACATGGGAACAACACCACCTGCATATTCCCCTCCAAGTCACACACCATCCCGACTTGGAAATATATCGCCATTCCTTCATCGTCGCTGGGTCAAAATCCTGGAACTCCCTACCTAACAGCACTGTGGGAGAACCTTCACCACACGGACTGCAGTGGTTCAAGAAGGCGGCTCACCACCACCTTCTCAAGGGGCAATTAGGGATGGGCAATAACTGCTGGCCTTGCCAGCGACGCCCACATCCCATGCACGATTTTAAAAAATGGTCAGTATTAGGACCTCTACTCTTTTTGATATATATTAGTGACCTGGACTTGGGTATGGAGGGTATAATTTCAAAATTTGCAGATGACACGAAACTCGGAAATGTAGTAAACACTGTGGAGATTAGTAACGGACTTCAGGAGGCCATAGACAGACTGGTTAAATGGACAGACACATGGCAGATGAAATTTAATGCAGAAAAGTGAGAAGTGATGCATTTTGGTAGGAAGAACGAGGAGAGGCGATATAAACTAAATGGTACAATTTTAAAGGGGGTGCAGGAACAAAGCGACCTGGAGGTATATGTACACAAACCTTTGAAGGTGGCGGGGCAAGTTGAGAACGCTGTTAAATAAGCATATCGGAACCTGGGCTTTATAAATAGAGGCACAGAGTACAAAAGCAAGGGAGTTATTCTAAACTTTAATAAAATATTGGTTCGGCCTCAGCTGGAGAATTGTGTTGAATTCCTGGCACCACATTTTAGGAAGGATGTCAAGGCCTCAGAGAGGGTGCAGAAGAGATTTACTAAAATGGTGCCAGCGATGAGGGATTTCAGTTATGTGGTGAGACTAGAGAAGCTGGGGTTGTTCTCCTTAGAACAGAGAAGGTTAAGCGGAGATTTGATAGAGGTGTTCAAAGTGACGAAAGGTTTTGACAGAGTAAATAAGTTTCCAGTGGCAGTGGGGTCAGTAATCAGAGAACACAGATTTAAGGTGATCAGCAAAGGAGCCAGAGGCGACATGAGGAATGCACTGCCTGAAGTGGTGGTGGAAACAGATTCAATAGTAACTTTCAAAAGGGAATAGGATAAATAATTGATGGGAAAAAAATTCCTGGGCTATGGGGAAAGAGCTGGGGAATGGGGTTAATTGCCAGCATAGGCACGATGTGCTGAATGGCCTCCTCCTGTGTTGGACCTACTATTATTCTGTGATACTCTATCTGGGATTCCTTCAAGGTGATCAATTCATGGAATGAAGAAGTTCCTGATATTGGTTCCCAATTTGCCTTTAGCCCTATGAACCTGGGTCCTGCTGTCTTCCTCTCAATTTTATTTGAAGTACTTTTCAGGATTTATCTTTTCCATACAATTTATTATTTTCTGTACCCAATGAGATCACCTCTTAGATCTCTTTTAAGGCTGAAAAGCAAAAGTTTCCTAATTTTTTCTATCATGACTTAGCCCCAAAACTCTCATGCGTTATCTCTGCTCTGTCTCTCACAGTTGAATGCCTCCTCTGTGTCTCAAGTGTTCAGAACTGCACACAGTACTCAAGGTGCAATCTGAGCAGAATACTTTACCATTTGGGTATGCCTTTCTCTGACTTGTTCTCCATAATGTTGACTAATTGGTTCAGCATTCTCTTAGCATTGTGATTGTTGCTCTTCAATGGTTGGAGCATCAAGTATACTCCTACTCTTACATCTGTTTCAACTTCACCTGTAACTATTTTCACCAGCATTCATGCAGTGCATATGTCACCTATTTTTTCCTTGCTATGTTCAGTACTTTACACTTTATTTTTACATCCCAATTAAATGCCACCTGCCATTGTTGAACGTTTCAGTCAGTTTCTTAGTCTTTCCAGAGGTTTAACGTTAATTTTCATATATTTGAGCTCAGCTAATTGTGTTTTGTCTGATGTCTTTTTGAAGCCTAGGTAACCACGTACTTTGCCTTTTCATAGTTTACTTGCCCTGTCGCTTCCTCAATAAGGTTAAGTAGTTTAGTCAGGCAGAATGTTTTCTCTTCTGAATCCATGTTGATTTTGTAGGAGGTTATTATTTACAAATAATAAAATGTATTCTTGATAATTGAATTTTTTGAACATTATGCTGATGGGAGACTGTTGATTAACTGTGAACTGCCTCTGACACTCAGAGTTGAGAATCCATAGTTAAAATTTATATTTTATTTATGCTGGTCCAAGTGACATTCCAGCACAATTGATATAGACATTCAAATGCAACAAAAATACTTCACATCCATACATATTTTAAAAAATAACAACACATTTAAGCCTTCAAAGTATCTGAAATATTAATTTACAAACACAATATTTACCTGTGAAATACTACATCCATTAACTTAACCCATTGAATGGGATGTAGAAAATGATGTAATCGCGTTTCCCTTTTAATTGTATTTACAGAACCAGTTTCTAGCGTCAATGTATCGGCCAACAATTCAAAACCAGTAGAAAACATCGATACTGTTTCACTGTCTTGTTCCGCCTCAGGCAGTGTACAGTCACGGATATGGTTTAAGAATAACCGAGCTATCCAGGATAATGACAGAATAATAACAACATCTCCGGACAATAGAACACTGACTATAATCAGTGTTAACAGAAATGATTCTGGAACATATAAATGTAATGCAAGCAATGATTTTAGCAGCAATTCTGGAGATACTATCCTGCAAATTAACTGTAAGTACGCAGGGGGCTCAAATCATTAGTTTAGATTTAATATTAGTGATTATTTTAGCTATAAAGAAACCACATATTTTCTTAAATTTCTTGTAGATGGACCAGAGAACGTCAATATTACACCCCCAGGGCCAGTTTCGGTAAAATTGGGGCACACTCTTGCATTGCATTGTTCTGCCCTATCGGTCCCAGCCGGTGCATATGAATGGTACAATGGGACCAGTGTGTTAAAGACAGGACAAACTTACACTATTGACTCAATAAGCTCGCATCATGATGGGAATTACACTTGTCAGGTTAATAACATCATAACCAAAAAAGGCAGTACTGCTACCATACAGGTAACTGTACAAGGTAAGTAAATGTTTTACTGCACATTTCATCGTTAAGAACTTTGGCCAGTCTTGTAACCCTGAATGCATTTCCTTCATTTGAAGTAGTGTGATGTAGGTGATCTAGCTGACTTAGAGAAATTGAAATTATCAGTAAAATTTTGGTGAGGTTATATCATCCAAGGGTATGTAAACTGTCACAGATGGAATAGTCCAAATGATCTCATACATACTGTAATATGATGTGTAATGTACATAATTTTTAGATTTTGTAATCAGAATCATGCAAATTCATTATAGCTATCTACTCGATCCCTGGAAATAACTTGTACGTCATTATCTTAAGTCTACAACCTGCCTCCTTTTGCGGCTTTCAATCTCCCTGCTATTTCCATGTACTTTTGCATCTGTTTCTTGAAATGTTTATCTAGCTCCCTCTTCGGCATAATGATTGAATCGGGATCAGCAGCCACTTTTCGTGAACAATAGTTTATAAGCTCCACTCTAGTAGGAAGCTATGGTTTATGCACCTTTTACTGGTTTACAGGCCAGTGACAACAATTTTTTCCTAGTTACGTTTCTTTCACAATTTGAGCACTTCTATTATATAATCTATTAATATTCTCCGTTGCAGTGTGAACAGTCTAGTTTTTGAGTCCCTCTTCTAATCTATATCCTCCCACCGCTCGCATCCCAGTGATACCCAAACTGCAAACTGTATGGTCTGACGATTTTAATGTGCAGACTCGTCGTCACCTCCTGGATTTTTACATTCAACACACTCATATACATAAAACCCAGATTCACATTTGTCCCTTTCGTGGACTTCCTGGTTGAAATCCTGCTTTTATATATCTGTGTAACCTCATCCCCACCTCGCTCAGTTCCTGCACTCCGTTAAGAATCTGCCATTTCTGTTAATGGAAAGGAAAACCATGAAAGGTGTATAATAGGTGGCTACTCCCATTTCGCCTGTTTTTACCAGATTGACAAAAGTTAAAACCCCCCAATCCTATTGACAAGAAAATAGAGCATAGAATAAGATAGGCTGCTGATTCGCTATTATTATTATTTATATTTATTATTATTTTAATACTGCTATTAATCCATTTGAAATAAGATGGTTGATGTCATTGAAGAGAGGAATGCCATTGCAAACACTGCCGATACGGCAGTAATCTCCAGAGTCTAAAACGTAGTCACTTCTAGGTGAGGAGGAGTTCTTCCTGAATTGTACTGGATCTCCTCTGTTTTGGCTACTGCCCATGACCCATTTCACCCAATATTTGGTTATTACAGGAACATGCACCCAAATTGGAAGGCTCATTTGAAAAAGAATGAAATATACATTGCAGCTGAGGCAACATATTAGTTTTGGAGTTTGGTAAGAAACCTGATGCCTTGTGGAGTTTTGGAAGATAACGTCGACGACAATAGGGATTTCATTCAGTGCTACCTTAGCGCCAGGCTGGGCCAAGGAACTGAATGAGCTGGAAATGTGTGGGAACTGAAGCATCTTGTTGATTGTGGAGTTGCACATAGTTGTTTTTGAATGAAGTGATCATTAGTTGTGTAGGATTCAATCATGGCCATTACTATTATTTGTATCCCTTGAAACTTAGAAACAGTCACGCACTATGACAATAAAATCTGAAATATATATTTCTCTTGCGATTACACATTGCTACTGAAGTGCATTTATTTCTTCTGTGTGATAATCGCGTTCATTATTTTTCCCTTCTAGCAATTTCAAATGAAACCAATGGCGACAATAACATAAGCAGTGGCGCCATAGCCGGGATAGTGATTGCTGTTCTTGTTGGCGTGGCTTTGATCAGCGGGATAAGTGCATGGTTGGTCAAAAGGAAAGCAGGCAGGTAAATATTGCATTCAAATTTTACTTGCACCTTTCATATTTTTGTCAAGAGCCCGGTGGATTCAATTTAAGTCGTTTTGTAAGAAGTTGTTTCCCAATATTTCTATATCCCATTTCAAATATATGTAGATTTAAGGCAAGTTTCCACAGTTAATATTAATTGTTGTTTTCCGATTGATTGGAGTCCGCCTCTGTACGCTGTAATCACAACTTCCCTCCACCGGTGATGCCGCTTTGCCTCAGTTTTGCATCTCCCAACATCTCAAGCTGTAGTAGAGCGAAATTTGTAGGCTTCTGCTCATTTTAACCTGCTTCCCAAATTGCCCCATGTTTTAATATTTGACTATAAATGATAGGTTAAAAAAATTAAGGGCACATTGTACGGCTTTATACTGCGAATTATTTCTCCGTGCCCTGATCAAATTATTTGCCCTACCCCGCTTCACCTGAAGATAACTCCAGATGTGGCGATCGATTAGTATGCATGAAATTTCTTGCTTCCAGTTAGCAAAACAGTTTTGATTAATAATTCAGTAGTAAATATAATTTATGTTGCAGTTCATATTTGATGATTTATTGCAATAAAGTATCCTCCTGAAAAGTTCACATTTTGGTCTGTTGCACAACATTTGTTTAGGATGAAAGATCGAGCGCGGGGGCAAAATGATAGGAAAATTACTGCAACAGTAAACGGTAAGTGAAATACATTCGCACTTCCACGTTGCTGTGCCAAAGCAAGTTTTAAAAGTTTTTGTTGATTTGAAATTACTTGACCATATATCAGACAGCTTTTGAAGCTTTATGCTCGCACCTTAAATGAACAGAACCTAAAACAACAACCCCTGTGCTGTGCTTTGCAAATGAGTTAACTGCATAGCATTCTTAATACTTGTTTGGGAAAAGATGACATGAGCACATGTTTAACTCACACCTGAATGAAAATCCCTTTATTTCACTAACTTTTATAGAACATAGAAAGATTACAGCACAGAAGGAGGCCATTCGGCCCATCGAGTCCGCGGCCGGCTCTATGCAAGAGCAATCCAGCTAGTCCCACTCTTCCTCCCCCCCCCCCCAATCCCCGTTGCGCTTGCAAATGTTTGCCTTTCAAGTACTTATTCAGTTCCCTTTTGATTGAATCTGCCTCCACCACTCCCTCGGGCAGTGCATTCCAGATCCTAACCACTCGCTGTGTAAAAAAAGTTTTTCCTCATGTCACCTTTGGTTCTTTTGCCAATCACCTTAAATCTCTTTTAACCTCTGTTTTCGTAGCCATTTTCGTGTGATAGTCTCCTCATGCACAGACTTGTGTGTTCCTTATACCAGCTCAGGAGCTCATATTTTTACAGAGATACTGACTGGGCAAGAAGGTGGAATTTCTGCTGAAGCTGAAACATTTATATTGTTTCCTAATTGGGTATTGCATTATGACGCATGTGATCCATTTGTAATGCTAGTCATTTCAACTAACACTCAAATTAAGAAGTATTGGGGGTAATTTTGACGTTGTGCCATAGTGTCTAATGGGCGATAGCGAATCGGCAGCCCATTTTACAACTCTCCCATTGACTTCAATGGAAATTAAAATCTGGAGAAATGTAAAGCGGGCTTCCAACTCGCAATCACCCATTTTACCTTATCACACAATGTCAAGATTACGCCCATTGTTTGGTAGGTTCCCGCACTTTTCATTCCTTGATTAAGCCTGTTCCCACAGTACCTTTGATGGAAAAATAGAAGTTATGATCTCAGCAGCCTTTAATTTGATGAGCACAGAATCCACTCAAAATACTGTAACAGAAATAAAAAAACAACTAAAAGTTGCAATTTCTTATAATGTAAATCGACTGTTCTGTCTAATTCCATTAGCATCTAGAATGGTTCATTGATCTAGGAAGGATGTCAAGGCCTGGGAGAGGGTTCAGAAGTGATTTACTAGAATGGTACCAGGGATGAGGGACTTCACTTACGTGGAGTGACTGGAGAAGCTGGGGTTGTTCTTCTTAGAGCAGAAGAGGTTAAGGGGAGATTTAATAGACGTGTTCAAAATCATGAAAGGTTTTGGTACAGTAAATAAGGAGAAACTGCTTCCAGTGGCAGAAGGGTCGGAAACCAGAGGACACAGATTTAAGGTACATGTAATTGGCAAAAGAGCCCGAGGCAGGATGAGGAGAATATTTCTTACCCAGTGAGTTGTTATGACCTGGATTGCGCTGCCTGAAAGGATGTTGGAAGCAGATTCAGTCATAACTTTCAAAAGGGAATTGGATAAATACTTGAGAGGGAAAATGTTGCAGGGCCATAGGGAAAGTACAAGGGAATTGGACTAATTGGATAGCTCTTTCAAAGAGCCGGCACACATAATGGGCTGAATGGCCTCCTTCTGTGCTGTATTATTCTATGATTATGTGATTGTACTTTCAAGGCTGATAAAATGTTTGATATTCCCACAGACATATCTGCTACAATCGGTGAGAACTCAGCAGGGACCTATGAAAATATTCCAAGAAAGCAAAAGGTTTGTACGGTTCTATGAATATACTGGTATATTGCTGAGCTCAATAAACAAAAGGGAATCTATGCTTGTTTACAACCATCAAAGTTATTGTTCATGTAGTAGTAGTAAACTGCAGTCACTTATAAGCCAGACCAGTTGGGGATGGCGGGCTTCCTTGCCTAAGAACATTAGTGGACCTGCTGGGTTTATACCACAATCCAAAAATGTTCCTGGTGCTAGTTAGAATATTGGGGTGAATTTTCAGTTTTATCACTGAAACCAAATTAGGCTTTGTGTAACATCGGTGTTTGATGCTCTTGTTCCCACCGGGCGGTAGAAGTGGAAATTTACCTCCTGCCGTTTAGTTTGGGGAATGGATAGTTTAGGTAAGCTGTTCTAGCTTGTATCTTGGATATTATGATGTCATGCTAACCATACTTAATTCTGAAACAACTACATGGGATTCTTTGCTCAACTGCGTTTGCAAATAATATTTTTATCGAATTGCTTTTGCACAGGAGAGAGCTACGAAACCACTTGATGATAACTCCACTTACATGGTAAGGAAATTATTTTGTTTATTCATTTTAAGCATTCACTTACAGTTTTTTTTCTTTATTTCGTTTCAGTTCTCTTTTGTCGCACTCCATTTCTCGGCCAATATGTTAGCTAAAAAGCATTATTTCTTCAATTTTAACAGGGATTACAGCTGCAAGATCAATCAGTTTACAGTGATCTGGTGAGGTACGTGGGTAGAATATTTTATGAGCGATCCACCGTGTTGAGAAAAAAATGAGATTTAGACATTTTTATTTGTTCTCAGGATATGGGCATCAGATGTCAAGGCAGTGTTTATGCTTGATCCCCAGTTGCCCTAAGGGCATTAAGTGTCAACCACATAGTGTAGGACTGGAGACACATGTAGACTGGTTAGGGTGACAAGATACTTTCTCGGAAGGACGTTGCTGAACCAATTGGGTTTTTATGACGAATGCAATTTCATAGCATTTTTCTGGTGCGATCTCACAAATTATCAGATACGTGGAGTTCAACTTCAGAATTTGCCATGGTGAGCTTTTAACTCTAGACTTCTGGGTGACCAGTCCAATGGAATACCGTGCCCTATTTGAGAATAAAGTATATACTTTAAGTACATTGTGAGTGTACCGAATATTGATCTTGGTTCGTTTCCCTAAATGTTCAGACATTGTGCATAAAGCAAACAAAATACCATTACAACTAAGAATGCTGATTTCAGATATTTACTGTAAAGCTTCCAATTTGTGATCTTGCTTGATTCTAAAGACAACCTGCTGTACTGAACGCCAAAGATCCTGTTAGAGCAAGGTTCATTGTTCTGTGCTTTGTCAGACATCTCATGAGGTGGTGGGCAGGGGGTGGGGGGAACGCTACCATTCATCTAACGTTCCAGATGTGGAGAGTGGGAAAATCAGTGTTTCTGCTCTTGATCAGCAACTACGGACCCAGTTGGAAATTGTGCCTGTGTTTGGGCATGTTAGCTTCAGTTTGTCCACGTGCTGTCAAGACTCTGCTCTTTTATATGTATTTTATACATATATTTAAAAAAGATATCCAATATATCCTGTATTGCAAATCATACAAAATCAACTCCTAACTGCCTGCTATTTCCAGCAACCAGACAAATTTAATTTGCACAGGAGAAGGTGCATAAAAAAGATTTACAAGGATGATACTTGAACTCAGAGGGTTGAACTGTCAGGGAAGAAAAACAGGCTGCGGCTGTTTTCTCTAGAAAAGAAAAGACTGAGAGGTGACTTGATAAAGGTTTTGAAAATTATGAAGGGGTTTAATAACGTAGAAGTAGAGAAGTCATTTTCACTTTTGGGAGAGTGCAAAATTAGGGGCCATGAATATAAGATAGTCACAAATCAATAAGGAATTCAGGAGAAAATTCTTTACCCAAAGATTGGTGAGAATGTGGAACTTGCTACCAGGAGTAGTTGAGGTGAATAGCATAGATTCATTTAAGGGGAAGCTAGATAAGTACTTCAGGAGAGAAAAGAATATAAGGATTTGTTGATAGGGTCAGATGAAGTAAGATGGGAGGAGGCTCGTGTGGAGCATAAACACCGGCATAGACTTTTGGGGACAATTGGACTGTTTCTGTGCTGCAAGTTCTATGTAATTCTGAGAACAATGTTCTTTCACTTTGTGCAATTTCCCACAACCAACAATCCACCCCACCCTTGCAGGATTGCCAATTCACATAAGCAATGACATCTGTTGCTATTTCCCAAAAGCAATATATTTCACTGAAATTATTCATACATGTTCAGAGTTAACTTTATCTGTATTTTTATTTCCACAGACATTAACTTTATTGGCGACTCATTAGGCGTTGTTGGCTTATGACTGGTGACAACAGAGACCAACTAATTCAAGAAGATGTTGCCGCAAGAAACTTTTCTCACCTTTCTTTTAATATGTTTGTTCTCTGCCACCCCCAGCCCTATCCAGAGTCTCTCCCCGAGATATCCTCTTTCAACCTCTCTACTCAGCTATTCGTCATCCTCATGATACCAATCTTCATCTCAACTCACCTTGACTTCTCTCCTCTGATTTCACTCCCCTTCTGTCCTCATTAAACCTCTCCTTCCATATAAACTCTCTTATCGATAATCATTGCCACCCCTCAACCTCGCCATCTAACTTGGCCTCTCTCTACTTCCTTCGATCACAGACTAGGCCATCTCCGACCACTTCCCTGTATCTCTCACCAACAATGTCCCCTTACCACCTTTCAAATGTGTTTCCCTCAAATCATTTACAACGTTACTTTCAAGCTGTCAACTTACTAGCCTTTGGCCTTCCATTCACCATGATACAACAGCAACTGTCAATGTGCTCATCCACTCCCTCAGCTCCATGTTTGATGCCCTTGTCCCCAGTAATAACTTTACTCTTTCCCATCCTGGTTGTTCTCCTTGGTATGGCACCAATCTTTATTTACTCAGGTCCAAGGGATGTGGACGTGAGTGTTTCTGGCACACAACTGGTTTTGCCATCTATCCCCAGATCTGACTGGATCACATGAAACCTCACTCTCCTCTGCCAAAACTGCCCACTACTCTGGATCATTATGGAGAACAATGATAAGCCTTGGGTTCTTTACTCCATTACCAATGGTTTCCATTAAGTCCTTCTTCCCCTGCTCCTTCCACCCTCACCTCCAACAATAAGGGCAAGGAGCTCATCAACTTCTTTATTACTAAGGTTGAGACCATCCATTCAGCTGCCATTGATGCTTTACCCCCCTTCATCTTGCCCATCAAGCCAATCCTCACTCCAGACTCCCTTCCTGCCCTAAACCTGTTCCTGCATCCTTCTCTGGTGTCTCTCATATCTCCCCTAAAGTGCTGTCTGAGCTCATGTCCATCAGACCCACCTCCTGCTCCTTTAACCCCTTTCCAACTAAACTGCTGGCCACCCAACATCTCTTGCTGGCCTCCATGCTAACTGACATTGTAAATGGTTACCTCTCCTCAAGCACTGACCCTGACCGTTTAAAACTGTTCCTCCTCAAAAACATCACCGTCACGCCTTCTGTTGCACACTGCCGACCCATCTCTAACCTCCTTTTATTTTCCAAAGTTTTTGAACGTGTTGCCACCTCTCACATCCATGCGCATCTTTCCCGCCCCTCCATGTTTGAAACTCTTAAATCAGGTTTCCAACTCACTGGTGCACTTACACAGCCCCAATCAGTCTCAAATTGAACCTTTATAAAACACTGGTTTGACCACAACTGGAGTATTCTGTCCATTTCTGGGCACCGCACTTTAGGAAGGGTGTGAAGGCCTTAGAGAGGGTGCAGAAAAGATTTACTAGAATGGTTCCAGGGATGAGGGACTTCAGTTATGCGGATAAACTGGAGGAGCTGGGGTTGTTCGCCTTAGAGCAGAGAAGGTTGAGAGGAAATTTGATAGAAGTGTTCAAAATCATGAAGGGTTTAGATAAAGTAAATAAAGAGAAACTGCTCCCATTGGCGGAAGGATCGAGAACCAGAGGACACAGATTTAAGGTTATTGGCTAAAGAACCAAAGGCGACGTGAGGAAAAGCTTTTCTACATAGCAAGTAGTTATGATCTGGAATGCGCTGCCTGAAAGGGCGGTGGAAGCAGATTCACTCATGGCTTTCAAAAAGGAATTGGATAAATACTTGAAGGGAAAAAATTTGCAGGGCTACAGGGAAAGAGCGGGGAAATGGGACTAACTGGATTGCTCTTACAAAGAGTTGGCACGGGCTCGATTGGCCAAATGGCCTCCTTCTGTGCTGTAAAGATTCAATGATTCTATGATTCTAAATGACATCATCTGTTACTTTGACTGTTGTGCATTTTCCTCCTCGTCCTCCTCAACCTTTCTGCAGTCTATGACTGGGGTGACCACTCCATCCTCCTCTAGCACCTCGCCTTTGTTGCCCAGTGCAATGGACAGCTTGGATTCACTCTTACCTATCAAATTGTTGCCAGAGCATCTCCAGCAATAGCTTCTCTGCCCACCCCACACCATTACCTCTCTAGGCACCTATGGTCTATCCTTCGCGCCCTCCTTTTCCTGATCTTCCTGCTGTCCCTTGGTGACATCATCTGCAGACATCGGGTCAGGTTCTACATCTACATTGATGACAGCCAGCTCTAACTCTCCACTGCATAATTTGATCCCCCACTGCCATTTCTATCAGACTGCTTGTTCAACATCCAATCTTGGATGAGCTGCAGCTTCCTTCACTTAAACACTGAGAAGAAGCAAAGCATCATTTTCAGCCCCACCAGAAACTCTCTACTTTTGGTACTGATTCCATTCCCCTCCCTGTCCACTTTCTAGGGTTGAATCAGACTGTTCGCAACCACAGCATTGCATTTGACCCTGAGCTGAGCCTCTATCTCCAGTTTCCTTGCAACATAAAGAGAGCCTATTTGTAACATCGCCCACCTCCGCCTCTGTGTCAGCCCATTTCCAGTTGTAACTTTCATCCATACCTTTGTCACCTCCAAACGTGATTGTGCCAATGCTGCACGCACTGTAACCTTCAACTCATCCATAACTCTTATGTCCACATCCTATCCTGCACCACTTCTAGCTGACCCAACACTCCTGTCCTTGCTAACCTACACTGGCACCCAGTTCTCCAATTTAAAATTCTCATCCTTGTGTTTAAATCCCTTCATGGCTTCGCCCCTCCCTACTTCTGAAACTTTGTCCAGCTCTACACTGCAAACCCCCCCCCAACCATCTCCTGCCCCCACCAAGGATTCTGCATTCATCCGACTCTTGTGTACCCCTCCCTCCCTTCACCCACGGTTGGTGACTGTGCCTTCAGCCATCTAGGTCCCACTTCTGGAAATCTCTCCCTATACCTTTCTGCCTCCATCTCCTATGGCTCCTCCTTGACATGGCCTCTTTTTGTTCCATCCTTCACGATGCAAGAAATCATTTTTATAAATAATTAAAAGCAGTAATGTTCCCTTAGATAGGAGGAGCATCAGCAAATATTTCAATAATTAGAACTCAGCGGTTACGTAAAGAAAAGTTTCTGCTCCTTCTCAGCCAAAAGGGAAGTGAGAGGACGGGGTTAGGATGGGATCTTGGAGTTGAGGTAGAAGATCAGCCATGATCTTATTGAATGGCGGAGCAGGCTCGAGGGACCGTATGGGCTACTCCTGCTCCTAGTTCTTATGCTATTATGTTCTTATGAGAGCTTATAACCTGGATAGTTGAATTTTATTGGCTCGTTGATGTTAAGAAAGAACATCACGTTGCAGATTTTCAACTTGCCGCTCAGCATTCAACTGGAAATGAAAATTGGGCAGCCGATCCGCAAGCCAGTCTTACAAGTGCAAGTTAAAAAAATTACCCCCGCCAGTTGAAAAAATACGGAAAGTAATTTGTGGTATATTTGCAATTTGCCACCCGGGGGTAATACTGGTGTTGGGCATTGGCCACCCATTATCAAAACAGCCTGGTGTTTAATTCCAAATGGAAATCTGTCCGTTTCTACAATCGGTGGCCGATCCATAATTTTATGCACAATTGCCAAGATGGAAATATATCGCATATGCTTTATTGGAGCTTAAATGTTATATTGCATCTTAATCAGAATCAAAGCTACCCAACTGTATTAGCTCCCAGTTCTGAGTTAAGTAAAACAACCTCAGGACGTCCTAACGTGCTTTACTGCCAATGAAGTACTTTGGAAGTGTAGTCACTGCCCTAATGTAGGGACCACGTAGCAAATTTGCACATAGTAAGCCTCCACAAACAGCAACATGATAATGACCAGATAATTTATTTTTTAGCGATGCTTGTTGAGGAATAATAAGTGGCCAGGACACCGGGCAGAAGTCCCCTGCTCTTCTTTGATGTGGAGATGCCGGTGATGGACTGGGGTGGACAAATGGAAGTAATCATACAACACCAGGTTATAGTCCAAGGACGAAGGAGAAAGCCTCCAAAAGCTTGTGATTTTCAAATAAAACTGTTGGACTATAACCTGGTGTTGTAAGATTACTTACATAGCTCTTCTTTGAAACAGAGCCATGGGATCTTTTACGTCTACCTGAGAGGGCAGACGGCAGCTCAGACAGTGCAGCACTCCCTCAGTACTGCACTGGGATTATCAGTCTGGATTTTGTGCTCAAGTCTCTGGAGTGGGAGTTGAACCCACAACTTTCTGACTCAGAGGCGTGGGTGCTGTAGCCACAGATGACATCTTTAACATGCCCACTTGTAAAAAGAAAGAATAAAATAAGTACCTGGAAATGTGTGAACTGTTCATGGAACTATGCAGTGACAACAGACAACGGGGTACGTTTTCAACATGCCACCCAGTTGTAAAACGGCATTGCAGATCAGCTGCCTATTAAAGAAACTGACCAATTTTATTTCCATTGAAATCAATAGAAATTAAAATCAGGTGGCTTTTATACTGGTGGCTGATGCATAATGGAAGTTTACAGTGGGGGGCAAGTCGAAATCTTCATAATTTTCAACATCACAAAAACAACTGAACTATATCTATGAAATATTAAAAATCTTGTGTGCACACACACACATCTTGTCTGTAAAATTTTATTTCATGTCACGTTTTGCATCAGCTTTTCAATTCAACATTCGTCTGTCTATATTTATAATGGGAATCGCCGGCATTAACTGTCATGGTGCAGTCACACTCTCCCACCCATAGCAATGCAATGGTGCCTTAGTTTGGCATCTCCCAGCTCCTCAGGCTGTACTGCCAAGAAACTCCAATGCTTCAAACAACTCTACTTCCCTGCTGCTCAAATTGCATTGATGTTTGCGATGTGAATAAAAATATAATATCAATTCAATTATATACAACTCTGACAGAATGGTGGCTGTAAAATGGGAACTGACTTAGGAACATTAGGAACAGGAGTAGGCCTTTCAGCCCCTCAGGCTTGCTCCGCCATTCAATTACATCATGGCTGATCTGCACCTCAACTCCATTTACCCGCCTTTGCTCCATATCCTTTGATACCCATACCTATCAAAAATCTATCGATCTCAGTCTTAAAAGCTCCAATTGTCCCAGCATCCACAGCCTTTTGGAGGAGAGAGTTCCAGATTTCTGCTAACATTTGTATGAAAAAGATTTCACTGCTGGATGGCCTAATGATTTCAAAAACGAGCTGAGTGCACTGAACGCAGCAAAGACTATTGGTCCTGACAACATCCCGGCTGTAGTGCTGAAGACCTGTGCTGCAGAACTAGCCGCGCTTCTGGCCAAGCAGCTACAACAATGACATCTCACCGACAATATGGAAAAGGGCATCAGGTGCTTGGGAACTTTATCATCTCCAAGTTTCCTTCCCAGTCACACACCATCCTGACTTGGAAATGTATTGGCCGTTCCTTCATGGTTGTTGGTCAAAATCTTGGAACTCCCTAACCAACAGCGCTGTGGGAGTATCTTCACCACATGGACTGCAGCGGTTCAAGGAGAAGGCCCACCACCACCTTCTCAAGGGCAACTAGGTATGAACAATAAATGCCAGTCTTGCTAGTGATGCCTATATCCCCAGAATTAATTTTAAAAAATATGCCCCCTTGCTCTTGATTCCCCCGCCAGAGGAAATAGTTCCTCTCTATCTACCCTATCAAATCAAAAAAGTAAAGGGAATTAGGGGTTACGGGGAGCGGGCAGGAAATTGGACATGAATTTAAATTTGAGGTTAGGATCAGATCAGCCATGATGTTATTGAATGGCGGAGCAGGCTCAAGGGGCCGATTGGCCTACTCCTGCTCCTATTTCTTATGTTCTTATGTTCTTTTAACATTTTAAACACCTTGATCAGATCACCCCTCAGCCTCCTATTCTCAAGGGAATATGATCCACTGTTATGCGACTTGCCCTCATTATTTAACCCCCTAAGCCCCAGTTTCAGTCTGGTGAATGTGTGCTGCACCCCATCCAAGGCCAACAGGTCTTTCATGAGATGTGGTGCCCAAAACTGAACGCAGTACTCCAATGGAATCTGCCCAAGACTCTATAGAAATATAGCATAACTTCATATTCCTTTGTATTCCAGCCCCCGTGCGATCAAGGCCAACGTCCTATTAGGCATTTTGACTGCTTTTTGTACCTGTCTACTGGCCTTTAGTGATTTGTGTTCTTGGACTCCCAAATCTCTTTGTTCCTCCATAGTTCCTAATTTCTCACCATTTAGAAAATGATCTGATTTATCTTTCTTGGGTCCAAAGTAGACAACCTCACATTTGCCCACATTGAACTCCACTTGCCATAGTTTTGCCCAGTCAGTTAATCTGTCCATGTCCCTTTGAAAATTCACGTGGACGCTACTTACTGTCCCTCCTAACCTAGTTTCGTCGGCAAACTTGGATATACACCTCACTATTCCTTCATCCAAGTCATTATTAAATATAGATAAAGTTGAGTTCCCTTGGGGAACACCGCTTGTCACATGCTGCCAATGTGAGTACCTTTATTCCCGTTCTCTGCCTCTTATCTCCCAAACAGGAGATTACAAAACAAAGAAGAAGTTGAAAAATATACCAGAGGATTTTTTTTTTAGAGACAAAACCGATCTTTGCTGAGCTGTACATTCATCAGTCTAAGGGAACAAATTGGAAGCATTATACCTATATAGTGAATTAGAAGCTATTAATATCTTGTTTATATTTAGTGTAGCATTAGATTAAATGAAATCCTCAGCTGCCAAGAAGGGTTTAACAGTTTGGGAGTTACTTGCTGAGGAAGTTGACCAATATATCTTGTGAACACGCTCAGAAAAATACAGAAGTTTTTTTTTAGGGGGGAAGGTAGAATTTCCGACTGAATGCAAGAAGGAAGCAACAAATGAGGACGCTATTTCGCAATCAAAGAACAAAAAAAAACAAATTTATGTTAAAAAAACTGAACGCTTTCAGGAAGTTCTTTTTAAAATTTTCAGTTCTGTTTTAAAAATGTAAATGTTAGTGGCGTACAGAATCGAAATTTTAATAAAACTCCTGTGCCGATCACCGTACGCATCACTGCACTCGGCATTGCATTCTTAGTAACAGATTTCGCCATCAGGCGAGGACTCACAACTGAACCGAGCCGAGCAATGGTTGGTGGGAAAAAGTTTCAAAAGAGACGCTGTAGCAAAGAACAAACTTTATAAATATGTTTGTCTCTTACTTGAATAATAAAAAACTGCAACAAATAACAAAATGCCATCCATCAAAAGATCAATGTGTCACAATTGCCCTTGTCATGTTGTAGAAAACACGCACAATGTGAAGCAAAACTATTTGGAGATAAATGTGCGAATAAGATAAGATCAGTTCAACAGTCGCATGGGTGAAACATTGCGGTGTAGTTAATTCTCCATCAAGCAAAAATAGACCTTGTACGTTTTATTGTTGCAACAACTTTGATAAGGTGCGATGGTCAGGTATGGCACAGCAAGTAAGGTGTGTGCAACGGGAAATTAGAAGGGTAAAGGGCAGTCTGAAAAAAGGGCTAGCAGATAATAGAAAATGAAACGGTAAGCGCTTTTGTGGAATAGCATAACTAGCTAAGAAACCGTGCCCAGATAGCATACAGCCTAGTCAAATGAAGGACATCAGAGTCTCGACCACAAAATATTGAGAAGTTCCACTAGATTAAAGCACGGTTATTTTGTTTATGTTGAGAATAGAATCGATTCCTTCAATATGCAATTTGTGCCAGGGTATTGGAGGGTGGCCAAAGTAACACCTTTGATCAAAGAAGAAGAGAAGGATAAAGCAGATAACCATAGATCAGTTTGAGTAACATCAGCAAACCCTTGGATTCCATAATTTGAGTTCAAATTAATGCGGATTTGAAAACGCATTGTGATAATCAAAGACAGTGAACATGGATTTATTAAAGGAAAGTCGTAGACGACAAATGGATTTTTTATTGAAGAAATGACTGAATAGATAAAATGAATGTAATGAAAGGAGCAGATGAAGAGTGAGACCTAGGGGTTTAACTGCAGACAAAGTCATATAAAGACCAGTAGCATTTAGGGTTTTACATTTGTAAAAAGGCAAATAGGCAATTATAAATTTACACGAGTCAATGGTTAGACTACAGTTTGATTACTACATGCCATTCTGGGCATCCAATTGAAGAGGAGTTAATGTACAGTGTAGATTCCTGAAGATGGTATTAGGTCTCAGAAACTGTAGTTATACCTGAACATTGCATCTATTCGACGTTGTTAAAGAATGAATCCCATGGGCTACAACAATGGAAAGTATCACATCCATTATTGTTTTGTGGAAAATTGATTATATCCTCTTGAGAGTGGGATATTGATACAATTTCATTCACACATTTCTTAATTAGCATGGCTTTGTGTTTTCTATGCACAAGCAGAGCAATACTGACCTTTTGATGTACAAAATATTATTTGTTTCAACTTTTTTGCTAATCAAAAGTACGAGGAGCTCATGGACGTTTTGGTCACCCAGATTAAGACCAGCGGTTCCAGTGCCTCTGTTGCTTCTCCCCTTCCCCTTGCTCATCAAGTCAAACGTCCTCCAGGCTTGGCCCTGCTCTTGCCCTGAACTTTCTTTTCCATCTCCCCATATGCCCTGTCAGAGCTCATCGCGTCCATGAGACCCACCTCCTGCTCCCTTTATCCCCATTCCCACTAAACTGACGACCACTCACATCCCATCCTGCCCCTCCACCCCATGCTGGCTGTCAGTTTAATGGTTCCTCTCCTCAGATACTCTCCTTTTCAAAACTGATATTGACGCCCTATTCCCACGGAAAAAACCCTCATTCTCTCTGTACTCCCACCCATATTGAAGTTCCCTTTCCCCTCCAAAGACCTTGAACGTGTTTTCACCTCCCATATTCAAGTATTTTTGCCCCCAACTCGCTGTTTGTGTCTCTCCAGTCAGGCTTCCACGTCTACCACTGCACTGAAGTGGTCCTAAACAGACACATACCACATTGTCTTTGACTGTGATCATAGTGCATTATCGTTGCTCGACCTGTCAACCACTCTGCACTCTTCGACACGGTGAACAAAACCATCCTCCTCCGTTGTCCAGCTCGGTGGGACTTCTTTGGATTGCTTCTGTTCTTACCAATCAAACTGTAGGCAGAGAACTTTCGGCAACGGCTTCTCTTCATGCCCCCACACTGTTTACCTTAGTCGCGTCTTCTTTATCTACGTGCTGCCCAGTGGCATCATCCATGGATATGGGGTCAGCTTCCACATGTACACTTTGAACACCCATCTCTAGCTCTCCACCGCCCCTCTCAAATCTCCACTGTATCTGTGTTGTCATATTGCTTCTCGGATACTTGGATAAGATGCAGTTTATTCCAACAAAGCACTAGGAAGGTGAAAGCCATCGTCTTCAGCACCCAGACAAGCTCTGTACCATTTCCATCCCCTTTCCCAGCTATTGCCCCAAGACTGTTTGTAACCCGATGTCCAATTCAACCCCAAATTCATCGTCCAACCCCGTATTCTCTCCATTACACAGACTGTCCCTACCTCAGCCCATCTGCTGCTGAAGCCTTCATCCTTGCTTTGTACACCTTCGGACTTGTTTATTGCAATGCTCTTCTGGCCAGCCTCACATTCTCCACCCTTTGTAAACTTCAGCTCACCCAAAACTCTGCTGCCTATATCCTATCCTACACCAAGTACTCCTCACCCATCCTCGTGTGCTGGCTGAGCTACTTTAGCTCTCAGTCCCCCAACACCTCCACTATCAAAATTCTCATCCTCGTGTTTACATCCCTTCATGGCCCTGCCCCTCCCTAGCTCTGTAACCTTCTCCATCACTTCAATATCCTTGAACGTTCAGCTCGTCTGAATCTCCCCTCTTGTGCATCCCCCACCCCCCACCTTCTACCACTTTGGTGGCTGTCCCTTCAATCACCTTAGCCCCAAGCTCTGGAATTCCCTCCCTAAACTCCTCCGCCTCTCCACCTCCCTCTGCTCTTTTAAGACCACCGTAAAAACCCACCTCTTTGACCAAGGTTTTGATCACTCCTGCTAATATGCGTTGTTTTTACTTGATGCCCAATTTTCAATTGTGCTTCTGTGATGCACTTCGTTGTTTTTTTTCTGAGTTAACCGCGTTATATAGGCGTGAGTTGTTACCTTTGTTTAATAGAGGCTTTAAAAAATATGAAAAAATATGAAAATAGGTCAAATAGCGCAACGGTATTTGTGCTGGTTGTGGAGTTAGTAAGGAAGGATTATCACTTTAAAATTCTCATTGAAAAAGGGACTGCACAGGCACTATGGGCCGAAGTGTGGGCTTTTGTTCTGTGGGTCTTCGATGGTTTATGTGCCGAGTGGAAGGCCGCATAAGTGACCTGGATTCAGAACCGCTATTTAAGTTGATCAAATAGGAAGGTTTTGCAAAACTGTTGGGAGTGTGAGAGAGTCGAGTCCGATCAGGCAGCCAGGAAATTGCAGAAAGACAGAGATCATGTTTGAAAATGTGCGAAATTATGATAGATGAAATTCAGTCCAGAAAAGGCAAGGTCCTTGTTAAAACATCGTGCTTTTAGATGGATACTTCCTTGTTTGCATTGAAAATAGATAAAGAAAAACAGGGGCCGAAGTTAAAGGCAATGGCCCGTAAATTGTCTTATTTTACTGGAATGGAATTGGGCCTAGTAGAGTTTAATAAATTGGGAAATGTCACATCAAACGGCAGTGCGAAATATTTAAATAAGTGATATAAAGATGCAGGTTACACACATTGCTACCAATGGGAAATGACATGTGCCAAAGACTGGGATCCCTTTGAAAGAGGAGTTAGAGCAATACGAGGTTTAAAAAGAGGTACATAATACATATGCGGCATAAGAAACTATAGGAAGTCTGCGTGGGTAAATGTTCCCCTTTTATTAGCTGTTAGCAGCTCTCAATAGGGCAACACTAAAAACCCTTAAAGTCGGCTCTGTGCATCAGCAGCATTCATTCAGTCTGGTCCAGGGAGGAATTTCAGGCGTCAACTGGTCCCGTTTTCTCCGGCGGATAGAGTGGCATTGGGGCAGAAAAAACACGTGCCCCGCTCTTCCAAGGAGAAGGCCACTAATAAACAACGGACAGACCATATAACAGGAGCAATAAATTCCATTCATCTCCTCCTCTGTCTGTCTCCGTCCCCCTCTCTGTCTGTCTTCGTCTCTGTCTCCCTCTGTCTCCGTCTCTCTTGGCCTCCGTCTCTCTCTCTCTCACACATACACTCTGAATGTTTCTCTCTGTCTGTCTTTCTCACTGTCTATCGCTCTCTCTCACCCTATCTCTGTCCCTGTCTGTCTGTCTCTCACTCTGTACCTGCCTCTCTCCCTCAGTGACCTCCCTCTCACTTTATCTCTGAATCTCTCTCACACTTTGACTCTCTCTCTCTTTCTCTGCCCCTATCTACCCCCTTCTCTCTGTGTGACGCTGTGCTGAGGATAAACATCTTTTCAGAAACAGAACACAAATCATCTGGCACCTCTTCCCTGTCGGTTGGTTTAACCGTTTAAACGATTGTGTGGGCCCGTTTCAGGAACTTGTTGTAGTCAGAGACAGACTGTTCCTCCTTTCCCGCACCTCTTCCATCTTTACTTTAGCCCTGAGATGTCACATTAATAGCACAACTGTGGGGCCACTTCCGCTTCTCGTGTCCGGTTACCCCTGGCCTGACCTAACACTTGAAATTCAGCTTTCAAATTTAACGCTTTGGAAACTACAGATACCACACATTCGGGTAGAGTTTCATCTCCACCTGGTGGGCGTTCAGCAGCGCCTGGGCGGAGGTGCAGAAAGGAAACCTTAGGGATGAATTTTCACTGTTACCGCTGGGCGAAAGCAAATGAAGTGAATCGAAATGAAAATCAGGAGGTGCGTGAAACGGGCGGCCGATGCTCCTCCCGTTTTCCGCCCAGCGTTAAAACGCAAAATTCACCCCTCTGGTAGCGAGGATTGCGCGGCCTTTACAGAACCTCCTAGTCTTTCCCCTCCATTTATTGAGATGGGAGAGGAGTCACGGGGGAGATCCATGCTTCCCCCTGTCCTGGCTGCTGTATTTTCTTTATCGCCACGGGGTCAAAATCGCGATGCACCTCGCATGAGTTCCGGGTCCTGAACTGGCGCCACGAAGTCCACTTCGGGAGCGTGACTTGATGCGCCAGAAGTCCCAGCGATGCCCCGTTGGTCCCCCGCCCCTCTCCCTGGGCGTCCTGATGGAGGTCCGCACGAAATCATGGCATCATTCAAACAGAATAATCGGGGTCTTAGACCCTGAGTTATGGCCCTTTCCTGAATTTGGTGTTGATGTGCGCCTCAAACGTCAGTTCTTGAACATGCCCAGCGCACCATGGCGGGAACAGTCGGGAGGCAGCTTTCAGATGTGGCCCTTTGAGGAGATCCTTATCTTCTACGGTGCGGTTAACCCAAGTATTTTGGATACGTCTTGGCTGTCAATTCCTTTGGAAGAGAGAGTTTGTGGAGGGCTATAGCTGTTTCGCTGAGTTTTCTTGTTGACAGTGGTTGAACATTGGCATGCTGCTGGCTGGGTGGGGGGGTGGGGGGGACTTTGATGCCCCCTAAGTGAGGAGGAGGAGCAGCAGAAAAGGGCGAAGGAAGCAAGGGCGCAGGAGGCCTCGGCTCATGCAGCTCAGGAACATATCCATTCTGCACAGGAAAACGCAATCTAAAGAATTTATACTCTCACGTGCCGTAGTTTTCCCAATAAGTTTCTTAAGAAACGCCTTCTAAGAAGCCATCTATACAATACTCACTGCATTTATTCCCTTTCCTTACACTTTGCGATGTCCTCCAAAAGAACAATTAAATTAGTCAGTTCGGGTATGTCCTTTACAAGAAATTGAAACCAAATCACAACTTTCGTTTTCTTCCCCAACTGAAGACGTGTTCCCATCTTTCCACTCTGCAGGTAAATGATCAGTTGGATCCAAGAGATAACAGCGCAGAGGAGGCCCGTCCTCGCAACGCTAGCTCTTCATTCTGAGCTATTGATATAAGAACATAAGAAATAGGAGCAGGAGTAGGCCATAAGGCCCCTCGAGTCTGCTCCGCCATTCAATCAGATCATGGCTGATCTTCGACCTCAACTCCATTTTCCCGCCCGATCCCCATATCCCTTGATTCCCCTAGAGTCCAAAAATCTATCGATCTCAGCCTTGAATATACTCAACGACTGAGCATCCACAGTCCTCTGGGGTAGAGAATTCCAAAGATTCACAACCCTCATGAGAAGAAATTCCTCCTAATCTCAGTCTTAAATGGCCGACCCCTTATCCTGAGACTATGTCCCCTAGTTCTAGACTCTCCAGCCAGGGGTAACAACCTCTCAGCAATTACCCTGTTAAGCCCTCTCAGAATCTTATGTGTTTCAATGAGATCACCTCTCGTTTTTCTAAACTCCAGAGAGTATAGGCCCATTCTAGCCAATGAATAAAATCCCATTTACCCGCCCTGTCCCGTTAGTGAGAACTCCTGGATTGCGTTCATTTTGAAATAAACAAGTCGTTCCTGCATCACAAGTTATTTCCTGAAATTCTAACCAATTTCCTAACTAGTTAGGTTAATCCTAACTACTGTGACATTGTTGACCAGTGCTGCAAGTATAAATATAAAAGTATTAAAAAGGCGAACTAGTGGTTTAATGCAACTGGGCGCAGACTTGTGACCCACTCAGGATTTAATACTCAGTACCAATAAGTGGCAAACACGAAGAAACGAGCGGAGAATTCTATATTTTGATAAGGCGTTGGACTTTAAATAGACGGAGAGTACAGTCCCTTTTCTAAACGATGATACTAAAAACTTAGATAATCGCTGCAATTTCGAAATATTGATGCTGGTTGTACTTTGTCAACAGTGACTGCTGTTAATGACAATGGAATTACAAACCTGTATCATCTGTATGTAAAGTACATCATTTACAAGGACGATACCAGAACTGAGAGGGTACAACTAGCAGGAAACATTGAGCAGGCTGGAGCTTTTTTTCTCTCGAAAAGAGAAGACCCAATAGAGGTCTTTAAAATTATGAAGGGATTTGATAGGGTAGACGGAGGGAGATGTTTCCACGTGTGGGGGAGTCCAAACCTAGGGGGCCATAAATACAAGATAGTCACTGATAAATCCAATAAGGAATTCAAGAGAAACTTCTTTACTCAGAGAGTGGCGATCACGTGGAACTTGCTACCACAAGGAGTAGTTCAGGCGAATAGCATGGATGCATTTAAGGAGAAGTGCACAATGGGATAAGGAATAGAAGGTTATGCTGATAGGGTGAGATGAAGTAGGGAGGGAGGAGGCTCGAGTGGAGCATAAACGCCAGCATGGACCAGTTGGGCTGAATGGCCTGATTCAATAAATTCTATGTATTTCTATGCAATAATGTCCCTCCCCACAAAACATGATTTTGGATTATAGACAACGGTCCTTGGTTAATTTGGGCTTTTTTTTAATTCCACGAATGGCTTATTAGCCAATTTCTTCAGACCCTGGTTCGTGCAGGGTCGATCTCTAAACGCGGCTGCAGGACGAATCAGCTCAAATTTCCGTTCTACGGTTTAACAGTTGGAATGCGGTTAGTCAGAAGGAAGCTATGGAAAGGGATATGTAAACGGTCTTTCTCACCTTCTTATCTCACTATGGCAGCCTTCCCTGGACGACATATATTGATTTGTGGGAGCGTTCCGTTATAGTGACACGGTATTCAGACATCAGAAATCCGTTTTCAAAGTTAACTGTTTCAAAATTACACTGACTGGTCACATAGTTATTTCACTGGGGAGTTTCTGTTTAATTTTAAGTAATAACTGCGAGGCGTACAAAATGAAAGAAGTAACATCGCATTATTCTCGTTGATATATTATGTTTATTCGATGTAAATCTGCAGGATTGCGAAATGTAAAAAAAAAACACAGCTGCGGTTTTAGCACCGTGTATTTTAATGGCAATAATATATTTGAGGTGGGTGACTGTTTTGAGGTGGGGCCAACGTGGAAAGCATCTTTTTGCCGGAGGGGGCAGTACTCGCTTGCTGACACTTCGCCGTTATTCAAGATATACAATGCAAAGATAGGCGCGATGACCGTTCCTCCGCAGAAGCATAATTCCCTGGGAAAATGCTTTCTATTGCTCTGAAATGTTCGAGTATCAGTTGTCCGAGAAATAAAAACTTTTAATTTGAAATGCTGGAAAACATTTTGTTGAATTTACTTGCTTATGCACTAATTCTCTTGCGTAATTAGTTATTTGTCCACGGTCTGTCTGTCTGCTTGTCTATCTATCTCTCTATCTATCTGTCTATTATCTCTATCTATCTATCTCTATATCTACCGATCTATCTATCTATCCACCGATCTATCTATCTATCTGTCTCTCTCTCTCTCTCTATCTATCTATCTCTGTATCTATCTATCTGTCTCTCTCTCTCTATCTATCTATCTCTGTATCTATCTATCTATCTATCTATCCACCGATCGATCTCTCTATCTCTCTCTCTCTATCTCTCTCTCTCTATCTCTCTCTCTATCTCTCCCTCTCTATCTCTGTATCTATCTCTCTATCTATCTATCTATCCACCGATCTATCTCTCTATCTATCTATCCACAGATCTCTCTCTCTCTCTATCTTTCTATCTATCTATCTAGTCATCCCGGTCAATGTTTAATATGAAACATCCAGTGGATTGGTTTCTCGATTTCTTTAATTTCATTTTCCCAACTTACGCGGCCTGAAAAAATGTAACCTACTAGTCACTACTAGTAACCTGCGTGTTTTTCAATTCTCAGGGTTCCTCCTCCCTCGGGGATTACTCGGCCCCTTCCTTTAGCTAACGGTCATTTAAACTAACAGTTGCTGCCCTTCTTATAACTACTCCTTCTCTGGGTCAGTTTGACACACTTCTGATACAAAGAAAAAGACCCTTGTGGTGTCCGGAGACAGCAACAGAGTGAAGCCATATAAAGGAAGCGCGGAGAGAAATAAAAACTGTAATTCTTAACAACAGAAATACACAATCTTTAAGTGGGCCGAGCAGCAGTGGAAAATAAACCTGAGATAAACTATGTTCTGATCAAATTCTGATCTTCATCCATCACCCTCAACAATATGAACTTGTCTAGAAAACAACGGACATCTGAGAACTTCCAGGACAGATGACACGTGGGTTTGTCTGATTGGTTATCCTTATCGGCACCAGTGACAAACCAATAATTTCGATGGTTCCCCAACAGGTTTATTTTCTATGGAAGCAAAAGAAATCACACAATGAACTTTTGGCACATACTGACGCCTCCGATCTCATGTTTTAATTTATCAATACTACCTGTTAAAAAAGGCAATAGCAGATATTACTGATACTTGAAATAGATTGACGTACACTTGCGGGTGAAATTTGACTTGCAGGGACGCAAAACCGACGCATCTGACGCCCGTTATACATCCCGTCCAAAATTCAGTTCCATTAACTGCTAGGAAACCGAATATCGGGCGTGGCGTATGATGGACGACAGAATCGAATCTCACCCCCATAGCGCTTCTGTAACGCAACATCAACTGTGGGCAATTACTTGAAGGGTAAAAAAACGGCAGATAGATGCACGCAGGCGATGGCGGGCTGTCTGCTGGTAAATTTGAAAAAAACACCTGTAATATGCCCCGTCAGATCTTCAGTTCCATTGCCTAAAGCTGTGTTTTACCCCAATAACCAGCTTGATGGAAATGTTCTGAAGGTGCTCAGTATGTATGTTCGCAAGTGGAATGCATTGGTACTCGAAGCGTTTCCTCTGTTCTATACCCGGCATACTTACTCTCAATTTTTGATCACTTGTAGTTTTTTCACCAACCTGCCTGCTCAGGTCGTGATAAATTGATTGATCTTGCAATTTTAATCCCTGTGAAACGGAAAGAAATAAGTATAAAATCTGTAAATTATCCTTGTCTTATTTAAAATTCAATAAAACGGGGGTGATGCTAGTTTACTTAAAGGCACTGGTGGAACATAGCAGCTAATTTTAACTTTGGGCGATAGTGCACAATGAGTGAATTTGAATTGGCCGCCTGTTAGTCACTTCGCCCTCACACTGGATGTATAAGGCACGGCTAACTCGATATCACCCATTGTACACTATCATCCAAGTTAAAGTTTCCCAGGAGTCCTATTTCTCTTATTGACAGAAAAAGGGTGTCTAGCAGGCGAACTCTCACATCCATGGTAGTGTTGTGGTTATGTCCCAGGCCAGTGACCCAGAGGTTGTGAGTTCAAACCTCAGGACAGTGGGTTAAAATACTGAATTCAAGAAGTTGGTAATTTGTAGGCTACCTGCCAGGAAAAAAATACTATAAATGTTACCAAAGTGTTGTAAATGCCCAAGTGATTCATTAATATCCTTCAGAGAAGGGACCCCATATCACTACTTGGTGTGGGCTATACATAGGAGCATTAGAAAGAGCAGGAGGCCTTTCAGCCCGTCGGGCCTGCTCTGCCATTCAATTAGATCATGGCTGTTCTGCACCTCATCTCTATTTTCCCGCCTTTGGTCCATATCCCTTGATACCATTACCCAACAAACATCCATCTATCTCAGTCTTAAATGCTCAAATTGTCTTAGCATCCACAGACTTTTTGAGGAGAGAGTTCCAAATTTCTACTACCCTTTAAGTGGAAAAGGACTTCCTGTTTATGTTCCTTTGTTCCTGATTCCCCCACCAGAGAAAATAATTTCTCTGTATCTATCCTATCAAATCCTTTTTACGTTTCAAGCACCTAGTTCAGATCACCGCTCCATCTCCTATACTCAAGGGAATACAAGCCAAGTTTATGCAACCTGTCCTCATAAGTTAATCCTCTAAGCCAGGGTGTCAGTCTGGTGAATCTGCACTGCATCCTCTCCAAGGCCAATGTATCCTTCCTGAGGCACAATGCCCAAAACTGAATGCAGTATCTCCAGATGCGGTCTTAACAGAACTTTATACAACAGTGGCATAATTTGCACCCATTTGTATTCCAGCCCTCTTGAGATAAAGGTCAACATCCCATTAACCTTTTTGTCCCTGTCCACTGACACTTAATAATTTGTGTACTTCGACACCCAAATCTCTTTGCTCCTCTACAGTCCCTAGTTTCTCACTAGTTAGAAAATACTTCTTGGGTCCAAAGTTAATGACCTCACACTTGCCCACATTGAACTCAATTTATCATAATGTTGACCACTCATTAATCTGCCTCTGTCCCTTTGCAACGCCCTGCTCCCATCTGGTCTACTTACTGTCACTCCTAACTTAATGTCATCTGCAGACTTGGATATACAACTCTCTATTCCTTCACCCAAGTCATTAATAAATATGGTGAAAAGTTGAGGCCTCTGAATAGATCCCTGGGGAACACCACTTGTCACATCCTGACAATCAGAGTACCTACCCTTTATCCCCATTCTCTGCCTCCTAGTTCCCAACCAATTTCCAACGCAAGTCATAAGGCTACCTGCAATTCCGTGAACTCTCATTTTTTGCTAATACATAGACCCAGTTGCACATTAAGTAGCTGAGCAACTGAGAAATTGTGCCTTTACTCTCTGGAGTTTAGAAGAATGAGAGGTGATCTCATTGAAACATATAAGATTCTGAGAGGGCTTGGCAGGGTAGATGCTGAGAGGCTGTTCCCCCTGCCTGGAGGGTCGAGAGCTGGAGGGAATAGTCTCAGGATAAGGGGTCAGCCATTTGGGACTGAGATGAGGAGAAACTTATTCACTCAGAGGGTTGAGAATCTTTGGAATTCTTTACCCCAGAGGGCTGTGGATGCTTTGTTGTGGAGTATATCCAAGGCTGAGATCGATAGATTTTTGGAGTCTAAGGGAATCAAGGGATATGGGGATCAGACGGGAAAGTGGAGTTGAGGTCGAAGATCAGCCATGATCTTATTGAATGGCGGAGCAGGCTTGAGGGGCCACATGGCCTACTCCTGCTCCTATTTCTCATGCTCTTATGTTCTCTGAGGAACTAAGGCTGGACAATAACTGCAGCTTTGCCCATATCCTGAGAACATAACAAAAAAGGGGAAATGGTTTACAGCAATAAAGAAAATCACATTCTTACCATATAGGTAGCGTTTGCATCTGGTGCCTTACCATCAATGTTCTTTAATTGAATCAATTTTATGAGAAATGCATTAAGATATAAATGGATTTCTAACACAGCACCAATATATAGAATATCAAGAACTGACAAGAGAAGGAAGTATGGTTCAGAGAATGGGAAAGAGCTGGAAGAGCGAATGTCCAGAGTTAGCAATTGCACGATTACAGGCAGTTGGTTACATACAGGATTTCCATTCTAAATGTCTACATTATGAACAGCTCTTTGCCCCCCCCCCAAAAAAAAAACTTTCACTCACCAAGTACGTGCAGAGTGATGGTTGCCTTTGGAGGAATGGTAACGAAGCTGTCACTGACTTCAGCAGGAGCGACCCGTTCGGGAGGTATAACTCAGCCCGTGTTTTGTATTTTGGGTTTAGGTGCTGAATTGTACCGATCCACAGACCGATATGTGTCCCAACGAGGTCCCAACTCCCAAACTGCGCCTCAGCTGACGGCCGCACTGAAAAAAAAAACAACGCGTTGCCTCCGACTCTCACGTTCATCTGACTGTTTTCCTATCTGGATAGTAAAACCCTGGGGCTCAGCTGGAGAAAGAAAGCCACATTAAACAAGAAGTAAATGAAAGCCAGCTCAGTTTTATAAATTGAAAGCAACACCGCCTCTTGTTTGGACGCAGAATCCGACTACATACCAGAATTTGCCCGCCGTTTCTCGAACGACGAAAACATTCACGGGCAGATTTTTAACTTATCCGCCAGTGTAAAAATGGTGTTAATGGGCGCACGTTATAGAAACCACCCGATTTTCGTTTCCAATGCCCGAACTGGCCTGCACCCATCATCTTTAGGTTAATGACCTCGGGGTAGATATCCATCTGAGGTGGAGGGCAGCGTAAAACAGGCGATATCACCGCAACTATATTCAGTTTCATTGACCAATGAAGCTGAATATCTGATGAGGCGTACAACAGGCGTCCCATGCGGTGCCTCCCTTTTTGAAGTGTCGCCCCAGACGGATACCTACCCCCTCTCTCCAGGATTTGGGTGGGAAGTCAACACAAGGGCCCAGTGGCATCCGGAAATTCCGCCTCGTTCGATTTTTGCCAGGGAAATTGGATACCAGGAATATCAGTCCCGCCATCTTCAAGGACAGCGTGCAAACAGATACAGTTTCTGACTCTGCTTAACAAGAGAGGGGTAAATCCTTTGAGAGAATAACAGTGCTTTAAAATGCACAAGATCATAAGGCCCTCTCCAGAGAGTCTCTCCCGCAGTTAGCCCAGTCTCTGAATTTATACCACCGGACCAGCGCCAATTGCGAGTTGAAATCGCTTCCCACTAACCGCAAACTTGCAATTGGAATGCATCCCAAAGTCGTCACAGGGGCGCAAACTCCTGTGTGGGTTAAGTGTTCTGAAAATGTAATCACGTTTATAAAGAGTAAGGTTTAGCATATGGTTAAATAGAGCACTACGGTTGACATCACCTCCCCATCTCCAAAGTGACAGCGATTTTTCACGGGGCAAAATGTCCTGGATTCTGCACGGAGGCTCCTTGGTAGCACTCTCACCCTCTGAGTCAGAAGTTCGTGGATTTGGGCCCCTCTCCAGATACTTAAGCAGGTAATCGACGCTGACACAAGGCAGTGCACTACTTGGGGAGTGCCGTCCTGTCGGAGGTGCCTTGTTTCGGATGATACATTAAATCTCGTGCCCCCTCAAATTGGAGGTAAAAGATCCCGGGGGAGTTCTCCAGGTGCTCTGGTTTAACATGTATCCCTCAACCAACGCCATAAAAGCTGATTATCTGGTCATTTATCTCAGTGATATTTGTGAAACCTTGCTGTGCATGGACTTTTACCTTTCTGACCACTGCCATGTGGGACCTTGTCAAATGCCTTACTAAAATCCATGTAGACAACCTCCACTGCACTACCCTCATCAATCCTCCTTGTCACTTCCTCAAAGAATTCAATCAGATTTGTAAGGCATGACCTTCCCTGAACAAATCCATGCCGACTATCCCTGATCAAACCATGCCTTTCCAAGTGACAGTTTATCCTTAAGAAGGAGCTAGATATATTTCTAGACACAAAAGGCAAGAAGGGGTATGGGGAGAGAGCGGGAATATGGTATTGAGATAGAGGATCAGCCACGATCATACTGAATAGCAGAGCAGGCTCGAAGGACCGAATGGCCTACTCCTGCTCCTATTTTCGATGTTTCTATGTCACTCACCTGACTGGAAGAGGCGACGCCCACATGGAAGTGACCGGAAAAGGCCTGCGACCGTCCTGGTCATGTGACTCAGCCAGCACCAGCGAACGGTACCAAGTGATAAGTTCTGCGTATGTCCAGTGCCAATTAAATGTAAAGGCACCTTCAATCTGAATGTTCGCTTATTTGAATCATCTACGCATATCCATCCGCGGATCACGGTCCAGTGAATATCAGTTATACCAGTAGATTAACAGCAGAACAATAACGGGGAAGGGTGAAAACACCACGTTTAGGATACAAGCAACGTTAATTTCAATGCCAATTATCATCAGTAAATGTCTATATGCAAGGGAATACATGATTCACATCCGTTTTACATTACGCACAATTTTAAGCTCCATTCCAGTCAATGGAGAGTAAAATCCGATGTGGGGGATAAAACCTGCGTTTGTCAGTTGCCGGGTTGCCTTAAAATTACCCCCCATGTTACTTCAGAAAACATTGTTACTGGTTACAGAATCAGAGAGGTCCCCTTATCCTTTATCGTCCCAGTGTGCCTCGGGTTTTCATCCATATTGCGTTTGACCAGACAGTCCTGGTTTCTAAGTAAGCTGCATAGAAATCTCTAAAATAAACATATGATACTGAAAGTCTGTTATTAAAAAAAATCGAAGGGTCTGTTTACCTACTTAATGTGCGACAAGGGCTATTAAGGATATTATGAATTTTAATCATAAGTAAGAAGACACAGGTCCAAGAGCAGTGCCGCAGGGCTTGGTGCTAGGTCCTTTGCTTTTTGTAGTATACATTAACGATTACGACTTAAACGTAGGGGGCATTATTAAGAAACTTGAGGATGACACAAAGATAGGCTGTGTGGTTGATAGTGAGGAGGAAAGCTGTAGACTGCGGGAAGATATCAATGGACTGGTCAGATGGGCAGAAAAGTGGCAAATGGAGTTCAATCCGGAGAATTATGAGGTGGTGCATTTGGGGAGAGCAAACAAGGCAAGGGAATACACAATAAATGGGAGGATACTGAGGGGTGTAGAGGAAGTTAGGGATCTTGGAGTGCATGTCCACAGATCCCTGAAGGTAGAGAACAGGTAGATAAGGTGGTTAAGAAGGCATATGGAATAAGAACATAAGAACATAAGAAATTGGAGCAGGAGTAGGCCAATCGGCCCCTCGAGCCTGCTCCGCCATTCAATAAGATCATGGCTGATCTGATCCCAACCACAAATCTAAAGAACACAAGAAGTCGGAGCAGGACCCGGCCACATAGCCCCTGGGCCCTCTCCGCCACCCACAGGGCATTGACCGATCCGAACTCAGCTTCATGTCCAATTTCCTGCCCGCTCCCCATAACCCCTAATTCCCTTTACTTCTAGGAAACTGTCTATTTCTGTTTTAAATTTATCTAATGATGTAGCTTCCACAGCTTCCTGGGGCAGCAAATTCCACAGACCTACCACCCTCTGAGTGAAGAAGTTTCTCCTCATCTCAGTTTTGAAAGAGCAGCCCCTTATTCTAAGATTATGCCCCCTAGTTCTAGTTTCACCCATCTTTGGGAACATCCTTACTGCATCCACCCGATCAAGACCCTTCACAATCTTATATGTTTCAATAAGATCGCCTCTCATTCTTCTGAACTCCAATGAGTAGAGTCCCAATCTACTCAACCTCTCCTCATATGTCCGCCCCCTCATCCCCGGGATTAACCGAGTGAACCTTCTTTGTACTGCCTCGAGAGCAAGTATGTCTTTTCTTAAGTATGGAGACCAAAACTGTATGCAGTATTCCAGGTGCGGTCTCACCAATACCTTATATAACTGCAGCAATACCTCCTTGTTTTTATATTCTATCCCCCTAGCAATAAAAGCCAACATTCCGTTGGCTTTCTTGATCACCTGCTGCACCTGCATACCAACTTTTTGATTTTCTTGCACTAGGACCCCCAGATCCCTTTGTACTGCAGTACTTTCCAGTCTCTCGCCATTAAGAAAATAACTTGCTCTCTGATTTTTCCTGCCAAAGTGCATAACCTCACATTTTCCAATATTATATTGCATCTGCCAAATCTCCGCCCACTCACCCAGCCTGTCTATATCCCCTTGCAGGATTTTTATGTCCTCCTCACTCTCTACTTTCCCTCCCATCTTTGTATCATCTGCAAATTTTGATATGTTTTCCTTTATTAGCCGAGGCATAGAATATAAAAGCAGGGAGGTTATGCTGGAACTGTATAAAACACTAGTTAGGCCACAGCTTGAGTACTGCGTACAGTTCTGGTCACCACATTACATGAAGGATGTAATTGCACTAGAGAGGGTGCAGAGGGGATTTATGAAGATGTTGCCAGGACTGGAGAATTTTAGCTATGATGACAGATTGGATAGGCTGGGGTTGTTTCCCTTGGAACAGAGGAGACTGAGGGGTGATTTAATTGAGGTGTATAAAATTATGAGGGGCCTAGATAGAGTGGATAGGAAGGACCTATTTCCCTTAGCAGAGGGGTCAATAACCAGGGGGCATAAGTTTAAAGTGATTGGTAGAAGGAATAGAGTGGAAATGAGGAGAATTTTTTTCACCCAGTGGGTGGTGGGAGTCTGGAACTCACTGCCTGAGAGGTGGTAGAGGCAGAAACTTTCAACTCATTTAAAAAATACCTGGATGTGCACCTGAAGAGCCGTGACCTGCAGGGCTATGGACCAAATGCGGGAAAGTGGGATTAGGCTGGGTGGCTCGTTTGTCAGCTGGCGCGGGCACGATGGGCCGAATGGCCTTCTTCTGTACCGTAAATTTTCTATGATTCTATGAAATATTATTTAGTGCAGATGCCAGGAAGTACTTCCACCTGGCGGAAGGTGATGAGCTGGAATAAAAACAGAAAATGCTGGAGACGCTCAGCAAGTGAGGCAGCATCTGTGGGGAAAGAAACAGATTCAACGTTTCAGGTCGAAGACCATTCGTCAGAACTGGAAGATGTTAAAAGAGTTAAAGTTTTTGAGCTAGGGAAAAGGGAAGGTCTGTGATAGGGTAGAGGGCAGGAGTAATTAAATGACAAAAGGGATGACGATGCAAGGCAAGGAGGGTGATAATGGGACAGGTTAAGAAACAAAAGATTGATCAGGAGTAGCTGTAAATGGCAGCAGCAGAACCATTACCAGCACTAGCTGACCGAAAAAATGGGAGCAGTTATCATCTGGATTGGGTTGATAGGGAAAATATTTGATGCTAGTACATTGGGCTCATTGTATTGCAATGATAAGACGGTAGGTTTGGTACATACGAACAATGGGGTCAAATGGACTGAAGCAAGTTCTTTATCTAAATCTATCTTCTAATCTTTAGAATTCATGCAACAACCCAACCCAGTGAAAGGATAAAACTGGATGAGTAGAGAAGATTAAACTATCCCTGATTACTCCTGAACGTGAAATTTGAGGCACAAACCGGAATAAATGGTAATTGAAAATTTATAACCATCCAGCAGCGAGTGTGGTTTGCTAATCGGCCTTTCGGTAATATTCAAATCTTCAGCAAAATAAGCTACGCAGAGGAAACACATCCTTCCTATAAGGTGTGTTCCCAGTAGCCTCTCTCACTGAACTGGACAGCTCCCACTTTCCGCCTTCTATCTGCTTTAGATGATACTTTCTAATTATTACTTTGCTGCTCTTGTCAACAGCTCCAAAAGTTGCATTAATATTGTAACTTTGATCCTTTAAACATAAATCTTCGGCACCTTTCATCGAGGTAACTCTGACCCGGACTCATGGCCGCCTTTGCTTTAGTTCATACCTTGTCTGGCTCATTGAGCAGGAATTCCTGGCTGGATATAACGGAAGCGGACACTGGTCTGTCAGGACGGAGGGACCCAGAGTCGCTGTTTGGTTATTTCTATCTGCTGGTCAGTGTGATTTACTCATGTTGGTATTGAGGAGTGGGAGCTGGAAACACAAGGGGCGGATATGGCAGTGTGGATCCAGATATAAATAATAATTACACTGGACGGGTGAAGTTATTGTTCCTTACCGCATCTCTCCGGCTCAAGTCAGTGAGTGTTTCAGGCACCGTTACAACCAGCTCGGTCTCTGGCAACAGAACAGCAAAGCGAGGATTGATCTGTGTGTCTTCGGTAAGCAGCAGAAATATTTTGTTTGTCAAACTTTTCGGAAGCAATGAACCATAAACTTCACGATCGCTCGCTACATTGAGCAGTTTTTGAGCAAGATTTGACGGGTCTGTAACGGACAAAGGCAGATAGATGGTTAAACTTTAGCAGTCACACTACAATTCCAGTACAAGTGTAGCCTAAACCAACCAAAGCTCCATCTGACACCAAAGTCAAGAGACCCCTTAGAGGAGACAGCATCACCTCATTGTATTCCGGTGTCAATTGGGACCAGACTCCAGACTGATACAGCGTACACTTGACATTATTGCAACGTGAAGTCGCTTTGTAAAGATGCTAAAAGTGTAGGACAAATGCGTTAGTGACTTTGACATCACTTGCGTGGAAATCCATGACGGGCTAATAAAGTTGAATGGAATACATCCCAGGAAGGGGTGAAGTCCATCACATTCTGACAGTTATCAGGAGTGTATCAATGGGTAGAGGGGATTCCAAATTTTGATCTGGTTCAAGGTGATCCCTATTTCCAAGGAAGACGACCAACAAAGCCAGATATCAACCTACCCAGTAGTCTTGCATCAGTAAATGGCAAGCTAATGAACTGGATAATTGGGAACACATTCAAGAATTATTTCCATGAAAGGAACCTGGAAAGTGATAGCCAATATGGCTTCAGAGGGCGGACGTATTGCTCCACCAACATCCTGTCTTTTTTTTTGAGAAAGTGAGATGCTAAGGGGACATTTAAAGCCCAAATAATACATCAAACATGGACTTCCATACAGCTTTTGATAAAGTTCCACATGAAAGGCTGCTACACAAGGTTAAGTTAGTGATAGCCAAGGTAAAACTTGGAAGGCTGTAAAAAAAAAGTTATCTGAGACAGTGGGTACTGGTTAGAGAGTGATATTGGACATATGGAAAACGATGGAGTGCCCCAAGGAATTTTGCAAAGGCTCCTACTTTTTCTCATCTAGATAAATTACCTAGATTGATATATCAAAACTGGGGCGGTGTGTGACAATGGAGTGTGTTGAAGCAGCCAAGGGGTTACTGACAATGGCCATGACTTCCCGCCCATCTCCTGCTGACTTCTGGGTGGAAACGGGCTGGGTTGGGTTGCAAATGGAACAAAAACATTCCCACGTAAAATGGTCTAGTTTCACGTTCACCTGATTTCCCACCAGAAGTCAAGGATCATGGTGAATACCTCTGCCCGTTGACTGCAGTATTTTTAAATTACATTGAAATAACAGAAATATGTCATGTGACCTATTTTCTATCGCTTGGTCCGTAGCAACGCTAGACACGGAGTGATCGATTGTACAGTTTATGCACCAGATTTAAAAATTGTCATTTCTTTTTGCTTAACTGGCATCTCCGAGGCCACCAGCAACACAGTACTGCCACAGCAAGCCTCCACCTCCACTACTAGTAGACTCCTTAGCCAAAACCAACGAGCTCACCCGATATATGAACCAACTCGGAGTCCATAACATCAGACAGGGTCAGCGGTGCATCTGTCTGGTTGGCAGAGTGCCTGCTATTCCGAAGATGCGCCCAATACTGCAAAAGCATAAGATCGGGGCTGATATTTTCAAATGGGCAGAATTATTGCAGTGCAGATAAGGTCTTACATGTTGAAAGAAAAAAATGGGGAAAAGGATAGCTCAATAGCCTTCAAACTAGCTTCCGGGTGAGCTGAAAGTGAAATAGCAGAGAGGTTAAAGTAAAATGGGTTCCAAATCACAGATCTGTTCCTGATGAGCACAGAATTCCCAACGATGAATGGCAGATGGAGTTTAATTTAGATAAATATGAGGTGATGCATTTTGGTAGATCGAATCGGGCCAGGACCTACTCCGTTAATGGTAGGGCGTTGGGGAGAGTTATAGAACAAAGAGATCTAGGAGTACAGGTTCATAGCTCCTTGAAAGTGGAGTCACAGGTGGATAGGGTGGTGAAGAAGGCATTCAGCATGCTTGGTTTCATTGGTCAGAACATTGAATACAGGAGTTGGGATGTCTTGTTGAAGTTGTACAATACATTAGTAAGGCCACACTTGGAATACTGTGCACAGTTCTGGTCACCCTATTATAGAAAGGATATTATTAAACTAGAAAGAGTGCAGAAAAGATTTACTAGGATGCTACCGGGACTTGATGGTTTGACTTATAGGGAGAGGTTGGATAGACTGAGACTTTTCTCCCTGGAGAGTAGGAGGTTTAGGGGTGACCTTATAGAAGTCTATAAAATAATGAGGGGCATAGATAAGGTAGATAGTCAAAATCTTTTCCCAAAGGTAGGGGAGTCTATAACGAGGGGGCATAGATTTAAGGTGAGAGGGGAGAGATACAAAAGGGTCCAGAGGGGCAATTTTTTCACTCAAAGGGTGATGAGTGTCTGGAACGAGCTGCCAGAGGCAGTAGTAGAGGCGGGTACAATTTTGTCTTTTAAAAAGCATTTGGACAGTTACATGGGTAAGATGGGTATAGAGGGATATGGGCCAAGTGCAGGCAATTGGGACTAGCTTAGTGGTATAAACTGGGCGACATGGACATGTTGGGCCGAAGAGCCTGTTTCCATGTTGTAAACTTCTATGATTCTATGATTCTATGATGTCAATACACTCACAATTAACAAGTAATTTCAACTTTTATCAGTGGATGAAAAACAATTGATAGCGAATCGGCAGCATGCTTTGCGGCACTATTCCCGGCCAGAATGGAGATGATTGGGTATTTTCCTCATCAATCACACCCAGAGACTGCACTGCTGTAAGTGACAGGGATTGATTTTTAGGCACGTAATTTGTTTGTAACTACCCTCCATTCACTGCAATTTCCTGGAGAAGCAATCAATTTGTATTACGTAGCTATCCTCCACTCGCTGCAAATTTGCTGGAGAAATCACCCTGCTTTTATCGGGAGAAGTTGCTGTTGCTTCGGTCATGAGTTCTGTTTGTTGTCTTAAGTCGAAACACTCTTTAAATAGACTCTGTAGATTGTTTGCTGTAGTGCACTATTTAAGGGGACTGTATTTGCTGAGTAAATAGACTTGATGTGCTTTGCAGTTTGCTGAGTAAATAGACTTTGAGTCCTGCCATAAATCCCACCCCGCCTCCAACTTGTTCGCTGACACGGTGATATCAATGGATACTCTGCTGTTTTACACCTCGCCCATTTTTTTCAATTTCAGTTAATATTATTCCCTAATAATCATGTATAAGAACATGAGAACATAAGAAATAGGAGCAGGAGTAGGCCATATGGCCTCACGAGCCTGCTCTGCCATTCAATCAGATCATGGCTGATCTTCAAACTCAGCTCCACTTTCCTGCCCGATCCCCATATCCCTTGATTCCCCTAGAGTCCAAAAATGTATCGATCTCAGCCTTGACTATACTCAACGACTCAGCATCCACAGCCCTCTGGGGTAAAGAAATCCAAAGATTCACAACCCTCTGAGTGAAGAAATTCCTCCTCATCTCAGTCTTAAATGGCCGACCCCTTAACCTGTGGCTATGCCCCCTAGTTCTAGACTTTCCAGCCAGGGGAAACAACCTGTCAACCTCTACTCTGTCAACCCCCCTCAGAATCTTATATGTTTCAATTAGATCATTTCTCATTATTCTAAACTCCAGAGAGTATAGGCCCATTCTACTCAACCTCTCCTGATAGGGCAAGCCTCTCATCCCAGGAATTAATCTAATGAAACTTCATTGCACCACCTCTAAGTCAAGTATATCCTTCCTTAGATAAGGAGACCAAAACTGGATTCAGTACTCCAGGTGAGGTCTCACCAAAGTCCTGTACAATTAAAGTAGGACTTCCTTACTCTTGTACTCCAACCCTCCTTGCAATAAAGGCCAACATGCCATTTGCCTTCCTAATTGCTTGCTGTACCTGCATGCTAACTTTTTGTGTTTCTTGTACCAGGACACCCAAGTCTCTCTGGACACCAACGTTTCTCACCATTTAAAAATATTCTGTTTTTCTATTCTTCCTAGCAAAGTGAATAACCTCACTTTTCCCCACATTGTACTCCATCTGCCACCTTCTTACCCATTCACTTAACCTGTCTCTATCCCTTTGCAGGTTCTTTGTGTTCTCCTCACAACTTACTTTCCCACCTAGCTTTGTATCGTCAGAAAACTTGGATACATTGCACTCGGTCCCTTCATCTAAGTCATTAATATAGATTTTAAATAGCTGAGGTCCAAGCATTGGTTCTTGCGGTACCCCACTAGTTACAGCCTGCCAACCTGAGAATGATCCCCTTATCCCTACTCTCTCTTTTCTGTGCGTTAACCAATCCTCTATCCATGCTAATATGTTACCCCCAACCCCATAACAATATATGTTGTTAACATTTATGTATATATGCTCATAACAATATATGAGCAATAACGCTGCGACATGTGAACATAGTTTGGAAAAACACGTGGAAGTAAATTTTCTGCTTGCATACCATTCGTAAAGCTGGCATTGAGAATCGGACGCCCATTATAGAAACCGCCCAATTGTCTTCACTGAATTAATTATAAATGACATTTTTAACGTTCCCAATGGTATAAAATGGGCAACATCGGTTTGGCCGACCATTGTAGAGGCCGCCGGATTTTCCTTTACACCTGCTTCATAACCAAGGGGTAGAAATTCGTCTTTGGGCGGCAGGGCAAAACGGGCGTATTGTACTGGCCGCCCGTTAGATTCCCCGACTTCAATAGAACTGAATATCAAATAGTGCTATACCCATATAGCGCCACAGCCCAGGACGATTCTCTACCCCCTAAACTTAAAATTACTCCGATTGTGGAAGGGAATATCAGGAGGGTGCATAATGAGCGTCGGATTCTATATCGCCCATTTTACTCCATTGTCCAGATTTAAATTATCTACTCTTTCTGTAAGGGGCTTCCAAACCGAGGTCATAGTTTTACACCCAGGCAGCAAGTTGAAAATCTACCTTATAAATGAAAGGAAAAGTCTAAACGCACATTAAGCAGCAATACTCTAGTACACTATATTTGCTTCTGTAAGATGTGATGAGGCTCTGTACAGATGAAACTATTTTATTCCTTGATTTCTTTGTATGAAATGATTGCAATATTTCTTTCCAAGTCTGGCGATTAATTCTTGGTTTCAGATTGAATTCACAGAACCAATCTCCTTTGCATATATTTCATCCAATATTTCAAACCCAGTGTGCCAGGACCATTTGGTTTGTCTGACCTGTCATGTTCTCTGCGATTTTAACCAAATAGGAAAATTCTTCATAGCAACAGGAGGGTAAAATTATGCATGGGAAATGTCTTGGTGAAGACACTTGGCGTTATCAGGGTCGATTCTGGTAAACACCAATGTACTGAAAGCAGTCCTGTTAGTGAAAAGTCGAACGACCCCTAATTCTTGTACATTGGCAGTGACACAGAGGGGTCACCTCGATTCATATTGAACAATTAAATACTCTATTTTATCATTTTGCACAACTATTAAATTGAACATGACAGAACCTACAGTCAATTGGCGTTTGTTCTGTGTACACAATGGTGAGGAAATTGGAAGACACACTTCAGAAACTCACTCCACATCACCGCATACTGATCAAAGCCTGCAACTACATCGTTACAAAGAACTGTTCACATGCAGGGTTTGCATTCTAAATGTTTACATAGGCAGTTTCTATGTTCAATGTTAATATAAAAGCATGGCCAAAAATGGCGAGTGCAGAAGGTACAACAGAAAGTGCCAGTAGGCACAAGCTTTTTAGTGATTTGTGATTTTACACATATGGCTCAAGCAGCATCAAAATGACTTCATCAGAAAAAGTATAAACGCGGCGGGACTCGTTTAACTGAAACCAATTTGACCTCTGTTGATTGATACAAGGGAACCATTTTTACGGTCGTTAGTTGCTGAATCCTTTAAGAAAAATGTAGTTATCTACCGTAAAACATCATCCTATCATTAAAACCACTAAACAAGAGTATTTTTTTTCTGGGAGGAATGTGAGCTCCAATAACTTTCCCAATGAAAACAGCAACTCTAGAAAGGTGCGAAAACTATCTCCCCCCACCCCCCCCCCCCCCCCCGGTCAGAGAGACACGGGAGGTCTTCAGCCATTTCACATAGCATTCATGGTTTCTTGTCATCTCTTTTGCTCCCGCATGTTCCACCATACACCCTTTAGCAGCAGGTAAACCAGAATCCAAATTAACAGAATCACTATTTGCAAAGGTTGTACCTATAATATATTTAAAATTGTACATCTGCACACATAGCTTGCATACAACACGTTAATACTAGTTCTCAAACTTTTCTGCCAACTTTTCCATTATAACTTCCTATGTCCACATTTATAGTGGGAACTACTTATGTAAACTTGTCATGCTGTAGTTACACGCTCCAACCAGTGCTGGCAGTACAGCACCCTCACACAGCAAACACATCATTTCCCCGGCCATTGTCTGAGTCTTAACTGCTTTGTTTGCAACCTCCGCATTCTATTGGAGCCCCAGCTCCATGTCCATATCCTCGCCATCACAAATACTGCTTTCGCTCAATTCACTAACATCACCCACCTCAGCCCCTGCCTCCGTCCAACTGCCGCTGAATCGCTCATGCATGCCCTTGTCACCTCCGGACTCGATTATTCCTATGGTCTCCTGGCCAACATCCCTTCCTCCACCCTACGTAGACTTCAACTCTGCTGCCTGTATCTTGTCTCCAACCCAGTCCCACTCACCGAAAGCAGCCCATCGCCTCCAATTTATCCTTGCATTTAAATTCCTTCATAGCCTGTCGCATATTTACCTGTGCCACCTCCTCTAGCCATACAACGCAATCACACATTCTCCATTTTTCTGACTCTAGCCTTTCCTGCGCCCCGTTCTTTGCCCCATCATTGGCGGCCAACCATTGAGGCACCATGCTTGGAATTGCCTTCCCAAACCCCTCCACCTCCTCAATATCCACCCCTTTGATCAAGCCTTTGCACACTTCCCATCGCTCTCTCTTTGGCTCAGTGCCCATTTATTTGTCTCATTGCGCCTCTGAGAAGCGCCTTGGGACTTTTTTTTTCTACTTTAAAGGTGCCACTTAAATGCAAGTTGTTGTTGTTATTGTCGTTTGAGTTTCTTCAGCCCGTGTGCGTCCAACGAACTCTGCGCCCCCTGCTCTCCCGTCAATCGCAGCAGCTGCAGACTGTCCCTCATAAACTTTTCCCCGTTTAGAAAACCGCAACAAACGGAAGCTGCGAGCCCTCTTGTAGTCCCAAAAGAGATAAAAGAAAGACAAACGGGAAAAAGGGTGAACTAAATGAAACAAAAACAAAACAGTGAGGGAGAGGCGGAAGCTACAGCAAAACAGAGAGCAGGCAGAGAGTGGCAAAGTGAAGCTACTGTTTTAAAAAAAAGCCACTGTAGAGAAAACCATCAAATCTTTGCGGTAGCAAAAGCAAGAGCAGCACTGCAGTGGGAGACAGGGATGGTTCTACCATAAGAAAGAAGGGAGAATATAAGAAAGTGCAGGAGAAATGAGTAGCAGCAAGAGAATCGAGTTAATTTAAGAGGCAGGTATCCAGAGCATTACCAGGCCAACAGAGGTCGCCAGCTCCCAGCGTCTTCTCCCTCCAGGTCGCTTCCATCCCACGTACCTCAATAACTGTAAGACAGCAAGCCAGTGTTGCTCCATGCAAAATAGAGAGCCACACAAACGAAAAAAAAAGTCACAAACACTCCAAGGAAGAGAATCTCAGCTCAAAAGTCACCACTTCTAACTCGGCCGCACCATCCGCCTCCAACCCCATCACTGGCCAAGAAGAGCCCTGTCGTGGAAAGAACAAGGAGACTAGGCCCGATATTTAAGAGGCCCCTCAGCTAACAGGAGCAGGAAACCAGCTGAGTGTGAAATTGGTGAGAGATTCACAATCACTCTGAGGAAAGCATCAACAGGTTCGGGAATCCGTACACGGGTTCCTGGCAGTGGTCATGATGCCTTCATACTATTCATTCATCCCCTGTTTTCGACCCAGACCAGCGGCTCCTCAGTCTGGTTCCTTGGAGGCAGAGAGTATCCCCTCTACACCTGGATCATGAATACTCTCAGGAACTGGGCACAGATGCTGAGCGCCAATACAATGAGAGCCACACTCAAACCAGGGTTCTCATGGAGCAAACCATAGACGTCCTAAAGCAAAGATTCCTCTGCCTGCACCGATTCTATGGAGTCCTGTAATATAGACCCGACCGAGTCTCCAGATTTGGAGCAGTTTGCTGCATGCTACACATCCATGCCATCCAGAAGGGCCAAGCCTTGGACCTGCCACAGGAGCAAGATGAAGAAAGGGAAGAGGATGACGAAGATGACCAAGATGGAGCAGTGACGAGGAAGGCAACAAATTGCTGAGGAGAGGTTCCCCTAAGCAAACCTCCTCCCATTATACCAACTGTCCCACAATTTAAACTAATCCTTCTACCCACGTTCCGAATGCCCTCGAATACTAAGACCTCATTTTGCACCAGGAAGAATATGAAGACCAACATCAATGCAAAAAAATCTCTTTATTTCACACCATGCGCAGTGCACATTAAACATCGATTCATGGGACACTGGCAGCAGTACGGGGAAAGAGGGAGCTCTTCCGTCGGCACGGGCTGCACTTGAACTGGGCTGGGACCAGTGTCCTGGCCAATCGAATAACTAGGGCTGCAGACAGGGCTTTAAACTAAAAAAAGAAGGGGGAAGGTTCAGGTGAGGGGAAATTTAGAAATCTAAATAGAAAAGTCAAGACATTAGAGCAGTGTAGCAATTCGGGTAAGCAGAGTGTGACAGGAGGGGACAGAGAGTTTAACGGTAATAGTGGATGATTAGTGAATAAGGTCAATTCAGGGAAAAATGGCAAAAAGTTAAAATTTAAGGCGCTTTATCTGAATGCATGAAGCATTCGTAACAGGATAGTTGAATTAATGGCACAAATAGAGATAAATTGGTTTGATCTAATGGCTATCACAGGGATGTGGTTGCGGGGTGACCAAGGTTGGGAACTAAATAGTCCAGGGTACTTAATTTTTCGAAAAGACAGGCAGAATGGAAAAGGAGGGGGTGTAGCCCTAATCATAAAGTATGATATAAGGACAGTAGTGAGGAAGGATCTTGGTTCAGAAGATCAGGAAGTAGAATCAGTATGGATGGAGATAAGAAATAACAAGGGGCAGAAAACACTGATGGGAGTAATCTCTAGGCACCCTAACTGTTGCTTTACTGTTGGACAGAGCATTAATCAAGAAACAATAGGAGCATGTAACAAAGGTATTACAATAATCATGGGGGACTTTAATCTTCATATAGACAGGACAAATCAAACTGGCAAAGATAGTTTGGTGGGCGGGTTCATGGAATGCATTCAAGACAGTTTCCTCGAACAATATGTTGTGCAATGAGACAGGATTAATTAGTAATTTCATAGTAAGGGATCCTCTGGGGAAGAGTGATCATAATGTGATAGAATTTCACATTGAGTTCGAGAGTGACGTACTTAAGTCAGAAACTAGAGTCTTAAACTTAAATAAATCTACTTACATAGGTATGAGGGGCGAGATGGCTAAGGTAGATTGGGAAATTAGATTAAATGGTATGACGGTAAATAAGCAATGGCAAACATTTCAAGAAATATTTCACAATTCTCAATGAACATTCATTCTGTTGAGAAATAAAAACTCCAGGGGAAAAGTGATCCATCTGTGGCTAACTATAGAAGTTATGGATAGTATTAGATTAAAAGAATAGGCTTATAATGTTGCCAAGAAGAGTAGTAAGCCTAAGGATTGTGAGAGTTTTAGAAACCAGCAAAGAACGACCAAAACATTGATAAAGAGGTAGAAAATAGAATTGGAGAGTAAACTAGCAAGAAATATAAAAACAGATTGTAAGAGCTTCTACAGGTATGTAAAAAGGAAAAGAGTAGCGAAAGTAAACGTGGGTCCCTTAAAGGCTGGGACAGGAGAAATTATAATGGGGAATAAGGAAATGGTAGAGACGTTAAACATTTTGTATCCGTGTTCACAGTAGAAGATGCAAAAAGCATACCAGAAATAGTGGGGAACCCAGGGTCTAATGAGAGTGAGGAACTTACAGTAATTAATATTAGTAAGGAGAATGTACTGAAGAAATTAAGTGGACTAAAAGCCAACAAATCCCCTGGACCTGATGGGCTAAATCCTAGGGTTCTAAAAGAGGTGGCTGCAGAGATATTGAATGCATTGCTTGTGATCTTCCAAAATGCCCTCGATTCTTAAACGATCCTAGTGAATTGGAAGTTAGCAAATGTAACCCCGCTATTCAAGAAAGGAGGGAGAGAGAAAACAGGAAAATAGGCCAGTTAGTCTGACATCAGTCGTCTGGAAAATGCTGGAATCCATTATTAAGGAAGTGGTAACAGGGCACTTAGAAAATCATAATATGATTAGGCAGAATCAATGTGGTTTTATGAAAGGGAAATTGTGTTTGACAAATTTATTAGAGTTTTTTGAGGATATAACTAGCCGGGTAGATAAAGGGGCACCAGTGGATGTGGTATACTTGGATTTTCAAAAGGCATTCGATAAGGTGCTACATAAAAGGTTGTTACACAAGATAAGAGCTCATGGGATTGAGGGTAATGTGTTAGCATGGATAGAGGATTGGTTAACTGACAGAAAACAGAGTATAGGAATAAACAGTCATTTTCAGGTTGGCAGGCTGTAACTAGTGGAGTGCCGCAAGGATCAGTGCTTGGGCCTCAACTATTTACAGTCTATATTAATGGCTTAGATGAAGGCAACGAGCCTAATGTATCCAAGTTTGTTGATGTTACAAAGGTAGATGGGAAAGAAGCTGCAAAGGGATATCGACAAGTTAAGTGAGTGGACAAGAAGGTGGCAGATGGAGTATAATGTGCAGAAATGTGAGATTATTCACTTTGGTAGGAAGAATAGAAAAACAGAATATTTTTAAATGTTGATGTACAGAGAGATTTGGGTGTCCTCGTCCACGAAACACAAAAAGTTAACATGCAGGTACAGCAAGCAATTAGGAAGGCAAATGGTATGTTGGCCTTTATTCAAGAGGGTTGGAGCACAAGCGTAAGGAAGTCTTGCTACAATTGTACAGGGCTTCGGTGAGACCACACCTGGAGTACTGTGTACAGTTTTGGTCTCCTTACCTAAGGAAGGATATACTTGCTTTAGAGGGAGTGCAACGATGGTTCACTAGATTGATTCCTGGGATGAGAGGTTGCCCTATGAGGAGAGATTGAGAAGATTGGGCCTATACTCTCTGGAGTTTAGAAGAATGAGAGGTGAATTGTTTCAATTGTCAACAGCATTTGCCGATCGGACTACAATCGCTAACAAGGAAGTGACCTAGCACTGCAGACCCATTGACACAAACTGTCAATATGTTCTTTGAAACCTAAGTTTAAAGAAACCAAAGAATCTAGCAGAGGAAACCAAGCCCTGTGAAATAGGTCTTAATGTGGTCTAAATGTGTAAGTAGAGTCATAGAGTCATAGAGTTATACAGCACGGATAGAGGCCCTTCGGCCCATCGTGTCCGCGCCGGCCATCAAGCCCTGTCTAATCTAATCCCATATTCCAGCATTTGGTCCGTAGCCTTGTATGCTATGGCATTTCATTCAGTCGTATAATATTCTTAGAAGGCTTGACAGGGTAGATGCTGAGAGGCTTTACCCCTGGTTGGAGAGTCTAGAACTAGGGGGCATAGTCTCAGGATAAGGGGTGGGCGATTTTGGACTGAGATGAGGAGGAATTTCTTCACTCAGAGGGTTGTGAATCTTTGCAAGCCTCTACTCCAGAGGGCTGTGGATGCTCAGTCGTTGAGTATATTCAGGACAGAGATAGATAGATTTTTGGACTCTAGGGGCAAAAAAGGGATATGGGGATCGGGCGGGAAAGTGGAGTTGAGGTCGAAGATCAGCCATGATCTGATTGAATGGTGGAGCAGGCTCGAGGGGCCGAATGGCCTACTCCTGCTCCTATTTCTTATGTTATGTTTTTACTTCAAATGTACCTCATTGACAGTAAAGCGCTTTTGGGGTTTCATGATGTAATGAAAGGCACTATATAAATGCAAAACTTTATTTTTTTTATATTTGTTCGTTCATGGGATGTGGGCGTCACTGGCGACGCCAGCATTTATTGCCCTTGAGAAGGTGGTGGCGAGCTGCCTTCTTGTGTAGCGAGATTTTACAACTGAGTGGCTTGCTAGGCCATTTCAGAGGGCAATTAAGAATCAACCACATTGCTGTGGGTCTGGAGTCACATCTAGGCCAGACCGGGTAAGGACGGCAGGTTTCCTTCCACTAAAGGTGATTAGTGAACCAGATGGGTTTTTACAACAATCCGTTAGTTTCATAGCCACCATCACTGATACTAGTACTTTAATTCCAGATTTTTATTTAATTAATCGAATAATAAATTCACCAGCTACTGTAGTGGGATTTGAACTCATAGACTCCTGATTTTTAGTCTAGGCCTCTGGATTACGAGTCCAGTAACATAACCACTATGCTACCGTGCCCTTCTTTCATTATGCTCGCTAAAGCAATCCCAAACCAGTCCCATTGCACTGTTCTCTCCCTCTCCCCTCTCCCCCCAAATCTGTTTAAATGTACCAAACTATAACGGTTTCTCGCATAACCTTATTTATTCTTTCTGGATAGAGGGCGAATCGTGTTGAAAGCAATTTTCTGTACCCTGGGGGACATTTGATTTGATTGTGACATCCCTACCCACCCGCCATCCCCTTGCCCCGTCCAAGCAACGAACGCAAGGCGGAACAGTGACCGAATTTGGCTCGGCGCCACGGCTGTATTTAGCAACCGATCTCTGGGAGTGACCGCGATTGATATCCTCGCCCCGTTTCTATTCGCGTCGAGAAATACCCATGAGCTGAGCTAATCAACCAGCTGCCAAAGTAAACTCGAAAAGCCTGTGAAAAGAAACTCTCAGCTATTTCCTTTGTTGATGCTGCGCCGTTTCAAGTGCGCGCTTAGCGGAGATCAGTGGGTTAAAGCATTCCAGCCAAAAGCGAGAACAGCAAACCTCGCTCTGCAGCGTTCAGCAGCCAAGGAATTCTCTGATTTTCGATTCTTTATTTGTACATTCTGGTTCTCGCCCTTCAATATTTTATTCGGTTCTCGTTTCATATGCAGTTAATTGAGGGGGGGGGGGGATAAAAAAAAAACATTAAGTCATATACCACCAGTGTACTCTCGATACATGTAAACGCCAATGTAAACAATGGAAGCTTGTGAACGGAAATGCCAAAGGATTGTAATAGCCTCATACTTCCTGCCTTGATGGGAGTTGTTCCGAACCTGTTTCAGCGGAGATAAGAGACGGATCCTGGACAATGGCCACGTTCGCGTTGCATGTGTGAATTTGTGTGTTTTGATAATCCGGCAACAACCAAAGGGGGCTGGAGAGAAGCGGGCTGACTGCAGACCGCCGAATCCTGCTCCGCCACGATGAAGCGGCACGGATTCCCTCTGCTTGTGTACTCTTTATTTATTTCTTCTGGTGAGAATCGCGTACTAATTTCAAAAAAGCCACTTTCACTCCGCCAATACCGGTGTGAAGGTGATCCGTGTTAACCGAAACGGGAGTTTGCTTTTTTTTCCCTCCAAAGTTGATCGCACTTTACAAGTCCGGGTTGTTCTCTCTCTTTTTTTTTCCAGTCAAATCGCATTTTTTTACCATCGTAAACCAACAGCAGCAGATTGAGGCGGCGGTGGGGGGCCATATCGTCCTGAGGGTCAGGGCATCGTCCGATGTAAGGAGCGGTAGTTGGAGGTTCAGCTGCACGGATGTCGCCGTCTGGATCGGCAACGCGACGGATATAAACAATAACTACTCGGGTCGAGCTGAGTTACTCGGTATCGGATCTCTCTCACTAAAATCACTGAGCGTTAACGACAGCGGAGAGTACGTTGTTACCATGAACCCATCATCCTATAACGGTTCCGTAACGTCACGCATCGATCTGAATGTGCTTGGTAAGCAGCGATGATTTATGTGTCTGGGCAACACTTTGGGAATCGTTACTTCTGTTTTGTTTTTCCAATGATTTAACATAATACAGAACTGTGATTCTTGCAAACCTGTGCAAAGCTTTAGCGCAGCTCACGAATTCTATCTCCTGCATTGGTGAAGGAAACACAGAGAGTTATAAAGTGTTAATGTAATTTCCCAAGTTAAAGCATCGGAATTCAGTTACCTCATAGGCGACCCTCATCTTGTTGGTCGTTTACCCGATTTTAATCGCTCCACCACTGGCGGCCGTGCCTTCAGCTGCCTGGGCCCTAAGCTCTGGAATTCCATCCCTAAACCTCTCCGCCTCTCTCTCTCCTTCTTTAAGTCGCTCCTTAAAACCTATCTCTTTGACCAAGCTTTTGGTCGCCTGTCCTAATATCTCCTTATGTGGCTCGGTGTCAAATTTTATTTGATAATCGCTCCTGTGAGGCGCCTTGGGACGTTTTACGTTGTTAAAGGCGCTATATAAATGCAAGTTGTTGTTGTTAAACAAAGAAGCCTAAATACAGATGCGGTCTATCAAAACACAGCACTCTTTATTTACTGAGGTCCACCTGCTTTGCTGTCTCAATCCCTCTATCCCTCTCTCCTGCTCTCTGCTTTCCATCCATAGGGAGGAGAAGCTTAACGAGACAAGAAATTACTGAAGATTCGCACTGATATCAGTGGCTGTTAAGGTGATTCGTTGAGTCTTAGTGAAATCATACTGAATGAATAGTGAAAGAATGGTGAAAGAACAGTGAATGAGCAGTGAAATAATGATGAAGGAATAGTGAATGAATGGTGAAAGAATTGTGAAAGAATAGTGAATGAATGGTGAAAGAATGGTGACTGAATAGTGAATGAATAGTGAAAGACTGGTGAATGAATAGTGAAATAATGATGAAAGAATAGTGAATGAATAGTGAAAGAATGGTGACTGAATAGTGAATGAATAGTGAAAGACTGGTGAATGAATTGTGAAATAATGATGAAAGAGCATTGAATCAATAGTGAAATAATGATGAAAGAATAGTGAATGAATAGTGAAACAATGGTGAATGAATAGTGAAATAATGATAAAAGAATAGTGAATGAATAGTGAAAGAAGGATGAAAGAATGGTGAATGAATGGTGAAATAATGATGTAAGAATAGTGAAAGAATAGTGAATGAATATTGAAAGAATGAATAGTGAAGCAATAGTGAAATAGTGATGACAGAATAGTGAAAGAATAGTGAGTGAATAATGAAGCACCTAGGTGATCAGCAGCAGAGGGACTATGGGCTGAGAGGAGGAACCACTGTGGGAAACCCTTGTAGATCAGGACTGGCCAACGGCAACACAGTTCTCAACACCGAACGGGTGCGGCAGTTGTGTGGTTATGGTACTGGACTAGCGATTCACAGTTCATGAGCTCAATTCCCAGCAGGTCAGGTCAATGCAATCAAGCTGATAAATTGTCAGCCAGCACCAGAGACCGACTACAAAAGCCGTCGGTTCTTTCAAAAGGGAACGAAACCTGTCGCCCTCTATTCGGTCTGGACTATCCAGGTGACTTTAGTCTCACATTACATGCTAGGCAACGATAAGGGGCATCGTGGAATAGGTGGAAAACATCTGTAAATGGGGTCAAACCATCCAATAAATCATGTAAATAATAGGATGCAGGCCTTGCAGGGGAAGTTTGAGGGTTGAGGTTCTAGATTAAAGCACAGGGCCTCATGGGTTATCCCTCTAAGATTCAGTTCCATGCATTAGGTGCTTTAGATAGGAATTGATATGTCAAAGTGATGTATCAGAGAGGATTTCAGATTCCTATGACACTGAGATGAGTTCTATGATTGTGGAAGCTGTTCAGCTAGGATAGGCATCATCTAAACGGGACTGATATTGGCAAAAACAGAAGAAATTGTGCAGTGGGGTAGGATTTAATCTGCTTGCGTGGCTGTAAAGACATTTTACCAAAAGAAAGTGAGTTAATGACAATCACAGAACGACACAGGAAGATAGAATAAGGAAACAATGTTTTCAGGGACTGGCTTCAAAGAAGGATCAGGATTAAATTACTGGAGTTAGGGGTATGCTTAGCGAGAAATATTTATCTAATTTGCAGTTTAGCAGCATGGATGGCAACAGAGGATGGTCAAGAGCTGGAGGGAATGCAGTTTTATTGTTTTTTTGCAAAGATATACCTGCAAAAATATATCTGCAAACGTTTATAAATTACTGGTTAGGCCTCAGCTGGAGTATTGTGTCCAGTTCTGGGCACCGCACTTTCGGAAGGATGTCAAGGCCTTGGAGAGGATGCAGAGGAGATTTAGCAGAATGGTACCAGGGATGAGGGACTTCAGTTATGTGGAGAGACTGGAGCAGCTGGGATTGTTCTCCTTAGAGCCGAGAAGGTTCAGGGGGGGTTTAATAGAGGTGTTCAAAATTATGAGGGTTTCGATAGAGTAAGTAAGGAGAGACATTACACACTGGCAGGGGCGTCGGTAACCACAAGGCACAGATTGATGACAATGCTAAAAGAACCATAGGGGAGATGAGGAGAATCTTTTTTATGCAACGAGTTGTTACGATCTGGAACGTGCTACCTTGAAGGATGGTAGAAGCAGATTCAATAGTAACTTTCAAAGTGGAATTGGATACGAGCTTGAAAAGGAAAAAGTGCTATGAGGAAAGAGCAGGGGGAATTGGGCTAATTGGATAGCACTTTGAAAGAACCGGCACAGGCACGATGGGCTGAATGGCCTCCTTCTGTGCTGTAAGATTCTATGATTTTATGATAAGAGAGGTGAAGGAATTGCTTTTCTATAACACATTATATAACAGCTCTACAATGGGTGGAAACAGCAGCAGAGGGAGATAAGATTGAAACGCTATGGATAGAACTGAGTAAATATAATGATGGACAATTACAAATTAGTAACTGCCACGGACCACTGGTATACGGTGCTCAGGCAGACTGGGAGGTATATGCCCAGATAAGTAGGGCCGTGGAAAACCATTGTATTCAAACCATGGGCGATTTTAACATCTGACAGGGTGAATGAACAGATCCAAGTGGACATGGAGGGAAAGTGGTACGGATACAAAGTCGCTGATGCAACATGAGCTACTCCAGGCAGATGCTGTATTGCCATTGGTTCTCATCAAAGGCACTAGAAATGATTAGGAACCTGGAAATGAGTATTTTAACTGTAGGACATATGAGAGATGACAGACAGGAAAAGACCTACAGGTTCATCCATCTACCCCACACAATTGTGATGCATTTCATCACAATACAGTCACTCCCCACCCCACCCGGAAGCCGTGCAAACTCAGGGGAGAGGCAAAAAAAACATATAAAAACGCAGGACAATTAGAGGGAAGAAAATCGGGAAAATTCCTCTCCGACCTCCTTAGTCGATTGAAATTAGTCTAGGAAACAATTGTGGCCCTGATTAATATTATCCGGTACCTAGCATTTGTACAAGATGAACGCCACTCCAGGCAAAAACAGGTCCAGCTCTCGTATGAAGGAATTCAGACAATCTGCGATCACCACTCGTTCCACATGTCCACTCTTCTCTGGAAAAAGTGGAAACTCCTGACATCGAACCAGTTCTACCTTTGCATAACTTGAGAGTGTGACTTTCCTGGTCCTCCCTAACCCATTTATTTGAAACAATTTTTCTACACAAATACAATCAAATCCGTTCATCGTCTTATAAACCTCGATCAAATCAGTCCTAAGTCCATGCTTCTCTAGAGACCCCGCTCTTTGAGCCTAGCAGGGTAACTAAAACGCTTTAATCTAGGAATTAATCTTGTGGCCCTCCTCTGCACCTTTTTCAAAGCCTCAGTATCACCCAACATCCAAGTAAGCTGTGAGGAGGACACAAAGTGTTTGCAAAGAGATATAGATAGGTTAAGTGATTGGGCAAGAAGGTGGCAGATGGAGTATAATGTGGGGAAAAGTGAGGTTATTCACTTTTGTAGGAAGAATAGAAAAACAGATTTTTTTTAAATGTTGAGAAACTATTAAATGTCGGTGTTCAGAGGGATTTGGGGTGTCCCCGTACAAGAAACAAAAAAAGTTAGCATGCAGGTACAGCAAACAATTAGGAAGGCAAATGAAAAGTTGGCCTTTATTGCAAGGGGGTTGGAATACAAAAATAAGAAAGTGTTACTACAATTGTCCAGGGCTTTGGTGAGACCTCACCTGGAGTACTGTGTACAGTTTTGGTCTCCTTATCTAAGGAAGGATATATTTGCCTTAGAGGCAGTGCAGCGAAGGTTCACTAGATTAATTCCTGGGATGAGAGGGTTGTCCTATGAGGTGAGGTTGAGTAGAATGGGCCTATACTCTCTGGAGTTTAGAAGAATGGGAGATGATCTAATTGAAACATATAAGATTATGAGGGGGCTTGACAGGATAGATGCTGAGAGGTTGTTTCCCATGGCTGGAGAGTCTTGAACTCGGGGGCATAGTCTCAGGATAAGGGGTCGGCCATTTAAGACTGAGATGAGGAGGAATTTCTTCACTCAGAGGGTTGTGAATCTTTGGGATTCTCTACCCCAGAGGACTGTGGATGCTGAGTCGTTGAATATATTCAAGGCTGAGATAGAGAGATTTCTGGACTCTCGGGGAATCACGGGATATGGGGATTGGGCAGAAAAGTGAAGTTCATAGAATCATAGAAAGGTTACAGCACGGAAGGAGGCCATTCAGCCCATCGAGTCTGCACCGGCTCTATGCAAGACCAATCCAGCTAGTCCCACACCCCCGCCCTATCCCCGTAGTTGAGATCGAAGATCAGCCATGATCTGATTGAACGGCGGAGCAGGCTCGGGGGGCCATGTGGCCTACCCCTGCTCCGATTTCTAATGTTCTTATAACATGTGAGCAGACCCCAAAACTGGGCACAGTTGTGTTGGTATCGTTGTCAAAGATAAGGCCAAAACAACAATGTGGTAATACCCACTTTGAGAAAGCAGATGTTGGATCTTTAAGAAGAGACTTAGACAATATGAATTGTGAACCCACGTTTACAAGTAGAACAGAATGGATAATGAGGCCCTTTCCCTTCCCTTTCAAGAAGTGTTTCCATCCGTTCCATTATGTGCCTCACCCTGGCACTTGAGAGGGTAAATTGGGGAATCTTGGTCAGATCTGCAAAACATGCTGTTTATTCCCCTAATTAAAGAATCCCTCGTTGTTACCACTTCCGTGTTCTCGTGGACATTGCCTTACATTTCTATCCATATTGATGCAACCTTTTCTCCTTGAGTTCTTAGATTGTATTGTACCTGCATACCATTCCTTATCAATAAAACATCTCCTGTGCCTCTTTATAGATCTAATGAAAGCTATTATACAGAAGGAAAAAAAGAGCACATATTATGCTTAACAGCACATCAAGACCTCAAAAACAGTAGGAATTTAGAAGAACCCCCAAACAAACAATAAGACTTACAAAATCAAAGGAAACAAAAGATAGGAAATATTGGGAGTCCTACAAGAGGCAACCGGGAATTGTTAAAGTAAATATTAAGAAACAAGCAGTGGAAATGTAAATTAGAGAGGGCCGGAAGAGGGACTCAGGAATGCTTAACAACTCTGTTAATGGTAGAAACAAAGTCATAGAATGAGTGAGTCACTCAGCAGATAATTTGTGTAAAAGTGTTGCAGATAATCAAGGTGTCGTTGAACAGATTCTTCTCAATAGTTTTCACCAAGGAAGATTGTAGGCCACCCTAGTCACAATAAATGAGATGATGCGATCAATATAGACGTTAGTATGGAATATGTTAGGCAGATATTAGAAGGACTAAATATTTACACATCTCCCTGACCAAATGGAATGTATATTATATTTTCCCAAGGATGTAAAGGAATAGATTAGTGATAGTTTAGTAATATATCACAGAAATACCCTAATATTGAAAGATGGTAGTGCAACTACAAAGTTCTAAAAAAATAGCTGACGTAAACCTATTAATTACAGACCAGTTGTCCTAATATCCATTGTGGGAAAATGCTTCAGAGGCATTTAGATAAATACTATATATGAGCATTTAAAGAACACATACAATTCTGTCTCCTTGTCATGGACTTATTAATAGTTGGTCATGCTTACTGACTGGTAACCTTACTGACAATCTTTGAAGGAGGAAGAATGCTAATGGAATAGGGTAATTCCATAGAGGCAGCTTATTTGGGTTTTTGAAAAATTGATAGACAAATTTTCTCATGTAAAGCTAGTACGGAGGCTTGAGGGTCATGAAGCAGCTAACAAATTGTCTAGATGGAATCATAACTGGCTCGGCAACAGAAGGCATACAGAAAAAAAGCTCTGCTTGAGGAAAAAGTTAAACAGTGGCATTTCAAAGGGATGCCATCTGAGATTCCAGCTATTTGTTCTGACATGGACTAGAGTGTCTCTGGTAGTATTGTTAAAATTGGTGGTGATACAAATTCTCTGGCAGAAAGAAGATTGACTATCTTCAGTGAGACTAGGATGGCTTATGTAGATGGGCTGGGAAATGATAGATGCTTTGAATATGGATAAATGTAAGATAATGCACAAAGTAACTGGTATCATAAAGAATGTGTAAAACATGAAAGAGTCCCTTTTGAAGTTTGGCCCGACAAACGGTGGGATTGGGTTAGCACTACTACACTGGATTACTGCCATGTGTCACCTTACTAGAGATGCAGGGAGAAAATAAAACAAACTAATAAAAAATATAAAATGAATTGCAAACAGTAAAACAGGGGCTAATGCAAAGAAAACAATGAAAGTTGCCACTTGCCACGAAAAGCATCCCGTGTGTGATCCGATATCAGATTGTGGTACTCAATAACCATATGGGCATGAACTAGGGAACTAAACATGAGGAATCTTTTGGGAGAATGCACCCTGACAGTCCTGTGAATCCTGGACCAGTGTATGCAAGACTTTGCTAGGCCCAAAAGCAAACTCATCAGAATTTACTTACCCAGTGCTCCAGACCCAAAGTAAACAGATGGGGAAAAATGGAACCAAAATGTTACGAGGAGAAATAATGTAGAAGCTACAGTCTCTAATATTGCACGCACATATTAAATATGACTTCTTCATTGCCACAAAATCATGGATGCATCTATGCTAATGGCATCGATGCATTTAAGGGGAAGCTAGATAAGTAGATGAGGCAGGAAGGAATATAAAGTTATGCTGATAGGACTAGAATTAGGATGGGAGGAGGATCGCGTGGAACAAAAACACTGGCATAGATCAGTTGGGCCGAATGGCCTGTTTCTCTGCTGTAAATTTTATTTAATATAACAAAATAGGGTGTCACTGGAGGAATTTATAGTGTAGCTTCGCAACCTGTTATAGGCCACAGTACCACATGAGTCCCAGCAGTTCTGATCAGAACACTTTCACGGGGATGCTCCCCCTCCATGCTTGGTAAAACCTTCCACCAGTGGGTATCCAGAGGGGAGATGAAGGTAAGGAAGTAGCGAAAATGCATTACCAGGCAGTGAAAGTAAACCTTCCAAGAAAAACACAATGGCTAATTTCCAGAGGTGGTTAGGCAGAGGTTTGGGGCATTCCGAGCAATAAGCAAGAATGGTCATTTGGATATGATTTACAGCTATGGTAATGTATTCGTTATGTTACCGGATTAGTAATCCAGATGTGTGAATTAATAATCCAGAAAACGTGAGTTCAAATCCCACCATGGCAATTTCAGAATTTGAATTCAGTTTTTTTTTTAAATGGAAATAAATGGGGTAAAGTTGGTCTTCGGTGATGGGGCAAAATGACGTTGGCTTTAATGGAAATTAAAATTGGGAAGGGTGTAAAACGGGCGGCTGATTCGCTATCGTTCGTTTTGCGCTATCCTCAAAAACCAATTCGACCCCCAAAATGATAATGTCAATACAAAAGTGACCATGAAGCTATTGGATTGTCGTAAAAACTCAATTAGTTCACTAATGTCCTTTAAGAAAGGATACCTGCTGTCCATGCCCAGTCCGCCCTAAATGTGACTCCAGTCGCTCATCAACGTGGTTGGCTCTTAAGTACCCTCTGAAGTGGCCTAGCTGGCGATTTAGTTGCATCAAACCGCCCAGGGCAAATAGGGATGGGCAATAAACTCCGACCTTGTCAGCAACGCCCTCATCCCGAGAATGAATAAAGGAAACGAGCAGGAACCGATCTGTCCCGCAGAGTGCCTTCAATAAACATGACAGAGTAAGGTCCCAAGGTGCATTTTAATCACCATTTAATATTATTTCAGCAGTAGGGTAGAGAGCACATAGACAATTTGGCAGTTAATGTTTCCGGCATTATGCTGACGAATCTGTCACCACCAAACCTCCCCAGAGAGTGGTAATCCCCTCAGCAGAACAAGCCTCTCTCTTTCTCTCTCTCTCTATCTCTCTCGACCATATTCTTCTCAAATATGATACCGGCAGGTAGAGATTTCAAAGGACTGGCTGATCGATTATAGCAGGTATGCCTCTGTTGGAGGAGATCCTGTTAAAAATCAGGCAGCTCAGAGAGAGTCACACCCTGCCAGTCATAACCCTATTCATGTTTTGGTGGGAAAATGTACAGCACCAGTGAATGGGGAAGTCCTTATGTAAAGACATATCTGCAGGGTCTAAGGATGGAAAGCTGTCATCTTGCGCGGGTAGGTGATTGTTTGCCGTTTTCATCGAGTCAGGCCCATGGCGACACAATACCCTTTTCGGGTCAATCAGCTTCTGACAAGTTCCAAAGAAGGAATCACCGTTGTCAACCTGTAGGGGGAGTATAGCAGCCAGGAGCTAGCTCATGACCAACACCCTGGCGCAGTAGAGAAGCCCCTATGGCAGGCTTGGCTGGCCGCTGCGTTGAGCAGAGAGCTTTTGTTGTAATGTACTCATCCCGTTCATGGTGAGCTGAGCTTCTTACTGTATTGCTGGCGAGGAATCCTTCGAATCAGCTGTCTGTGTAAGGAGGGTGCAAATTTGGATTCGCTGATGATCTATTATTGTCCATCTCCCTTGGTGAGGAGGAAATTATGTTTTTGAGGTTCACTTGGCTTCCAGATATCACGCCTAGAGATGGAGGATTGTACCAAATGGTGGATTTATTGATTGCAGGCAAGCAGTATCTCATTTATACTCCTCGGCTCGAACGGCAATTCCTATGCCTAATAAAGCAGTCTGCGAGTGCAAGCTTGGACAGAGATCACAGGCAGAAGTGACTGCAAGCTTTAAAACAATGATTAGATTAAAGAGTGGTTTAAATTCGAAATGGCGTGAGGTTATCACCTTCAGAGGGTCTCGCTCTACTTAGCTTCAAAATCAAGTGAGCAAGTCTACTTTAGAGTTAAACTTTAGCAGTACAACCAGTTCACAGCCACACTAAAGTTTCGAGATACATGTTCCAAAGTAGAAGTTTTCCTGGCAAACGCCAGCCACGTTCACACTTTTTTTCCCAGGCAAAGCTGATGATTCCCCAAGTAGTAGTTTAGCTGATTACTTGCACCATGTTAACGCAGACTTGTTATTTCTTGCGAGCTTCTTCCCACTTGGCGCTACCTAACTCTACAAGCCAACATCGCAGCTCGGCATGAAGCACGTACTTATCAGCGGTATGTGCTGGTAAGCCAGGCGATTGTGCCTTTTAAAACTGCAGCGATACTATTATCCACAGTTGAGCGTAGACTTCGGCGAAGTGGAGTGCGCCCTTATAAGGAGAAAGTTTGTGCTCCATATCAGCCAAGCAGAAACTCCACCTATGTCGATGTTTGCATGTATTTTTTGGAAACTCTCAAGCATGGTGATAGGGCAGCGTGCATGTCAAACCTCTAAAAGTTCGCATGCATATCAAACCTCTAACCCCTCACACAAACACACACATACACATTTATTTATCTTAGTCACATGTGTTTTAAACAATCAGTCACAACTCCCCCATCTGTTTGGCCAAACATCAACTTAAATTAAAGTTGGGACGGCGATAGAGGTCGAACGATAATTGGAACAGGGCAAGCAGATGTAATTTTGAAGTGATGTATTCAGTTCTTATTTTTATATTCCCGTTATAATCTTCAATTTCCACATTTGTAATGAAATCTCGGTAAATCTGTCGTCCTGAAATTAAACCCTCCCACCAATGGTGGCGCAGTAACATTGCCACTGTTGGGAGGGGAGAATTGCATGTTAACAAATTTACACTGGCAGTTTCGATAATAAATTTGAGCATTAGAATTTATAATGGGAAGTTGACAGGAAATTCCTGCAGATGTAAGTTTTTTTTGAGTGTATTATATAAATAGAAATAATTAAAGTCTGTGTCACTATTAAAGCAATGAAAGAAAAACTTACATTTATAGCAGGTTTCAGGACATCTGGACGTCCTAAAGTGATTTACAGCCAATGATATACTTTTGAAGTGTAGTCACTATTTTTTTTTTTCGTTCATGGGATGTGGGCGTCGCTGGCGAAGCCAGCATTTATCGCCCATCTCTAATTGCCCCTTGAGAAGGTGGTGGTGAGCTATTGTAATGTAGAGAAGGAAACAAGGCAGCCAATTTGTGCACAGCAGATCCCAATGAAAGTAATGGGATAAATGACCAGTTAGTCGATCTTTAGTGGTATTGGTTGAGGGGTAAATATCAGCCAGAACACCAGGTGAACTCCCCCACGCTTCCTCGAATCGTGCCATGGGATCTTTGTCACACAATCGATAGTGGAAATCTGGAACTCTCTCCCCGAAAAGGGGAATGGACGCTGGGCCAATTGAAATTTTCAAGATTGAGGTTGATAGATTTTTGTTCGGTAAGTGTATCAAGGGATGTGGAGCAAAGGCGGGTCAGCCATAATTTATTTGAATGGCAGAACAAGCTCGAAGGGCTGAATGGCCTAGTCCTGTTTCTATGCTCCTATGGCCGACTGAGAGAGCAGACAGGGCCTTGGTTTAACGTCTCACTCGAAAGACGGCACCTTAGACAGTCCTGCACTCCCTCAGTACTGCACTGAAATGTCAGCCTAGATCACGTAGACAAATAATAGAGGGGGGTGGGGGCTTAAACCCACGACCACGACCCTCTGAAGAGGTGTGAATGCTACCACCGAACCACTGAACTGAAGTGTTGGGCAATCCAGGATAACTGCAATATTACCTTAAATTGATAACAATCGGCGACATGCCTTGTCAGGAGCTGGTATTATACCACTGCAGTTTCATTGTTGCAGGGACGGATGCAGAAACTCGCTTATTACTTATTCCCTAGCCATTTATGGTAAGTACAGAGCAGCGCAATCGATTGTTTGAAGACAAATTTTGAACAATGAGGCCATTTGTTATTTCCCTTTCATTACACAAGTAAAAAAAAACTTTGTGTTTTCACAATGGATGACTCGTAGCAATAAACTTGCAACAATAACATATTTGTTCCCACATGATCTGATTATATTTCTAACTACAGTTCTCATGTTGCCCAGGTTAGATGAGTGAAGCTCTTAATGGTTGTTAAGAACGGATGTTTAGCATTGGTATGCACGTCCTCACCGTGTATTGTTGCAGATACTTAAGCAGTGCGAGCAAAGCATGCATATATTTTTGAACTAATGTAGAAATTCATCACAGAAATACAAATAGCACGAAAAGGCCAATAAATTTCACGTTTCGGACATATACAAATTATATTTTAATCTTTATCTATGATATCTGATAATTCTGAATTTAACAAATTGGTCTACAGACATGTGGATTGTATTTTGCAGAACCTGTTTCCAATCCTGAAATTGTCGCTAGCGTTTCTCAAACCTTAGAGGACAATGGCACAGTCACCCTGAACTGTAACCTGTCTGGTGATTCACCTTCTATTCGATGGATAAAAAACGGTCACTTCCTCCAATATAATGACAGGATGAATTTGTCGTCGGACAATCAAACATTAACAATAACATTCGTTAATCGATCCGATTCCGGAAATTATCAGTGCGAAGGACACAACCCTGTCAGTAACAAAACAAGTGACCCATTCTTCCTGACTGTTTACTGTAAGTATAAACATCTATCTATCTCTATCTCTCTATCTATCTATCTCGATCTATCTCTATCTCTCTCTCTCTCTATCTCGATCTGTCTATCTATCTCTATCTATTTATCTATCTTTCTCTATATCTATCTTTCTCTATATCTATCTTTCTCTATATCTATCTCGATCTATCTATCTATCTATCTCGATCTATCTCGATCTATCTATCTCGATCTCTATCTCTATCTCGATCTGTCTATCTATCTCTATCTATTTATCTATCTTTCTCTATATCTATCTTTCTCTATATCTATCTTTCTCTATATCTATCTTTCTCTATATCTATCTTTCTCTATATCTATCTTTCTCTATATCTATCTCGATTTCTCTATATCTATCTTTCTCTATATCTATCTCGATCTATCTATCTATCTCGATCTATCTCGATCTATCTATCTCGATCTCTATCTCTATCTATCTATTTGTCTATCTATCTATCGATCTATCTATCTCTAACTATCGATCTATCTCGATCTATCTATCTATCTATCTATATCTATCTATCTCGATCTCTCTCTATCTCTCTCTCTCTCTATCTATATCTATCTATATATCTCGATCTATCTATCTCGATCTCGCTCTCTCTCTATCTATTTATCTATCTATCTCTATCTATCTATCTATCTATCTACCTATCTCGATCTATCTATCTATCTATCTCGATCTCTCTATCTATCTCTCTATCTATCTATCTGTACACGTGTGTGTGTGGTGGGGGTGGGGCGGTTATTTACATGCATCGATGTAATGCCTTCAACTAGCCACTTACGAAAAGCAAAGTTGTCCTTGAGGGACAACGATTATTTGAAAGTATTTCTCTCTCTTATAGGGGGGGGGGGTTCTCAAACATGTCTTATCAACATATCTGAGACATACTAAAAATGGCAACGTGATGATCAGTTTGGGGAGAGAGCTATGGTTGCGGCTCCGTGTCATGACCTCACGGATTCTGTTCCCACCCTTGAACATACAGCACTCACAGTTACTCGAAAGCCGCTGGAGTTTATCTCAGCATCGCAGCTGTTGTTGTGCACACAAAAATGCAAGGCGTTGCCCTTCCAGGAAATTCCTACGATTAGAAGTCTTTAAATCGCTGTGAACATTAGAAACGAAAGTGAAATGCTCAGTGATTTTAAGTATTCAGCCTCACCTATTTAAAAAATCATTTAAAATATGAAAACTGACGTGCGATTCGCAACCACGAGGAATAGTTGAGGCGAATAATAAGGGGAAGTGAATAAACACATGAGGGAGAAAGGAATAGAAGGATATGGTGATAGGGTGAGATGAAGTAGGGAGGGGGGAGGCTCGTGTGGAGCATAAACACCAGCATAGACCAGTTGGGCCGAATGGCCTATTTCTGTGCTGTGCATTCTATGTAATTCTATGTAAGTGCCTCGTGTTTCAACCTCACAGTTTCATTCAAATGGTTCCAGTAATCTTGTTCTTGCTTACAAGATTAACTCTGTTATTTCAGTATATGTTTCTTTTTTTATTGTATTTCGTTACTGTGGCATTCATTCTGATATATATACTTACCACTATAGATGGACCAGAAGCGCCTCAAATATCCACTGATCCAGACAAACGAGGCATTACTTTGGGATCAAATGTTACTTTCATGTGTTCTGTGCAGTCATTTCCACCTTCCGAATTCGAGTGGTTTCTCAACGGTGAACACCTGGAGCAAAAGGAGCGTCAGATGACCATCGTTAACATTGGCCTAAATGATTCCGGCTATTACACGTGTCGGGCGTATAACAATATGACCAGAAAATACACCAATACAACACAAAGAATGAATGTAATAGGTGAGGAAACGGGCTCAGCTAATCGTAAACGCCACAGTACAAAGCGAAAACGTGTCGTGTATTTCTAGAAGGATAGGTTTCAAATAGATTAGCTGCAGTACTTGTTTATACTGGAACAGGATGCTGGCAAATTTTCTTCTGCATCATGGATGGGGTAAAAATGAACTTCGGCTAAGGCGCAAATCAGGCGGTGGTGGATCGGTCGCCTGTTAAACACCCCGTCAATCTGCAATCGCCAGTTACACACCCTCTCTGAAGATGAACGTTCCAACCCATGGGGATGATTTTAAGTTTGGGCACCGGGTAGGAGACTGGCATTGCGGTTGGCTGCCCAACGTACAATCCACCCGACTAGTGAAAATTTCAATTGGCAGCGTTTTGGGGAAGCGAATTTCAGATTTCCACTACCCTATTTGTGAAAAAAGTGCTTCCTGATTACATTCCTGAATGACCTAGTTCTAATTTTAAGATTGTGCCCCCTTGTTCTGGGCTCCCCCACCAGAGGAAAATAATTGATCTTTATTGCTGCAGTTATATAAGGTATTGGTGAGACCGCACCTGGAATACTGCATACAGTTTTGGTGTCCATACTTAAGAAAAGACATCCTTGCTCTTGAGGCAGTACAAAGAAGGTTCACTCGGTTAATCCCGGGGATGAGGGGGTGGACATATGAGGAGAGGTTGAGTAGATTGGGACTCTACTCATTGGAGTTCAGAAGAATGAGAGGCGATCTTATTGAAACATATAAGATTGTGAAGGGGCTTGATGGGGTGGATGCGGTAAGGATGTTCCCAAGGATGGGTGAAACTAGAACTAGGGGGCATAATCTTAGAATAAGGGGCTGCTCTTTCAAAACTGAGATGAGGAGAAACTTCTTCACTATGAAATTTGCTGCCCCGGGAAGCTGTGGAAGCTACATCATTAAATAAATTTAAAACAGAAATAGACAGTTTACTAGAAGTAAAGGGAATTAGGGGTTACGGGGAGCGGGCAGGAAATTGGACATGAATTTAAATTTGAGGTTATGATCAGATCAGCCATGATCTTATTGAATGGAGGAGCAGGCTCGAGGGGCCGATTGGCCTACTCCTGCTCCTATTTCTTATGTTCTTTATCTAACAAATCGAATGCCTTCATCATTTAAAATCCACGATTAGATCGCCCCTCTACCTTTTATACTCAAGGGAATACAAACCAAGTTTCTGCAACAGAGTGCAAGAAAGGTTAACACAAGCTAATATATAGTAGCATATTAAGATTGGACTGCATCTAACTTACCCTAAATATTCAGTAGTTTATTTTTTTTTTACATGCAATGCAATTTATTTTTACTGTGTATTTGCCTTCATAACTTAACCCTTTAGGCTGAATCGGCGCTGCACCCTCTCCACGGACAATGTATCCTTCCTGATGCTTGGTGTCCAAAACGGAACGCAGTATCTCCAGATGGGGTCTGATCAAGGCTCTGTACTACTGAAGCATCACTTCATAACTTTTGAATTCTTGAGATACTTGAGTTACTCTTGAGATAAAGACTAACATCCCATTAGCCATTTTGATTATCTTGTGTACCTGTGCATTAGCTTATAGTGATTTGTGTACATGTTCACTAAGAAGGTCAATCTGCCAGGTCAGTTTACTGCCTGTTTCCCAAAGGTAAAACCGTCCTCAATGTGTCATATAATGGGAGTACTTTTAATCTAACCTTGCTGGCAGAAAACTCCGTCCTTTATCTGTTGACTTCACCATTTACAGCAATCTAAGAATACTTATTCCAATCTGATCAGCACTTCGAGAAAATTGGCGGAATTTTCAGCGGCCCCGAGCCCTGGATGGAGCCTTCCACGCCGGGGGCGTCTTATCAAAGATCGGGCGCACTGCCTCGACTGACATTAAAACACCGACACAATTGTAGACGATGCAGCTGCGATTTTCTAATGAGTTTCTCGCTGTGTGGAAGGGAGCGGGGCTGTGTTCATTTAGATGAGTTGCAAGCAAAGGAAGTGAGCAGGTGTCCTTTCAGGAAATTCAGAGCAAGATCTGCAAAGTTCGGTCTCATGCACATTGACTTGCAAAATGGCCACGAATTTGATGGAAGAAAACAAAAAGCCAAAATTAAAGTGCTTATTTTTGGCAGTAAATGAATATTGAATTGATTGTATTGTGGGATACCTCGCTGTTTAACAAGCCCGTGTTACCTATACTGTTTCCATCATTCATACATGCACAGAAAGAATTCAGTAGTCTTGTCATATGCTTTTCAAGCTATGAAAATTTATCTCTGGTAGAAATTTGATTTGGGACGTAGTTCAGAACGAGCGGTACCGTTTCCGCTGTCCATCATACGCCCCGCCCGTGCACTAAGTATTAACAACATTAGTGGATAGAAAGAACAGACTGGTTTTAAGTAAATACGCTGAAATTGGCGATGCCTCAATTTATTTTACGCGATTTTCCCCAGACCCGGAAAACCCCCAGGAAAACTCCGACAAAGCAGATTTAAAATTCAGTTATAATAGAACATATCAGGAAAATATAATGCATTTCAACGTCGGCAGAATTCTTAAATAAGATTCTACGAACATACGAATTAAGAGCGGGAGTAGGCCATTCCTCCTACACTGTCCCATCAAGTGCTCCCAGGTCAGGTTTAACATGGGTTAGATGCAGGGCAGCTCTCTCCAGTGAACACCAACAATGTACCTTAATCCCAAATGCACATTGTGACATTTCCAGATTCTACGAACATACGAATTAAGAGCGGGAGTAGGCCATTCGGCCCCTCGAGCCTGTTCTGCCATTTGATAAGATCATGGTTGATCTGATTGAGACCTCAACCCCACTTTTCCTTTCTCTTGAATCGTGTTAAAAGGAGGTACCTATCTTTTGAAGCATAGCGGTTGTCTATTGCAAATTGTATTCAAGTGTCAACGTATTGTGTATAATAATAATAATAATGACTATACGACCATTGAAAAGTAGTCGTTTGCATTTCATTTTCCAGAACCAGTTTCCAAGCCAGAAATTACAGTGGATGTTTTACACCCGATCGAACACAATGACACAGTGACCCTGACCTGTAATGTGACTGGTGACGTAAGTTTCCTTGAGTGGATTAAGAACAATCAACACATTCAGATTGACGAGAGAATAAAGATATCACCGGACAATACGACAATGACTGTAACGTCGGTGAATAGATCTGATTCAGGCACCTACAGGTGCAATGCACGGAGCCCTGCCAATAACGAGACAAGCGATCCCTTTCGAATTACCATTTGGTGTAAGTACCAAACAGTGTTGGTGGAATTGTATTTTCTGACTTTGTTTTTATACAAGATCATTTCTTAAATAATTTTATTCAAATTAAGAAATACCATTATCAGTATAATTCGGTCAGCCATCGATTAAAAATTCGGTTAAAACAAAGCGCTTGAATATTGGATAAATTAAATATAATGGGAATAAAAATCCAACCGGTTCTATAACGGGCTGGCAATATGCAACGCCAGTTTTACGCCCGAGAGGCAAGTTAAAATTTTTACCCAGTAATTTCCAGCAATTTCCCAATCTACCTTAGCCAACTCGGCCCTCATCCCTACATAATTGGCCTTGTTTATATTTAAGACCCTAATTTCGGAGTTAACAACATCACTCTCAAAGCCAATATGAAATTCGATCATATTATGGTCACTCTTCTTCAGACGGTCCTTTATTACAAGATTACTGATTAATCCTGTCTCATTGCACAATTTTATTCGGAGTATTGTGCGCAGTTTTGCTCTCCTTATCTGAGGAAGAATGTCCTTGCCATGGAGGGAGTGCAACGAAGGTTTACCAGACTGATTCCTGGGATGGCAGGACTGACCTATGAGGAGAGATTGGATCGACTAGGCCTATATTCACTAGAGTTTAGAAGAATGGGAGGTGATCTCATTGAAACATATACAATTCGAACAGGACGAGACAGACTAGATGCAGGGAGGATGTTCCCGATGGCTGGGGAGTCCAGAACCAGGGGTCACAGTCTCAGGATACGGGGTATGCCATTTGGAACCGAGATGAGGAGACATTTCTTCACTCAGAGGGTGGTGAACCTGTGGAATTCTCTACCACTGAAGGCAGTGGGGGCCAAGTCATTAGATGTATTCAAGAAGGCGATAGTTCCCTCCTCAGCACGGATTCCCTGCTCGCCTTGGCACTGTGCTGGCCAACTGGAGGCGATAGTTCCCTCCTCAGCACGGATTCCCTGCTCGCCTTGGCAGTGTGCTGGCCAACTGGAGGCCAAGTCATTAGATGTATTCAAGAAGGAGATAGATATGTTTCTTAATGCTAAAGGGATCAAGGGATATGGGGAAAAAGCGGGAACAGGGTACTGAGTTAGACGATCAGCCATGATGATTTTGAATGGCAGAGCAGGCCCCAAGGGCCGAATGGCCTACTCTTGCTCCTATTTTCTATGTTTCTATGAATAGAAACAATATTAGAATCATTTATGACCAAGAGCTTAATCTTTTCCTGAAGTAATGGGCTTACTTTTAGCATTTTGTTAATGGTAACCAGATCTTTTTATATCTTATTACCTTGCTGACATAGTTATGAGCTCAACTTGATCTAGTATGTGTTCCATTGACTATAACAATTAATACCACATTCTAGACGGACCGGATACACCTCAGCTAACCATTGTAGACGAGAAAGAAGCATATACTCTCGAATCAAATGTTACTTTCAAGTGCTCCGCGGATTCACTCCCACCTGCATCATTTGAATGGCTTTTAAATGGAAAATCTCTTCAACAGAAAAGTCAGGAGCCAGTCATTTTCAATATTGCCAGGGATGGCTTTGGGAATTACACGTGTAAGGCTTATAATAATGGAACCAAGAGATACTCTGCCACAACAAAACGAATCACTGAAGTCGGTAAGAAATTCATTCTGCATTCATGATACAGGAATGGGAATGTGTCATTTGCCAGTTTCCAGAATTCAGGCTGTGTACAAGCATTCAGTGCTAATAGTACCCTACGTTATTTAAAGCAATTGTAAACAATTTTACAACACCAAGTTATAGTTCAGCAATTTAGACACAAATATTGCTGGACTCTAACTTGGTGTTGTAAAATTGTTTACAATTGTCAACCCCAGTCCATCACCGGCATCTCCACATTATTTAAAGCACATATTCTAAGATTGCAATATAAGATGCCCTGCACATTAGCACCGAAATAAGTGCCAATTATCAACTCATTGTGATTGTTATTAGTATTTATAGAATCATGGAAAATTTACGGCACAGAAGGAGGCCATTCGGCCCATCGTGTCCGCGCCGGCTGGGAAACGAGCAACCCAGCCCAATCCCACTTACCCGCATTTGGTCCGTAGCCCTGCAGGTCACGGCTCTTCAGGTGTACATCCAGGTATTTTTTTTAATGAGTTGAGGGTTTCTGCCTCTACCACCCTCTCAGGCAGTGAGTTCCAGACCCCCGCCACCCTCTGGGTGAAAATTCTGTTCCTCATTTCCGCTCTAATCCTTCTACCAATCACTTTCAATCTATGCCCCCTGGTTATTGACCCCTCCGCCACGGGAAATAGGTCCTTCCTATCCACTCTATCTAGGTCCCTATATTTATATAATGATATTTCAACAGTTTATTTTTCAGAAGTAAAGTGGGTTTTTAAATATTCAGACAGCTTGCTTGCAGGAGAAATTAAGGCGGGAAACAGAGAGAGAGAGAGAGGAAGGTGATAAAAAAATTGACCAATCACGTTAAAGTCACGTAAGAGGCAGTTACGCATCCTTGGCATATCTTAAGGGTAAAGAAAAACGCTGCAATTACTGAAAGAGTAATATAAATAAATATTACATCAGTCTGCATCTAAAAGAGAAGGGGCGGAGGTTTGTGGTCGAAATTTTAACACATAGGAACATAGAAATGTACAGGACGAGAAAAAGCGCAGAGTGTGGGAAATGTCCGGCCGGACTTTTAACTTCAGCGTGGGCGCCAAACGGGCCGCAGTGAACACCATTATACACCACTTCCGATTTTCCTTTCCATTAAAGCGAATGGGGCACCTAAAATGAGGCGTGGTCTGATTGTCGATTATCTACAGTGTGCGATACCTAGTAATAGATGCGGGAGCAAACGTGCACACTTTAAAGGATTGGCAACGCGAGGTTATCGAACAATGCCACGTACCAGGTAGTTGGCAGAAGTTACAAACCTTTATGCAACCTTCCAGCTCTTTGCAACTCATGGATACACATTTCTCAATGGAGCATACAGTCCCTATGAAATATACATTGAAAGCCTTGTCAAACCTATATATTCCAACGACTTCAGGTTGAGAAAGCATCGGTAGCCTGAACGTCTGTATTTTGGGGAACGCGCTAATGCATTGGACACGCAATGGATGATTTTGAGTGTGAGAGTGGATAAGGAGATAAATGTTCAGGCGCTGCTTTGTTGATGTATATGTGGCCAGCAAGGCAACTGATATTGCAGTGCTAGGCGGAATTGAGCCTTAGGCATCACAGCTACAAGCAGTGATGAACTTACCAATGACCAATTATGTCGTCCTTATGTTGCAAATTTGCTGCAGATGACAAATTCAATGTCCCGCTGAACCCGCTGAGTCGGAACAAGCTGAGGCCCTTGCATTGCATAATTACCAAGGGCTGTAGAGTTGTCTGGTCCCTACTGATCTCCATGGCACGCCTTTTTCATCTTGTACCACATCCACCATGAAACGCAGGTAGCTTAAAAGCAAATGTACATGAAGAAGTGAACAAAAATGGTCACCAATTTCTCTAAAGATAATATTTTCGTTAGAAGATGTTAGTCATTCACCTCACTGATATCACTACTTTTCCTTGCACAACAATATTTGTTGATTATATAGCATGTTTATAGAAGATGAGGGGGAAATGGTTGGTGTTTCAACTTGTAGTTTACCTCTCTGGAGTAAAAAGACAAAATAAGGTCATTACACAATATTGCTTTTCGTCACATGATAACGCCAATCCCAAATAAAGTGCAAAATAAACATGAGTTTCTTGTTCCATAAATATACCTGTGATTTTCTTTTTCAGAAGGCATTACCAAACCAAAAATTACTGCCAATCCTTTGCATCCGATAGAACACAATGACACGGTGACTCTGACCTGTGACGTATCCGGTCATTTACGTTCTCTTGTTTGGAGCCAGAACCAGTATGTGCTCAATGCGAGTGAAAATATGAAACTGTCAAAGGGAAATAAGACATTAACGATCAGTGCAGTAGAAAGATCTGATGCAGGGAACTACACATGTAAAGCGAAGGGTCCCATTGGTGACAAAGAAAGCGACCTATTTCAACTAACCATTTACTGTAAGTACTCAATAATCTTTTAACATAACTGAACATTAGTATTTTACTTTGTTGTTTCAATTCAGCCTAAGGTTTTCTCTGTGCCCCATGGAATGATACACTCAATCAGGTAGAAATTTGTCTTGCTCGGTATCATGAGACGGGTGCATACACTTCGCATGATATTCATTCCCATTGAATTCAATGGAACTGAATACAGCTCAAGACAAATTTCTATCATTCTTTAGAAATAGTTTTGCAATTTCTTTGGACAATATGCCCATTTTTGATAAAATACATAGTGTGCAATGGTGTTCATTTGTCAGTTGGACGTCTACAATACCCATCGATAATGCTGTGCAATGCTTTTTTCCCCCTCGACATTTTATTCCCACAAATACCTATGTTGAAACAACTTAATAAATTGCATTCAAAGTCTTAGGAACACAGGAAGATAGGAACAGAAGGAGGTCATTTAGCCCCTCGAGCCTGTTCCGCCATTCAGTGAGATCATGGCTGACCTGTGACCTAACTCCAAATACCCGCCTCAGCTCCATATCCCTTAATATCTTTGGTTAACAAAAATCTATCAATCTCGGATTTAAAATTAACAATTGAGCTAGTGTCAACTGCCTTTTGTGGAAGGGAGTTCCAAGCTTCTCCCACCCTTTGGGTGAAGAAGTGTTCCCTAACTTCACTCCTGAAAGCCCTGGCTCTAATTTTTCGGCTCTGTCCCCTATTCCTAGACTCCCCAACCAGTGGAAATAGTTTCTCTCTATCTACCCTATCAGTTCCCCTTAATATCTTGAAAACTTCGATCAGATATAACCCGCCTGATTTTTATTCCGGTGTATTGAGTGGAATAAATATCGGGCAGGTTCTATGTAATGCGGGCGATCGACTCCGCGGGGGCAATTTTAAATTTGGGCGACGGTGTAAAATGGGCGATATAAAATTAGATGCCCATTAGGTACCCCGCTGGATTTTCCTTTCCACTGAAGTTAATAGAAGGGAAATTTGCACTTGGCATATACTTCAATATCGCCTATTTTGCTTAAGCGCATAATGTTAAATTACGTCCTGCCCGAGTGGTGAAGGTGAGAATTAGCCCCACACATTCCTCTGCCATTAACACTGAACTGCTCTGCTGGACTACACAGCATGCTTGGCGTATTATGACTCTGCTCTACTACTCAATCGCTTACAGCTTAAGGTTACCTGCTCTATGGTCTACAGTGCCCATAACCAACCCACCTTCTGAAGTGAACTTCAAGACTGTGCTCTCAATACGCTGCTGGCTTCTCAGCTTTAGTTCAATAGACCAAAGTTCACTTCTCCTCTCGGCTTTACCGTTAAACCATCTTCGTCGTCGCTTTCTAATGGGCCTGAGGAGGGTTGGGGGAGGAAGGCTGGTGTTTTCAAGTCACCAATGGAGCTTAAATTGCCGTTACAGGCGGGGTGCTGTTGTAGAAAACGCGTAATTTTCCATTCCATTCAAATGCATGGGAGGTAAAATTGGATGGTTTCTATAATGGGAGATTGACCGGAAACTGTGCGGTTTTACGTAAGTTAAAAATTGCCCCCTTCATTCTCTGTTGGCCTGTCTCTATTCCAGTACCTGGAATGCTTCTACGGGCCCAGTTTCCTATTCCTTTGCTGGGCATTCTTCACTCTACATGGAGCTGTCTTTGACCTTGCTCTGCTGGTTCCCATTCTCCTCTGGATTCTGATCCCTTGCTGCCGAATCATCTCTGCTTTGCTGCGTTCTGCTTGTTTCCCATTGCCTCTAGTCTGTCAGCCTTTGCGGTGTCACCCTTTACTCAGTGGGTAGTTTTCTCACCACTGAGACAGTAGGCTGTGGGTCCAAGCCCCACTTCAGAGACATGAGCATAAAATCAAGGCTGACATTCCAGCACAGTACTAAGGGAGTGCTACACTGTTGAAGGTGCCGCCTTTTGGATGAGATGTTAAACCGTGGTCGCATCTGCCTTCTCAGGTGGATATAAAAGATCCCATAGCACTATTCGAAGAAGAGATGGGGAGTTCTGTCTGGCAGTCTTGCCAATATCTATCCCTCAAACAACGCCGAAAAACGGAGTATCTGGTCATTATCACATTGCTGTTTGTGGGACCTTGCCTGTGTGCATATTGGCTGCCACGTTTCCTACATTTTGATTACGCTTCAAAAGTACTTAATTAGCTGTGAAGTGCTTTTAGACGTCATGGGGTCATAATAGGCACAAGTCCTTCTTTCTTTTGTTGGACAGGCACCTCAACTTTCTACTGCTCTTCACTTCTGTAGAGCTGTCCGATAGAGCAGTCCCCTCCTCCGTACTGATCCCATGGATTTATATTTCATCTTTTCCTTTATCTTCGCTCCTCCGATGGTATTCTAGGCCCATTGATGTGCATTGCTAATATCTAAGGCCACTACGCGTGTCTGCTGGAGCTCTGGATTATCCTCTGCTGGTTTGTTGTCAAAATTGCACTCCCCCTCGCCCCTCTTTTTACACAGGACTAACGCAACAGGAAGAAGGCCAGTTTCAGTGATTTGAGAAGATATGTATCATAGGTGGACTGGAAACAAAGATTGGCCAAGGAAACAGTGAATGAGCAATGGTAGGCTTTCAAGGCAGAGATAGTTCGGGTACAAACCGAACATATTCCCATAAGATGGGGCATCCAAAGCGAGAGCTCCCTGGATGACAAAGGAAATAGAGGTTAGAATAAAACAGAAAAAGAGTATATGACAAATGTCAGGTAAAGAATACGATGGAAAACCAGGCAGAACATAGAGAATGCAGGGGGAAATTGAGAAATGATACAGGAAGCACAAGGTGAGAATATGAGAACAGAAAAGAAAACCCAACAATCTTTTATAAACATACAAAAAGTAGAAGGATAGTGAAATAAATGGTGGGGCCAATTAGGGACAAGAAATGAAATCTTTTTGTGGAGGCAGAGGCCATGACTGAGCTACTGAATGAGTACTTTGCATCTGTTTTCACAAAAGAAGAAGATGAAGTTAATATCGTAGCAGAGGAGAAGGGAGTAGATACATTGGATAAGATAAAAATAGATAGGAAGGAGATGTTAAATAGGTTGGCATCACTCAAAGTTAACAAGTCACCTGCTCTAGATGGGATGCATCCTAGGTTGCTGAGGGAAGCTAAGGTGGAGATAGCAGAAGCCCTGAACACAATCGTTCAATCTTCCTTGGATATGGGAGTGGTGCCAGAGGACTGGAGGATTGCAAATCTTACAACCCTATTAAAAACGGGGAGAGGGTTAATCCTGGTAACTACAGGCCAGTCAGTCTAACGTTCAGTGGTGGGAAAGATTCTAGACACCATTGTCAAGGACAACATTAATTCTCATTTGGAGAAGCGTGAATTAATAAGGGAAAATCAGTACGGATTTGTTAAAGGGAAATCGTGCTTGACTAACCCGATTGAGTTATTTGATGAAGTAACAGAAAGGGTTGATGAAGGTAATGCACTGAATGTTGTACATATGGACTTTCAAAAGGCATTTGATAAAGTACCACATAGTAGACTTATTCGGAAAATAGAAGCACATGGAATTAAAGGGACGGTGGGAACTTGGGTATGTAATTGGTTAAGGAATAGGAGGAAGAGAGTAGTGGTGAATGGATGTTTTTCTGACTGGAGAGAAGTATGCAGTGGGGTCCCCCAGGGGTCGGTGTTAGGACCATTGCTTTTCTTGTTATATACAAATGACCTGGGCTTGGTTATAGGGAGTACAATTTCGAAGTTTGCGGATGATACAAAACTTGGCAATATAGCAAATAGAGAGGAGGATAGTAGCAAACTTTAGGAGGACATAGGCAGACTTGTAAAATCGGCAGAGACATGGCAGATGCAATTTAATGGGGATAATTGTGAAGTGATGCATTTTGGGAGGAACAAAATGGAGAGGCAGTATAATCTAAATGCTGCTACTTTGAGGGGGGCGCATATTTACAAATCTTTGAAGGGTGCAGGGCAAGTTGATAAGGTGATTAAGAAAGCGTATTGGATACTTTGCTTTGTAAATAGTTGCGTTAGATACAAAAACAAGGAAGTCATGCTAAACCTTTACAAATCACTGGTTAGGCCTCAGCTGGAGTATGGTGTGCAATTCTGGGCAGCACACTTTAGGAAGGATGTCAAGACCTTGGAGAAAGCATAGAGGAGGTTTACCAGGATGCTACCAGGGATAAGGGACTTGACCTATGCTGAGAGATTGGAGAAGCTGGGATTGTTCTCCTTAGAGCAGAGAAGGTTAAGGGGAGACCTAATAGAGGTATTCAAAATTATGAGGGGTTTTGATAGAGCAAGTAGGGATAAACTGTTTCCTCTGGCAAGTGGATTGGTAACCAGAGGTCATAGGTTTAAAATAATTGGCAAAAGAACTAGAGGAGAAATGAGGAGAATTTTTTTTCACACAGAGGGCTGTTAAGATCCGGAACTCACTACTTGAAAGGGTGATGGAAGCAGATTCCATAGGAACTTTCAAAAAGCAATTGGACATGTACTAATTTTCAGAGTTATGTGGAAAAAGCTGCAGGTGTGGGACTAAATTGGACAGCTCTTTCAAAGAGCCGGCACAGGCACGACCGGCCGAATGGCCTCCTTCTGTGCTTTAAGATTCTATGATTATATGATTCAATATCTCCAACGTGATTGCATTTACTGTTATATTGATTCATTGATATGTTGACGTGTTGCAGATGGACCAGATGAACCCCAGATATTCATGAATCCAGAAGAGGCAATACTTTCCTACGGATCAAATGTTACCCTCACGTGCAAAGTGGAATCACTTCCACCGTCTGAATTTAAATGGTATCTCAACGGAATCTCGCTCCCACAGAACGAAAAACAATTGATCATCAGTAACATTTCAAAGGAGAACTCCGGAAATTATACATGTGAGACCCACAACAAGGAAACAAATCTAAGCAAACGGCAAACAATACAAGTTGTTGTGTCAAGTAAGTGGCTAATTTTAGTTTTTATATAAATGTGTTGATCCATATTGCAGAATATGAGCACATTCACACGTTTTTCTCAGATGAATAACTTTTTAGGCATAATAGTGCTGAAGACTTGTTCTCCAGAACTAGCCGCACCTCCAGCCAAACTGTTCCAGTACAGCTACAACACTGGCATCCACCTGACAATCCACCAGGTATGTCCTATCCAAAAAAAGGGCAACAGGCACATGGGAACAACACCACCTTTACGTTCCCCTCCAAGTCACACACCATCCCGACTTGGAAATATATCGCCGTTCCTTCATCATCGCTGGGTCAAAATCCTGGGACTCCCTTCCTAACAGCACTGTGGGAGAACCTTCACCACACGGACTGCAGCAGTTCAAGAAGGCGGCTCACCACCACCTTCTCAAGGGCAATTAGGGATGGGCAATAAATGTTGGCCTTGCCAACGGTGCCCACATCCCATGAATGAATAAAAAAAATCCCCCTAGAGTCCAAAAATCTATCTATCTCAACCTTGAATATACTCAACGACTCAGCATCCACAGCCCTTTGGGGTAGAGAATTCTGAGTGAAGAAATTCTTCCTCCTCTCAATCTTAAATGGCTGTCCCCTTATCCTGAAACTATGCCCCTAGTTCTAGACTCTCCAGCCAGAGGAAACAACCTCTCAGCATCTACCCTGTCAAGCCCCCTCAGAATCTTACATGTTTCAGTGAGATCACCTCTCATTCTTCTATACTTAAGAGAATATAGGCCCATTCTTCTCAATCTCTACACATAGGACAACACTGTTAGGCCGAAGACTCATTTGAAAAATTGCCCTAGTTCTTGATTACTGGGTGATAGATTGCCAATGATATTAAGCTCTTCCGTCATATTGGTGAATTAAGTTCGCCTGCTTCATGCAGGCGTGGTTAACATTGGCCCCAGAAAAGGCGGCACAGGCGGAATTTGCGGCGATTGAACAATAATATAATAGCAAAAAAATTGAAAGGAAGTTCACAAAGATGTATTTAAATATTCAGATTTGTGCATACTCTATGTGAGGAAAAAAGACTCAATGTTTGACAGAGTCGTGTCATTCTATCATCGAATGTTGGAATGAATATGAAGGACCATTACTTTTACTCGCCCTTTGAATTTTTTCCCCTTATCTACATAGATCCAAAACATTGCCCACATAGATTCATAAAACAACTGATACCAATAAGCAAACGGAGCTATAACACTTCTATCCTTGCAATATTTATGAAAGCTAACAACCGATTGAGAATAATCATTTTCTGTGACTTTGGAGTTTAGGTGAAGTAGGGTTAGAAACTGAGCAGTTTAGTCGCCAATTTAAAGTCATACATGCTGCCCTTATTTTAATTCTAGTGTCCACATTTATAATGGCCGATGCCAAAGCAAATTTCTCACGCTGGAACTCGTCCTTTCAACAGCACTGTTGCTGTAGCGCCTCCATAGGCAGGGTGGTGTAATTACAGCATGGCCAGTTTACATAGGCAGTTTCTATCATAAATTTATAGGAGTTTATAATAGGAAAAACATTGAAAGGAAGTGCACAAAGATGTATTTAAATATTCAGATTTGTGCATACTGTATGTGAGGAAAAAAGACTCAATGTTTGACAGAGTCTGTGTGTACCTCCACCTAAATTTAAATCTACCCCTTACAAGTGTCAACTATGTAGTGAGGGACTGAAACCACATGTAGGCCAGATAGGGTAGGGGTGGCAGGTTCATTGCCGTAAGGGACTTCAGTGAACCAGTTGAGTTTTTACAGTGACCGGGCAGCTTTCTATGATCACTTTTGTGTTTCAACTCATAAATTGCCAGATTTATTGATTTGAACTGCACAATTTTCCATGGGGAATGTGGATGCAGGGTTGGCTGGTCTGGTACCATAACCACTTGGCTGCTGCAACCAACATTTTGCTTCTGGAAGCGGGTGGATGATGGGACAAAGCGCTGTGCACAGGGAGACAACTCGTTTACTTTATAAATCGTTTTACTTTTATCATAATTGACAAATTAAATGATGATAATTGGAGCTAAATTATCAACTCATTTAATAAATATAAGTGTAAAATGTAATTTGGTTGGTGTTCCCTGCCGTGAGAAGATTATTTATTTCATCGTTAGAATTGTGACAATGATATTTTCCCTTTCTTTCAGAAACCATGGATCTTGCCGACTATAAGACTAAGTCCTGGGTCGCCGCTGGTGTTGTTTGTCTACTGGTCGTTATTGCCATCTGTGCTTGTATAATCATCAAAAAGCGACAGTCAAGTAAACATCTTTGCCAACCTCAGTTTCATCCCATAGTAGATTAAATAAAATAATTTGCTGATCTGGTGTGATACCAGATCCTGCCAGAATAGTCGATTTTGTAGATTAAAGTCGTGGACAGCAAATATTGAGAACCCAGTAAAGATTAAAGCGAGTGGATTGAGATGTTCCGACCATTTCCATCTCTGTTATCAGTGAGCAGTGGAATAATTAAGGGGTACTTTGACTTTGTGCGATAGTGCAAAACAGCAATAGTGTAACCTGTTTTACATCTCTCCTGAATTTTTATTTCCATTTTTATTTCCAATGCAAAATAAAAATCTGGAAAGATGTAAAACAAGCTGCCGACTCGCTATCACTTGTCTTACACCATCGCACAAAGTCGAGATCTACCCCAAGGTTCATTAATTGGATCCCTTGGTCTTTCAGTTCTGCCCTCACAATTCAATCAAACAAACTAACTAAATCAAATGTTCCTCTCTTCATTAAAAGCACCTGAAATTTCCTCAGAGGCTCTCCTGATCGTCCACAGTCACATCCGGGAAGATCAGTGGACACCTCGCATTAAGAAGGTAATTCTAACCTTTGGTGATGATACCGAACTGGCTGCCTATTATACACCAATGGAAGGTGGAATCGGGTGTATAATGGGCACCCTATTCGATATTGCTCATTTTATATCATCACCCAACATTAAAATTACCCCAACCCAAATAAACAGGGGTTCCACCGATATTCCGCTGATGTTACAGTGGTTGATCAGGATAGCCCTGAATTAAATTGCCGGAAAGGATATTTTCTTTAGTTGAATCATATTTATCTCCTTCTAACGTGAAACCTTAAATTGGCACCATTCTTGAGGCCTCTGTCTGATAGCCAATAAGAGATAGGCGCAAAATATTGCTTAATAATCTCACCACTTGTCTTCAGAAATTTAGAATCTCGTCTTTGTACTTACACAAACATGTCTCCCGGGTGTATTTTAAATTTCTTTGTTAACAATAGTTTAGAAAGAAACCTTCAGGGAAGTATCAGTATTCACACCTAAACAGATCTTATCATTGGACACCCTTTCATCATATATATTAGTTTACTGAGTTTTATGCACTTAAAATCCTTTTTTTAAAACATAAATGAAGGCCCATTGGCCATTCCTTAGTTTATCGGCATAACTGGTCTTGTTGTCGTAGATCGCAAGGAATTAATTTAAATCCTTTCCATTTGACGACATAAGATGGCACCATCGCTTACTATTGCAATAGGGCAAGTCGTACTCTAAATGGTTTAAGAATAATCTAAACAGTAGAGGGCACAGAGCAACAGCGTCTACAGGCCTCAAAGATTTCTTTTCAGCTATCATCTTCTGCTTCTCCATAAAGGTTCCAAATCCAGATAGCTAATTTGCCACAAAATCCAAGACCTTCCATCTACATAGAAACATAGAAAATAGGAGCAAGAGTAGGCCATTCGGCCCTTTGGGCCTGCTCCGCCATTCAAAATGATCATGGCTGATTGTCTAACTCAGTACCCTGTTCCCCCTTTTTCCCCATATCCCTTTAGCATTAAGAAACATATCTATCTCCTTCTTGAATACATCAAATGACTTGGCCTCCACTGCCTTCTGTGGTAGAGAATTCCATAGGTTCACCACCCTCTGAGTGAAGAAATTTCTCCTCATCTCGGTTCTAAATGACATACCCCGTATCCTGAGACTGTGACCCCTGGTTCTGGACTCCCCAGCCATTGGGAACATCCTCCCTGCATCTAGTCTGCCTCGTCCTGTTAGAATTTTATATATTTCAATGAGATCACCTCTCATTCTTCTAAACTCTAGTGAATATAGGCCTAGTTGATCCAATCTCTCCTCATACGTCAGTACTGCCATCCCAGGAATCGGTCTGGTAAACCTTCGTTGCACTCCCTCCATGGCAAGGACATCCTTCCTCAGAATCTACATTAAAAGTCTTAATCAATTGTGGCACTTTATCAAATATCTTTCGATAAACTATCCCTGAGTTGTGTTCTCTTCTTAATCCGATCCAGTAAACGTGGATTATCGCTTTTAAATCCACATTAACTACTCATTTTGTCTGTTCTTTGGGTGAGATGGGACAGTATTCCACACGACGATCTGGACCATTTCACTTCTACCAGTATTATACTAACTGGTCTACAATTTACACGTCAAAACATTGCTTTTCTTTAAATATCCAAATATTGTTCGAACAATCTTCCATAGAGAGCCTTATTTCTGTCCAAAAAACCTTCCTTACTGTTGTCACGATTTTTGGTCACGCTTCTATGTTAACATTTACCATGGCAGTTTTTGCTGTGGCCAACGCTCAATGTGCAGTTGCAGGCTGTCGCCAATAGGTGGCACGTTGCAATGAGTTCCTCCAATCTCAACTCCGTCGCCATCTTGTTTATAAAAATGATTAATATAAAATTTAGCAGCAACATGGGCAACTTATTAGTCAGGAGAATATTTGTTATTCACTAATCTGCATGAGCCATTGTCTTTTTGGAGCTCCTAACGATATTAATCAGGGTTTCCCCGACGATTATGGCATGCCCACTAGCAACATTGGAATAGGAGGAGGCCATTCAGCCCCTCGAACCTGTTCCGCCTTTCAATGAGATTATGGCTGATCTGTATCCTAATTCTATTTACCCGCCTTGGCTCCATATCCCTTAAATTTCCATATCCGTGCGTCTGCGATCACTATGTCTGTTATCTATTTCTGGCCGAAATGAAAAGTGAACATAATCCATAGCTGGTTGTGATGAATCTGTTTACTACATCTTAACTGTCGCAATCCTGCACAATGCATCTTTCCAACGGAAACCTGTCTGTTCAGATCCAGCCAAGGCCCATGCGCCTGCGAGTTGTAAGATCTCTAAAATTGTGTATGGGATCAACGTATTGGTCTGAAATTCCCATCTCTGCTATCTTAGTGGAGCTCTTAAGCAATTTGTTTTAAGTAGCGAAGAGATAAATTGAGGAAAAGGCCATCAAAGGTTCGTATTCTACTATTTCAGTTCTCCAATTAATCCAATGACTTGGAATTTCCTAAGTATTTGCACCCACATACACACGCAATTTGGGTGCAAATGAAATAGTGGGTTAAGTGTGAAAGTACAATACAATGAAATCTCCTCGATCTTTGTCTTCAGATCACTCCATCCGAATGCATCTTCTCCCATAATAATGGCCCCGCTCCCAAATTACTGAGACATACACTCGAGTTTCCTGCAATTCCTCTTGCTCAGAGACTCTCTTCAAATTACGACCGGATTTTCAGGCGCAACAGGAAGCAGCACCATTTTTTCTGGTGTTTTATTGCAATCTTTTGAGCGTCTGTAAATTTTTATCATGACCTGCACTATATTTTCTGTTTCTTTTCATATATTTTTATCGCATGGGTATATGTCACATTAAAAACTCTAAAGTTACCCCTACTACAGCTTCTTAAACACGTGTGCCTAACCCGCACTGAGTGGAAGCTTTAATTTTCAACACAGACAGTTTCCTGGAGCCCCGATTCTTTAAGCATATACACTCCCACTTTACGCTCGGATTTATTCTAATGATTTGCAGGAAATTTGCGTGTAACTTGACTGGCAGAATGGGAGCGGGAATGGGCGTGTTTTAGAGTCTAACTTCCGGGTTGTGCCCACAGATGAAATTCCAGGCTGAAAGATGTGAGTTTGACGCTTTCCTTGGGCACCGGTTGTTTATGCCGATTTACGCCCATTTTGCATTCAGGATATTCCAATTAAATTCACAGGAAATTTGACCGTAACTTGACCGGCAAAATGGGCGCGGGAATGGGCGCATTTTAGGGTCTGATTTCTGGTTCACGCCCATGGAGGAAATTCCAGGCCTCTGACTACTTTATTGAAAAAGTTTAAATTCCTACTTTTCCAAGTTTTAATTCAAATTCATAAGAAAAGTTGAAAATGAATATTGCCGAGTTATGTAAAGAACAAAAATGAACCTAGCAAGAAATGAAACATGTCTTCAAGCTGAATTTCGGTTTCACATTTCCAAATTTGAGCTGATACAGCGCGAATTATTGAAAAGTGAAGTACTTTCGATACCAGCGGGTGCAATAAAATTACATTTCAGGCCAACGTGTCTTCTCCAGGCTCCATTTGGAAGAGGGGTTTGGAGCAGAGGAATAAAAGCAAGTGGACTTGTTACATACGAGCAATAAACTGAAATAACGGTAGGGGATGCCTCGAGAAAAAACGATAGGGTGTGTGATTTGGACTATTTGGTTGCTAGGAGGGTAAACATCCACAAGAAGTGGATGGGCCGAATGGCCTGTTTCGGTTTGTCGTTTTTCTGTATACTTGCGGAGGAAGACGATCCAATTTTAGGCGCACTTTGAACACCCCTCGCCCATTTTGAAAATTACAAGTGTGAGTACTTCCTGGTCCCAAATGAATTTATGTGTAATTTTCGTGAAATTTATCGTCACATTATCAATGTCAGTCGCTTATGATTGCGTCCCAGTTAATACCATTTTCTTTATATTGGACAGGCGGGTAAGATATACAAGACATTTTGCTGAGCACTGCGTGAAGGAACCATCAGAAGCAAATGCTAACGATTCCTCTCCAGGGATGCACGTCAACTGACGAAATCGTGCGGTCATAAAGCACTTTCACATTGATAACCGAATCTTGTTGCTACAACCTCACAGGGGCTGGCACAGTATGGTGTCCACCTTGACTTTAAGAGCCCGGCCATGGGAATGTTTGCTGTGACCGGTTATTTTCAAAGGCATATGTTACTGTAATGAGAGGCTTGTAATAGAGTTTTGTTATTGTTCCATTCTATTTTGTACCAGTTACCATCTTTTAAATTCTGCCTTTCTGCTTCGCCGAAAAACATCGATCACAGAAATATGGAGTGAACTCTGCTGAAATCAAGATGGTTTAAGAGTATCCTCGAGTTGGCACCCATGAAATTGCATCTAAGTGGTCCGGACTACATGGGTGTGCTTGCTTAAATATAAATCTAACCTGTTTTTTCTGGCATTAAAATAAATAGTTTTTGTTTGTAACGAACTGTGTCCAATATTTGACGTGAATGTAACAGCAAAAAGTGGGAAAGGCTTTCTTTTTAAATTAGTTCTCCGTCTGTGGGCGTTGCTAGGCATTTCCTGCCCATCCCCAGTTGCCTCTTGAGTAGGTGATGGTGGACCTACTTATTGAACTGTTGCAGGCCCTGTGATGAAGGTGTTCCTAATAAGACCATAAGAGAAAGGAGCAGGAGTAGCCCATTCGGCCCTTCGAGCCTGCTCCGCCATTCAGTGCGATCATGGCGGATCTGATTTTTACCTCAACTCCACTTTCCCGCCTTTTCCCCATATCCTTTGACTCCCTCGCTGATCAAAAATTTGTCTAACTCAGCCTTGACTGTATTCAATGACTCAGCCTCCACAGCTTTTTGGGGTAAAGGATTCCAAAGATTCACGACCCTCTGGGAGAAGAAATTCCTCCCCATTTCCGTCTTAAACGGGCGATCCCTTATTCTGAGACTATGCCCCCTAGTTTTAGATTCCCCCATGAGGGGTAACATCCTCTCAGCATCTACCCTATGGAGTCCCCTCAGAATGCTGTTCGGGTGACATATAATTTTGGAGACAGGGTAGATCCCGTTACAAGCACATCGGAACTAAAAGTGGTTAAACGTTTAGTTCTCCAACATTAACATTCTTCTATTTTGGTGAGGCGTTCTAATTACTTGTCCTTTTTTTTCTGTTTTGAGGACGAAATGTCCTCCTTCGATATTTCCCCCTAGTTCCTCTCTTTGGCCCTTGAATTGTCTTTTCACCCGTGAACTGGTCAATGTAGATAAGTTCGTCCAAATCCATTTAGGAATATGGTAGGCAACAATGGCTCGGGAAGACGTTCTCTGGAAATTTCTCTCGTTGCATATGGGGCAGCCTTTATCCTCAATTTGATTGCCCCGCACAGTCACATTGCTGAAAGAGTAAGCCCAGCGAGTGAAAAACTTTGTTTTGGGGGTGGGGTTGGTTGGTTGGGGAGAATATTTCCACATTCAGATGGCAAAGATTCCCCCCCTCGGAATCACCACGTCAATTATTATTTAGAATTTCATCCCACCATGTCGCCCTACACTCTCCTAGTCTGGAAACAAAATAAGGCGTTGCCACGGTAAGTTATTTAGCAACAGCTCTGCAGGTCTCACTAGGAATTTAGGAGCAGGACGAGGCCATTTGGTCCCTCGAGCCTGTTGCGCCATTCAATTAGATCATGGCGGGTCTGTATCTTAATTCCATCTACCTGCGTTATGATTTATCAATAGAAAGTGAGACTCGGTCATAGCAAACCCCATTTTATTTGTGTTTGTTTCTCTCTTAGGTGCTTTCCAATGTATAGTTGCAGCTTCAGCTATTGGATCACAGTACAATTCACACCAGCCTGCTTATGTCACAATTTCAATTGCTGAGTGACATTACTGATCAAACACATTGTAGAGCTTCACACTTCCATTTATTTATTTCAATCTGCTCAGTTGCTTGCTTAATGTTATTTGTTGAACTATACCGCCAAGACCATCTTTTGAGGTTGTACATTTTAGTGGTACTTTCCAGCTATATATATATATATTTGGGCATTATTTATCCAATTCCCATCTTAAAGGATAACGTTATGCTACCACTGCATCGCTGGAAAGATCTCACCCAAAAGTAAGAGTTTCGGCTTTGAGCACAATCAGCAAATGCAGTTGAATTTTTTTTGTTTTTTTCCATTGAAAAGTATTCCTTGATATATTTAAGAGTAGTAACCCGCTGCAATTTTATTAATAAAGCTGAAAATGGGTTTATCAGCAAAAATAAGTATTTTTAATAAGGGTGTCTAGTTCTCCACTTGTGAGTAACCTGATTTAAAATCACTGAAAGTGACTTAAAAAAGCTATACTGAACCATTTAATAGTTTCTCAGTAAATTCACTTTTATCTGCACTATACATTGGAAAGCACCTAAGAGAGAAACAAGCACAAATAAAATGGGGTTTGCTATGACCGAGTCTCACTTTCTATTGATAAATCATAACGCAGGTAGATGGAGTTACAGTTAGAGAGAGACATGAGGCAGTCAGGTCCCCATAGGGGAGATATGCCTTTTCATCCCCCTCTGGTCCATGCATATATGAACGATAACATAATTTTTATTCATACATTGTCACTACAGCCGCATGTTTAGATTTGCATTGGTATGGCGACTCTTGGCTATAACGAAAGGTCAGATTATGCTGCACAGATCTACTGATGGCTAGTTTAACATGCAGCAATCATAGGATTAGGAGAAGGCCATTCAGCCCCTCGAGCCTGTTCCGCCATTCGGTGAGATCATGGCTGATCTGTATCTTAACTCCATCTACTTGCCTTGGCTCTAGATCCCTTAATAACCCTTGGCTAGCAAAAATCTATCAATCTCAGATTTGAAATTATTAATTGAGCTAGCATCTACTGCTTTTTGTGGGAGAGTGTTCCACATTTCTACCACCCTTTATGTGAAGAAGTGTTTCTCAACTTCTCTCCTGAATGGCCTGGCTCTGATTTTAAGGTCCTCTTGTCCTAGACTCTCCCACCAGTGGAAAACGTTTCTCGCTATCTACCCTATCAATTCCTTTCAAAATCCTAAAAACCTCAATCAAATCATCCCATAATCTTCTATATTCCAGGGAACACAAGCCTAGTTTATGTAATCACTCCTCATAAGTTAACTCTTGGAGCCCTGGTAACTAATCATTCAACTACTTGTCTAGATATAGATTCATCAGATGCCCACTGGTTCTGAAATGCAAGAAAATTGCCAATGAATTGAATATGAGTCTAAGTCGTTTTGTCAACTCCACTCGAAGAGTAGAAAGAGGTAGATAGATGTACGGTCAGCACATATTACAGTGTCTACAGAATGTAACGTCAGAGAATTCGGTAGTCAATTAATCCGTATATTATCAAACAACAGCGGATTAGATGCCTCATTAAAGAGGCTCGTCTCACAAGATATGATCCCAATATTTACAAATAGAGGCAGCTAGTGACGAAGATCAATAATTTGTTTTCATGGAATATCAGTCAGGATTTATAAATATCTAAAGTTGAGTGAAACAAATGTACATAAGTAAAACTTCCAGTTTATTGTGCTAGCTGCCAGAAAAAGTATTAGATTGTTAAATTGAGAGCTTACATTTCAGATATAGGAGATAGCTAAATTAAATCGCATTTACAACACAAGAATAATTCATCTTGGGCAGTAGCGCATCGGCGGCCTCATAGTCGCCTCTTGATATTCAGTTCTATTGAAGTCAATGGAGTTGAATATCGAGCGGGGTGTGTAACAGGCGGCCGATGAGATACCGCCCGTTTTGAGCTAAGGCCCAAGTCGAATTTCTGCCCCAATGTGCACTACTTGGAATAAGTTTTAGAAAGGAATACGAACATTTGATAGTGAGAAAGTAATACAATCGGGATGTTCCTCTTTTGAAATGCTGGTTATTGACAGGTGTATTTTTTTCTCTCCCTAAAATTGTACCATTTTTTGTAACATTCTATGTTCATAGATTTCTGCATTCTGCATTGAATTGGAAGGTGTTAGAGAGGACCGAAAGAGCAGGTATGTCTGTAACGAGAAGGGGGTGCAGGTCGGGTCGTTCAATATAAGAGGGCGGAGGGAGAGGTCCGAGACCATAGACCATAGAAAATATCAGCAGGGATGCGGAAAGCGAGGGAGAGGGTATTGTTGACGGTTCTGAGTGGTGTATTTTGAGGAACCGTCAACAATACCCTCTCCCTCGCTTTCCGCATCCCTGCTGATATTTTCTAAGACTTGTTGGAGCGTGGAATTCTTTTCCAGAGGAAGTATTGAGGGAGACAGCAGTTCATCTTTCAAAGGGACATTGGATAATTGTTGGAAGCAAATGAAGATGCAGGACTAAGAAGAGAATGGGGGCTGTTGGATTAGTTTTGGGTTGCACTAGCAATCCAGATAGGATGAACCGAATGGCCTCTTTCTGTGCTGTAAACGTGTACTGCCCGCCTGTTACACACCCCGCTCGATATTCAACTCCATTGACTTCAATAGAACTGAATATCAAGAGGCGAATATGAGGTGCCAGATGCGCTACCGCCCAAGACGAATTACTCTTGTATTGTATTGTAAGCAATCCGGCGACTTTCCTCAGTAATAGAACATCAGTCAGAATCCGATAAAGAGACAGATTGAAAGATGCAACACCTCACGACTTCTGGGGAGGGGCGACGTGAAGAGAGACAGGGGATACACAGAACAAACGACGCAAGATAGCTGGGGGGCAAAAGTAGATTTCAAAGTTTTGATGACGGGGGTGATGAGATGCAGGAGAATCTAACCAGGGCTCAGGGTGAGAGTTAATAAGAACTTAATCCACGCACAGCTGTGGGAGGAAGAGGGGTCATGACAAAGTTGACAGGAAGGGAGGAGAGACCAAGGCAGAGTCACTGGGTGCACGAAAATGAGAGGAGTGGGTCGAAGATGGTAAGAAATGAAGAGACATTTATTAAGGAGGAAGGGCTCACGAGAAATAGCGAGGCAGAACCAATGAACCTACTGACGTGCAATTACGTACAACCTTCGTCCGAAAACCCCGCACCCAATCAATTCATTTTGTCTGGTATTTACTACGAAAACCGACAGAACTTATATTTTGGGGCAACAAATTAAGATGAGTAATTGGGTAAGCTGATTTTGATGGTTGCTGCTGCTTTCATATCTTCACCCACTTCTCTTGGGGAATAGTACAACTCAGTGGAAGTATTAGCCGGCTGACAGGCCGCAATATGAACAGCCGTGACCATTGTCATGGCAGCCGATAAGGTGGTTAGTCCTATACAGTGGGAGGGTTTTATGGGTTCCCACAACGCACACGATGAGGGGGGAAGCCACCCACACCCACTGTGAATATCCACAGTGGATATCAACCCAGAATTCAGAGCCAGAGCTAAAGTTTCCAATCGTTGAGACTGTCTAGAGCAGGTTTGGAACCCTCCACCTTCTGACGCAGTGGTGGGAACGCTATCAAAAAGCCAAATATTCATTCCATGCTACAGATGGCGATGGCTGGGAATCTCTCTGAGCAGCCCCGGCAATGCAACGCTCCCTCAGTGCGCTCGAAAGAGGCATGAACCTACAAACCTCTGACTCTGAGCCCAGCTGCCGCATGTGGGTGAGGATGAGAGAACATGACAAGGAATCATACGCAGTTTCTGCCGCACCTCAGAAAACCAAACGGACAAAAGACAGGGAGAGGAAGGATCTGACAGGGTTGAAAAAGCTGAGGCAGCAACAGGGGTTCCATAATTCTCTTGTAAAGCGCTGAGAGGTTACAAAACCGATACAAATTTAAGTAAATTCCTAATCTCAGTACACTTGGGACAACAAGGAATAAACTATGAGGAGAGATTACATAAACTAGGCTTGTAGTCCCTGGAATATAGAAGTTTAGGGGGTGATTTGATTGAGGTGTTTAGGATTTTGAAAGGAATTGATAGGGTAGATAGAACCGTTTTCCGCTGGTGGGGGCGTCTCGGACAAGGGAACGTAACCTTAAAATCAGAGCCAGGCCATTCAGGACAGAAGTTATGAAACGCTTCTTCACACAAAGGGTAGCAGAAGTGTGGAACTCTCTCCCACAAGAAGCAATAGATGCGAGCTCAATTCATAATTTTAAATCTGAGATCGATAGAATTTTGCTAGCCAAGGGTGTGAGGGGATATGTCGCAAATGCCGGTAAATGGAATCAGGGTACAGATCAGCCATGATCTCATTGACTGGCGGAACAGGCTCGAGGGGCTGAATGGCCTCCTCCAGTTCCTATGCTCCTAACTGTGTGTGTGTGTGTGTGTATGGTGTCCAGTTGGCAGCATATTTTCATGTCGTTTCTGACACAGATTATTATTTGAAAATAAAGAAAATGAACATTAAGGAGGCATCTTTACCTGTGGAATCCCTTCTTAAAATTTCACCCACTGTTAATGAATAAGCAATGAGACACCGCTCTCTTGCGTCTGGGTGGTGGTATTTATGACGACTGACGTCATTACGCGGGTTGTCGTGATGACATCATAACAGAAGAGACCCCCCCTCCCCAGCTCTTTTGGACACGTTTCACCTTAAAGGACTGTTACCATTCCAAATGCGCAGGTTAATTGTGCTATCTTGTGGTCAAACTTGGCTCGGCAGTAGCACTTCCGCCTCTGAGTCACAAGGTCCTGGGTTTCAAGCTTCAGGGACTTGAGCACATAATCTCGTATGACACCCCAATGCAGTACCGAGGGAGTGCTGCACTCCCGGAGGTACCATCTTTCAGATGAGACGTTAAACCGAGTTCCAGTCAGCCTGCTCTCATATATGTGCGCATTCCGAATACAGGCTTGTCGCTGGAAATCAGCAGGTTTTTGTCTTGCTATACAGGAGGCAACTTGTTACATAAATTCTCCATGTGCACCCATGAGATTCTTGAAGGACCAAAACTATGAGTACTAGCATGTTGAGGATCTGTATTTCAGTCCCATGAGCACATGTAGCCTGGATCACACAATGCGCACACAGTTAGGAGCATAGGAACAGGAGTAGGCCATTCAGCCCCTCGAGGATGTTGCCAGGACTGGAGAATTTTAGTTATGTGGGAAGATCAGATAGGCTGTGGTTGTTTTCTTTGGAACAGAGGAAGCTGAGGGGAGATTTAATTAAGCTGTATAAAATTATGAGGGGCCTAGATAGGGTGGGATAAGAAGGACCTATTTCCCTTCGCAGAGAGGGGGGCATAGATTTAAAGTAATTGGTAAAAAGATCAGAGGGGAGTTGAGGAGAATTTTTTTCACCCAGACGGTGGTGGGGGACTGGAACTCACTGCCTGAAAGGGTGGTAGAGGCAGAAACCGTCAAATCATTTAAAAAGTACTTGGATATGCACTTGAAGTGCGGCAACCTACAAGGCTAGGGACCAAGAGCTGGAAAGTGGGATTAGGCTGGATGGCTCTTTTCCAGCCAGCACAGACAAGATGGGCTGAATGGCCTCTGAGCCGTAAATTTCTATGATTCTATGAATCTATGATTCACTTTATCATCTGCTGGGAAGTGAAAGGAGGCAATGTGTTAGAAGTTGCTACTCTTATCCCTTCCCATGTTTTATGGTCTCCATCTGATCTTGCCAATCCCTTGGTTGTGGTATAATGTTTTACATCTCAAGAACTTAAGTTGGGGTATAAATTAGTGTTGGGCCTTAGCGGTATCACATCGGCCGCCTGTATAGCTCATGCCCAGATGTGCCGTTTCATTGACTTCAATGGAGCTGAATATCTGACGGGGCGTGAAACAGGCGGCCACGGTGGTTCCGCCTTTAATGCGCTAAATTCCACGACGAATTTCAACTACAGAATATTACGTTCACATGATACCTCTATGATATCTAGAACTTGACATGTTATAAGAACAAGATACCATTGTTAATATTATACAATTATCCAATGGCAACGGCGTAATTATTAACTTCTGCTCGCTTACCCACGATGTGTCACTTTCTTCATCTGCTGTTGTCACAATGAACATTCCACAGGCACACGAGAGCATTTTCCAGAAAACATCCAAAAAAGGTGATTTGTTTTAATGGTTGTCGGAATAATTGTCACCTGCACGATTTCATTGCTTATAAGTAGGGGAAATGCTCTGGTCCCTATTTGTAGTGGCATCTGAAATGTATCCATGAAGATTATATTTTGTTTCTACATCCAGTGAAATGGGAAAGGCGTTTATTTCCAATGTCTTCGCTGTTTCGCCAGAAATACGGTACCAGATAAACCATCCAGGAACGCATTTACCATATCGCCAAATATGGCGACTAGAACAAATCCGCCCCCATTTTTTGTTTCAATGAGAAGCGCAACCATCTAGTAGTTACCAGGTAGAATATCCGATTAAAGACCAATAGAATTGCAAGCATGTGACTGCATCATAATTAATATTGTTCCAACAAGAAGGGATCTTCCAGCGATGTTAGTCTCAAATACAAGATATGTGGATGGATAAGGAAGTTTAACACTTGTAGACGTTATTACTTTATTTCAGGAAGCAATGCAAAAATTCCTTGTTGCCCCAAGTGCACTAAACTCTATTAAAGTGGCTTTAACAACGAATGTCATTGGCCCATATAGTGTGCTTACAATGAGCAAATATGGCAATATAATTTAAATTTTTTGTTCACCCAAATGATTACATTTTATGATGCTGGTGGTGCTTTTAATGCCTTAGCAACCGACACCCCCTTAGGTCCAAGTCTCCTATTGCCAATAATTGGGAAACACATTGAGGCGAAACAGGATGAGGCTCCAATCAGTTATAATTCCTGCAGGAGCGACATACTTTAGACTGAAAACCACGCAGTAAGAATTCCCCAGGTCGCCATATGCAAATACGTTTGTGAAGTTCTATTTTGTTGGACATTTAGGGGAGAAATGATTAAAAATACTCTTAGATTTTGCATCAGTTCGGTTCAAATAGTTGCTCTGTCACCTCCAAATCAGAAATTTGTGGGTTTAAGCCCCAGTCTAGGTTTTGAACACATAATCTAGACTGATATGGCAGTGCAGTGCTGAGATAATGTTACATTGTCAGATGTCCCTTGCTTCAGTTAGAGTAGTTTAAAGGTATAAGTTATTTTACTATAATGCACTCGGTAGTAAATTTTCCACTTCAGCCCCTGGCTTAGCAGCTTGGCGAGGGAAAAATCCTTATCGCAAAATCGAGCATAATCTGTTAACGATTGATCCAAAACAAGTTCTACAGTCTGTGGGTAAAACAAATTTCCTTTTTTGGTTGCCCTTCAAATACCATTGACACTGTAAGCCGCAAGCACAAGGAAAAACATATAATATTCTGTTCTCATTAAATAAAGGATGCCGGTACTGGAAACCTCGTGATTCTGTCAGGTACTTTACCCCTCTCAGTGTCAAATGCCGAATGAATCGTTCTCGGCACTGCCCTCAAGAATGTGCTGTAACCCAATTTTCCATGGCACACTCCAACTGACCCTGTCTGTTTCCGTTCTCCAATCACGCAGGTGCTTTTTTTCTGACTGAAATGACCAATTTGGGGCGTTAGCATATTGGCCGCCTGTTGTACCGGTCCGCCCGACACTCAGTTCCAGTGACTTCAATGAATATCTGACGGGGTGTATAACAGGCGGCCACTTCGAACAGCGTTGAGACCGCACATTCCGTCTGGGAATCTTAGCGAAATGGGCTTCTATCTGATTAGCATTGATTGGATTGGGACCCAGAATTGAAAGCACAATGAGTCAAATCAGTGTCTATATATTTTAATATAATATTTGCATTAGTTTAATATACCATATCACCAGTGCAGCTAAAAACTCATAGCTTAAATGTATTACATAAAATCTTCAAGAGGACACACGTCCTTCAACGAAAAGACATGTTCTGGTGAGTTTAATCAAAGCGACCAACCAAATACGAAGCGTTTGAACTTCTAGCAACTTATTTAAACCCTAAAAAAACAGTAATTACATATTAGGAGTAAATAAAAAGTAAGTACATTTTCATTATTACTAAATAATCATTGCAGTTCAGTTGTAAATGCGATTGTAGAAACACCTTCAGCGTAATTTCTTAACTTGACACTAACGCCAATGTGCGCTCTTAATCCTCAGCCCTGTAGAGACAGTTAATCCCTGAACCCGATCCCAAATTAGCTGAGGGGACAGTGTTATGTGACAGGTTGCCTGATACCGCTGGGGCTGCGCAATATCCGGCTGAGTTCGGGTTGGCCGGATCTTATAAACTGGAGCAGAACCGTTCCTTCATCATCGCTGGGTCAAAATCCTGGAACTCCCTTCCTAACAGCACTGTGGGAGAACCTTCACCACACGGACTGCAGCGGTTCAAGAAGGCGGCTCACCACCACCTTCTCAAGGGCAATTAGGGATGGGCAAAAAATGTCGGCTTCGCCAGCGACGCCCACATCCCATGAACGAATAAAAAAAATTGTGAGAAAGGTCCGCCTCTGGCCCGCGTTTTCATCTCTTTTAAAATCTACCCGCCCAGAACATGCGTTTGCACATGTGTGTGAGCAGGGGTATGGAGCGGTGTCTTCCGTCAGAGTTCAGCTGGCAGGCAATATAAACAACGGTGGTAGAACTGGTTTTGGACGGCAGCAGAATAGTGGCGATAGGTTAACCTGATTTACACACTGACCAATTTTCTTTGCCTTGAATGGAAACGAAAATCTGGCGGTGTGAAATTCGATGCCGATTCCCTGTCGTCATTTTGCCTACTTTGCGCTACCCCTCAAGACCAAATTTCAAATTAAAAGCTGCGTCGAAGAGATTACTTTTCACCGGGCCCTTAAAATAGCTGGGAAAGGTGGGGGTGAAGAGTCTCTATGGAAAGAATTGCAAACAGTTGGTCTCAGGTGGCTGAAAAAGATAGAACTTGCGTTTCTATAGTGCCTTCCGCGACCTTTGGGCGTCCAAAACCCTTTACAGCCAATGAAGTACTTTTTGAAGTGTAGTCACTGTTGTAATGTAGGAAACACCACAGCCAATTTGCGCACAGCAAGATCCCACAAACAGCAATATGATAGTGACCAGATAATCTGTTTTAGTGATATTGGTTTAGGGGTAAATATTGGCCAGGATACCAGGGAGAACTCCCCTAGCTCTTATGTGCCATGGGATCTTTTATATCCACCTGAGAGAATAGATGTTGCCTTGGTTTAATGTCATACCTGAAAGGCAGCACCTCCAACAGTGCAGCACTCCCTCAGTACTGTACTGTAGTGTCAGTGTGCATTATGTGCTGATGTTTCTGGAGTGGGACTTGAACCTATAATCTTCTGGACTCCTGAGACAAGAGTGCTACCAACTGAGCCACAGCACGAAGGGACTAGGCTGCCCAAGAGTCTGGGTCAGAGGAGTGGAGAATTGGAGATGGGCTGCAGAGCAGGAAGAGATTGCAGATCACAGCGGTACCTGCCATTGTGAAATGGACTTTTAAAAAAAAACAGAAACAACTTACAAGCCGCTTGGACAAAGTTTGAACTTGTCATCCAGGCATAAAACAAGGGTGGCCTTCTATAGAAACTGCCCGAATTTCATTGCCATTGCTTTCAACTGAAACGTTGCAGCTTTAATAGACGATTCCAGCGAAATTGGACAGCATGGGCCAGCTTTTCAACTCGCCGAGTGGCATTGCCGAGCGGCCAACTTTTAGAGCAACCGCCAGATTGTCATTTCCATTGAATTCAACTCAAATTTTAGGCCTAGACAGAAAGTTGAAAATCTACCCTTAACATTTCACAAATGCACATCCGATTTAATCGGGAACCATGAAAATGAATGTACCTTTTAAGCTCATGATAAACAGACTCGTTTCTGAATTGCAGAGCCTTTGAAAAGAGACAAAAACATCTATTCATGTTGGTTTCAACAATTAAAAAAGTGTCTGAAATGAATGAAAGACGGGGGTGAAACTTACCATGTAGTTTGAATCTGGTTGACCTTGATTTTTACATTCTTGCTGTAAAAAAATACACAAATATTATAATGGTAAGAGGTGTAATATTCTCATTTACATCTCTCGGGAACTTTGTTTCTCCAGCTAATATATCCAGAGCATTATCAAAGCTAGAAGGAAAGGGTGCTCCAGGCGTGGAGCGGCACTCATAGGGAGCGCCGGCCAGGAAATCGAAATTCCCCAGCTTGTGATGTCCAATCAATTTAAGTGAATGAGGGTAAAACTGGGGTAAATCCCATTTGAGCGCTGCTGTACCACGGAAGCGACACCCCACCGAATCAGCCCCCATTAGGGGAGTTTCCTGATGGTGTGCCTGTTCACCATTGCATCTTCTGCAGTCGGCAGATGCAAGGAAATCGGACGGGGTGGACCTTAGGCGCTGGAAGGATGAGGAAAATTTATGATGGACACTGCAGCTATGGATTTCAACAAGTCGTGATGGCGCTGCAGTGGATCACAGCTCCGTAATGTTTGGACAACCATAGCCCCAGGTTCAAGTTTCTCCAGAGTTTAATTTTCTCTATTGGAAGGCTGATTATCATACTATGCGGGTCAACAGCCGCTTTAATATAGCGTACGAGTGAACTGTGAAGGGAGACATTAAATGCCGAACGACCAAACGAGTTTAAACGCTTTAGCCCCTCCGGAATGCACAGCGTGAGAACAATGCAGGCTTTCTTAGTAGATTTCACAATAGAGTTATTTCAGACATTATTGGCGCTGAGCCTACAACTGGCGGTGCAGATCGGCTGCCTATTATAGATACCGCCCGAATTTCCTTTCCAGTGATTTCGACCCGCAACGCCAATTTTACGTCTGATAAGCTAGTTGCAAATCGACCCACTTATTTCAAATAAGGACACTGTGTGGCTAGCAGGAATGTTATAGATCAATCCCTTCAGTCTGGGATGAATTCCAACTCGGTCCTGCGGACGGCGTGTCAAACAATTGTGGCCCCAACTTCTCTCTTCTCCCCCCTCCTCCCCCCCTGTCACTTTGTCACAGCGGAGTTATTTTGTTTCCATTAAATTTAACCTCGCCCGCCTATTGCTCTGCTCTTTTTCCATGGTTCACACGTTAAGAATGTGTCGCGTCGCCTCCTCTCACACCCGACCCCTACCTCCTCCCCATACATATGTTTTGGGCGTATCGCTGTTGGTGAAATTTTTGTAAAGAACCATCCAGAGTGAGATAATGTGGCAGAGCCGCACAGTTCGAAAAAGACTAATTTTCCCTTTGATTCACAGCAAGGACGTGCAAATCCCAATGTATACCTCTGCCGCTTCTGATAATAGTTCTCTATTAAAGGAACATGCAGGTAAAATAATGTCTGTGGACCGGACATCACTGCCACATTACTCAGTTGAAAGACTCTTACGGCACAGAAGGAGCCAATCCCAGCTCTTTGAAAGAGCTAATGAGTCCCATTCCCCCTGCTCTCTCCCCATATCCCTGCAAATCTTTCCTTTTCAAGTATTTATCCAATTCCCTTTTGAAAGTTATCGTTCAATCTGCTTTCTCCACCCTTTCAGGCAGCGCATTTCAAATCATAACAACTCTGCGTAAATAAATCTAATCTGCCCCCTGGTTCTTTTGCGGATTTTATTCTGTATCCGTTAGCTTCAGACCCTCCTACCAGTTCTCAACTGCGATAACTACACCCTATGGACAATACTCCTTGTTTAACGGATATAAAAATAACAATATGATTAACCCCAACACTTACCTTTTCATTTACTGATGGCATGCAGCTTTCGTATATTGGCAGTGTGCCCAGTGTACCGGTTACAGTCGCAACAGTATAGCTTTCTGAAAATCACATCAAACACCAACATTATTGCTCAGGACACTTACTTCAGATATGTTTGGTCCACAGTGAAAGCTACAAATTAAGTGTGTGTTTGTGATTATAGATATGAGTTTAGAAAATCTCCAGTTACGTTCAAAGGGATATGGGCCAAAAGCAGGTATATGGAGTTAGATCACAGATCAGCCATGATCTTATCAAATGGCGGAGCAGGCACGAGGGGCTGAATGGCCTACTCCTGTTCCTATGTTCCTGCATTACCAGTTCACGTTGGTGAACATTTAACGGTAATACATGGCTGTCCTGGTGGCTCGGGTATAATTAACTGCAAGACGATTCTCTTCTGTGTGTCGTTTTGCCTAACAGATTTAAACAAAAATGTGACGAAATTCCTTAATCCATGCATTATTCAAACTCTTTCTAAGGATATGCATTTCCTACACACAAATGTTACTCGCCGTTGTTCACATTTACGATTGTAAATTTTGATCTCAGCATTCAACGTTGCCCGGTCAACGGTTGCAATGTAGTTGCGGACTCTGTTCATTGTTGGAACGAGTTTCGGAAATCAGTCATCCATCCCCGCCACCATCTCGCATGTTACATGTGCGTGGCCAATGCGACGGGCAATCATAGAATCATAGAATCATAGAAGTTACAACATGGAAACAGGCCCTTCGGCCCAACATGTCCATGTCGCCCAGTTTATACCACTAAGCTAGTCCCAATTGCCTGCACTTGGCCCATATCCCTCGATACCCATCTTCCCCATGTAACTGTCCAAATGCTTTTTAAAAGACAAAATTGTACCCGCCTCTACTACTGCCTCTGGCAGCTCGTTCCAGACACTCACCACCCTTTGAGTGAAAAAATTGCCCCTCTGGATCCTTTTGTATCTCTCCCCTCTCACCTTAAATCTGTGCCCCCTCGTTATAGACTCCCCTACCTTTGGGAAAAGATTTTGACTATCGACCTTATCTATGCCCCTCATTATTTTATAGACTTCTATAAGATCACCCCTTAACCTCCTACTCTCCAGGGAATAAAGTCCCAGTCTGTCTAACCTCTCCCTGTAAGTCAAACCATCAAGTCCCGGTAGCATCCTAGTAAATCTTTTCTGCACTCTTTCTAGTTTAATAATATCCTTTCTATAATAGGGTGACCAGAACTGTACACAGTACTCCAAGTGTGGCCTCACCAATGCCCTGTACAACTTCAACAAGACATCCCAACTCCTGCATTCAATGTTCTGACCAATGAAACCAAGCATGCTGAATGCCTTCTTCACCACCCTATCCACGTGTGACTCCACTTTCAAGGAGCTATTAAATAAATCAGCATTGTATATTCACTCCCTTCACCACTGTGGCTGCAGTGTGTACCATCCACAGGATGCACTGCAACAACTCGCCAAGGCTTCTTCGACAGCACCTCCCAAACCCGCGACCTCTACCACCTAGAAGGACAAGGGCAGCAGGTACATGGGAACAACACCACCTGCACGTTCCCCTCCAAGTCACACACCATCCCGACTTGGAAATATATCGCCGTTCCTTCATCATCACTGGGTCAAAATCCTGGAACTCCCTTCCTAACAGCGCTGTGGGAGAACCTTCACCACACGGACTGCAGCGGTTCAAGGCGGCGGCTCACCACCACCTTCTCAAGGGCAATTAGGGATGGGCAATAAATGTCAGCCTCGCCAGCGACGCCCACATCCCATGAACGAATAATAAAAAAAAATCCGACTCAGTGCAGAAAGTGACACAGTTCTGCTGGCTACAGTTGAACTTTGTTGGAATTTCCTGAGAGTTTGGGAATAACAATTCCTGTACTTTGTGCAGCCTGGAATTTGTGACAGTGGGATATGAAAGTGCTGCAAGTTGGTTCGTTATTCCTCTCTCTGTTATGATAACCGACCCATTCAAATAGCAGACGAAGAATTGGCGTGTCATCACGCTAAAACACTCTGCAGTAGGAACATAGAGAACAATATCTGGACTTGCCTGTGGCAATTGTATTTATCAAGTCCATGGTCGAATTTTCTGATCTCTCACACAACCGGTGGGGAGTTCCTTGTAGCGCACTGCGTATGGATGGAAAATCACCATCATTGCAACCGTGATTTTGGGGATAAACCTCCCGCCAGCACAGGGACTCAGGAAATGCTGCCTCCCCCCCGCCCCCCTCCCTTTATTAGTCAGGTCCCGAATACTCTTTAGATTGGAAACTGATCATCATTTCGCGACATCGATATCGGTGACACAATCAATATTAACTGTTCGGTGCTCGCGGAGAATGCACAGCTTTTATTGCAACTTTCACCTACCGGATCTTTCTTTCAGCGCCATTCTCCGCGTTTTAAAGACCAGAAGTCCTACAGTGATTAGAGCCAAACCCGCGATAACCCCCAAAGTTGACGCAACGGCCGTGCATGTTCCAGTATCTGACTGAATGGAACCTACAAAACAGACATACGCATTAAACGCGCGCGTAAATCGATTTCCTGTGCGTTCTTTGATTTAGACTGTCAAATATTGAAGACGAGATTACAGATATTCCTAAGAAAGTGTTTTTTTCCCTCCCACACACAGGAATTCGTTTTGTCCAACATTATACTTCAGACTGCGGTTTGGGCATCCCTCAATTCGCACATGGCGCTAATCACCAGGGGCTCCTATCAGGGCATCAACGCAAACTCTCTCATCTTAATTGACCCCACTTCACTGTCCAGCGGTAAATCTCTCCAACCTGTTCCCTGTCCCACTTTCCCTCCCCCCGATTCTTCCAGAGTGTCTCCATATTGAACTGCAGAATATCCGTTCCCTTGCGAACAATGCGCTCTCCGTTTACAATTTTGTCCTGGATGGGTGCATTAACATTCCAGGCCGGTCTGCAGCTGGGTCATGAGGTGACCGCACTTTCCCCTCGCTGGGGCTGACTTGACGGCCATACCCACTCACCATGGAAGCAGTGCGAAAGCAAGGTTTTATCTTATCTGTGCCCTTAATCCTCGGCACTTCTTCCTTCTTTGAGTATCTCTAGCACCCTCCTCGGCTGTGTTTCTATCTCCTTATTGTCTCCAACCAAGACTGCTCCACTGCCTTCATGTTGCCCAGTCCTCTCATCCATCCTCTCCACTAAGCAACTCCGCATCCAGTGTGATTCAACCTCCACACAAAGTTCCTCTGCCCTTCTGTCTTGGCGCAGTCTCACCCCAAGCGGAAATTTCTTTCTATCATTTGGAATTTAGGGAACAGAAGGAGTTCCGCCACAAGAGACAAATAAATAGATTCCACCCATCCCACCGGCCACGCCCACAGCCCATTCATGAGACAATGGGATGTTTTCTAGACGAGGGGTGCCCAACCTGCGACTGCAGCGAGGTGAATAAGGTTGGCGAGCTGCAGGCACAAGTCGCCATGTGGGACTGTGATTATAGTGGGAATAACAGAGGCCTGGCTCAAAGAAGGGGAGGATTGGGTACTTAATATTCCTGGCTACATGGTATTCAGGAAAGATAGGGAAGGGAAAGAGGGGGAGGGGTGGCAGTATTGATCAAATAAACTAATATAGCACTGGAAAGAGATGATGTAATTGATGAGGTCACCTCATCAATTACATCACCCAGTCTCAGCATCAAGCACTTCAGTTATAGCACTAGGCATGAGTAGAATAAAGGACCTTTTATCGAGTACTCCCAGGTCAGATAGAGCAAGGGTTAGAAGCAGAGTGAATACCTTTCTGCACTCGACTATCAGATATTCCTGGGTCAGGTATAGCAGTTAGATGAAGGTTAAAGCTCCTTCCATCCTGTCCTATCAAGGGCTCCTTGTTCAGGTATAGCACGGTTTCCATGCAGAGTAAAGCTCCCTCTACACTGCCTCAACTCCAACCACAGCAACACTACATCTGTACTGCAGAGAACTCTGATCCACAAATCAACTCTCTGACGCCCTTCGCTCAGCCAACTTCCTAACCATGTCTGTACTTTTCCCTCGATTCCATGGGCTTCTATCTTAGCTAACAGTCTCTTATGTGGGACTTTATCAAGTGCCTTTTGGAAGTCCATATAAATAACATCCATTGACATTCCCCAGTCCACTACATTAGTCACCTCTTCAAAAAATTCAATCAGGTTTGTCAGGCACGACCTACCTTTTACAAATCCATGCTGGCTCTCTCTGATTAACTGAAAATTTTCGAGGTGTTCAGTCACCCTATCCTTAATTATAGACTCCAGCATTTTCCCCACAACAGATGTTAGGCTAACTGATCTATAATTCCCTGGTTTCCCTCTCTCTCCTTTCTTAAAAAGTGGAGTGACGTGCAATTTTCCAATCTAGAGGGATGGTTCCTGAATCTAGGAACTTTGAAAGATTATAGTTAGGGCATCTGCAATGTGCTCACCTACTTCCTTTAAAACCCTGGGATGGAAACCATCTGGTCCTGGGGAATGTCAATGGATGTTAGTTATATGGACTTCCAGAAGGCATTTGATAAAGACCCATATAAGAGACTGTTAGCTAAGAGCCAAGACAGGCGAAGTTACGGAGGTGAAATTAGGAAGTCTTTGTGATGGAGAGGATAGATGGGGTGAGAAGTCAGTTTGGGATGCAACATTGAAACATATCTCATTGAAACATATAAAATTCTGACAGGGCTGGACAGACTGGACGCAGGGAGGATGTTTCCCCTGGTTTGGGGGTCCAGAACGAGGGGTCACAGTCTCAGGGTACGGGGTAGGACATTTAGGACTGAGATGAGGAATAATTTCTTCACTCCGAGGGTGGTGAACCTGTGGAATTCTCTACCACAGAAGGCTGTGGAGGCCAAGTCACTGAATATATTTAAGAAGGAGCTGGATAGGTTTCTAGACACAAAAGTCATCAAGGGGTATGGGGAGAGAGCGGGAATATGGTATTGAGATCGAGGATCAGCCATGATCATATTGAATGGCGGAGCAGGCTCGAAGGGCCGAATGGCCTACTCCTGCTCCTATTTTCTATGTTTCTCTAACATAGGACTAGCCATTTTACATTCATATGGCGTTCAGAGACCTTCATGCTGCGGCTTGTCAGATTGTTAATCAGCCCACCAATCCTTCCACTACTGTGAAGGTACGACAGCAACTTCATAAGATGTATTTAACTTTTCCTCGATTCCTGTTTAATCATCAATACCGACATGAGACAGTCACCTTCACCAGCAGACAGAAATAACTAAACAGCAACAACAGCGAGTCAGAGTCTCTCCATCCATGTCCGCTCCCTTTATAGATGGCGACCAGCCAGGAATTCCTGTTCAATGAGCCAGATTAAACATTAACTAAAGCAAATGTGGATATGAGTCCCGGTCAGAGTTACCTCACTGACAGGAGCCGAAAGTTTAGATTTTAAAAAATCAGTCCACAATATTAATGTAAAAAGACGCCAATGCAACTATTGGATGTTGACAAACCCAGCAAAGTAATACATAGAAACCATCATTAAAAGCAGAGAGTGGGAGCTGTCCATTCAGTTAAAGAACACATATTATCATCCATCAATGTGCATCTAATTAACCTAAATTATTTAGCTGCTTAAAACTACATGGAGTGTTGCACAATCACAGCGGCTATGGTAAAAGGCCGTGGGTTATCTAAAGAGCAGAACGGACGGTAACGACAGGCGCTGCAGCTCGCCTTAATTATTAGACATTAGAAAAGACATACTTGCTCTCGAGGCAGTACAAAGAAGGTTCACTCGGTTAATCCCGGGGATGAGGGGGCGGACATATGAAGAGAGGTTGAGTAGATTGGGACTCTACTCATTGGAGTTCAGAAGAATGAGAGGCGATCTTATTGAAACATATAAGATTGTGAAGGGGCTTGATCGGGTGGATGCGGTAAGGATGTTCCCAAGGATGGATGAAACTAGAACTAGGGGGCATAATCTTAGAATAAGGGGCTGCTCTTTCAAAACTGAGATGAGGAGAAACTTCTTCACTCAGAGGGTAGTAGGTCTGTGGAATTTGCTGCCCCAGGAAGCTGTGGAAGCTACATCATTAAATAAATTTAAAACAGAAATCGACAGTTTCCTAGAAGTAAAGGGAATTAGGGGTTACGGGGAGCGGGCAGGAAATTGGACATGAATTTAGATTTGAGGTTAGGATCAGATCAACCATGATCTTATTGAATGGCGGAGCAGGCTCGAGGGGCCGATTGGCCTACTCCTGCTCCTATTTCTTATGTTCTTAGATGTTAACACTGTTATTTTTTTTCCCTGTAGTTTATGGTTCATTGCTTCCCAATCATTCGACAAACAAAATATTGTTGCTACTTACAGAATACACACAGATCGATCTTCACTGTTGCTGAATTGCCTGTGTAAGGGGTCATGGTAACAGTGTACCCTCCACTGTCTGATGCACTCACTGCCTGGTGCAGGAGAGATACGTTCAGCAGCACCAGCTTCAGCCGTCCCGTGTAATCATTATGTACATATGGCTGTGTCCTGATCCACTCTGTGATTTCCACCTCTTTGTGATTCCTCAGCTTCCCACACGGCCTCACGGACAGGAGCGCAGTGTCTCCCATTGCCGCATTCATGCAACTCTGCTCCACCGAGATGATTAAACCCCGAGATTCAACTGCAGGGGAAAATAAAAGTGTTAACATCGAACCAATTTATCTAAATAAAAACTAAATGTAGACTGGACGGTGCAGATTTCACAATCGGGGTCTCTGTTAGTAATTTAAGTTGTATTTAACTTTTTCTCGCTTCCTGTTTAATTCCCAATAACGACATTGGAAAGTCACCCTCACCAGCAGATAGAAATAAGCAAACTGCGACGGTAGCGAGTCGGGGTCTCTCCATCCTGACAGAGCAGTGTTGGCTCCCGTTAGACAGCGACCAGCCAGGAATTCCTGTTGAATGAGCCAGATTAGGTATTAACTAAAGCAAACTTGTTTATTAGTCAGGGTCTGGAGAGAGATGCAGTGGTATCTGTCCAGGTTCGTCCAGAGCAGTTCCGTAACACAGGACTCTGTGCTCTACGGGCTGATCCCGGGGACGCACACCGAGACGGACATCAACTGCTGCTGGAAGACCATTAACTCGGTGAAAGACGCCTTTTGGTCTGCCCGAAACCTGCTGGTCTTCCAGTGCACGGAGCTGTCCTCGGCCGAGTGTTGAAGACTGGCACATTCCAAGATCCAGGACTACGTGCTCAGGGACGCACTGAGGACGGGTGCGGCCGCCGCAAAGGCTCTGTGGGGAAAGGCAACCGTTTAGAGCCTTCCCGCCATTGTATGCCGAGGGGCTGCAATCAGGGAAAAAAAACCCCGGGCAGAATGTAACATTCAAATTGCTGTAATGTACCTGTAATGAATCTGTAATGTACCTGAAATGAATCTGTAATCAATAATCTGTATTGAGTATAATGCAATGAGACACCCCAGAGTGTCATGAACTGTAATTACATACAATGTGTTCATTGAACTGTACTTGATGTAACCTGCAAATTGTATAATCTGTATCGTGTATGTTTGGAATGTGATATGACAACTGTATTGTATGTTTTGCTACAAATTTTATGAATAAAGTATATTTTTTGAAAAAAAATTAGTCAGGGTCAGAGTTACCTCACCAAAAGATTTAGATTTTAAAAAATCAGAGTCACAATATTAGTGTAGAAAGACACCGATGCAACTATTGGATCAGCTAGTGCTGGTAATGGTTCTGCTGCTGCCATTTACAGCTACTCCTGATCAATCTTTTGTTTCTTAACCTGTCCCATTATCACCCTCCTTGCCTTGCACCATCATCCCCTTTGTCACTTAATCACTCGTGCCCTCCAACCTATCACGGGCCTTCACTTTTGTTCTGTCCTCCCCTCCCTCCCCCACTTCCCCCGGTTCTGTACTTGCTCAAAAACTTATTTAACATCTTTCAGTTTTGACGAATGGTCTTCGACCTGAAACGTTAACTCTGTTTCTTTCTCCACAGATGCTGCCTGACGTGCTGAGCGTCTCCAGCATTTTCTGTTTTTACAATGGATCTGTTGAGAAGCCCAGCAAAGTAATAATTAGAAACTTTCATCAAAATACGGGTACGGTCGCATAGTGGTTATGTTACTGGACTAGTAATCTGGAGTCATGAGTTCAAATCCTGCCACTGTAGCTGGGATCAGCTGATTATTTTTTGTTATTATCTCCGTCTCTAGAGATTTTGGTATCTGATCCTTTAGCAAAGATTTTAGTATCTTTTTTACCACTACAGTTCCCTAGATTCCTTCTACCTTCCTTTTTGAAGATAGGAATTACATTTGCTTTTCACCAGTCCTCTGGCACTATTCCTTTTTCTATTGATTTTTTATATATTGCGACAAAATACAGGCAGACATTAATAAATTTGCAGAATGAGCGTGCAATTGGCAGTGAATTTCAATGTAGGTGGATGTGGGGTGGTGCATTTTGGTGGGAGGAGTGGAGAGGCCACATACTCCTTGGAAAATAAGAGACTAGATGGGGTAGAGGAGCAGAGGGATTGGGGGTACGGGTAAATGAATCACTAAAGGTGGTGATGCAGGTTAATAAGTCCACAGTTAGAGCAGGACGAGCATTGGGATTCATTTCTGGAGTAATGGATTTGAAGAGCTGAGAGGTTGTGTTGAACTTGTAGGGAACCTCGATTGGACCGCACTTGGGGTGCTGTGAACAGTTCTGGTCTCCATATTATAAGGGGGATATGGAGGCACTGGAGAGGGTGCTGAAAGGATTTGCTGAGATGATGCCAGAACAGAGAGGTTATACCTATCAGGAAAGATTGAACAGGCAGGGGCTCATTTCTCTAGATAAGAGAAGACTGAGGGGTGACCTGATAGAGGTCTTTAAGATTATGAAAGGATTTGATAGGGTAGACGTAGGGAAGGTGTTTTCACTTGTGAGGGAAACCAGAACTAGGGGCCATAAATATAAGATAGTCAGTAATAAATCCAATAGGGAATTCAGGAGAAACTTCTTTACCCAGAGAGTGGTTAGAATGTGGGACTTGCTACCACAAGGAGTAGTTGAGGTGAATAGCATAGATGAATTTAAGGGGAAGCTAGATAAACATATGAGAGAGAAAGGAATAGAAGGATATGCTGATAGAGTTAGACGAAATAGGGAGGGAGGAGGCTCATGTGGAGCATAAACACTGGCCTTTCGGGTCGAAAGCCCCTGAATCTGTGCTGTACATTCTATATAATTCTACATAGTTTCTCCTTATTTACTCTATTAAAACCCTTCACAATTTTGAACACTTCTATTAAATTTCCCCCAACCTTCGCTGCTCTAAGGAGAACAACCCCAGCTTCTCTTGTTTCTCCACATAACAGAGTCCCACATTCCTGGTACCATTCTAGTAAATCTTCTCTGCACCCTCTCTAAGGCCTTGACCTCCTTCCTAAAGTGTGTTGCCCAGAATTGAACTCAATACTCCAGCTTGGGCGTAGTCGGTGATTTTTAAAGGTTTAACATAACTTCCTTGCTTTTGTACTCTGTTGTAAAGGCTTGCTTTCTTTAACAGCCTTCTCAACTTGTCCTGCCACCCTCAAACATTTGTGTACGTCAACTCCCAGGTCTCTGTTCCTGCACCCTCTTTATAATAGTACCATTTAGTTTATGCATCACTTCAATCTTCTGTGTTAAATTGCATCTCCCATGTGTTTGCCCGTTTCACCAGTCTGTCTATGTCCTCCTGAAGCCTTGTTGCTTTCTTCACCGTGTTCTCTCATACACCGTAACATGTTTCCTAACTGCAGAGATAAACAAGCAAAGTGACAGAGATCTAACACTTTGCACATCCACCTTAAGTCTTCAACTTGACAGTTGTTGACTGCTCGATCTTCCTCTTGTGTGGGTCGGAAATTAACAGAAGTGCCACAAGGTTACTTTGCTTTGAATAATATGTGATCTGCTTTGCATACCAGGAAGTATTTAACATTAACTGAGTGTAGCAGGGACAGACCCAAGAATTGCTGTTCCTTTGCCAGATGTCTCATGCAGGGTGTGCAGTGAAATGCGAACCAATGATTAAAGCACTCCTTTGGGGTGAGTTCCCTTCAAGTCTGGGTGAAAAGTCATCATGTGACGTGGTGCTGAAAGGTACAGATTGCAATGGTTTGTGGTTCTGCCGCGAGTTTGTGCTGGGTTAGTTGTCCTCACTGTGCCCCACAACTGGACAGACCATAATCAATCACCCATACCTGGCTCTGATCCCAACCAGCGATTCTAGCTGCAGAGTGTACCTGTTGTATAAAGACAGGGTCTGGTTGGAATCTATGTCTTGCCCCCAAGTTGACATAGCCTAAAGAATAGCCACATGATCCATGTACCAGAACTGACCTGGGATCCCATGAAAACAAACTCCAGTCTCACTCATGGTTCATAAAACAGCGCATTTAGGAGAGTAGAAAAAAGAACAATTAATTTTTTTTTCAGCGGCAGGCTAAAATAATTTCTTCATTGATTGATTGATTCATTAATCTGCTTATTTATTCTCTCGGGCACCCGGAGTGCTCCTAAGATAAGAATAGTCCATGTATTTTGTCCCAACATACTCATCAGTTGCTTACTAAACCAATGTGAGTTGTCACACTGTTCACATCCTGAGTGTAAATATCTGTTCAGCGGCAGGTAGTGGTGAATTGGTGTCAGCTGTGGCTCAATGTGTGGCATTCTCACCTCTGGGTCAGAAGGTTGTGGGTTTAAGTCCAACTCCAGACACTTAAACACAAAATCTACGCTTACACTCAAGTGCAGCACTGAGGGAGTGCTGCACTGTTGGCGATGCTATCTTTCAGATCAGATGTTAACTAAGCCCTATTAGCCCTCTCAGGTGGATGTAAAAGACCACATGATACTATTTTGAAGAAGAGCAAGGGAGTTCGCTCTGGCGCTCCTGGCCAATAGCTATCCCTCAACCAACAGCACTAAAACAGATTAACTGATCATTATCTCATTGCTGTTTGTGGGATCTTGCTGTGCAAAAATTGGCTCCTACATTACAAGTGACTACACTGTACAAAAGTACTTCACTGTCTGTAAAGCATTTGGGATATCCTGAGGTTGTGAAAGGCACTGTACAAAATGCAAGACTTCCTTTTCTTTTGAATTGCGGACAGTTTTCTGCTGTAAGCATGCACAGCGACTGTTTTGACTGAGGCCCTTTCAGTCAATGGAGATAGGAGGCTTTTGTCCTCCTCAGGCTGGATGTCAACCCAAAGATTGATGTTCCTGTAGCAGGAAGTGTAATCCACTGATTCGGCATTTGGGTGAGGATTATAAGGTTTCACAGGTGATTACGGATAATAATTTAGACAACATGGTGTGTGTGTGGGGGAGGCGTGAAGACATCATTGAAGTCGTCATTGACTGACTGAGGAAGGATAGAGCCCGAAGGGTCCAATTGACATGTTTTTGGTCTTAGCCTCGTGTTAGTAGGTGACATAACGTGAATCACTCAAGGGGAAATGGCAAGGGAACAAAAAATAATCTTTCTTCATAAACATAAATACAAAATTGGCTAAAGGACAGAAAGCAGAGTGGTGGTGAATGATTGTTTTTCAGACTAGAGGGGAGTATACAGTGGTGTCCACCAGGCGTCAATATTAGGACCACTGCTCGTTTTGATATATATTAATGACGTGGACTTGTGTATAGAGGGTATCATTTCAAAGTTTGCAGATGACCACCAAACTTGGAAAGCAATGTGGAGGATACTAACAGACTTCAGGAGGACATAGACAGACTGGAGAAATGGGCAGGCACATGGCAGATGAAATTTAACGCAAGGACGTGTGACGTGATACATTTTGGTAGGAGTGGCAGTGTTAAACCAAATAGTACAATTTTAAAGTCGGTACAGGAACAGAGAGACTTGGGGTGCACATACACAAATCTTTGAAGGTGGCAGAACAAGTTGAGAAGGCTGTTAAAAGAGCATATGGAATCCTGGGCTTTATTAATAGAGGCATAGAGTACAAAAGCAAGGAGGTTATGTTAAATCTTTATAAATCACTGGTTAGGCCTCAGCTGGAGTATTGTGTTCAATCTGGGCACCTTTGGGAAGGATGTCAAGGCTTTGGAGAGGGTGCAGAAGAGACTTTACTTGAATGGTACCAGGGATGAAGGACTTCAGTTATGTGGAGAGACTGGAGAAGCTGGGGTTGTTCTCCTTAGAACAGAGAAGGTAAAGGGGAGTTTTGATAGAGGTGTTCAAAATCATGAACAGTTTTGATAGAGCAAATAAGGAGAAATGGTTTCCAGTGGCAGAAGGGTTGGTAACCAGAGGACACAGATTTAAGGTAATTGGCAAAAGAACCAGTGGGGAGATGAGGAGAAATATTTTTTATGCAGAGAGTTGTAATGATCTGGAATGCACTGCCTGAAAAGGTGGTGGAAGCAGATTCAATAGTAATTTCCAAAAGGGAATTGGATAACTACTTGAAGAGACAGCATTTACAGGGTTTGGGGAAAGAGCAGGGGAATGGGACTAATTGGATAGCTCTTTCAAAGAGCTGGCACAGGCACAATGGGCTGAATGGCCTCCTCCTGTGCTGTCCTAGTATGACACTATGATAACAGTTATATACTCGCAAATCAGGGGGAATTGGAGTATTTTATTCCATTGTAACTTTGAAAAAAAAACATATGTTTAGTTCCAGTTTGTGTGTGCAGCAGTCATTTTTATGGCTTTCTGTTCGATGCGAACCCTGAAATCCATGGGGACACTGATTACTTGTGTCAGTATTTGCAGTAGACGAAAAGGATAGCATGCCAGACACTCCAAGTAAACTAATTTTGAATCAGGGATGAGGACTCACCATAATTAACGTAAGGAAATTAACGGTAATGAAGAAAATAATGGCACTAAAAAGTGACAAATCCCCAGGTCCAGATGGTTTCCACCCCAGGGTTTTAATGGTAGTAGGTGAGAACGTTACAGATGCCCTAACTATAGTCTTCCAAGGTTCTCTCAATTCAGGAACTGCTCCTTTAGATTGGAAAATTGCCTATGCCACTCCGTTATTTTAGGAAGGTGAAAGAGGGAAATCAGGGAATTATAGATCAGTTAACCTAATATCTGTTGTCGGCAAATTACGAGAGTTTATAATTAAGAATAGAATGACTGAACACTGAAAATTTTCAGCTGATTAGAGAGAGCCAGCATGGATTTTTAAAGGGTAGGTTATACCTGACGAACCTGATTGAATTTTTTGAAGAGGTGATTAAAGTAGTGGACAGGGGAATGTCTATGGATGTTATTTATCTGGACTTCCAGAAGGCATTCAATAAAGTCCCTCATAAGAGACTGTTAGCTAAAGTTGAAGCTCATGGAATTGAGCGCCAATCATTGACCTGGTTAGGAAATTGGCTGAGCGGCAGGCGATAGAGAGTAGGGATAATGGGCAGGTACTCAAATTGGCAGGATGTGACTAGTGGAGTCCCACAGGGATCTGTGTTTATTAATGACTTAGATAACGGGATAGAGAGCCATATATCCAAGTTTGCCGACGACACAAAGATATGCACCATTGTAAGCAATGTAGATGGAAGAATAAAATTTCAGAGCCATATTATTAGATTAAGTGAAAAGGCAAAACTGGGGCAAATGGATTTCAATTTAGGCAAGTGTGAGGTCATCCACTTTGGACCTAAAAAGGATAGTACAGAGTACTTTCTAAATGGTGAAAAGCTCGAAAAAATGGAGGTCCAAAGAGACTTAGGGGTCCATGCATATAGATCATTAAAATGTCACAGACAGGTACAGGAAATAATCAAAAAGGCTAATGGAATGCTGGCCTTTAGATCCAGATGACTATACCACAAGGGGGTAGAAGTTATGCTACAGCTATACAAAGCCCTGGTTAGACCACAACTGGAGTACTTGGCAAGGATATATTGGCATTGGAGGGAGTGCAGCGTAGATTTACTAGAATGATACCTGGACTTCAAGGGTTAAATTACGAGAAGATTCCACAAACTAAGGTTGCATTCCATGTAATTTAGATGATTAAGGGGTGATCTGATCGAAGTTTTCAAGATATTAAGGGGAACTGATAGGTGAGATAGACAGAAACTATTTCCGCTGGTTGGGGAGTCTAGGACTAGGGGACATAGCCTAAAACGTTAGGCCAGGACTTTCAGGAATGAAGTTAGGAACACTTCTACACGCAAAGGGTGGCAGAGTTTGGAACTCTCTTCTGCAAACAGCAGTTGATGCTCGTTCAATTGTTAATTTTAAATCTGAGATTGATAGATTTTTGTTAACCAAAGGTATTAAGGGACATGGGGCTAAGGCGGGTATATGGAGTTAGGTCACAGATCAGCCATAATCTCATTGAGTGGCGGAACATGCTCGAGGGGCGAAATGGTCGACTTCTGTTCCTATGGTTAGAAAGTTGCTGTGCAAGGACAGGGGCCCCATGCTTCCACGGAACAAACTTCGTAACGCAGAAGAAACAAAATCATTAAGAAATAAAACAAGAAAACTGCATCCTGACGCTCCCTCTCTTCACCAGACGTTTACCCGTAGATTTCTGCTTCAAAGTCGCAGCAACTGATCACTAAATTCAAATAGGTCGTTGGATCAAAATCCTGGAATTCCCTCCCTAACAGCACTGTGGGAGAACCTTCACCACACGGACTGCAGTGGTTCAAGAAGATGGCTCACCACCACCTCCTCAAGGGCAATTAGGGATGGGCAATATATGCTGGCCTCGCCAGTGACGCCCACATCCCTAGAATGATAAAAAAAATTCCAAAGGATGGTGCTTAAAATGTAACGATATCACTATCTGTAATTTATTTAAAATTTAACTTTCATTGTATGTGTCTGACTTTTTAAAAAGTTGATTTTCCTATTTTTCCTGCTACTTTTTGAGATGAGGTCAAACCAGCTAGGGAGCAATGCACACACACACACACACACATTGTATATGCAGACTACAGTATGTGTGGTGAACAGTTATGAAGAACATTTGAACATTGCCGTGACCCAGTCCGGCTCAGCTGAGCGCACCGGGTGAGATTTGCCGGTGCCAAACTAAAGTTTTTATAACCAGTGCTCACACTTCAGCGCAGCACTGAGGGGGACATGGCCCTGACGGAGCTGCGCTGCTTCGGATTAAAGGTTAAACTGGGGCCCTTTAGAGATTCCACTGCATTATTGGAAGAAATGCACGGGGTTCGCTTGGTGCCCTGGCCAAGGTTCCTTTCTCTTGGGGCCTCAACCATTCATAATATTTATTAACGACTTAGATGGAGGCATAGAAAGTCTCATATCTAAGTTTGCCGATGACACAAAGATTGGTGGCATTGTAAGCAGTGTAGATGAAAACATAAAATTACAAAGCGATATTGATAGATTAGGTGAATGGGCAAAACTGTGGCAAATGGAATTTAATGTAGGCAAGTATGAGGTTATCCACTTTGGATCAAAAAAGGATAGAACAGGGTACTTTCTAAATGGTAAAAAGTTAAAAACAGTGGATGTCCAAAGGGACTTAGGGGTTCAGGTACATAGATCATTGAAGTGTCATGAACAGGTGCAGAAAATAATCAATAAGGCTAATGGAATGCTGGCCTTTATATCTAGAGGACTGGAGTACAAGGGGGCAGAAGTTATGCTGCAGCTATATAAAACCATGGTTAGACTGCACCTGGAGTACTGTGAGCAGTTCTGGGCACCGCACCTTCGGAAGGACATATTGGCCTTGGAGGGAGTGCAGCGTAGGTTTACTAGAATGATACCTGGACTTCAAAGGTTAAGTTACGAGGAGAGATTACACAAATTGGGGTTGTATTCTCTAGAGTTTAGAAAGTTAAGGGGTGATCTGATCGAAGTTTATAAGATATTAAGGGGAACGGATAGGGTGGATAGAGAGAAACTATTTCCGCTGGTTGGGGATTCTAGGAGTAGGGGGCACAGCCTAAAAATTAGAGCCAGACCTTTCAGGAGCGAGATTAGAAAACATTTCTGCAAACAAAGGGTGGTAGAAGTTTGGAACTCTCTTCCGCAAATGGCAATTGATGCTAGCTCAATTGCTAAATTTAAATCTGAGCTAGATAGCTTTTTGGCAACCAAAGGTATTAAGGGATATGGGCCAAAGGCAGGTATATGGAGTTAGATCACAGATCAGCCATGATCTTATCAAATGGCGGAGCAGGCACAAGGGGCTGAATGGCCTACTCTTGTTCCTATGTTCTCACGGCCAACAAAGCAGATCACATTGCAGAGAGACTTGAGGGGCTATGGAGATCCTAGTTTTTCTTTATACATTGTAAAATTCTTTAATAATACAACTTAAACCAGAATTAAGATATTAGCGGATAATACTCTTATTGTGTAACATGATAACACGCATGTGCAGTTTAACTACATCGCAACTTTATAAATTTCCGTAATACTATAATGCATTGATACATTAAGGGGAAGCTAGATAAGTACATGAGGGAGAAAGGAATAGAAGGATATGCTGATGGGGTTAAGTAAAGACGGGTGGGAGGAGACTTGTGTGGAGCACAAACACTGGCACTGACCAGTTGGGCTGAATGGCCTATTCCTGTACTGTAAATACTGCGTAATTCTATGATACATTTTGCCAATCCGTGATGAGCACAATCACACCCACATGAATGATTTTTACACAAGTTTATGCAAAGCTTTATTCTTGGGTGTTAACGTTTCCTACACTTATAAAATACAGATGAGCACCCTGCTGAGGGACACCGGAACATTCAGCTGTAATTGTTTGACTACGCTCCCGTGAAGCGCTTCGGTACGCTTACTACGTTAAAGGCGCTATATAAATGCAAGTTGTTGTTGAGTAATTGTTCACTTGCTCTCCTCGAGCACAAGTGGCACTGACACTGAAGCTCAGTTTGGTCTTTCATTAGTCGATGGTGCCTGACCTTGTATATTATCCGCAGTTCGGCTCACAATGCTCCTAGTGGGAACCATCCAACTGTGCTACAGTGACCAGTGAGTGTTAATATACTAACAGGTTTGTATAGCACAATAAAATTGAGAGATAAAACATGCACGATTCAATATCGAATGAAACGAGGTCCACGACTAATCATGTATGTAATTGCCATGGCCGGTGTTACTAGGGTGATGGTGCAGGACAATACAGGGAGAAACAAGTCAACCCTCCTTTGAACACGACCGCATAAGATTTCCAGTGCGCAAGGTAAAGCAAAATCGTAAATATTACTTGTAAATAAATTTTCTTACATATAGCGCACATGTAGGAAATATTCCGCCATGTAAAGAAGGGATTGGACAGAATATCATCGTCTTCAATGCGTTATTGCTGAACGCATTTTGTACTCATGAAAAAAGTAATTAATTAAAAAAAAAGATTGATTTCCTTAAAATAATTGAATGCAGTTAACAGCAAGCATAAGCATTAATATTAATTGGCTGTTGCTATGAGTTTACTGAAGACAGGTTAATTTTGAACTTTACATGTAACTGACACTGAGATTGTCCACTGTCATTCTTTTTGAAGCCAGGTTAAGGATTTTCATTCCAACACTGTGAACAAAAAGGAAAATATTGCTGATGCTGGAAATATTCAGCAGGTCAGATGGTGCCTGACCCACTGAGTAGTTCCAGCTTTATCTGGTTTTGTTTTCACATCAGCAATCTGGGCTGGGTTTTCAATTCAAGTCCTGAGGCGACTGGAAGGTGTCCTAACCGCCTGCAGCAGCCAGAGCCTTCCTGCTGCTGTTCACATTCCAATAACAACACCAACTCGCATTTATGTAGCAGCTTTAACGTTGGAAAACGATCCAAGGTTCTTCACAGGAGTGTAATTAGATCAAAACTGACACCGAGTCAAAGGAGGTGACATTAGGAGGGGTGACTAAAAGCTTGGTCATAGAGGTAGGTCTTAAGGAGGATTTTCAAGGAAGAGAGAGAGGTGGTGATATGAAGAGGCTTCGGGAGGTAGAGAGGCAGAAGGGGTTTTCAGCAGATTAGCTGAGGAAGGGGCAGAGATGGGCGATATTACGGAGGTGGAACTAGGCGTTTCTTTGTGAGAGAGAAGATCGGAGTTGGAAGCTCAGCTCAGGGTCAAATTGGACGCCGAGGTTGCGAACAGTCTAGTTCAGCCTCAGACAGTGGCCGGGGAGGGGGATGGAGTCGGTGGCGAGGGAACGGAGTTTGTGACGGGGACCGAAGACAATGGCTTCAGTCTTCCCAATGTTTAATTGGAGGAAATTTCTGCTCATCCAGGACTGGATGTCGGACAAGCAGCGTGACAACAGAGACAGTGGAGGGGTTGAATGAGGTGGTGATGAGGTAGAGCTGGGTGTCGTCAACCTGAAGTCATGTCTTTGGATGGTATCACCAAGGGGTAGCATGTAGATGGGGAATAGGAGGGCACCAAGGAGAGATCCTGGGAGGACTTCAGAGGTAACGGTGTGGAGGTGGGAAGAGAAGCCATTGCAGGAGATTCTCTGGGTACTACTGGATAGGTAAGAGTGGAACCAGGCGAGAGCAGTCCTGCTCAGCTGGACCATGGAGGAGAGGCGTTCCAGGAGGATGGTGTGGTTAACCATGTGAAAGATGGCAGATGGGCCAAGAAGGATGAGGGGAAGATAGTGCACCAGTCACAGAGGATGTCATTTGTGACTTTGTTTAGGGCCATTTCAGTGCTATGGCAGGGATGGAAACCTGATTGGAGAGATTCAAACATAAAGTTGCGGGAAAATTGGGCACGGATTTGGAAGGGGAAAACCAAAGGCTAGAGAGGAAAGAGAGGTGAGAGATTGGCCGTTTTTGTTTTGAGTGGGGGGAGGGGGTCAAGGTTGGGTGTTTTAAGGAGTGGGTGATGACAGCAGATTTGAAAAGGAGGGGGACAGCACCCGAGGAGAAGGAATCGTTCACAATTTCAGCTAGTATGGGGGGCAGGAGGGGAAGTTGGATGGTCAGCAGTTTAGTTGGAATAGGGTCTAAAGAGCAGGAGATGGGTCTCATGGACAAAATGAGCTTGGAGTGGGCATGAGGAGAGATAGGAGGGTAACTAGAGATAGGTGCGGGTTCAGGGCTAGGGCAAGGAGGGAAGGATGTGGCAGAGGCAGCTAAACGGATAGTAGTGACATTCACATCTTAAAAATATAAAACATCTCATTCTTTTGCAGCATTGTGCAAATTCGGAAGTGGAAAGTGTTAACAGACAGAATTCGCAAATAATGACTGGCAAACATGTCCAGATGGTTAGAATTTCACAGCAGAATACTTCACTTCACTGTTGGACGAAGTTACATTCCGGGTGTTGGAAGCAGAGTCTTGATTTTGCAGGTCTGCATAATGGCAGTGGAGTTGGATCGGCTGCAATGCAAAGTGATTAACATGTTATATTTGGATATTATAAAAGGCACAACAATCAAATCCAAAATCTGACTGATAATGTTACATGAAACTATGCAGCATATTATAAATTTTTTAAAAAGCCAGGATGGATTAAACTTCTCAGTTCTGTATTGGCAGTCACGGTAGTCCTCTTAACTCCATTCCTGCAGGACACCAAGCTATTCTGCAACTCCCCCCATAATCTGTCCTATTGCTGGTTAAAGGCCATTAAAAATTGCACAGGGCTTTGGCATAACTGGAGTGATGTCAGACACACAGAATGCCTACACAATAACGTGCCCTATGCTGTAGTAAAACACCATCGGAATTGTTCTTAAATTTATTAGCCCTCTCTACAGCATCTCCTATATTATATAACTGCTGATCGAAGCTAGAGGGTTAGAAATGTCTCAAAGAAAATCTCATTAACAAATTGCAGACGTCATGCCCACTTGATTCTAGAGTGAGGTCAGACCTGGACTCCAGGTTTGCACCGCAATTTTAGTACGTGCATTATGTCTAAATTGCTTTTAGTTTAAGTGCAGCCAAAGGCCATAACGGGCTGGAGTAATTTAAACCCTATAATCATAAAATGCGAGTACATTTTTACTCTATGGCACATGGTCTGAGATTCAGAAATAAGAAATCGTTTAAAAAAAAAACTACAAATGTGGTTGGATTTAGTTCATAGCTTCAGTGATAATATATTATTCATAACAACAACAATTTATATTGCATTTATATAGATCCTTTAACGTAGTAAATCATCCCAAAGTGCATCCCAGGAGCATTATCAAACAAAATTTGACACTGAGCTGCACAAGGAGATATTAGGACAGGTGACCAAAAGCTGGGTCAAAGAGGTAGGTTTAAAGGAGCGTCTTAAAGGAGGAGAGAGAGGCGGAGAGGTTCAGGGAGGGAATTCCAGAGCTTAGGGCCGAGGCAGCTGAAGGCACGGCCGCCAATGATGGAGCGATGGAAATCGGGGATGCGCAAGAGGCCAGAATTGGAGGAGCTCAGAAATCTTGGAGGGTTGTAGGGTGGGTTAAAGAGATAGGGAGGCGCGAGGCCATGTGGAAATTTGAAAACAAGGATGAGTGTATTAAAATTGAGGCGTTCCCGGACCGGGAACCAATGTAGGTCAGCAAGCACAGTGGGTGATGGGTGAATGGAACTTGGTGATTCGGAACAGGGAACTCAGATATACAGAGAACTGGTACAAACATGTAATCTTACTGTAATAATATACCTGAAACTTGTCAACTGTTATGTGCACAGCTCTTGCTGTTTAAAATGTATTCAGTAATACATTTCAAAGTTGATAAGACCCTACCTTTGTGATTGGTGGATTTTGTCCATTGTTAACAGCATCTGCAAAATAAAGATCAAACAATAAGGAGGCAGGCTGGGTCCATTAACCTCAGAACATAACTGTCGGTTACATGGCATTTGGGAAAGGTTAATGCCCACATATATGTCTTTTAGTCTCTCCTACATCTGTATGGAGTGCCAGTATTTGCCATATTTCTAGGGGCAACTGAAATTGTACGCTTGATACTAAATTATCAGTGCAGAACTACTGCCTGAGGTTTGGATGAAAACACTCCCAATCCGGACTGATTAAAATCACACTCAGTGGCATTTCTTCAACTAAAATGAGGAATCTATTATTTTTGTCCTGCAATTTTCACCAACATGCTCTTTTCTCCCTCGCTCAAGTTGCCCTGTGATAAAAAGGCACAATTGGCCGTTCTCCATTTGTGAGCCTGGGTAATTAATTTCGTCAGCTATTCTTTTGGGCGCAGCACCACAGCACAAACTGCTCTGATCTCAGCAGACATTCACGCTTTCCAGGGGGTATCACCTGGTAATAAATCAGGAGTATGAACCTGTGCGTGCTCAGGAGTGTGTGCTCAGCTAACGCAGCGCAGAACAATCAAAAGCTGGGACTTTTAAAAAAAGTATTATGACTCTGTGATACACTTTTGCACTAAATGCACCCACTGGGCCATCAGGAGAACTCGCTGCTAAGGCATTAAGATTACCCTGTGTGAGTACACCACACGCTTAATCTTCTGAGGGAGTGTTGTGTGTAAATACGCCCTGATTCCCAAAAATAATGTGGATGTAATTTCTTTGACCTCTGCTAGAATGTAGGGGCTACGCTGTTATATTCAAACAAATTAATGTCTCCATTAAAATAGCCGTCAAAACACACTATGCATGCCTACATTTGTAGTGGCAGGGTGAAATTTCAAGGCCTGTGTACTTGGTCAGGAACAAACAAGGTTGTAGGTTCTGGATGTTGGAAATGTGTTTCCAATGTACGTACCATTTCCCGTCTGTTTCTTCTTATTAGTTACCGCATACAACGGGGCTTCCTTTGCAATCGCTGCATTGAAAGACAAGAGTTTAAACTGGAACTGAAGACATGAAGGTCCAAAGTGTACTATCACAAAACATAATTTCCAAGGAATGTTTCAGCAATTCCAACAATCAGAATTTCTTTACTGATTTGTCGATCTGGCAGTGTTATCGTCATGGATGTGATTCGCCCATAAAAAAGGAGAGAGAGAATTTCTGGGCGACTGTTCAGCCTTTCACAACCCACCTAACTGGCAGTTTTGACAGTGAGTGTCAGCTTGATCCTGTGGTATTTGATACTCATTCCAGTAGCGATCACTGAAGAATGATCAGTAATAAGGTACAGACTTGTCAGGTTAAATGTAGGGCTCCTACCATCATTAGATTAGCACAGAATCTGGGATGAACTGAATCTCTACAGCCAGTTCTTTACTGGACAACTGTTGAACCATGGGTGTGACTGGTGGGAAACCTTAGGACATGGAAGCACAGCTGTGTAAGAAAGACGCCCTAAAGCACTTCACAGCCTGTGAAGTACTTTTTTTTTAAAACACAGTTGTTTTGTGGGCAAACGCGATAGCAAGGTCGAAGATGCAGCAAATGAGATCGATGACCAGCTTATTTGCAAATATTGGCCAGAACATAAGGAGAATTTCCTTGCCCTTCTTCCAATAGTGCCGTGGAAGATTTAACGTCCACCTAAAATGACAGACTCCATAGTTTAACGTCTCGTCCATAAAAGGGTACCTCCATCAATGCAGCACTCCCTCAGTACTGACTGAAGTGGCAGCCTACATAATGGGCTGGAGTCTCTGGAGTGGGGCTTGATCCCGCTGCCTTCTGAATCAATGGTAGAGTGCTACCACTGAGCCAAGGCTGACACACCAGCAGCAGGCAAGTGCTCGGTGTATGTACAACCCTCAAGACAGTAATTTACTAATGAAAGGCGCATCCAACTAGTGCTTTCCATCAGACAAGTTTCAATCATTATTTGTAAAGTGAAATGAGGCTTGGATTTGAAGATAAAATACGTTTGACCAAAATCAGCTCAATATTATTTTCACTGGCTAATTCTTGAGACTAAAGTTACTATAAAACGCTGCTTGGCAGCACTGTAATTCTAGGAACTCATGGGCTGCTTCTGTTAATTTATAATTAGTAAAATTTTATGCATGATTGATGCAAATTCAGTTAAAATTAAACACGACTGTCAAGTTAAAACATTGTAAATATGTTTAAACTGTACTTATATTTAGTTACTGGACGCTCCTTATTAATTTCTCTTTGCGTTGGCTCTCCTGCTGCAGGGGGTGTGTTAAAAAGGAAAGTGGTTTAACTTTCAGCCAAAAATATACAAACATTAACTACCTGCATTATGTTTTCTACTCAAAATGATACCATTCCCAAGCGTATAAGTGGGTGTTTATCTAATCCTGTTCATTAGTTGGTGCCTTCAGCAACGATCAGGGCACCAGCAATGTACAATGTGAGAAATTAGAATTACCTTCTCATTTTTATGTTATGCTCGAGAGGAGAACAGAATGGATATTGAATCTTCTACATGTGTAAACATCATTTAAATAAACCTTCGAGTACATCACAGTTATTCACTGCAGTTGCCTGATTTTCTGTTGTCTGATTATCAATCATTTTTACCTACCGCTGGCTGATGACGTCCAGGTGAAATTACTCAATTGTTGTTGCCCTGTGGAGCTAAATAAAAGTGAAAATATCAAAACGATTCGTAAGTTTTAAGACTGTATTTTCATCCTGTTATTGGACGGGCATGATGCTCGTCTCTACACCTGACGAGGAACGTTGCGGACTCGGTGTTTTTTTGTTTGACAAAGAAACTTAAATAATAATCAATTGATCGTGACTGAGTCACGAGAATCACTCCTTAAATTAGACAAACACACGGAGTGCATCTAAAAGGAAGATGGTCTCAAAAGCGAAACAAGATGAAGTGATTGTATGCATCCAGCCACATCCTGACAGATCTAAGTAGTTATGTATGAAATATAGTGTCACCATCATGCAGATATGCCTCATACCAAATTCTTAATTCAATTTACATGGATTGATAAACTTACAGAATGCAATAAACTGTCTAACTTAAATATGATAATTTTAATCTAACTTCTTTGCTTACTTAGGTAGACTAACTATGATTGATCCGAAGGTTAAGATTTTTACCTGGTTATTGGATTAACGTATATCTCGATGGACTCCTCCGACCCCTTGTTGCAGCATGCTATCCAGAAATCACAAAGCTCCCTGTGACAAAAAAAATAAAATAATTAATTATTAAATAAATCCACATTACTCCCACTCCCCCTGTCGCATTCAAACAGCCTCATTCAATTTAGGACATTGAAAACTTATTTCTGAAGAGACTGAAACATTAAAATGTACAATATAGACAGAGTATGCTTGCAGGCGGATCTGTAAACAAATCTTATCCAATTCCTTCAACCTCATTCTCGAATTACAGAAAACAGGAGAGAGCTGAAAAAAGCGTGAAAACGAGAGAGAGAAGGAGACAGAGAGAGAGAATGAGCATGATAAGAAAGCAATACGATTGCAGGGCAAGTAAAAAAGCAACAGTTAGTGAAGAGACATACCGAATATGTGATGGGGTTTAAATCGTCAAAACTGTCTTCACAAAGGAGGACAGAAATAACCTCCCGGAAATGTTAGGGAACCAAGGGTCTCGTGAGAGGGAGGAACTGAAGGAAACCAGTATTGGTAAAAGAAGTGCTAGGGAAATTAATGGGGCTAAAAGCTGACAAATCCCCAGGGCCTGATAATCTACATCCCAGAGTACTAAAAGAAGTGGCCCTGGAAATAGTGGATGCATTGGTAATCATCTTCCAAAATTCTATAGACTCTGGAACAGTTCCTACAGATTGGAGGGTGGCAAATGTAACCCCACTATTTAAAAAAGGAGGGAGAGAAAAAACAGGGAATTACTGACCAGTTAGCCTAACATCAGTAGTGGGGAAAATGCTAGACTCTATTATAAAAGATGTGATAACAGAACACTTGGAAGGCATGAACGGGATTGGACAAAGTCAGCATGGGTTTGTGAAAGGGAAATCATGCTTAACAAATCTACTGGTGTTTTTTGAGGATGTAACTAGTAGAATAGATACAGGAGAACCAGTGGATGTGGTGTACTTGGATTTTCAGAAGGCTTTTGAAAAGGTCCCACACAAGAGGTTAGTGTGCAAAATTAAAGCACATGGGATTGGGGGGAATATACTGGCATGGATTGAAAATTGGTTGACAGACAGGATCAGAGAGTAGGGTGGCAGGCAGTGACTAGTGGGGTACCGCAGGGATCAGTGCTTGGGCACCAGCTATTCACAATATGTATCAATGATTTGGATGAGGGAACTAAATGTGACATTTCCAAGTTTGCAGATGACACAAAGCTGGGGTGGAATGTGAGCTGTGAGGAGGATGCAAAGAGGCTCCAATGTGATTTAGACAAGTTGGGTGAGTGGGCAAGAACATGGCAGATGCAATATAACGTGGATAAATGTGAGGTTATCCACTTTGGTTGTAAAAACAGAAAGGCAGATTATTATCTGAATGGTGATAGATTGGGAAAAGGGGAGGTGCAACGAGACCTGGGTGTCCTTGTACACCAGTCGCTGAAAGCGAGCATGCAGGTGCAGCAAGCAGTTAGGAAGGCGAATGGTAGGTTGGCCTTCATTGCAAGAGGATTTGAGTACAGGAGCAGGGATGTCTTACTGCAGTTATACAGGGCCTTGGTGAGACCACATCTGAAGTATTGTGTGCAGTTTTGGTCTCCTTATCTGAGGAAGGATGTCCTTGCCATGGAGGGAGTGCAACGAAGGTTTACCAGACTGATTCCTGGGATGGCAGGACTGACGTATGAGGAGAGATTGGGTCGACTAGGCCTATATTCACTAGAGTTTGGAAGAATGAGAGGTGATCTCATCGAAACATATAAAATTCTAACAGGACTAGACAGACTAGATGCAGGGAGGATGTTCCCGATGGCTGGGGAGTCCAGAACCAGTCTCACAATACGGGGTATGCCATTTAGAACCGAGATGAGGAGAAATTTCTTCACTCAGAGGGTGGTGAACCTGTGGAATTCTCCACCACAGAAGGCAGTGGAGGCCAAGTCATTAGATGTATTCAAGAAGGAGATAGATATATTTCTTAATGCTAAAGGGATCAAGGGATATGGGGAAAAAGCGGGAACAGGGTACTGAGTTCGACAATCAGCCATGATCATTTTGAATGGCGGAGCAGGCCCGAATGGCCTACTCTTGCTCCTATTTTCTCTGTTTCTATGTTTCTAAAAGAGAACAGAAACACTGGCCTGGAAATATTGAAACCAACAACGAGATTAGAAAGATAAAGTCCAAATCCAGCAAAAACAAACAAAATAATTGCAGTAAAGCCCAGATGACAAGGATAAGGCTGATGTTGCACAACTGCATGGAAAAGAAAGCAGCAATTCTCTGCAGACCATTCCTGTCACTTAGCTCGCCCTACTTTTCAGGTACTCAGTACCCCGACTGCCCATCTCTAACCTCTCATATCCCTCCACCAAGCCACTATAAGGGTGAGAAAGAACGATGCAGGCACGAGGATCTACAAAGTGCGTACACGTTTGGCGCAGTGTTCGACATAATCGCATTCAGACAGCACCAAATTTTAAGTCCTGCTATTCATGTTCAGCAGATTGCAATGCTCATTCAGGGGACGGGGGGGCGGAGCTCTCACCTGATTTCATTGTGTTTTTGTGACTCTCCGCCCTTCCTTAATCCACGGTCACAACATGACATCCATACCCCGCGATAATTGCTGCGAGCGAAAAAGAAAATAAGCATCAAATCAACGTCGTTCAACGTTCGGGTTGTTTTCGTGCGAATTATTATTGGGGACGTTACCAGCAAAACAAAGCAATACTTCAGTTAAACTGGCCTTTCGTGCCAATGTTCTCCCTCTTTTTATCCTCCCACCTTATCCTGGAAGTGGTGACCTTTGCTGGGGTATGATTTCACAGGGGCCAGCAGCTCTCTGTTTTGGCAGGTCATTTGCCCATGAAGAGCATCACGACCATGCAGATCTTGCCCTCACCCATCATCTATTGGCTGTACTTTTGAGCAGCAATTGCTGAACAGCAATGTGAAGCGGAAACATTGGCTGTTTTTTCCCTTCCTAGTGCAAGCGCACGGACGCTGCATAAATGGGGGTAATTTTATTACCCTCATTTATAGGTGCTTCAAGAGACACGGCTGCTCCTTAGCAGCAGAATACATCATGGTACAACGCTCTCGTCCTTATACACCAGTGTGTCATCTGACTTACTTGCGCATATGAGAGATCGATTTTAAATGTCTAAAAGGAGACAAAGAAATTTCCAAACAGAACCAAAAACTGGATGCAACCAAGTTGAATATTGAAAAATTAGTAGTAGGGAGAATATATTCCTGAAATAAGTAAAATTTATTGTAAGACAACATGAAATACCCCAAAATAAACATAGGTGAACTGTGATTTATATAGGATCAATGTGGAAATGAATCAAATAGTAAAAATTAAAAAACTGAAGGCTGCAAAGGCTAGAAATAGTCCAGTATCATAATTGAATATAATCAGAGGTTGATGTCTAATGGTTCAATTAACTTAAAGCATATGAAAATCCTCCGCAATTTTAATGGAAGTATTATCCTAATTAAAATGAAGAGTCTTTGCTTGGAAGAATTTCATAGGAAACTCATTCACAATATCACACAGTGGGATTTTAACCCTTCAGTGTAGGCCTATTAACATTATTCTCCAGCATTACTTTCCAGGTCTACATTTTATGTCCTCTGCAGTTATATCCACTCACCTGCTTTCAACATTCTCCTTTAATCCAGTTTTGCAGCATGACATCCAGACACAACAGCAATGCCTTCGGGGCAAATACAGGTTTTAGTGCAGAAATAAAAAGTGTAGCTGCTTTTGAAAAGTAGTCACAGATGTTAAAAACACAACTTGAACAAAGTCAGCCATTTGAAATGAGGGTTATACAATCCATATATGAAATGTTTTTACTTGATTCAATTCCTAAGGTAAATGGGATATTATCAAACTGTGCCAGATAGATTTTGTTCAGGGTGCTTAATGAATTAATTCACCTGTCAAGGCTTCTAATGTCGTTGGTGTAATACGTTTAAAATACTTCCATTGCTGGTCCAATAGACAAGTGTATTCATCCTGTGGGAAGTTGAGCCTACAGAACAGGGAAGGTCCCATGTTTCATACCCCTTCTTCGCTGCGTTCGCTGATCTCAGTTAGGGCAGAAGCAGAGGGAAGACAACTGGCCTAAGTGCCTCTGGGTTAGGGATAGGGTTGGAGAAATTGGCCAGAATTTCCACTCCTGATTGCTGTCCAGTCAACCCTGCTGCAAGTGTATCTGTGCGTTGGGAGGTGAGTACAAGGCAGGGTTCGGCTGTGATACCCACCATCACTACTATCACGCTTTAATAGCTCACCCATATTTACCACTGAGGCTCGTCTGTTAATAATGGCGCTTGGAAATGTTATAGTGGGAAAAAGAAATTGGTGCTAATGGTCGTGTATTCCAACACGGAGCCATTGCCTTCAGGAGTTCTGAAAATTGGCCACAAAATATAATCTTTTTTCCTGTTCCCAGCAATTTTTGGACTCAAATTATTATGCATCATCCTTTGACATATGGGTTCAGCAGTAAAATCTGAATTATTTTCAACAGACTACCAAATATTAGCAGAACCCAGTTTGGGCTTCCTGATCGATTCTGTAGACCCTGTGTTTATTATCTATCAATTATCTATCATGTGTAAAATAATGAACCATTAAAATGGGTTCTACAGCGTGCTATATTGTCCCAGTGCCAGACTCCTAGCTGGGCTCCAGTTTAACACAACAGCACAAGGTATCTGCAGCTGGACTCCCACAAAGACTCCAGAAAACATTCAGATGCTTAATTAGGTGACGGAGGCAGCTAAGGGGCTTAATTTTGAAACAACTTGGAAACCATGCCGCCCATTATAGAAACCACCTAATTTTAATTTCCATTAAAAATGGGTGGCTGATTGATAGCATCAGGTTTATGCCTGGGCGGAAGGTTGAAAATCTACACCAACACCACCTACAATATGGTCAAATTCAACACTCCGGCAGGAATGTAAAATAGGCGGTAGCGGATCAGTCGCCCGTTAAACACCCTGCTCGATTCTCCTTTCCATTCGCTCGACTGGAAAGGAAAAAAGTCGGGTGGGTTGTATAACGGATTGCCCATCTGCTACCGTCCTTTTTGCACCCTAAAGTTGAATTTCATCCCCAATGAACAGAGAGAAAATAGTGTGGAATTGCAAAGTGAAAGTCTCTCAGTACCAAGCAATGAATTGTTTCGACACGTGGCGTACCAAGCACATACCCAGTGTGGATTCAGTGGTGCATTTTCGCCAGCTGTCACTCATCAGCCTCTCCATCGTAAGAATAAATGAATTTAAAAGTTGTACAGAAATTAGCCAACAGGCCTCCACTCCAAAATGAAATTTAAACCCTTACCTCAAGCACCCCTGTTCATTCAGTGATCTCCCGCTACAGCAGGATAGCAAGATGCCACAAAGATTTCTGGAAAGTAAAACCACAGCTGGACATTTCAGAAAAAAGGAGGCTTATGATGAATGTCAGGTTCATAATACAGTAATGAATCGAGCAGAATACAGAAAGTGCAGAGAAGAACTGAAAATTAGCCTTAAAATTAGAGCTAGGCCGTTCAGGGGTGATGTCAGAAAGCACATCTTCACACAAAAGGGAGTGGAAATCTGGAACTCTTCCCCCCCCCCCCAAAAAAAGTTGCTGAGGCTGGGGGTCACTTGAAAATTTCAAAACTGAGATTGATAGATTTTTGTTAGGCAAGGGTATTAAGGGTAACAGAACCAAGGCAGGTGGATGCAGTTAAGATACGGATCAGCCATGATCTAATTGAATGGCGGAACAGGCTTGAGTGACTGTATGGCTTACTCCTGTTCCTATCAAAAAGGAAATAAGAGGAATAAAGAGAGTATAGGAGAAAAGATTTGCAGGTAACATAAAAGAGAACACTAAAGTCTTTTTAAATATATAAAGAGTAAAAGGATAGTCAAAGGAAGGTAGAGCCGATTAGGGGCCAAAAAGGAATCTTCTTGTGGAGGAAGAGGACATGGCTGAGGTACTGAATGAATACCTTGCATATGTCTTCATAAAAGAAGAGGATGCTGCCAGTGTCACAGTAAAGGAGGAGAGGATAGAGACATTGGATAAGATGAAAATAGATAAAGAGGAGGTGCTTCAATTGGCAGCGTTCAAAGTAGAAAAGTCACCCGGTCCGGATGGGATGCAACCTAGGTTGCTGAGGGTTGCAACAGTGGAAATAGCAGCGGCTCTGGCACAAATTTCAATCCTCCTTGGATATGGGAGTGGTGCCAGAGGACTGGAGGGTTGCAAATGTTACACTCCTATTCAAAAAGGAGAGGGGGATAAATCTGGTAACTATATATTTTTATCTCAACCAACATCGCAAACAGATCATCTGGTCACTATCTCATTTCTGTTTGTGGGACCTTGCTGTGCGCAAACTGGCTGCCGCGTTTCCTACATTTCAACTGTGACTACACTTCAAAAGTACTTCATCGTCTGTAAAGCACTTTGGGAAGTCCTGAGATTGTGAAAGGTGCAATATAAATGCAAGTCTTTCTCTCTTTTCTTTTATAGGCCAGTCAGCCTAATATTGGTGGTGGGAAACTTCTAGAGACCATAATCCGGGATAAAATGAATTATCACTTGGAAGACTGAGTTAATAAATGACAGCCAACACAGATTTGTTAAAGGCAAATCATGTCTGACAAACTTGATTGAGGTCGTCAATGAAATAACAGACAGGGTTGATGAAGGTAGTGCAGTACTTATGTACATAGGAACATAGGAACAGGAGTAGGCCATTCAGTCCCTCGTGCCTGCTCCGCCATTTGATAAGATCATGGCTGATCTGTGATCTAACTCCATATACCTGCCTTTGGCCCAAATCCCTTAATACCTTTGGTTGACAAAAAGCTAACTATCTCAGATTTAAATTTGAGCTAGTATCAACTGCCGTTTGCGGAAGAGAGTTCCAAACTTCTACAACCCTTTGTGTGTAGAAATGTTTTCTAATCTCGCTCCTGAAAGGTCTGGCTCTAATTTTTAGGCTGTGCCTCCTACTCCTAAAATCCCCAACCAGCGGAAATAGTTTCTCTCTATCCACCCTATCCGTTCCCCTTAATATCTTATAAACTTCGATCAGATCACCCCTTAACCTTCGAAACTCTAGAGAATACAACCCCAATTTGTGTAATCTCTCCTCGTAACTTAACCCTTGAAGTCCGGGTATCATTCTAGTAAAGCTACGCTGCACTCCCTCCAAGGCCAATATGTCCTTTCGAAGGTGCGGTGCCCAGAACTGCTCACATGGACTTCCAAAAGCATTTGATATAGTGCCACATACAGTGGTATCCCGCACGGGTCAGTATTAGGACCACAACTCATTTTGATGTATATTAATGGCGTGGGCTTGGGTATAGGAGACATAATTTCAAAGTTTGCAGACGACACAAAACTTGGAAACATTGTAAACAGTGAGGAGGATAGTAGCAGACCTCAAGAGGACATAGACAGACTGGTGAAATGGGCAGACACATTGCATTAAATTTCACCTGCTCGGAAGTGTGAAGTGATGTATTATGGAAGGAAGAATGAAGAGAGGCAATATAAACTAAATGGCACAATTTTAAAGGGGGTGCAGGAATGGAGAGAACTGGAGGTTCACATGCATAAATCTTTGAAGGTGGCAAGATAAGTTGATACGGCTGTTAAAAAATCATACCAGATCCCTGGCTTTATAAATAGAGGCAGAGTACAAAAGCAAGGAAGTTATGATAACCCTTTATGAATCACTGGTTAGACCTCAGATGGAGTATTGTGTTCAATTCTGGGCATCACACTTTAGGAAGGATGTCAAGGCCTTGGAGAGGGTACAGAGGAAATTTACTAAAATGGTACCACAATTCAGGGACTTCAGTTTCATAGAGGTGTTCTAAATTATGAGGGGTTTTGATAGAGAGAAACTGTCTCCACTAGCAGGAGGGTCGGTAACCAGAGGACACAGCTTTAAGATAATTGGCAAAAGAACGGTGGCGGGGGGGAAGGAATAAGGAGACTTTTTTTTAAACACAGCGAATTGTTATGATCTGGAATGCACTGCTTGAAAGGGTGGTGGAAGCAGATTCAATAGTAACTTTCAAAAGGGAATTGGATATATATTTGAAAACGATGAAATTGCAGGGCTATGGAGAAACAGCACGAGAAAGGGACTAATTGAATAGCTCCTTCAAAGAGCTGGAACAGGCACGGTGGGCCAAATGGCCTCCTCCTGTGCTGTATGATTCTAAGAAACCATTTATATGTTGCTTTGTAGAGCAGGGTGGGAGATCAAATGCACAATTTATTTTTCGATGAAAACCAAATGAGTACAAGAACACAGTATTAGGGAGGCAAGATTTAGAATGTGGAATAAACCCAGTCATGTTCACAGCAAGTCATGCTGATTTCGAACAGAGCCTCTGAAGTTGCACCAGCACTTAATGCTCATCTGACATTCCTCTCTGCCATTTCAGCCTCAAAATAAATGCACTAAAAAGAGAAAGGGCCGGAGAAGCAAAAGCGAAGGAAAATAGAGGCGAATTAGAGAATATCGTCATCATCATCATGACCAACTTGTATTTATATAGTGCTTTTAATGTATACAGGGGTCCCAAGCCACAACAAATGAGATTAATGGATCAGATAAACAACAGCGACCAAGCAGAATTTAAATCCGGCTGAAAATTACTTTCCGCTGGACCAATATGTTGAGTTGTCATTCCTCTCTCTGCTATTTTAATATGGGTGTTAAGTACTTTGTTCTAAATGGGTTAATGTTCACTTTAATGTAATTAACAATGCCCCACCTAAGTGCCCCACCTAAGATACCCAACAGCAATTTGTAGGTTATTGGTTGTGGACTGTGATTACAGTGCCAGGTTGGCTCAGTCAGCAGTACTCTTGCCTCAGACTTGCCAGGTTGCAGGTTCAAACCCCATTGCAGCACTTCAGCCCATAATCTAGGCTGGCACTTCAGCGCAGTACTAGGGGCAATCTGCATTGGTAGAGGTCTTTTGGAGATGCTAAACCTCTCTGTTCAGCTGCACATAAAAAAATCCCATTTCATTATTTAGTAAGACCAGTAAAGAACCCTTCACCACCTCTAATCCCATTTGCTGTTTGCAGAACTTTGCTGTGCTCAAATTGGTTGCTCTGGTAGAAAGTGGGAAGTGGTGTCCCGCAGGGATCCATGCTGGTATCACTGTTATTCACCGTATACATAAATGATTTGGACTCCGAAATGTTGAAATTTGCAGATACCAAATTGGTGGGTGTTGCTAATAATGTGGAAGGCTGCATCAAAATACAAGAAGAAGGAAAAGAAAGACTTTAAAAACTTGCATTTCTATAGCGCCTTTCACGACCTCAGGATGTCCCAAAGTGCTTTACAGCCAATGAAGTACTTTTGAAGTGTGGTCACTGTTGTAATGTAGGAAACACAGCAGCCAAATAAACAGGCTTACAGAGTGGGGGGATAAATGTCAAATAAAATTCAGTATGGTGCAGTGTGAGGTGGATCATTCACGGGTACGGTAGCATAGTGGTTATGTTACTGGACTAGTAATCTGGAGTCATGAGTTCAAATCACGCCACAGCAGCTGGGGAATTTAAATTCAATTAATTAAATAAAAAGTCTGGAATTAAAAAAAAACTAGTATCAGTAATGGTGGCCATGAAACGACCGGATTGACGTAAAAACCCATCTGGTTCACTAATGCCCTTTAGGGAAGGAAACCTGCCGTCCTTACCCGGTCTGGCCTACATGTGACTCCAGACCCACAGCAATGTGGATGATTCTTAACTGCCCTCTAAAATGGCCGAGCAAGCCACTCAGTTGTAAAATCTCGCTAAAAAAAGTCATAATAAGAATAAAACCGGATGGGTCACCAGGCATTGGACCACTAGGCACCGGACACGACAAAGGCAAACCAAGTCCAATCAACCCTGCAAAGTCCTCCTCACGAACATCTGGGGACTTGTGCCAAAATTGGGATAGCTGTCCCACAGACTAGTCAAGCAACAGCCTGACATAACCATACTCACAGAATCATACCTTTCAGCCAACGTCCCAGACTCTTCCATCACCATCCCTGGGTATGTCCTGTCCCACTGGCAGGACAGACCCATCAGAGGTGGCAGTACAGTAATATACAGCCAGGAGGGAGCGGCCCTGGGATTGACTCCGGACCCCATGAAATCTCATGGCATCAGGTCAAACATGCTCAAGGAAACCTCCTGCTGATTACCATTCCCGTCCTCCCTCAGCTGATGAATCAGTCCTCTTCCATCTTGAGCTCCACTTGGAGGAAGCACTGAGGGTAGCAAGGGCACAGAATGTACTCTAGGTGGGGGACGTCAATGTCCATCACCAAGAGTGGCTCGGTAGCACCACTACTGACCGAGCTGGCCGAGTCCTGAAGGACATAGCTGCCAGACTGGGCATGCGGCAGGCGGTGAGCGAACCAACACGAGGGAAAAACCTACTTGATCTCGTCCTCACCAAACTACCTGTCTCAGATGCATCTGTCCATGACAGTATTGGTAGGAGTGACCACCGCACAGTCCTCGTGGAGATGAAGTCCCGTCTTCGCATTGAGGACACCATCCAACGTGTTGTGTGGCACTATCACCGTGCGAAATGGGATAGATTCAGAACAGATCTAGCAGCTCAAAACTGGGCATCCATGAGGTGCTGTGGGCCATCAGCAGCAGCAGAATTGTATTCCAGCAAAATCTGTAACCTCATGGCCCAGCATATTCCTCACTCCACCATTATCAACAAGCCAGGGGATCAACCCTGGTTCAATGAGGAGTGTAGAAGAGCATGCCAGGAGCAGCACCAGGCGTACCTAAAAATGAGGTGGCAACCTGGTGAAGCTACAACTCAGGACTACATGCATGCTAAACAGCGGAAGCAACATGCTATAGAGAGAGCTAAGCGATTCCACAACCAACGGATCAGATCAAAGCTCTGCAGTCGTGAATGGTGGTGTACAATTAAACAACTAACGGGAGGAGGAGGCTCTGTAAACATCCCCATCCTCAATGATGGCGGAGTCCAGCGCGTGAGTGCAAAAGACAAGGCTGAACCATTTGCAACCATCTTCAGCCAGAAGTGCCGAGTGGATGATCCATCTCGGCCTCCTCCCAATTTCCCTACCATCACAGAAGCCAGTCTTCAGCCAATTCGATTCACTCCACGTGATATCAAGAAACCGCTCAGTGCACTGGATACAGCAAATGCTATGGGTCAATACAGCATCCCGGCTGTAGTGCTGAAGGCTTATGCTCCAGAACCAGCCGCGCCTCTAACCAAACTGTTCCATTAAAGCTACAACAGTGGCATCTACCAGACAATGTGGAAAATTGTCCAGGAATGTCCTGTCCACCAAAAGCAGGACAAATCCAATCCGGCCAATTACCGCCCCATCAGTCTACTCTCAATCATCAGCAAAGTGATGGATGGTGTCGTCAACGGTGCTATCAAGCGGCACTTACTCACCGATGCTCAGTTTGGGTTCCGCCAGGACCACTCGGCTCCAGACCTCATTACAGCCTTGGTTCAAACATGGACAAAAGAGCTGAATTCCAGAGGTGAGGTGAGAGTAACTGCCCTTGACATCAAGGCAGCATTTGACCGAGTGTAGCACCAAGGAGCCCTAGTAAAATTGAAGTCAATGGGAATCAGGGGGAAACTCTCCAGTGGCTGGAGTCATACCTGGCACAAAGGAAGATGGTAGTGGTTGTTGCAGGCCAATCATCTCAGCCCCAGGACATTGCTGCAGGAGTTCCTCAGGTCAGTGTCCTAGGCCCAACCACCTTCAGCTGCTTCATCAATGACCTTCCCTCCATCATAAGGTCAGAAATGGGGATGTTCGCTGATGATTGCGCAGTATTCAGTTCCATTCGCAACCCCTCAGATAAAGAAGCAGTCCGTGCCCGCATGCAGCAAGACCTGGACAACATCCAGGCTTGGGCTGATAAGAAACAAGTAACATTCGCGCCAGACAAGTGCCAGGCAATGACCATCTCCAACAAGAGAGAGTCTAACCACCTCCCCTTGACATTCAACGGCATTACCATCGCCAAATCCCCCACTATCAACATCCTGAGGGTCACCATTGACCAGAAACTTAACTGGACGAGCCACATAAATACTGTGGCTACAAGAGCAGGTCAGAGGCTGGGTATTCTGCAGCGAGTGACTCACCTCCTGACTCCCCAAAGCCTTTCCACCATCTACAAGGCATAAGTCAGGAGTGTGATGGAACACTCTCCACTTGCCTGGATGAGTGCAGCTCTGACAACACTCAAGAAGCTCGACACCATACAGGACAAAGCAGCCCGATTGATTGGTACCCCATCCACCACCCTAAACATTCACTCCCTTCACCACCGGCGCACTGTGACGGCAGTGTGTACCATCCACAGGATGCACTGCAGCAACTCGCCAAGGCTTCTTCGACAGCACCTCCCAAACACGCGAACTCTACCACCGAGAAGGACAAGGGCAGCAGGCACATGGGAACAACACCACCTGCTCGTTCCCCTCCAAGTCACACACCATCCCGACTTGGAAATATATCGCCGTTCCTTCATCGTCGCTGGGTCAAAAACCTGGAACGCCCTATATAACAGCACTGTGGGAGAACCTTCACCACACGGACTGCAGCAGTTCAAGAAGGCGGCTCACTACCACCTTCTCAAGGGCAATTAGGGATGGGCAATAAATGCTGGCCAGGCCAGCGACGCCCACATCCCATGAATGTATAAAACATCATTTTGGTAGGATGCATAAGGAGATCACTTCTTCCTTGGAGGGTGAGAAATTAAATGGGGTAGACTAGTAAAGAAATCTGGGAATACAGATGCATAAATCACGAAAAGCAGCAACACAAGTTGATAAGGGCATACAGAGTGCAAACAAAGGACTGGATTCATTTCTAAAAGATTTGAATACAAAAGCAAGGAGGTAATGTTAAATTTATATGGAACTTGATTAGTCCACACTTGGAATACTGCATGCAGTTCTGGTCTCCATATTATAAAAAGGGTAATGAAGTACTGGAGAAAGTGCAGAAAAAATTTACAAGGATGTCACCAGAAATGAGAGGATGCAACTATCAGGAAAGACTGAGTAGGCTGGGGCTTTTTTCTCTGGGAAAGAGAAGACCTGACAGAGGTCTTTAAAATCATGAAAGGGTTTGATCGGATGGATGAGGAGAAATTATTTCCACTTGTGGGTGAGTGTAGAATTAGCGGGCATCAAAATAAGACAGCCACTAACAGGACAAAGCAGTCCGCTTGATTGGCACCCCATCCACCACCCTAAACATTCACTCCCTTCACCACCGGCGCACAGTGTACACCATCCACAGGATGCACTGCAGCAACTCGCCAAGGCTTCCTCGACAGCACCTCACAAACCTGTGACCTCTACCACCTAGAAGGACAAGAGCAGCAGGCACATGGGAACAACACCACCTGCACGTTGCCCTCCAAGTCACACACCATCCTGACTTGGAAATATATCGCCGTTCCTTCATCGTCGCTGGGTCAAAATCCTGAAACTCCCTCCCTAACAGCACTGTGGGAGAACCGTCACCACACGGACTGCAGCGGTTCAAGAAGGCGGCTCACCACCGCCTTCTCACGGGCAATTAGGGATGGGCAATAAATGCCGGCCTTGCCAGCGACACAGTGAACGAATAAATAAAAATCAAATAAAAATTTTAGAAGGAATCCCTTTACACAGTGTTGAGATTGCGCAATTCGCTGTCACATGCAGTGTTTGAAGCAGATAGCAATAACACATTTAAAGGGAGGCTTGATGCATTTGCGAGGGTGAAAGAAATAAAGGGATACGGGACAGAGTTGGAAGAGGCAATTAGAGTGGGAGGAAGTTTCTATGGAATATAAACAGCGGCATAGACCATTTGGGCCAAATGGCCTGTTTCTGTGCTGTAAATTTTACGTAATTCTATGTGTGCCTGCATAAAATAGCAAATACGCTTCAAATGTAACTAATTGAATAAGGAGTCTCCCTTTTCACATTCGTTCCTGAGATGTGGGCCACACCAGCAAGGCAGCATTACCCATCCCTAATTGTACTTTTATGACAATCTGGCAGACTTCATATTTTTTCTTTCCATGTACCATCCTACAAATTACCAGATTTATTGAATTTATATTTCACAATTTGTGATGGTGGGATTTGAAGTCATGACCTCTACGGTTGCTAGCCCACTACCATAACCACTAGGCTACCATACCCCCAGAAAAACAAACGTGTCACTGCCGTGACCCACAAATGATCCAAGGACTTATATAAATTCAGTTTTCTTCTATGGACAGAGGCTTAAAAGTCCTGTCAGCAGGTGAAAGGAAATTAGTGAAAGACGAAGGAAATTATTGAAAGATGGGGTTTGGACAGGAAAGTAACTTTCTGCAGGCAAATCTACTTGCAAGCAGTTTGATTGAGTTGTTCTTCTTGGGATTCATACCAAATCAAATTATACATTTCTACTCCAAAGTTAAGACTTACCCAGTTTTAGTTTCACCCTGCGATTCACTCTTGTTTCGCAACACATTGCTGCAGCATGATATTGAAAGGCCACTCAGGCTCCTGTGAGGGAAAGGATGGTCAGTGCACAGTGGTAGTTCCCTAAACGTTGCCATACAGCATTCGAAGGAGAATACTTGTAATGTTCTAACATTAGCTCCACCATGTGGCCAGAGGACAAATGTGAGGGAGATAATCAGCATTCGCAAATATCCAGACCAAAAACACAAATTTGTATACAAGGACAGATTTGAATGTGGGAAATGTAAAAGCTACATTTTGGAACAAGAAATAGTAAATGCAAATGTCTGGTAACAAACGTGGGAGAGGATGTGGATGTGATTGCTGATTATACAGTCTATGTAAAGCCATTAACAATGCGAATGAAATGCTAAGATCCATCCCCAAGACATTGATCTAGAAGTTGAAAAAAAACAAACATTCTAATTCCCGAAGGACATATTTGCCTTGTAGAATATTGGGTGTGTGAAAAAGACTCCAAGCAAAATCAAAGTACCAATTAAATTCTTCAAACAGTAGTTGGATAAATGTCTGGTGTCGATATAAACTCTGATGATCAAATACTCCACTAGGCACAATTTTTATTTTGTGCATGACGAGTGTCATCTGTGGAGGGCAATGGTTGTACGTGAAATATAGACAGACATTATATAAATTGAGTTACATGAATGGATAAAAACATTGTAGAGGGGCAAAATATATTAAAGGGTAGGAAAGTTAATAACACTAAATGAATTCTGAAGTAATCTCTGTTTCCACACAGGGAGGTTCAATTCTCCCTTCCCATCATAATAATTATTCCTGTTAATAGGCTGTTACCTTGGTTCTTCCACGTAAGGCGAGTTAGAATTGGTCTTGGATCCATTGGAGCAACACGCTACCCAGGTGCCTGAAAGATTTCTGTAAAATAGAGAAACAAACATCTTGATATTCCACATACTGGAGCTCTGATAAATTGAATAAAAAGGTGAAAGCAATTAACAAAGTATGTTCATATTGCATGGTGTGACAACCAAAAATGAACCTTACATTCCATGCTAGCTGTTATGTCCTCTTGTATCCAAGACAACTTAATTATTTTAAAGTAATACGTACATGAGGTAGGAGCGAACAAGGAAACTCAAGACTTTATTTAATTAACTGTTTGGATGCAGATTGAAACATAAGAAGTGCTATACTGCAGAAAAGAGAGCAGCATAAAAAGAACTGAATGAGAACTTGAAGAAAAAATTCAAGGAGTGGGAAGGAGCGACTGGGATGGATAGAGACAGATTCATAAGTTTACACTTGAGGCCAAAATATAATTGCAGAAATAATGGTGATGGGACAATGGGAGCAAATGCACAGGGAAGCTGGATTAAAGGGAAACATAAGGGGTGGAGGGATCAAACAAACAGAGGCAGTCTATATTATAGGAAATGAGAAATGTAGTAACTTAAAGAACTAGAAATAAAACACCAGCAGGGACTCTAGAGAAGCGTAGTGCTCCAATTATGAGACAGCTTCACTCGAAATCATGGGGCTTGGACCAAAAAGACATAGATTATGCACAATCTTCACATTTAGGATGCACTTACATTGCAGCTGTGAATCCGATTATCAGTTTCTGTTCCAGCCAGCCAGAATACAGTTTACGTTACCGGTTTGCTGCGTGGCTGGGATTTTAACTGTCTTGTAAAGGAGACAGTTGTGCTGCCTGACTGGGAACATGCATCCACAATGCTTTTTCCTCAAGGGTTAAGATCAGGACATGAGAGGAGCTCTGCTCTCTAAACATATATTTCAAGGTCACGTCGTTTTACAAAATGTCCATGGGTCCAACAACAACCCCCCCCCCGCCAACCCTCGGAGCACTTTTTAATAAAACAGTTTGACGCTCTACTAGATTTACACTACATGCGCTGGTAGATTTTTAACTTGCTGCCTGGGCACAAAACTCGTGTTGCAGATCAGTCACCAGTTACATATCACCATGTGCCACCCCCCCGATTTATAATCAGAATAAAAATCCAGCAGTTTCTGAGACGGGCGATCAACCTGCAGCCGCAGTTATGCCCCGAATGTCAAGTTGAAAATCCAACTTATGGTGTCAAACCCAAGTAGTTCAAGGTTATTCACTCCCGAAAGTCTCATTCTGATTGCTCTGGCAGTCATATCATGCCGTAACTCAAGATTTACAGTGTAAACTAACCCTAGTCGCCCAGTCAGAATGCCCTTGTTTCACACAGGGAGAGCCCTTACCCAGTTTCCTCATCGTCACAGATGTTCTCCGAAACTCTGTTGTTGCAGCAGGACACCCAGCAATAAAAGATGTATCTGTTAGAGAAATAATATAAATTATGCCATACTTGTTTTGATAAATCAGATCATCTGCATCAAATGTGAATGGAAAATAGTCTAATTTTAAAATTCAATGGCAAAGTTTCATAGTACAGGAATTACTGTTCTATTTCGAAGGGACTGACTATAACAATAGCTATTTCTATAAGTGTGTATACAGATGTAGATACAATTGACTGTCAATCATCCAATGAGGGAGGGAGGGAGGCAAACCGAGGAGGGAGGAGAAATGTGTTGTGATATCAACCCAGGAAGCAGCTGGGCAGTAATACGACATCAAGAATAGCTTCCCCCAACCATTAAAAAAGACAGTGTAGTTGTAGAACATCTTGGCAGAGAAAAAAGCTAATTCTAGGTCATAGGAACAGGAGTAGGCCATTCTCGAGCCTGCTCTGTCATTCTATTAGATCACTGGCTGATCTGTAGCTCAACTCCATTTACCTGCCTTAGCTCCATATCCCTTGATACCCTTACCTGACAAAAATCTATCGACTTCGGTCTTAAAAGCTCCAATTGTCCCAGCATCCACAACGTTTTGGGGGAACAGTGTTCCAGATTTCTACTACTGTGCGTGAAAAAGTGCTTCCTGATTCTGCTCCTGAATGGCCTGGCTCTAATTTTAAGATAATGTCCCCTTGTTCTCGATTCCTCCACTTGAGGAAATAGTTTCTCCATGTCGAACCTATTAAATCCTTTTAACATTTTAAACACCTCGATCAGATCACCCCTCAATCTTCTATACTCAAGGGAGTACAAGTCAATTTTATGCAACCTGTTTTGATAATTTAACCCTTTTAGCCCCGGTATCATTCTGGTGAATCTGCGTTGCACCCTCTCCAAGGCCAGTATATCCTTCCTGAGCTACAGTGCCCAAAACTAAATGCAGTTCTCCAGATGGAGTTTGACCAAGGCTCTATACCACTGAAGCATGACTTCTTCCCCTTTGTATTCCAGCCCCATTGAGATAAAGGCCAACATTCCATTAGCTGTTTTGATTGCTTTTTGTACCAGTCTACTAGGTTTTAATGATGTGTACTGCAACTCCAAGATCTCTGTTCCTCCACAGTTTCTAGTCTCTCGTCATTAAGAAAATACTCTGATTCATCTTTCTTGGGTCCAAAGTGGCTGACCTCACACTTGATATCAATCGATGACTTCAAGGAGGAACTGAATAATAGGATATTGACACGGGGAATTGAGGGGTAAAGAGTTATTAATGATTTTACATTTACATGAAGATTAGGGAGAGCCTTGGAAAAAAAATTGGGCAATTTGTAAAAAAATATATACTTTCACAGCAATTCTATGATCAAAAACAATGATAGAATAGAGAGGAAGAAATGATAGTCTACAAATTACTTTTGGAGCAACATTTAACACTTGTTTGGACATCCTCGGCTGCTATTTTATGGAAAGCTGCAATCAACATCAAATACGGGCAAACTATAATCCTCCATCTTTTGAAACAGTGAAAGCCTCTGTGTGCTGGATGCAGCGAAATTGTCAATTTATATATAAAGAACAGGGGGTAATTTTAACTTTTGGCGATGGTATAAAATGGGCGATATCGGATCAGCCACACATTATATACCCCACCTGGTTTTCCTTTACATTGACTTCAGTGGTGATGATTGCATTCAATAGAAAGGAAAATTGGCCAAAGTGTATAATGAGCAGCCGTTCCGATATTGCCTACTTCACGCCATCTGTGAAAGTTAAAATGACCCCCCCAGGTATTTTGTTGCACCTAACGCATGGAGGAAATCTTAGGGTACATTTTCAAGTTAAAGTCAATGGACGGGAAAAATCGGGCGGGGCGAATGATGGACGGTTAATTCGGTAGCGCCTATTTTATACTCTCGGCCAAAGTTAAAATTGCCCGTCTCCCCATTGTGGGTCGGTTGCTCCAAAAGTAATTCCTAGGCTATCATTGAAATCAATGGAAATGAAAAATCAGGCTGTTTCTGTGATAGGCGGGCGAACCACAATGCCAGTTTTATGCCCAGGTGGCAAGTTGAAAATCTACCCCAAGTTCTGAACTAGCTTGACACTCACCTGGTGAGGAAGCAGCACGGGCATTGACAGTCACAGCAGTTTATTCTGATCCTGGTAAAGATTATGCAGAATCTGCAAAATCAGAATGATGCATCTTAACTACATTTTCTACTGTAAAAAAAAATTAAACATAATTTGTACACAAGCATTATGTATATATTTGAAATTGCTGCAAGTCTTTCTTTAAGAGGATAATACAGTTAAATCAGACTGGGTAAAATAATTCAGCCTGTGGCCACTTACAAGATTACGGGTACAACCAGAAACAGAAGACACTTGAGCAGGCTATCAATAAATGGAGGATCTGTAAAAAGAAAATGGTTCACTGCATTTCAGATGGAGGTATTATATATCTCCAAGTTGCCTTACAAGAGAAGGAACTCATCCTGCTCTTTGTAGTAACATCATAAATGTGTTCAAGATTTGCTCTCTGATGGAATCATAAATAGGTTCATTTTAAATGGTCTTACATGGCCAAATGATTCCTTCTCTCACTGATGAGACTTTCGACTTCACGGTAATCTGGCCGAGCGGATCGCACACCCTTTAAGGAAGCCACCTGATTTTCTTGGCTCTTGCGTCCGAGTCAGAAGGTTGTGGGTTCAAGTCCCACTCCAGTGACTTGAGTACGTAATCTAGACTGACACTTCAGTGCGTACTGAGGGAGTGCTGCACTGTCAGAGATGTCATCTTCCACGTAAATGGGTGCAAAATATCCCATACATGGGTGCAAAAATGCATACACATAACACATCAACTGACTAAGGGTATTGTCATGGGTAATTTAGCATTATTGCAAAATGATAAATTATAGTATGTAATTGTTCAATACTAATAGATGTAATCACTTTGTACTCACCATAAATGGACAAGTTGTAGGGTTCGCTGTTTCTTTCACTAACAGGGCTGCTTGCAGTGCATTGGTATCCACCGGAATCGGTCTTGTTGAAACCAATTATCGTCAACGTGAGATTTCCAAAGGATAATATTATCCTCTCATTACTATGGAGAATTGTCCTATTGACAGACCAAACTATTCGGGTGAAATCGCCAAGTACATGACAGGTCAGACAAACCGAGTCATTCTGTTGCACTGGGTTTGAAACATTGGATGAAACATATACAAAGGAGATCGGTTCTGTGAATAGAGATGGGAACCAAGAATTAATCACCATTCTTGGATAGAAATATTGCAACAATTTCATTCAAAGAAGAAAAGGAATAAAATAGTTGCAACTGCAGGCAGCCTTTCATGACATCTTTCAGATACAACATTGAATAAAGCATTTTACCGCTTAATGTGCTTTTAAACTTTCCCTTTTATTCAGAGGCATATGTCATTGGGTAGATTTTCAACTTGCCAACAGGTAGAAAACTGGTGTTGTGGATTGACTGCCAGTTGAAAGAAATGGAAACGAAAATGGGGGTGATTGCTATAATGGGGGCTGACGAAACAGTTTTACGCCCAGGTGGTAAGTTGAGATTCTACCCCCCATGTGTTTTTCCAAACTAACTGTGTTCAGAAGTCCCAGTGTCATTGGCAGTATATTTTATTACTTGGTTCTATTAAATCAGTGATGACGGTAGTTTGCTCTTAATCGTGAGGGTGTTGATATCCTTGGGCTGCAGTTCTGTTTTACTTTTGGGAACTCTGAGCTCTTCAAGCCCAGATGTGTGAATTACAACACATTTCATTTTAACTTCTTTCAGCTCATCTGGAAGCTAGTTGAAGTCTATTGAGCATGCTCTCCCCCATTTTGCTTTCAATGGGTAAGGCCTTATCTGTATTGAATTATATCTGCCATAATTCTGCCCATTTGAAAATAGCAGCCCTGATCTTCCTCTTCTGCAAAATTGAGGTGTATCTTCGTAATAACAGAAACTCAGCCCACCAGAGAGATGGACCCTTGACCCCGTCTGATCTTCCAACCTCTCAGTCGTTTTTAGTGAGATCACTGGCTTTTGCTGAAGCAGGGGTGCCAAAATCATTTTCTACGATGGGCCTGATCCGACATCCTGGTATGGGGTGCAGGCCACATTCAGCAAGTTATTTGGTCACAGTGGGGTAGAAATAGGTATTTTTTTTGGGTGTAAACTGGGAACAGTATATACCAATTTCTGAGCGCGAGGTCCTGCACTGCATACGCACCACCATATTGGTCCTCACTGTTTTTGGCATTCTTGGCAGCTGACTGAAATCAGCATTGGATCAATTCAAACATGCAAAGTAGGGTCCTACACCTGTTTCAGGAACCTTCTGCAAATTGCTCGAAAAACTAGGAGCATGTTCTGTCCAAGCTCCAACTAGTTTTTTCAGTTCTACTGTCGCCTAAAAAGCAGTCTAAATCGGTAGGGAAAGATCACCTCCCCTGGCTCCCAGCAATACTGTGGGCTGATGTCAACCCGACATTGGCCCTCCTCCATTTTCCATCACCCAACTCCCAGGGCATACTGGCGATGCAGCAGGCCCAAATTTGATCCTCGACGTTGAGCGAGTTCCCTCTGGAGGTGCGACAGGTGTTGCAGCTCGCCTCTATTATTAAAATGAGGCGTGAGGCCCCATTTTGGAAAAGCTTCTGGCGCACACTTGAATTTCCACCCTACTATTTCTGCAGGTTTTAGCATGCAGTTCTTCAACAATTATCCCTCAGAAAATAGTTTCGATGACACAGCTATTTCATGGGCAATCACGAAGCATCATCAACAGCAGCATCACTTATACTAGCATTAGCAAACACTGATTACTGCTTTTTAAACGATGGTGCTAATTCAGTAAATTTATCTTTACGTAACTTTCCTGTGTGCTCATCATATTTGTCATCATGACTTTGAATGTTGCATTCTTTTACAAAACCTAGCTCTTGCTCACAAATCAAACATTTGGGCTTCACGTCCACAAAGAAGTTGGAAATTCATTTCGTAATTCATGTGGATGTTCTGGTTTAGCTAATTGGTGCCGAATGTGTTCTGGGATACAAACTGCACAGTTTAAGAGGGAGAGTACAGGAGTTACAGTAAGGATTATTGTCGGAGCTTCAAAAGCAATTAATTTTGCTTTTGTAAAAAGTTTGATTTTCTTTTGTAACAAAGGCACAGATGCTGGTAGTAATTGTTTTTCTCAAGTGAAGCATGGGTTTGGCTGAGCCAAAATAACTACTTTAAAAAAAATTAAATCATTGATTTGTTAGATTTATCATCACCATCAGTAAAGTAAATGTTGGGAATAAAAGCATATTAATGGATTTAGGCATGAACAGATCTGCCTCTCCAAGATTTATGGATTTGTATCATTAACATCTCCCCCTCCAACCCCATTTTTCAACTGTTCCCCTTTATCAGACCCTACATGAGGTCATAATAATTGTGTAGTTGTAACAAAATCACCAATAAATTGGCATTTTTCTTAAAACTACATAGTGCAACTCCAGCATTGTGAATATTAATTATTTGTTGAGGTTTCTGTTTCCATCTCTCTCTCTTTGGGTTCTGTTTCAAAGAGTGGGCTTATTGGGCTACTAGGCCCAAGTTATTTTAGCTCAGCCTATTCTGGATATAGAGTTACTTTACAAACTCAACTTTTCCTTTTCTTATTCCTCCTTTAAGAAAGGAAAGTGCCTTGGAATGTAGTGTGCTGCTACTCAGATACTGTACAATACCTTGCTACTTTACTGAATTGTGGGATTCAGAGTTTTATCACCTACTTGAAAAACAATTTACACCTGGACCCAATAAGACAACAATCCAGAACAGTCTAGAGAGAGGAGTTCACTGATGAGACCTGGGTGTCAGGCCCGGGGTTGTTTGTGGGGTTTGTTGCTCCGGGAGAGGAGCCAAGGGAGAGGTTCTGAAACTCATGGGTATGCCATGCGCTGCTCCCCTCCTCTCCAAGCCCAGCGTTTACAGCAGCAGCTGGAGCTTGCGATGTGAAATCAGGGCTTGCAATTCCTGGAGGGCAGTGGGACTCCTCAGTCTCTGTACCCTGGTTCCCCATTCGCCCACCAGTGGAAACAATCGTTCACTATTTACCCACAGTAAAGTCCCCAGATTTCACTCGCCCCTTTACTGGCTGCTCCTCTCTCACTGCCACTCCCACTCACATTGCTGGTGCTACAGCTCCCAGCTCTGCAGGAAATTCTGGGCACTATGCCTACAACTCCACTACATTCTCCAGTCCTCTTTCCCTCCCCTGCTCAAGCCCCAAACTCCTGATCCCCATTCCCTAGTCCCCCTCTCTTCCCCGAGCCCCCATCTCCAACCCCTATTCCCCTGTCTCCCTTTCGCACCCCTCCCCCAAACCCAATCCTCAAGTTCCAATCTCCTGCCCCCCAATCCACAAGCCTGTTCCATTTCCAGTCAGTTCTGAGCAAGGGGAGAGGATGATGAATCTCTATGCCCACAGGAAGGGGCGCTGATGTCACAGAGTGGGGAAGGAGCAGGTCTCCCAGGCTGTAAGAAGCATTGCCTGGGAGAATCCACACAGCACACCGCGGCCATGGGCCCAATCCTTGACACCCCTGTGCTAAAGAGCTACTAGTAGTGCAGGTGGAAATTTACTGTGGCAGGCTTGCCGCGATGTAGTGTTGCTAGTAGCCTCAAAGATGCCCGTAAAAGCAACAAAAAAAAAATCACAATTTTTATATCTGGTGCACAGACTGCAATCAATCACAATGTGTCCTGTGTTGATATGGGCCAAATCATGGAAAATACATCATATAACATATATCTGTCATTATGACATTATTTGAATGTCATTTTAATATGGTTGCCGTGTACAGTAAGAGGGATTCAACATTATCCTTCACCTCTGGTGGGAATTCAGATGAATGTGAAACTGGACAGGGATTTGTGGGAATGTATATTTCCCCTCACGCCCTCGCCGAGCTCATCTTGTCCATGAGACACACCTACTGCTCTCTCAACCCTATTCCCACTAAACTGCTGGCCATCCTACTTCTCTTCCAGGCCCCCGCGTTAGCTGATATTGTAAATGGTTCCCTTTCCTCTGGTATTGCCCCCTCCCTTTCAAATCTGCCGTTAGTACCTCCCTCCTCAAAAAACCCACCCCTGACTCCTCTGTCCTTACAAACTACCAACCCATCTCCAACCTCACTTTCCCCTCCAAAATCCTTGAACATGTTGTCACCTATCAAATACGTGTCCATCTTTCCCGCACCTCCACGTTTGAACCTGCACAATTAATTTCCACTCCTGCTACAGCATTGAAACGGCCCCGTATCAAAATCACAAATTAAATCCATTGTGAATGTGACCGTGGTAAACTATCCCTCCTCATTCTTCTTGACCTGCCTGCAGCCTTTGACATGGTTGACCACACCATCCTCCTCCAACGCCTCTCCTCCGTTGTCCAATTGAGGGGGACTGCCCTTGCCTAGTTCCTTTCTTATCTATCCAGTCGCAGCCAGAGAATATCCTGCAATGGCTTCTCTTCCCGCTCCCACACCGTTACCTCTGGAGGCCCTCAAGGATCATCCTCTGCCCTCTCCTATTTCTCATCTACATGCTGCCCCTTGTCGACATCATCCGTAAACACGTCAGGTTCCACATGTACACCGACCACACCCAGCTGTAACCTCACTACCACTTCTATCAGCCCCTCCACCACCTATGATTTGTCATGTTGCTGGTCCGACATCCAGTAAAGCAGAAATTTCCTCCAATATTGGGAAGACCGAAGCCATTGTCTTCGGCCCCTCCACAAACTACGTTTGCTAGCCACCGATTCCATCCCTCCCTAGCCACTGTCTGAGGCTGAATCAGTTCGCAAGTTGGCGCCCTGAGCTGAGCTTCCGATCCCAGAACCTCTCCATCACCAAGACCACCTACTTCCACCTCTAATATTGCCCATCTCCACTCCTGCCACAGCCATCTCTCTTCCAGTCTGACAACCCTCCAAAAACTCGTGTTCCACCAATTCTGCCCTCTTGCGCATCCCTGATTTTCATCACTCCACCACTGGCGGCCGTGCCTTCAGCTGCCTAAGCACCAAGCTCTGGGATTCCCTTCCTAAACCTCTCCACTTCTCTCTCCCCTCCTTTAATTCGCTCCTTAAAACCTACCTCTTTGACCAAGCTTTTTCAGCTGTCCTAATATGTCCTTATTTGGCTTGGTGTCAAATAACATCTGATAACGCTTCTGTGAAGTGCCTTGGAATGTTTTACTATGTTAAAGGCGCTATATAAATGCAAGTTTTTAATGTCCCATTTCCACCCTCACTCATCTAGAAGTCAGCAGAGGATGGGCAGGGACTCCCAGCCATTGTCTGCAAGTCCTTGGCTGCTTCATCACACTTTACTGTTCAAGTTTTGCTATCTGAATCTAGGTCATTTATGTCGACGAGTAACAGTTGGAGCCTCAGCAAAATTTCTTGAGGCACTCCATTACATTCTTCATGTCCAACATCGCTCCTTAATTAGTATCTACTGCTTCCTCCTTCAGACAAATGCTGTATCACCTTACAAGTTTTACCCTGGATACCGTTGACTTAAGCTTGTGTAGCAGCCTTTCATGTGGAACTTTATCAAAATCTTTCTGGGGGTCCAGATGTGTTTTATCATTGGGTTTTCAAATGTCTGCTTAGCATTTCACTTTCTCAAAAAAAGTCAAGGAGACTGGTGTAGCAGGATTGCCATCTTCGAAAGTTATCACTTTCTAGGTTGCTTGCATGTAGATAATTCTCAAAGTTGTTCCTATTGATCAATTACATTAGCTTTCCATTACTCATGCAAGACTATAATGTTGGTTGTTACCCTGGTTTGTTGGTCGCCTTTCTTGGAAATAGAGATCACATTGAACTCAATCTAATGTGGCCTCACTGATTCGCTCTGAATGACTGGCGGTTTTCATCCCTTTCTGGGATATATTGTTGTGAGCCCTTTAAGCCCATCAAGGAACTCCACGCAAGTGATATGAAAATCATGAGGCATTTGCACCACATGTTTAGTATTTTTAAGAGGTAGTTTCCACTTTCCATCATTGTCAAGTTTGTGCAGTATTAACATGGTGTTAAGGTTTGAATTGACCAGAGTACAGATGAGTGAGGCAGCCGCATCCTCTCACTCTACTTGGCTTTGGTGCCAGACAGGGGGGGGGACCTTAATTGGATTTAGGCTACATTCGTAATAGAATTGTAGTGTGGCTGCCAAGGTTTAGGAAGCAGAAACCGGCTGGTGGGCACTTAAACAAGAGCAAGTTGCTTACCTGTTCCAAAATTCTACCCTTTTGCACCATTTCCCATTTTAACCTGCAGTGTTCCGCAAGGGAATCAGGCACCTGCCTAAAGCAGGTGGTTATCTCATGAATTTATGCTATTATGTCAATGGGACACAGATTGCATCTTACCCATGGCTTGAGTAGGAAGCCAGTGTTTTCCCACTGGGCTGAAGCAAGTCTGAAGCCAGCTAAGTATAAAACGTTCTTTTGTAGGGTTCAACAAGCAAAGTCTGGGTGTCCCCTGCCCCAGCCTCCACTCCGTTGTTCCCTCGTGAGACACTCTCAAAACCCTCTCTCTCACATACTGGCCAGCCGGGCAGGCAGCTGAGGGCGGAACATAGGAGATGCCAGGCAGTTAAATTCCCGCAGGCCTCAAATTTAGGCCAGCAAGTGCGTTTTGCATTCGCCACTCCCGAAATCCATTCGGGATTAAAATTGACCGCTACTGTCTAGGCTTAAAATGTAACTGTCTATCGACTTCTGTCCGTTATAGACCCACCAAGTATTGAATTGTTCCATGTAGCGAATGATCGTGAAGTTTATGGTTCATTACTTCCTAAACATTTGACGAACAAAATATTGCTGCTACTTACCGAACACACGCAGAACGATCTTCGCTGTTGCTGAATTGCCTGTGTAAGAGGTCATGGTAACAGTGTACCCTCCACTGTCTGAAACACTCACTGACTGGAGCAGGAGAGATGAATTAGGGAACAACTCCACCCTTCCTGTGTAATCATTATGTAGAATAAGACTTGTCTCAATCCACACTGCGATTTGCACCCCGTTGTTCCAGTTCCCATCCCTCACCAACTCGGATGGCGCCACGGACAGGAGAACAGTGTCTCCAACTGACGCATTAACAATACTCTGCTCCACCGTGATGGTAAAAGCCCGTGATTCAACTACAGGGGAAGAAAGATAAGAAACTTGCATTAATATCCAACCAATGGATTTAAATTAAAGTTAAATGGAGACTGGACGGTGCAGATTTCACAATCAATTTCACTATTATTAATTGAAGTTGCATTTAACTTTTCCTTGCTTCCTGTTTAATCCCCAATAACGACATGAGAAAGTCACCCTCACCAGCAGACAGAAATAAGCAAACAGCAACGGCAGCGAGTCGGGGTCTCTCCATCCTGACAGAGCAGTGTCCGCTCCCGTTAGACAGCGACCAGCCAGGAATTCCTATTCAATGAGCCAGATTAGGTATTAACTAAAGCAAACGTGGTCATTAGTCCGGGTCAGAGTTACCTCACCGAAAGAAGCCAACAATGTTGAATAAAAATCAGCCACAATATAAATACAGCAAGACCCCTATGCAACTATTTGAGCTGTTGACAAGAGCAGCAAAGTAATAATTAGAAACTATCAAAAGCAGATAGACGGTGGAGTGGGAGCTGTCCAGCTCAGTGAGTGTAGGGAACAAACCTGACAAAAAGTTTGATTCCTTTCTGTAGCTTGTTTTGCAGAAAATTTGCATATTGTTGAAAATTAGATTAATAGGCCACACTCACTGCTGGACAATTATAGGTTTTCAATTATCATTTATTCAAGTCGAGGCCCCAGAATGCATATTGAAGGGGTGGTCAGGGATAGTATAATTTTCTCTCCTCATCCAGTTTTATCCCTTCATTGCTTCAGTACTGGAGACAGTGACTCATGTTTTGGTGCCACAGAAAGGGCAGCCTGCAGCACCACTTCACCCATGTGGCCATTTTGCATGTCGATCTGATACATGGTCAAGGGACACTGCAACAAGTCTGGCCGTGTCCACTCGCACTGTCCACACATGCACACTTCTAGCTGAGGATGGTGAATAATGATCAGGAACAACATCTTGGCCAGTCCCACCCCTCGCTGAAATATGGAATGCGGGAGTTAAAGCTAGTGCTTCGATTGCTATCCTGGTTGAAGTTGGCTAGTTCAGCACAGACTGGGGCAATTTTCCTGATCTGCAACACCCAGCGCCATCAAAGGAACCACAACTGAAGCTGTTCTCTGCTTCCAAGTGTCTCAGGTCAGGAACCATGCTACAGAGCCGGATTTCAACTGAGATCAATCACCCAGTTCCAACGCAGCACTTGAGTATTCCATGTGAGGAGAAGAGAGTTTGGGGATATAAGCCTGATCATTGGGGACAAATATGGGGAACTAATAGACAAGGCACGAAGTTGTAAATATTTTAGTTCATCTCCTGGTGAACTGAGTCAAAGTAAAAGTGCTGTTGAGAGCATCCATAGTGATCCCAAGTGAGGCTAATCACCTGGATGGATCCAGAAATAAGAGGGGGGGTGGCAGGTGGAGAATAAATGGAAGTGCATGTGCTCCTTCTTGATGTTTCAAAAACAAGACATAAAAAGTTGATTTGGATATGTAAGAGGAACAGGCAATAAAGGATCATGTCACTCGAAGCTGGTTCAATAGGGGATTTCACTTTTATTTCCTTTGTTTTCTAAAAAGTTAATCATTTATTTGGCTTAAACATGTTTGATACAAGTATTGATCCATACCAAAGTAGAATCCTTGCTCCACTATATTTTTAGCTCTGTATGGGTCCTCCTTTGCTCCTGAAGTTCCTCTTTCAGCTCCGAGAAAGAGGTGAAGCTCGCCCACGTACTGGAATTACTCGTGGGTGTTCTTGATTTAGCTCCAATGACTCATTAACGAGGCCACAGGTGAAAGTGAAGAGTAGACGTTTAGTCACCCGTCCGAAATGGAACAATATGGTACTGTCAGTTGTGTATCCGGAACCTAGTCATGGACTACCTCAACAACAACTGATAAATTAACAACCAATCTAGGGTCAAAGTCCACATTCCAGGTTCAAACTAATAAGTGCAATGGTCCCATACTGGAGTTGCTGAACAAAACTGAATTTTGATATTGTGCAAAATATAAAAAGGTATAAATATTAGAATAAGCTGGTAATATTATACTGTAGTGACCCAATGAGAAATAAATGGCTCCCAAATGTTGGTCAAGGAAAGGCTGGTAACTCCTACACTCGGGGGCGATTTTAACCACCAAGAACAGGTGGGTTGGGGGCCGGTGGGAATTGAAAATAGTTGTTTTTTTGGGTCGCAACTGCAAAATTTTCGGACTTTGCATTCCCAGTGGGAAGCCTGTATTTTCCGTGTCGACATTAAACCCGGAAATAAAGCCGAGTTGCGGTCACGACCCAAGAAACAACTATTTTCAACCCCCACCCGCCCCCAACCCACCCGTTCTTGGGGGTTAAGATCATCCCCTAAACGTCAGCGTGGCCGTACTCTCACCCGAGTCAGAAGGCAGTGAGTCTAAGTCCCACTTTAGGGCTGAAATTTTAACCCCACGAGCGGGTGGGAAGGTAAAAATCATGAAGAAAACCTAAAACCCGACCCCAACCCGCCCACTTCTGGTTTTTACGGAGGTGGGTGATGAACCCGCTCTCAGGAGGCAGGTCGCTCAGTGAAAGCTTTTAAGGAGGCTGCAGGCCTTTATTTTGACAGGTTTTTTTATTTTTAACTCCTGGGGGCTGGGATTCTCAGGCCTTCTACTTCACGCCATGTAAGAGGCCGCGAGAAGGCCCGGCTCACCCGATACCCAACCATGAGCCCCCGATCCCCTCCATTTAAGACTTACGTGCTGGCATCTGCCTCCTGGCTCTTCTCCCGTCCGAATGACAGCCAGCCTGTCAATCTGGCTGGCCTGTTGGGTGGGAAACAGACAAAAAAAATATTTAAAAAGATGCTCTTACGTCTAAAGCGTAAGGATGTCCGGGAAACCCGTACTTCCGGGTTTCCTGTCCCTTCCCACCCTCCTCTCGACTCCGGGTTAAAATTTACCCCCAGGATTTGAACACACGATCCAGGCTGACATTCCAACACTGAGATTGTGCTGTATTGTTGGAGGAGAGGCCTTTTAGATGAAAAGTTAAACGGAGGTTCCATCTGCCTGTTGAGGTGGATGTAAAAGATCAAATGAAGTGGGGGGGGTGGGGGGGGGTGCAGAGAAGAAAAGAAAAAATTCTCCTGGTGTCCTGCCCAACATTTCTTCCTCAACTAATACCACCAAAACAGATTAGCCAATTATTCCTTTCACTGCTCTTTGTGGGATCCTGCATTATATAAATGTAAGTTCATTTTTTTTCTTTCTTTGGTCATTTTTATAGGTTGTGAATTAATTTTATTTTTGGGGGAGGAAACAAAATAAAAAGAAAAATGGTAATTTACTGTTGCCAGCCCACAAATGACCAAATTTACGGAACAAAATTTCACAACTTGCCATGGTTGGCTTTGAATCTCTGGATTGCCAATCCAGTACCATAATTACTAGGCTACTGTATCCACATTTCCCAGCCCTCCTCCACCACCCCCGCCCCCCCGCAATGGGCAGGTACGATGTCAGCTCAGAATTTAGAGCTGGAGATCAAAATTTTGTTTGATAATCGCTGCTGTCAATTGCCTTGGGACGTTTTTGCTAGGTTAAAGGCGCTATATAAATACAAGTTGTTGTTGGTCTGGAGCAGAGATCAAACCCTGCACCTTCTGACTCAAAGATAGGGCTTCAGCAGGTGACATCAGCGACATCTTGCGGTTCGTTGTTCACTGCTGTATCAGGGAGGTGACCGAGGTTCTCTACTCGAGCAGGAACATCTATAGCTCCCTCCCGATAGACCAACAAAGCAGGGCGACTGAGCACGATACTTTGCATGCATTGCAGGCTTCCCCAGGGTCCAAGGGATCAGACTGCATCAACACCGCCCTCTGTGCTCCTCATTACTAGCCTGGCATCTTCCTCAACAGACTGGAACATCGCTCCCTCAACTTGCAGGTTGTTTGCGACCACAAGCAGCACACAATGCAGGTCTGTGCCCGGTTTCCTAGCAGCAGCCATGATTAATTTATCCTGCACCAGTCCTCTGTCTCACCTTCATTCTAACCAGGCCATCAGGTCGCAGGCTGGCCATTTGGCGACAAGGGATATCCCGTCCAGACATGGCTCATGACTCCTGTTTGCAGAACAGGAATATGATGAGAGACATGTTGCCACAAGAAACCTTATTGAGCAGACCACCTAGACAACAAGTGGAGGAGGAGAAAGAGCAACAGGAAGAGGACGATGAGTAGGAGCAGCATCGCTCACCAGTCCCTCTAGCTGCCAGAGTTCTCAGAGAACAACTAACACAGGAGCTGAACCATCCCTCCCCTCTGCAATAACCTAAAAGCCCCACCACTGTTATAACCACTGTCTTCACAACCAGCATCTGATTGTCCTCCTGCAATGCATTCTCATGGGTGTTGCCCTTACTTAACTACAATTATGAACACTAACGCTAAATCCAGAAAAAAATAAAGTTTACCACAAGAACTCACTTCATTATTGAATAACAATTAACTTACAGAATTAGAAACACCTCGTGCAACCTTTGAGTGCTCAACTTGTTCACAGAATCTTACAGCACAGATGGCAGCCATTCGGCCCATCATGTCTGTGCCGACTCTTTGAAAAAACTATCCAATGAGTCCCACTCCTCTGATCATCCCCCCCAGCTCTGCAATTTTTTTCCTTTACAAATATATAGCCAATTCCCTTTTGAAAGTTAACACTGAATCTGTTTCCACCATCCTTTCAGGCAGTGATTCCAGATCATAACAACTCGCTGCTTAAAAAAAAATGTCTCCTCAGCTCCCCCTAGGCCTTTTGCCAATTATCTTAAATCAGTGTCCTCTGGTTATCAACTGACCTACCACTGGAAACAGTTTCTCTTATTTACCCTATCAAAACCCTTCAGAATTTTGAACACCTCTATTAAATCTCCCCTTTACCTGCTCTGCTCTGATCTAAGGAGAATGATCCCAGCTTCTTTAGTCTCGCCGCATAACTGAAGACCCTCATCACAGGTACCATTCTAGTAAATATCTGCACCCTTTCCAAGGCCTTGGCATCCTTCCTAAAGTACGGTGCTCAGAATTGGGACACAATACTCCAGCTGAGGCCGAACCAGTGATTTACAGAGGTTCAGCACAACTTCCTTGCTTTTGTATTCTATGCTTCTATTTTTATCGCCCAGAATTCCATATGCTTTTTTTAAACAGCCTTATCAACTTGTCCTGTCAAGTTCAAACATTTGTGTGCGCGAACCCCCAGGTCTCTCTGTTCCTGCACCCCCTTTAAAATTGTACCATTTAGTTTATATTGTTTCTCCTCAGTTTTCCTTTAATAAACATCACCTCACACTTCTCTGCATTAAATTTAATCTGCCATGTGTTGCCCATTTCATCAGTCTGTCTATGTCCTCTGGAAGTCTGCTACTACCTTCCTCACCTGTTTACTTTATTTCCAAGTTTTGTGTCATCTGCAAACTTTGAAATTATGCCTCTATACCCAAGTCCAGGTCATTAATATATATCAAAAAGAGCTGTGGGGACCCCTGGGGAACACCACTGTATACTTCCCTCTAGTGTGATAAACCGCTATTCTGCTTTCTGTCCCTTAGCCAATTTCATATCCACGCTGCCGGTGCCTCTTTAATCCCATAGGCCTTGATTTTGCCAGCATTTATTGCCCATCCCCAATTGCCCTTGAGAAGGTGGTGGTGAGCTGTCTTCTTGAACCACTGCAGTCCGTGTGGTGAAGGTTCTCCCACAGTGCTGTTAGGAAGGCAGTTCCAGGATTTTGACCCAGCGGCGAATAAGTGGTGGCAAGACAAACGTATAAATGCAAGTTCTTTCTTTCAAGAGAGAATCTCATTTTGTTTAAATTGTACAAAGGCCAAGCAGCCCAAAGGTCACATTTGCGAGAGTTTCAGTCCGCAGCTGGGGGAAGTTTTGATTTGGAATGGGTTATTGACCTTCTCGCTGCTCAGCCTCAGCCAGTCAGTCACTGCTTCTACACTCAAGCTCAAAAAATCATTAGCTTAGTCAAAAAAAATTCAAAATAAAAATGTCAAATTTGAGCCAATATCTTCTGCTCCACAGTTCTGATCACACAAGAAATAGGAGTAGGCCGTATGGCCCCTCGAGTCTGCTCCGCCATTCAATTAGATCATGGGTGATCTTCGACCTCAACTCCACTTACCTGCCCGATCCCCATATTCCTTGATTTTATCAGAGTCCAAAATCCCATCGATCTCAGCCTTGAATATACTCAATGACCGGGGTAAAGAATTCCAAAGATTCACAACCCTCTGAGTGAAGAAATTCCTCCTCCTCGCTGTCCTAAATGGCTGCCCCTTATCCTGAGACTATGCCTCCTAGTTCTAGACTCTCCAGCCAGGGGAAACAGCCTCTCTGCATCCACCCCGTCAAGCCCCTTCAGAATCTTATATGTTTCAATGAGATCACCTCTCATTCTTCTAAACTCCAGAGAGTATAGGCCCATTCTACTCAACCTCTCCTCACAGGACAACCCTCTCATCCCAGGAATTAATCTAGTGAACCTTCATTGCACCGCCTCTAAGGCAAGTATATCCTTCCTTAAGTAAGGAGGCCAAAACTGTACACAATACTCCAGGTGTGGTTTCACCAAAGCCCTTTACAATTGTATTAAGACTTCCTTGTTCTTTTACTCCAACCCTCCTTGCAATAAAGGCCAACATACCATTTGCCTTCCTAATTGCTTGCTGTACCTGCATGTTAACTTGCTGTGTTTCGTGTACAAGGACACCCAAATCTCTCCGAACACCAACAATTAATAATTTTGCACCATTTAAAAAACATTCTGTTTTTCTATTCTTCCTACCAAAGTCAATAATCTCACATTTCCTCACATTACCTCACATTATACTCCATCTGCCTCCATTTTGCCCACTCACTTAACCTGTCTATATCCCTTTGCAGAATCTTTGGGCTCGATTTTCGGGTCAAGTAACGGGTGCATTGGGGGCTCCGAAAATCGCGGAAATCCCGAGCGGGTTTGGAGCCTCCGGGTTCCCCATTGACGCGTCTGGGTGCACGCGTGCCTCCCGAATGCGGCAATTAAAGCCAGCGGGATGATACTTTGCATAGTTGTTGAGTTAGTTGAAGTACTTAATTATCTCCACATTTTGGCAGGGGTGCGATTTTAAAGCATCCTCAGTGTGATTCCCGTGCTGTGGGAAACACTCCCTGTTGCAACAGACGTGTTTCAGTCAGCAGCCAGTGGGAGATGCAAACGCTTATTTGACAGATGTGGAGAGGACGTCATTTATTGCAGCAGGGCATTCTATCACCTCAGACAAAGTTTTGGCTGCAAGATTTTTGTGTCTTCACTCAAAATTCTTACTTTCTACCCAAAACTCTGCCGTTCAAACATATTTAGCTACTTTGCGGACCCCCTCAAACTCACACCGTCAGGATGGGGGGGCATCATGACTGCATTCACCACTACATCAGAGGACGAGCAACATCACCAGCCTCGCCAGGGACGGCATTCCACCTCCGCCACGTGGAGCTCCACAACACAGTGCTGCGTCACAGGCACCTGCACAAGAGCAACAACAGAGAGAGCGACGTCGCAGGAGGCATCACCCTCGCAACAGGGTCTACAGACCAAGGCTCAGCTTCCTGGACCTCTCTGAGGAGCAGGGCAAATGAAGGCTCAGAGTCAGTCACCGGGTAGTTGCAGACATCTGCAGCCTCCTTTATGCCAAGCTGCTCCCGGCTGGCCAGAGCAGCATCTCCTTATCTGTTGCTGTCAAAGTCACCACTGCCCTCAACCTCTTCGCCTCCGGATCATTCCAGGGTGCCATCGGGGACATCGCTGGGGTCTCTTATAAGGCACAAGGCAGGTCACTGATGGCTTGTTTTGCAGGGTCTCGCACTACGTCAACTTCCCCGTGGACGACCTCAGCCAGACGGAGAGGGCAGTGGGATTCCACTCTGTGGCTGGCTTCCCACGGGTGCAGGGTGTAATCAATTGCACCCATATAGCAATACGAGCACCTCCACATGAGCCAGGACTGTTCATCAACAGGAAGGGGTATCACTCCATCAATACTCAGCTCGTTTATGACCACCGCAAAAGATTCCTTCATGTGTGCGCCAGAGTCCCTGGCAGCTGCCACGATTCCTTCATCCTCCGGGAATCCAACATCCCGTCCCTCTTCCACGCACTGAACACCCTTATGGGTTGGCTCCTCGGGGAAAAGGGATACCCACCCCCTGCACAGGTAGCTCATGACACCTCTGAGGAACCCCATCACCGAGCAACAGCGTCGACATAATGACAGTCATATCGCTACTAGGTCTATAAGTGAGCATGCTATAGGGCAGCTCAAGATGCGCTTTAAGTGCCTTGATTGTTCTGGAGGAGCGCTTCAATACGACAGAGTGGGACGCATTATAGTCGTGTATTCAGGGCACAACAGAGAGGGGTGCCGCTTGAGGAGGCCCCATCCACATCTGCCACCCACATTGAGGAGGGGGCGGTGGAGGAGGAGCAGGAGCAAACCATGGGCACAGCAGTGGCTCATCTGGCTGCTCGTGAGGCCAGGGAGTCACTGATATGTGAACGGTTCTCCTAACATCAGACAGTGTGAACAGTCCAGTCCTCACACCACCAGGATAGAGCAGCGCCCACACCAGCACCACCCCCCACCCCTCCCTGCACAAAACAGGACTGCAACTACACATACATCCACTGTAGTGACCCAATGGGTGGCATCAAGTGTCGACGTTCATGGTGAACCTCATGAAAGGGCCCTATTACAGAAGACAGTCAAGAATAGCCAAGACGTGGCAGTAGTGGTGACAATAATATTATTTAATGTGAGTTTAACAAAGAGCAAATATAAATAAAAAACATGACCAACCGTCAAACACCCTTGTGCATACCCTTCATGCTTATAAAACCTTCGCCTTTCGTTTCCGACTACTTCCATGTGGTGCATCCCCTGTGGCTGTAGCATAGGTAGTGGCAGGTTGCTCTTGCTCATGCCCTGACCGATTAGATGCTTTGGGCCTACGTCCTCTAGGTTTTGGTGCCCATGAGGGCCCCTCCAAAGACTGCTCCACCTGCACCTGTGCAGGGGCAGACTCGGCCACCTGGAGAGAAGGCAGCACTGCGGGTACTGGTTGAGAGGGGGGCAATGGCTGAGACGTGGGAGCACTTTGAGTGGCATCCCCACTTCCATGTTCCCTTTCGCCATCATCCCTCCCCTAGGCCAGGCTCACACCACTCCTACCACTCTACTGGACAACAGTTTGGAGGACATATGTGAAGCCTTGTAAGGCCAGTGCTAGTATATCTGCCTGCCTGTTTCAGGCAGCAGAATGTTGTTCACTGAGAGTCCGAACGGCCGTTGTCAGGGCCTGAATGGACCCATTTATGAGCTGTGCTTGAAGCATCAGAGGGTGAGTACGAGACAGAGCCATGACACTGTATGAGGACTGGGTTAAGTGGTAGTGGTGGGTTGAGTAATGGGGAGGTGAGGAAGTCCAGTTAAGTTGAGGATGAGCCTTAAGCGGGTGTGGGGTGTGATGTGATAGAGTAGTGTTGGCAGTGCAGAATGAGTTGGGGGGTGGAGGCAGTGACGTGGAGACAGAACGTAGGAGAATCAATAAGTGTACTCATTTTGGCTGACCTAGTTAGGTCACTGAAGCGCTTCCTGCACTGGAACCAGGTGCGGGAGATGTTGCTGCCGCTGGTGACCTCCTCTGCCACCTCGAGCCAGGCCTTCTTAGTGGCAGAGGCAGGCCACTTCCTCCTGTCCGCCGGGTAGGTGACATCCCTCCTCCTCCTCACCCATCCAGTAGCACCTGGAGTGAGGCATCGCTAAATCTTGGAGCAGCCTTTCCCCTGTGCTGCTCCATTGTGGTGTGTGGGTGTTTGCTCCAGGAGCAGCCATTGGAGGACTGCCCCTTTAAATAGAGATCGTCCAGCTGACAGCCTGTGATGCGGGTGCGCAGTCCACCCGCTGCGCAGTTTTCGGACATTTAGTGGTTCCAATTGACTTGTGATCGCGTGGAAAACGGACAATTTTTTATTGGGCGGGTTACCCACGTGCTCAATTACCACCCCCCCCCCCCCCCCCACCACTGCTATCCCGCCTCCACAGTAATATCGGAGCCCTTATGTCCTCATCACAGCTTACTTTCCCACCTAGCTTTGTATCGTCAGCAAACTAGGATACATTACACTCGGTCCCTTCATACAGTTCTTCCCATTGCTGTGTACTTGGGCTGCTTTTAGATCACAACTGTAGCATCAATGCAGTGTGAATCTGAAGTCAGGGCTCATTTACACTACAAATGTAGGGTTGGTGTGAAATGGCACTTCACACTAATCCTACAACAGTACATAGAATTGCAAAGAAACAGAGGCCATTCGGCCCAACTGGCCCACGCCGGTGTTTATGCTCCTCCCACCCTACTTCATCCAACCCTATTAACATAACCTTCTGTTCCTTTGTCCCTCCTGTACTTGTCGAGCTTCCTCTTAAATGCCTCCATGATGTTCGCCTCAACTACTCCTTGTGGTAGCCAGTTCCACATTCTCACCACTCTCTGGGTAAAACAGTTTCTCCTGAATTCCCTATTGGATTTATTAGTGACTATCTTATATTTATGGCCCCTAGGTAGTGCAAAAGCAGCCAGAAACTCGGCAGTACAAACCTTTCGACCTATAGGAACATACTCAGAGCAAAGATTCAGCCAAGCATCGAAGGCATGAGACACAAGGAAATTAAGTGTGACATTTTTATCCTGTATGCATGTGTTCTCTTGTTTTTCCCCTCTTTTTTTAAAAAAAGACTTTAATGACCAAAAGTGTTTGACAAATACTAAACTGCATCAATAGTATTCTGCATTTAAAGCAAAATAGTGAGGATGCTGGAAATCTGAAATAAAAACAGAAAATGCTGGAAATGTTAACTCTGTTTCTCTCTCCACAGATGCTGCCTGACCTGCTGAGTGTTTCCAGCATTTTCTGTTTTTATTTCTGTATTTAAAGTCCTGGTTCCAAATCAAAGCAGTTGCATTAGTTTCTGCAACCACCTTAGTATTTAACGTGTGTGTGTGTGTGTGTGTGTGTGTGAGTGTGAGAGTGAGTAGAACCTGCTAGTAACAAGCTGTTAGTAGTTACAGGGAAAGGTTTGATGAATGACTGGGTTAAAAGTGAACTGAAACGTCCCATGTTCTCGGGTGCTATAGTTCTGTTGGTAAACAGGAAATATTATTCAAGGTTCTGGCTAGTTCAATGAACTTGTAGCCAGATAGCAGCAAGTGATGACAGTGCGAGAAGGATGGAAGAAAGATTACAAAGGAAATCAAGCCTTCTCAGGAAGCTGATTTTAAAAAAGCAGCAGTTCCACAATGTTACTTTTAATTATGTGTCTTTCTTCCCCTCCCCATCCCCCAGTTTAAATGGTGTAGCCACTTAAGCTATCGGTTTTTATCAGATCACTCTGCTCAGATAACAACTACTTGCATCTATATAGTAGATTTAATGTAGGAAAAGATCCCACAGTCCTTCACAGAAGCACAATCATAAAATAACGGATGCCAAGCCAAAAGGAGGAGAGGGAAGTGGAGGGGCGGAGGGGGTATAGGGAGGGAATTCCAGAGCGTGGGGCCGATACGGCTGAAGGCACAACTGCCAGTCATGGGGTGAAGCAAGGGAGAGATGCACGAAAGGCCAGAATCAGAGGGACAGAGAGTTCGGGGGTGCGGTGGGGTTGCAGGAAGCTACCGAGATAGGGAGGGGGGCAAGGTCATGAAAGGATTTGAACATGAAGATGAGAATTTTAATTTAGAGATGTTGGGCCACCAGGAGCCAACGTAGGTCAGCAAGTACAATGGCGCGGGATAGGATACACGCAGCCGGCTTTTAAGCTGAAGTTTATACAGCATGGAGGATGGGAGGCCAGCCAGGAAAGCATTGGAATAATAGAGTCTAGAGGTGACAATGAAATGGATGAGGGTTTCAGCAGCAGGTGGGCTGAGGCACAGGTGGAGTCGGGCGATGTCACGGAGGTCTTTGTGATGGTGAGGATGTGCGGTTGGAAGCTCAGCTCAGGGTTGAATAGAAGGCTGAGGTTATGAACAGTCTGAGACCGGGGGTGGGGGGGGGGGCTGGGATCGATGACAACGGTATGGAATTTGTAGCGGAGGCCGAAGACAATGGCTTTGGTCTCCCCTATGTTTAACTGGAGGAAATTACGGCCCATGCAGCAATGGATATCGGACTAGCAGTCTGATAACAGGGGCAGTGGACGGATCAAGACAGGTGATGGAGAAGTAGGGCTGGGTGTAGTCAGAATACATGTGGAAGCTGAACCCAGGTCACCAAAGGGGCAGCATGCAGATGCGCAAGATGAGAGCGGCAAGGATAAATCCTTGAGGAAATCTAAAGAGTTTGCGGGATCAGATACGAACTGCAAAATTTTAAGCTAAAGTTTAAAGAGGAAGGAGGAAGAGAAGCCATTTCTGGAGATGCTCTGGCCACGATTGCATTGGTAACAGTGGAATTAAGCGAGGGCAGTCCCACTGAGCCAGACATCGGAGGCGAGGCATTGGAGGAGGATAGTGGGGTCAGCCATGTCAAAGGCTGCAGAGTAGTCAAGAAGGAATAATGCACCACAGTCACAGAGAACATAATTTGTGAGTTTGATTAGGGCAGTTTCAATGCTGTGTCAAGGCCAGAAACCTGATCGGAGAGATTCAAGATGGAGCTGCAGGAAAGATGGGCACAGATCTGGGAGTCAATGTGTTTAAGGACTTTGGAGAGGAAAGGGAACTTGGGCTTGGGGCAATAGTTTGAAAGACCGAGGGGTCAAGGTTGAGTTCCTTTTGAGGATGGGGCAATGATGGCAATTTTAAAAGGGATGGGGAGGAACTGGAGCAGAGGGAACCATTTACAATGTCAACTAACATTGTGGTCAGGAAGGGAGGTTGAGTGGTCAGCACTTTAGTGGGAATAGGGACAAGAGCAGACTCATAACAAGGTGTGCATGAGGGAAGAAACCATTGAAAGACAAAGGTTCAGGGCTAGGGCAGAAGGGAACCTCGGGGTGGTATGGCAAGGGGAAGTGAGGGAAGCATCAGTGATGAAGAAGTCCATGAGCTGTTCGAGCGGAGGGTGGAGAGAGCAGGAAGAAGAATTTAAAGAGATGGTTTGTCGTGGAGAAAAGAAGCCATGGGTATCAGAGCAGGACATTCCCCAAGGAAAGTAACTTTGCACAGGCTAAAGATAGAACTTGTGAATTTCCTTGTCAGTGTCATAGATTTATGTCGTGGGTCACTGGGGAGCTCTTAACATTTTATTAATGGTTGCCTTCAGCACCTCCAGACTCGACTAATCTAATGCTCTCCTCAGCCCCCATCCTCCACGTCCTGTAAACTTCAGCTCATCCAAAATCCTACCGTCCGTATTCTATCCCATACCAAGTTCCGCTCACCCATTGCCCTTTGCTAACCTACGTTGTCTCTAAGTCCCCCAAAGCTTACAATTTAACATTTGCATCCTTATGTTTAAATCCCTTCCCCTCCCTATTCTGATTCTGACAGGACTAACAGACTGGATGCAGGGAGGATGTTCCCCCTAGCTGGGGGGTCTCAGGATACGTGGTAGGACATTTAGGACTGAGATGAGGAGAACTTTCTTGACTCAGAGGGTGGTTAACCTGTGGAATTCTCTACCACAGAAGGCTGTGGAGGCCAAGTCACTGAATATATTTGAGAATGAGCTAGATAGATTTCTAGACACAAAAGGCATCAAGGGGTATGGGGAGAGAGCGGGAATATGGTATTGACATAGAGGATCAGCCAAGCTCATATTGAATGGTGGAGCAGGCTCGAAGGGCCAAATGGCCTACTTCTGCTCCTATTTTCTATGTCCATGTCTAGCTCTGTGATCTGCTCCAGCCCTACAATCGCCAGAACTCTCTACTCCTCTGACTATGGCCTCTTGTGTATACCCCCTTGCCCCACCATTGATGGCCATGACTTCAGCTGCCCAGATACCACTCTTTGGAAATCACTCCTTAAACCCCACAACCTGTTCTCCTTTAAGACCCTCCTTAAAACCTACTTCACTGTCCAAGTTTTGATCACCCTCCAAATCTTTTTCTTTGGCTATCTGTTCTTCGCACACCTCTTAAGCCCCTTGGGATATTTTCTACATTAAAAGGTGCTGTATAAGTGCAAGTTACTATTTTGCTGTTGCATCGACCTGCATTATGAGAACTCCCCCCCCTCCCCACAACACACACACAAACTTGCATCTATTGGCCTTGGAGGGAGTGCCGCGCAGATTCACCAGATACTGGGGCGAAAAGGGCTAAATTATGAGGGCAGGTTGCATAGAATCAGCTTATATTCCCTTGAACATAGAAGATTAAGGGGTGATCTAAATGATTAAGGGATGATTTAAGATGATTAAAGGATATGATAGGGTAGATAGAAAAAAACCAATTTCCTCTGGTGAGGGGGGGGCATAAGCTTAAAATTGGAATTCGGCAGTTTAGGGCTGATGACAGAAAGCACTTCTTCACACAAAAGGTAGTGGAAATCTGGAACTCTCTCCCCCCAAAAAACTGTTGAGGCTGGGTGTCAATTGAAAATTTCATAAGTGAGATCGATTGATTTTTCTTAGATAAGGATATTAAGGGTTAGGGAACGAAGAGTTGAGGTACAGATCAACCACACGGACTGCAGCGGTTCAAGGCGGCGGCTCACCACCACCTTCTCAAGGGCAATTAGGGATGGGCAATAAATGCCGGCCTCGCCAGCAACGCCCACGTCCCATGGATGAATAATAACGAAAAACCAAGATCTAATTGAATGACGGGCTGAATAGCCTAATTCATGTTTCCAGAATCCTAGTTTTTTTTTATTCGTTCATGGGATGTGGGCGTCGCTGGCGAGGCCGGCATTTATTGCCCATCCCTAATTGCCCTTGAGAAGGTGGTGGTGAGCCGCCTTCTTGAACCGCTGCAGTCCGTGTGGTGAAGGTTCCCCCACAGTGCTGTTAGGAAGGGAGTTCCAGGATTTTGACCCAGCGACGATGAAGGAATGGCGATATATTTTCAAGTCAGGATGGTGTGTGACTTGGAGGGGAACGTGCAGGTGGTGTTGTTCCCATGTGCCTGCTGTCCTTGTCCTAGGTGGTAGAGGTCAAGTCGCGGGTTTGGGAGTTGCTGCAGTGCATCCTGTGGATGGTACACACTGCAGCCACTGTGCGCCGGTGGTGAAGGGAGTGAATGTTTAGGGTGGTGGATGGGGTGCCAATCAAGCGGGCTGCTTTCTCCTGGATGGCGTCGAGCTTCTTGAGTGGTGTCGGAGCTGCACTCATCCAGGCAAGTGGAGAGTATTCCATCACACTCCTGACTTGTGCCTTGTAGATGGTGGAAAGGCTTTGGGGAGTCAGGAGGTGAGCATAGTTGCATTAATTTTTCTGCTCCTATAATAATTTGCCACATGCCAAAAAAAAAAATCACTTACCTTAATCGTGCACCCTCCCTTTAAGAGGTCAAATCTCTCAAGCGGTCAGCAGCAGCTGTCAATCATTCCCCTACTCTGCATCTATCCTCCCGGAGCAGCGGACAAGCTGGAGTCGGAGCCTCTGGGCAAGAGGCGAGTGCTGGACGGGACAGGGGAGGTAACGGCATCGAATAATTACAAGGCCGTCCTGAGGGACTGAGGAGGCTCCGCCAGGCTTGGATGAAGCTGGGCCGGTCGGCCGCCATTTTGGCAATGGCCGGGGGCGGAGGTGGGGGACAATTTGCCGAAGCGAAGTACTATCACCCTGATCACCGAGCCGTAAGCAAACGCCTAGTTCGAAAGTGGGTCTTTTATTACAAGTCAGACTTATTTTGAGGCTGGAATGGCGTTTGCTTCCTCTCTCTCTCTCCTCGATTTTCTCCTGTACAAAGATGGCCGCCCTCACTTCAGCGAAAAATAACGGTCTCAACTGCGTCATGACGTCCGCGTTCTGACGTTGCGCGATGACGCCATCATTTTTTGGCGCGAATTCAATGGTCATGGCCCATTCACATATTGGAAAAAGTACACTGGATACTTCCTCCTCTCCTTTTCCCCCATTCAAACACCGAGCTCTTACTCATAAAATTATAAAGGGGGAAGGAGAAAGAATTCATAGTTGCCAGCTGCTCACGTTTTTGCACAGAAAAGTGGAGACTATTCCATCACACTCCTGACTTGTGCCTTGTCGATGGTGGAAAGGCTTTGGGGAGTCAGGAGGTGAGTTACTTACCGCAGAATACCCAGCCTCTGAACTGCTCTTTTAGCCACAGTATTTATGTGGCTGGGCCAATTAAGTTTCCGGTCAATGGTTACCCCCCAGGATGTTGATGGTGGGGGATTTGGCGATGGTAATACTGTTGAATGTCAAGGGGAGGTGGTTAGACTCTCTCTTGTTGGAGAAGTGTAAGGAATGTTACAAGACCAGGTTATAGTCCAACTGTTTTATTTGAAAATCACAAGCTTTCGGAGGCTTTCTCCTTCGTCAGGTGAGCGAGTGTGACGAAGGAGAAAGCCTCCGAAAGCGTGTGATTTTCAAATAAAACAGTTGGACTATAACCTGGTCTTGTAACATTCCTTACATTTGTTAACCTCAGTCCATCACCGGCATCTCCACATCATTGTTGGAGAAGGTCCTTGCCTGCCACTTGTCTGGTGCGAATGTTATTGCAACTTATCAGCCCAATCCTGGATGTTGTCCAGGGCTTGCTGCATGCGGGCAAGGACTGCTTCATTATCTGAGGGGTTGCAAATGGAACTGAACACTGTGCAATCATCAGCGAACATCCACATTTCTGACCTTATGGTGGAGGGGAGGTTATTGATGAAGCAGCTGAAGGTGGTTGGGCCGAGGACACTGCCCTGAGGAACTCCTGCAGCAATGTCCTGGGGCTTAGATGATTGGCTTCCAACAACCACTACCGTCTTCCTTTGTGCAAGGCACGACTCCAGCCATTGGAGAGTTTTCCCCCTGATTCCCATTGACTTCAATTTTACTTGGACTCCTTGGTGCCACACTCAGTCAAATGCTGCCTTGATGTCAAGGACATTCATTCTCACCTCACCTCTGGAATTTAGCTCTTTTGTCCATGTTTGGACCAAGGCTGTAATGAGGTCTGGAGCCGAGTGGCCCTGGCGGAACCCAAACTGAGCATCGGTGAGCAGGTTATTGGTGAGTAAGTGCCGCTTGATAGCACTGTCGACGACAGCTTCGATCATTTTGTTGATGATGGAGAATAGACTGATGGGGCGGTAATTAGCCGGATTGGATTTGTCCTGCTTTTTGTGGACAGGACATACCTGGGAAATTTTCCACATTGTCGGGTAGATGCCAGTGTTGTAGCTGTAATGGAACAGTTTGTCTAGAGGTGCGGCTTGTTCTGGAGCACAAGTCTTCAGCACTACATCCGGGATGTTGTCGGGGCCCATAGCCTTTGTTGTATCCAGTGCACTCAGCTGTTTCTTGCTATCAAGTGGACTGAATTGAATTGGCTGAAGACTGGCTTCTGTGATGGTGGGGATATCGTGAGGAGGCCGAGATGGATCATCCGCTCGGCACTTCTGGCTGAAGATGGTTGCAAACGCTTCAGTCTTGTCTTTTGCACTCACGTGCTGGACTCTGCCATCATTGACGATGGGGATGTTCACAGAGCCTCCTCCTCCCGTTAGTTGTTTAATTGTCCACCACCATTCACGACTGGATGTGGCAGGACTGCAGAGCTTTGATCTGATCCATTGGTTGTGGAATCGCTTAGCTCTGTCTATGGCATGTTGCTTCCACTGTTTAGCATGCATGTAGTCCTGAGTTGTAGCTTCACCAGGTTGGCACCTCATTTTTAGGTACGCCTGGTGCTGCTCCTGGCATGCTCTTCTACACTCCTCATTGAACCAGGGTTGATCCCCTGGCTTGTTGGTAATGGTAGAGTGAGGAATATGCCAGGCCATGAAGTTACAGATTGTGCTGGAATGCAATTCTGCTGCTGCTGATGGTCCACAGCGCCTCATGGATGCCCAGTTTTGAGCTACTAGATCTGTTCTGAATCTATCCCATTTAGCACAGTGGTAGTGTCACACAACACGTTGGATGGTGTCCTCAGTGTGAAGACGGGACTTCGTCTCCATGAGGACTGTGCGATGGTCACTCTTACCAATACTGTCATGGACAGATGCATTTGCGACAGGTAGATTGGTGAGGACGAGGTCAAGTAGGTTTTTCCCTCGTGTTGGTTCGCTCACCGCCTGCCGCAGGGCCAGTCTGGCAGCTATGTCCTTCAGGAATCGGCCAGCTCGGTCAGCAGTGCTGCTACCGAGCCACTCTTGGTGATGGACATTGAAGTCCCCCACCCAGAGTATATTCTGTGCCCTTGCTACCCTCAGTGCTTCCTCCAAGTGGTGCTCAACATGGAGGAGGACTGATTCATCAGCTGAGGGAGGACGGTAGGTGGTAATCAGCAGGCGGTTTCCTTGCCCATGTTTGACCTGATGCCATGAGATTTCATGGGGTCCGGAGTCAATGTTGAGGACTCCCAGGGCCACTCCCTCCTGACTGTATATCACTGTACTGCCACTCTGGTGGGTCTGTCCTCCCAGTGGGACAGGACATACCCAGGGATGGTGATGGAAGAGTCTGGGACGTTGGCTGAAAGGTGTGATTCTATGAGTATGTCTCTGCCAGGCTGTTGCTTGACTAGTCTGTGGGACAGCTCACCTAATTTTGGCACAAGTCCCCAGATGTTAGTGAGGAGGACTTTGCAGGGTCGACTGGGCTTGGTTTGCCTTTGTCGTGTCTGGTGCCTAGTGGTCCGATGGCGGGTGGTCTGTCAGGTTTTATATAGATTTTTGAGAGGGTGGATGTAGAGAAACTTGTGGCATAAGTCCAGAACAAGGAGGCATAAATATAAGATAGCTGTTAACAGATCAGATAAAGAATATAGGATGAATTTCTTTACACAGAGTGTGGTAAGAATGTAGAACTAGCTGCTGAAAGGAGTGATTGAAGCAGATAGAATTGGTGCATTAAAGATGAGTGTTGGTGCATACATGAGGGAGAAGGGAATATGGGAGGCAGGGTGGAAAGAGGTAATTAGAGTGGGAGGAGGCTTGTGTAGAACATAAACATCAGCATAAAACAATTGAGATGAAAGAAAGAAAAACAAGCTTGCATTTATATAGCACCTTTCATGACCTCAGGACGTCCCAAAGCGCTTTACAGCCAATGAAGTACTTTTGAAGTGTCGTCACTGTTGGAACATAGGAAATGCAGCAGCCAAATAAAAAAGTTTAGAGTGGGGAGATAAATGTCAAATAAAATTCAATATGGTGGATATAGCCAATTCACGCACAGCAAGCTCCCACAAACAGCACTGTGTTGATGACCAGATATTCTGTTTTAATGGTATTGGTTAAGGGATAAATATTGGCCAGGACACTGGAGAGAACTGCCTGCTCTTCTCCAAATAATGGCCATGGGATCTTTTACGTCCACGCAAGAGAGTAGACATGGTCTCAGTTTAACATCTCATCTGAAAGACACCACTTCCAACATTCCCTCAGTACTGTATTGACGTGTCAGCCTAGATTAGGTGCTCAGGTCTCTGGAGTGAGACTTAACCCACAACCTTCTGATTCAGAGGCAAGAGTGTTACACAGCTGCCTTTTGTTTTGGTTTCTGAATGGCCTACTTCTGTGCTGTAAATTCTGTGTCAGACTGCGGTGAAAGGGTTAATCACGTTGAATGTGGACTAGTGCCTGGCTGGGGTGCAGTGAAAGGACTAGATGCTTTCAAAGTGCCTGCTGCAGGAAACGTGTGGGGGAGGGAGGGGAAGTGGTGATTGCGAATGTCGGGAGAAAAACACTGAATGTACCTAATCATCATTACAGTAAGTGAGCAGAATATGTCCTGTTGATGAAAAGCACACACTGAGATCTTGCAGAGTAGCAACACTGGATACGGGAGTTCCTGCAGAACAACAGGCTCCCTGCTGAAAGTGTCAAAAGGTCCTGGTCATGGTCAGCAGTTTGTACTCTGCAGTCAAGGTCTGTATTCCCGGCTGTCCTGAAGGCGGGCACTCTGCTGAGGCGATGGGTGCTGCCCAGTGCCTTTCCCAAGTGCCCATTCACCATGTGAGCCTTGGTTGGGTTTAGTAAATTGGCATTGAGTGTCAATAGGTCGGAGAACCTTGGCAGTAAGTTTCAATGGAAACTGCCAGCGTCTGAGTGCTGCTGCAGGATTTCTCGAATGATGGGGTCAGGGCATGGAGTGGTAGGTTAAGGCCAGGACTGACCAGTGGAGATGCGCACATAGGTGAAGCATACAGGGCTTTAATTGATTCCTATTCAGCCCAGGGAACATGCAGAATTTGCCCTCAAGTAATTAAATGAGAGGTATAGAACCCATAAGAGGAAAGACAGTGCATCCATCGCCTGCAGTTCAAATCCAACAATTCTGAAGAACTGGTCCAGGAGCTTTTGCTTGCTGATGACTCTACCCTTGTTGCCCACACAGAAGAGGACCTCCAAGTCGTCATGGACCATTTCTCTGATGCTTGTCAGAAATTTGGCCTCGCTATCTGTCCAAAGAAGACGGAAGTTATATACCAGCCTGCCCCCGGAAAACCTTATTTGCCACCCAATATTACCCAATGAAGGACTCCTAGATGATGAAGTCAACCATAGATTGCCTAAGTCCTGTCGTGATTTTGGAAGGCTCTGTTATGGGATGAAAGGGACATTAAGCTGGCAGCAAAACATAAGGTCTACAAGGCAATAGTTATAACATCCTTACTGTATGTGTGCGCTAGCTGGGTCACTTAGTCTCCAAGTCAGAAAACTCAATCACTTCCACCTAGGTTGCTTCAGAAACATCATGAAAATTTGATGGTGCCACAAGAGTCCAGACACTGAGGTCCTCAGAAGATCAAATATGGCAGGCATAGAGGCAATGGTGGTAAAGGCACAGCTAAGGTGGGCTCGTCACTTAGTCCAAATGCCTGATACTAGACTACCCAAGACGGTACTCTGTGGTGAGCTGAAGTTTGGTAAATGCTCTCATGGTGGTCAGTTCAAAAGACCTAAGGATTGCCTAAAGACCAATCTCAAAAAAAAAGTGGCATCTCAACAAGGGAGCATGATGCTCGTGACAGGAAAAAGTGGCAAAAGATGATTCACGGTAGCACGACAGAGCTCGAAGCAAATCGTATCCAGGTAGGTGAAGGAAAGAGAGCACAAAGGAAGTCTAGGAACGATCAGCCCCTCAGGTCAATCTGACATTCCTCATGAACATCGGATGGTACAGTCATATGAGAACCAACAACCTGTATTAATTGGAGACGAGTTATAGACTGTCGTCATCGACAACGATGGAGAAACCATCGTCAGAGGGCATGCGGACAAGATGGCACAACCTCGACCCATGCCTTCTCGGCCCCTTTAACCAAGAAATGCGAATATAACTGGTTAACTGGACAGTGGCCTTAGAGAATGGAGAGGCTCAGAAATGGTCAGTAAAACAAACGTGGAACTGTCTCGTGTATATAGTGATCTGGCAACCAGAGAGAAGGGGCATCACTACCGGTATAACAGTGGGCCCAACAGTGGTGGAGATGTTTGCATTACAGGGATAATTGTTTTAGTAATAATTCTGAATCTAGGTCAGTTTATGTGGCGGTTAAAGCAGAGAAATCCATGGACATAAGCTGCTTTCTTAGGTCAAGGATGTTTGAGGAAACCCGATATGTGAGGTTTTTAACAGAACTTGGAGAACTGCCAGATGCTTAAGAGTTGTTTAAATGTTTGTGTTAGCACTTAAAAATATTGCTGAAACCGTATTAATGAGGAAGTGGTAGAAAACACCATCAAAGGCAAAGCTAATGCTCCAGTCATCTGATCAGTAAGAATGTCAGGAAGAGTCTTATCAACTGGAGCAAGTGGATGTGTCAAAAGATTGAGAGCCCCGTACCGAGAGGCGAGAGAAAGAGTTTGAGATTTCTAACAGTGAATCGGAATGTTAGAAAGGCAGGGAGTGAAGCAGTTTAATGGTAATAATCCAACTGGTTCACGAATGTGCTTTTGGGAAGAGGGCCTACCACCCAGAGGCAGTCTGGCCTACATATAACTCCAGTCAAGCACACTCTGGGGGTTCTCCTGCTCCTCTGCCATAAGTGGGTACAGTAGCATAGTGGTTATGTAACTGGACTAGTATGGAGGCCTGGATTAATAACTCTAGTTAGTTAATGAGTTCAAATCCTGCCATGGCAGCTGGGGAATTTAAATTCAATTAATTAAATAAAATCTAGAATCAAAAAAAACTAGTATCAGTAACAGTGGCTATGAAACTGTTGTAAAAACCCATCAGGTTCACTAAAGTCCTTTAGGGAAGGAAACCTGCTGTCCTTACCTGGTCTGGCCTATATGTAAGGAATCTTACAACACCAGGTTATAGTCCAACAAATTTATTTTAAAATCACAAGCTTTCGGAGATTATCTCTGACGAAGGAGATAATCTCCGAAAGCTTGTGATTTTAAAATAAATTTGTTGGACTATAACCTGGTGTTGTAAGATTCCTTACATTTGTCCACCCCAGTCCATCACCGGCATCTCCACATCATGGCCTATATGTGACTCCAGACCCACAGCAATGTGGTTGATTCTTAATTGCCTTCTGAAATGGCCTAACTGCTAATCACCACCTTCTCATGGGCAATAAATGCTGGCCTTGCCAGTGACGCCCACATCCCATGATCGAATTTTTAAAAAGTGCTGTTTTTTAGGGCTAGGGCGTCTGCCAGGAGTACCTCCATGAAAATTCACCCCCTATGTGGTTGACTCTTTTTAAGAAAAAAGACTTGCATTTCACGACCTCAGGACATCTGAAGTTGCTTAACAGCCAACAAAGTACTTCTGAAGTGTAGTCACTGTTGTAATGTAGGAAACGCGGCAGCCAATCTGCACACAGCAAGCTCCCACAAACTGCAATGAGATAATGACCAGATCATTTGTTTTTAGTGACGTTGGCTGAGGGATAAATTGGGTCTAGGACACCAGGGAGATCTCCCCTGCTCTTCTTCCCAGTGCCATGGGATCTTTAACATCCACCTGAGAGAGCAGACGGGGCCTTGGTTTAACATCACCTCCAAATGGTGGCACCTCCGACAGTGCAGCACTCCCTCAGTACTGGCACTGGGGGTATCAGCCTAGATTTTGTGCTTTAGTTGAGGAGTAGGGACTTGAACCCACAACCTTCTGCCTTAGAGGCAAGTGTGCTACCCACTGAGCCATGGCTGACATCTTAATGTCCTCATGGTAACTAGGATTGGGCAATAAATGCTGCCATGCCCATGGCACCCACACCCCAATAACAAATTAAAAAAGCTTTCTGGCAAGCTCTTGTTGTAGATTATGCCATTTCCATTTTTTACAGGTCAAAATATGCATGGTTCTGCAATGGTTCAGAGATTTATGCACACAAAGGTAGACATTAGGTAAACATTTTCATTTAGCTTTTGGTATACAGGGTTTGGCTTTCTAATCACTCTTGTTAAACTCCATACACAACTGCATCAAAATGCCCCAATCCAGAAATAGGATTACAAGTTTCTGCCTTGTAGGGAAAAATTGCATCAACGCATGAATGGGGGCTGTTCACTGAAGTATTTCTGAATTCTGCGGTTCCAAGATGCAGAACGGCAATGAGAAAATAGAGAAGATCTTGAACTTGGCGTGTCATCGAACCCCTCCCC